>NC_138129.1:102880558-103495558 GCF_964188305.1 Podarcis bocagei
GTTAGGGTTAGGGTTAGGGTTGGGGTTGGGGTTAGGGTTAGGGTTAGGGTTAGGGTTAGGGTTAGGGTTAGGGTTAGGGTTAGGGTTAGGGTTAGGGTTTCGGTTAGGGTTATTGTCAGCGTTTCGCTTAGCTTTAGTGTCAGGGGTACAGGGACAGAGGCACAGGGAAGGCAGGAAATGGAGAGCGATGGAAAGGAATCCCAGGAGAGCGAGGAAGAGGATAGCAATGACGCAGGGGATTCCATGAGTCTCTCCAGCGAATCAGAGGATTCCCAGAGAGGGGCGCCTGTGGTAAGGGCAAGGGGAGCCCCGGGGGGAAAGTGTCAGGGGCGGGGGGCCAGCAGGGGACCCCAAAGCGGCAGCTGGGAATCAGGGCCAGCCTCCCCACCAGAGCGCAGCGAGGAAGGGGGAGGTTCCAGTGTGTCAGGGGGAGCAGCTCCGGCGACAGAGAAAGGGGAGGGATCAGAGCAAGCCGCTCTCCCGGAAGGGGAGGAAAGCAGTGAGGGGAGTAGCATAACTGTCAAAAGGAAGGTCAGAAGTTGGGCGCGCGCGCCAAGTTCAAATGAGGAGGCGCGCGGGAGAACAGGGAGCCCGGAGGAGGAGGGGCCAGGACCCAAAGCCCGCAGGAGGGGGCAGGAGCAGTCTGGAGACTCCGCTTCAGGAGAAAGCAGGAGGGGAGGAACCCCGACGGGCAGAAAGACCCTGCAGAAATGGAAAGAGAGAAAAAGGTGGAGCAGCGTTAGCTTATTAAGCTGGTGTAGGGGAGGGACCGATTCAGAGGGGACTTCTAATGTCTAGGAGAAAGAGACGCGGGGCTGCACGCCTCGGTTGTGGAACCATTAATGAACTGCAATAAACATCCTTGTACATAAGAAGAGCTTGGCGTTGGTCTTTTGTGAGCTGAGACCTGAGGCAGCCCTGACAGTAAGTCCCCTCCCAAAAGTACGCAAATTTTTTTTTTTGCAAAGCTCACGAAGTTTGGCGGCCATGAGTATGGAGGAGCAGATAGCTGATCTACGCAACACAGTCTCCCAGCTTACCACTGCGGTAGTCGTCTCCCAGAAGAAGGGGGAAGAAGCTGAAAAGCGATGCCAGGATCTGCAAGCCAGGTGGGATCATGCATGCCAAGTGGGGTTCCCGGGGTCCAGATCTGCAGGCGTAGGACTGGGCAGAAGGGGAGGCAACTTGGTTGCCCACTTCGATGGGAACCTGAAGCAGTACCCCAGTTTTCGAGCAGACGTTGAATATGCGTTGCATTTGCTTCGCGACGACTTTAAAGATGAGGAGGAGAAAGTGGGTTTCATTGTGTCCCACTTGCATGGGGAAGTGAGGGCTTGGCTGCGCAATCTGTGGCGCGAAGATTGTCCTGCTTGAAGGGACTCCGATGAATTTATCAAAGCCATGGACGCTTGCTTCCAATCTACCGTGGATGTGGATGTAGCACGCAAAGAGATGCATGGTTTAAGGCAAGGCAAGGCTACAGTACGTCAGTATCATGCTCGGTTTTTCACCTTGCTGAATGTACTGAGATGGCAGAAAGACTCCCTGGCAGTAAGAGACTTGTTTTGGGAGGGGTTGTCTGGCCCTGTAAAAGATGAATTGGCAAGGGGGGACAGACCTCAAACCCTAGCAGAACTTGTGCAGCGGGCGCTCGCCATTGGAGTGCGCCACGAAGAACGCCCTTGGGGCAATGAGGAGTGTCGCCAGCTTCACACACCGCCTAGAGCGCCTCCTTTCCTTCCCAGGGATCTAGGACGCACGCGTCCCTCACCTCAGCTGCAGGCAGGGGAGGAGCCAATGGAACTTGGGAGTGCTAAGGCTCAGTCTGCTGCCGGAGCCCCAGCGTCCGGAGCAGTCAAGACGAAGCCTCCTAGAGGGAACAGGAAGTGTTACATCTGTGACAGTGCGATGCACATGGCCAAAGAGTGTCCCCAGAGGCTCCAAAAGCACACTGCAGCCGTAGCAACAGTAACTGCAGCAGCACAACATGAAGAGCAGTTTCAGGGAAACGGCAATGCCTGGCTGGAAGCACAAATGCTGGGGCACAGCCAGGCGAGTCAGTAGGGCAGTCCCCAGCGCGTTTGCAGCATACAGACCCCCTGCCACCCAAGCCAGTGGTGCAACTCAGCAACGCAGACTTCGTGGGGGTGCATTTCGTCAAGCAGCATCGCATAGAGCTCCTACCAGCCACGCTGCCATTGGACGTCGTCACAGTGGATGGCAAGAAGCTGCTGGGTGGGCAGGTGGTACAACAGACGCCACCCATGGTAATGCAGATTGGCAATCACCGAGAAGTCATCAGTTTCAACGCCTGTCAGACACGCCTATAGTGTTAGGCATGAGTTGGCTGGATAGGCACAGCCCGACCATGGCGTGGTATCAGCGGCAGATCACTTTCGGCTCGTCCTATTGCGTGCAGCATTGCATTCAAATCGCTCAGGAGGAGGAAGGCCAGGAGGAGGGGCAGCAGCTAAGCCTCAGCATGGCGCAAGTAGTACCCCTCAAGTCCAAGGGGTTTTTGGAGGTCTTCTGCGAAAAGGAAGCCGACCAGTTGCCGCCCCACCGGCCCTACGATTGCGCAATTGACCTCTTGCCGGGGACAACGCTGCCGCCTGTGAAGCTGTATTCCATGTCCGAGGATGAGTTGCAGGAGCTCAGAGAGTTCATAGATCACAACCTGCAGCCGGGATTCATCCGAGAATCGAAGGCTGTAGGGGGCAGTCCTGTGTTTTTCGTGAAGAAGAAGGACACGCCCCAAAAAAGACTGATAGTGGACTTTAGATTCATAAACTCTAAAACAAAGCCCGCGGCCTTTCCCATGCCCAAGATTGACAACCTGCTCGCGACGGTGCGGAAAGGAAAGATATTCAACAAGTTGGATCTCCGCGGAGCTTACAATCTCATACGCGTGCGAGAGGGTGATGAGTGGAAGACGGCCATGTTCACGCCGTTGGGCACCTACGAATACACAGTTATGCCGTTTGGTCTCCAGAATGGCTCCCACTATTTCCAAGCTTTTATGCACCACGTGCTAGCGGGACTCCTCTACAAGAAGTGCGTATGTGTCAGGGGTTCAGGAGCAGAGGCAAGGGCAAGGGAGGAAACAGAGAGCGAGGGGGAGGAGGCAGAAGAAAAGATGAGTGATGACGACGACCCGAGATCTCCGAGTCTTTCCAGTGAATCAGAAGATTCACAGAAAGGAGCACCAGTGGCCAGGGCAAGGGGGGAGCCTAGGGGGACACCCCAGGAAGATAGAGCCAGAGGGGACTCAGAGGGGAGCAGTTGGAAATCGGGACCAGCGTCACCGCCAGAGAGCAGGGAAGAGGAAGGGCGCCAGGGATCAAGCGCTGGCAGCTCACAACAGGAGGGAGGGCACGAGTCAGGAGTGGCCACACCTCCATCGGGGAGCGAAGAAACGGTCAGACGGAAAGTGGAAGGTTGGGCGCGCGCGCCAAGTTCAAATGCACAGGAAAGTGACGCAGTAGGCAGCCAGGAGAGGGAGCCAGGTCCCAAAGCCCGGCGCAAGGAGACAGGAGGGTCCGGGGGGTCGGCGTCAGAGGAATCCCGGAGGGAAGAGACCCCGGGGGGCAGAGGGACCCAGAGGAGAACAGTCAGGCGGAAAAGGTGGAGCAGGGCTAGGATATTGAGTTGGTGCACAAGGGGCGGAGACTCAGACGGAGCTTCGCCGATCTAACCATAAGACGTAGAGTTGCACGCAGCAGCTTGAGAATGGAAACTGTAACTCAATAAAGACTTTTACTTAATGATCGCTGGCTAGCGTGATCCTCTGTGAGCTAGGATCGGGGAGCAGCTCTGACAGTAAGCTCCGTCTCTAAAATGGTGGGCATCTACGGCCTCACGGAGAGGAGAGAAAGCGGGTGCCTACTAGCGAGCTCACGAACGGCAGACAACATGACGGCTGAACAGCAGATAGCGGAACTCAGAGAAGCAGTGTCACGACTGAATGCCGAGGCTCTTGCATCCAGGAAGAGAGAGGAGGACGCAGCTGCCGCCTACAGGGATCTCCAGGTCAGGTTGGAAGTGCTTACGAAGCAAGGGCAACTGACCCCCAAACCGGAGGGGATTGGGTTGGGGAGACGAACAGGCGGTCTGGTCTCTCACTTCGATGGGAATCTGCAACAGTACCCCAACTTTAGAGCAGATGTAATGTGTGCACTGCAACTGCTGAACAAAGACTTTAGAGATGAGCAAGAGAAAGTGGGATTCATCATGTCCCATTTGCATGGAGATGCTAAAGCATGGCTGCGCAATTTGTGGAGGGATAAGGATCCGGCGCTCCAAAATGCGAATGCCTTTATTAAAGCGATGGATGGGTGCTTTTTATCAAGCATTGACGTGGATCTTGCTCGGCAGCAGATACATGGACTGAAGCAAGGGAGGGCCAGCGTAAGGCAGTACCATGCCCGCTTTTTCGCTTTGGTCAGTGCCCTGGAATGGGACAGAGATTCGGCTCCTGTAAGAGACCTGTTTTGGGAGGGATTGCACGGCTCGGTTAAAGATGAAATTGCGAGGGGGGAGAGACCCCGGACCACGCAGGAGATCGTTCAGAGGGCGCTGGCGGTGGGGGTGCGGCTGGAAGAACGTCCGTGGAGCAGGGATGAAGGGCGTGGAGGGCGCGAACCAGCCAGGGGCTCCTCCTTCCTTCCCAGAGAAGCAGCGCGTGCGCAATCCACGCCTCCGCCAGGAGGAGGGGCGGAACCTATGGAGGTTGGAAGTGCAAGGGCTCAGTCAGCAGCCAGAGCCCTAGCACCGGCAACAGTGAAAGCGAAGCCTCCTAGAGGGAACAGGAAGTGTTATATCTGCGATGATCCACAGCATATGGCGAAAGAGTGTCCCCGGAGGCTCCACAAGCACACTGCAGCCTCAGCAATGGTAACTGCAGCAACGCAGCAAGGAGGACCACAGCAGGGAAACAACGGAGTCTGGCTGGAGGAAGAGGCACTGGGGCCCAGCCAGACGTGTCAGTGAAGCAGTCCCCAGAGATTTTACAGCCCATGGACCCCCTCCCGCCCAAGCCAGTAGTGAAGCTCACCGCATCGCTCCAGCTGCCCACTGGAATCACCATGGACGTGCCAATCACCATTGACTCAGGAAGCAATGCGGACTTTATAGGGCAGGACTTTGTCGACCGGCACGCTATACAGTTGCTGCCTGCCACGCTGCCCCTGCAGGTTGTCACGGTGGATGGCAGGGAGCTGCTAGGGGGGCAAGTGGTGAAGCAGACGCCACCAATGGTGATGCGACTTGGGAATCACAGGGAAATCATCAGCTTCAACGTCACTCAACCATCGGACACGCCCATTGTATTGGGCATGAGTTGGCTGGACAAGCACAGCCCAACGCTGGCTTGGTACCAGAGGCAGCTGACCTTCGGCTCTTCCTTTTGTGCTGAACACTGCATCGTGCCCCGGCAGGAAGGAGAGGAAGAGGAGTCACAGCTGCAGCTAGGCACGCTGCAAGCGGTTCCCCACAAGTACGCAGAATTTTTGGAGGTTTTCTGCGAGAAGGAGGCAGACAGGCTACCCCCCCCCCCACAGACCATATGACTGCAAAATTGACCTGCTGCCGGGGGCGGCGCTGCCCAAAGGGAAGCTGTATTCCATGTCTGAGGATGAACTGCAGGAACTCAAAGAGTTCATAGATCATAATTTGGAGCGCGGTTTCATCCGAGAGTCCAAGGCAGCGGGGGGCAGTCCTGTATTCTTTGTTAAAAAGCGAGACACGCCCCAAAAAAGACTGGTCGTGGACTATCGCATCTTAAACAGTGTGACCAAGCCATCGGACTTCCACATGCCCCGAATCGACGACCTCCTCGCAAAGGTACGGAAGGGCAGCGTGTTCACCAAGTTGGACCTGCGAGGGGCGTACAACCTCATTCGCATGCGGGAAGGAGATGAGTGGAAGACAGCCATGTTCACGCCCCTGGGCACCTACGAATATAGAGTTATGCCTTTTGGATTGCAAAATGGCTCCCACGTGTTTCAAGCGTTCATGCATCACGTGTTGGCGGGGCTCCTCTACAAGACGTGCGTCTGTTTCTTGGATGACATCCTGATATTTTCTGAATCGCAGCAGGATCACGACAGACACGTCAAGGAAGTGCTGAGCAGGCTACAGCAGCATAGGCTTTACGCCAAGCTGGAGAAGTGCCAGTTCGACGTGACGGAGGTGGATTTCCTGGGCTACAAGTTGTCTGACAAGGGGCTCGCCATGGACAGCGCCAAGGTTCGGGCAGTGTTGGATTGGAAAAGCCCACGCAACCGGAAGGAGGTCCAACGGTTTGTCGGCTTCGCGAACTTCTATCGCAAGTTTATCAAAGGCTTTGCTATGCAGACGGCGGCCATCACGGACACGCTCAGCTCCAAGAAAAAGAAGTTCATCTGGACAGAGCAGGCGGAGCAGTCCTTTCAGGCACTCAAGCGGCTCTTCGCGTCGGAAGAGCAGCTGCTTCATGTCAACCCCAGCAGGCCGATGAGGGTGGAGACAGACACTTCGGACAGAGCCATGGGAGCAGTCCTGCTGCGGAAAGACCCGCAGGGGGTTTGGAGGCCGGGAGCGTTTTACTCCAGGAAGCTCAGCAAGTCCGAACAGAACTACACCATCTGGGACAGGGAGTTGCTGGCCATTCATGCAGCATTCAAAGCATGGAGGCACTTCCTGATCGGCGCCAAGCACACGGTGCAGGTCTGCACGGACCACAAGAATCTGGAGCACTGGCGCACGGCACAGTTCCTGAACCAGAGGCAGATACGTTGGGCTGAGTTCTTTGCGAACTTCGACTTCCGAATAGAGTATGTCCCGGGGGACACCAACATCATGGCGGATGCTCTCTCCCGTAAGCCACAGTATCTGGAGGAGGCAACGCCAGCGGCCGCCATGCACATCTTCGCACCAACAGTGTGGGCGTGCGCTGCGGCAACAGTTGACCTGGAGGCGGTGCGACGAGCGTTGCAGGATGACTCCTTCGCGCAAGCAAAGATGGCAGAGGTGCACAGGGGCACGGCAGCGACCGATGAGTTCCAGCTGCGAGATGGATTGCTCATCCGTAAAGGGGCCATCTACGTGCCGGGAGACGAACTTCGCGCTAAGGTACTGCAGCAGCTGCACGACGCGCCCACTGCCGGGCACTTTGGCAAGGAGAAGACGGTGGAATTAGTCGCCAGAGACTTCTGGTGGCCCGGAATGAGAGGGGAAGTCGCGGACTACGTGGCGAGGTGTGACACCTGCCAGAGGGCCAAACCAGTGCACAGACCGCCGGCCGGACTGTTGGAACCGCTGCAAACTCCGTTCGAACCATGGGAGAGAGTGGCCCTGGACTTTGTCACGGATCTGCCCAGCTCGAGGGGCAAGACGGCCGTGCTGTTGGTGGTGGACTTGTTCTCCAAGATGGCACATTTCATTCCGTGTGCTAAGGTGGCCACGGCGGAACAAACCGCCAAACTGTTCATAGACCACGTGTTCAAGGTTCACGGTCTGCCGCGGTCTATTCTGTCCGACCGAGGGCGACAGTTCATCTCGAATTTCTGGCAGAAGCTGATGGGCTTCCTGAACGTCAAGATCAACCTGGCGTCGGCTAGACACCCGCAGACCAACGGGCAAGCGGAGCGGGTCAATGCCATCATGCAGCAGTACCTGAGATGTTATGCGAATCAACAGCCTGCGACGTGGGTGGATTACCTGCCTCTCGCCGAGTTCGCCTACAACAACACGAAGCACGTGTCCACGGGGGTCACGCCGTTCTTCGCCAACAACGGGATGCACCCCAGAACCTTCCCGGGACTGGAAAGAATGGGGGAGGGGGAGCCGCAGACAGCAGATGCGTTCGCGTCAGAGTTGCAGGAGGTCCACGATCAGCTGCGGCGGCACCTGGAGCTGGCCAAACACGCATACAAGGTACAAGCGGACAAACACAGAAGGGTTGGCGAAGAGATCCATGTGGGAGACTGGGTCTGGTTAGCAGCCCACGCAGTGCCGGCCAGGTCGTTGGCGAAGAAGAAACTAGGGCATAAGCAACTGGGGCCCTACCAAGTCGAAGAGCAGGTCAACCCGGTGGCTTTCAGGCTGGCGCTTCCGGAGGGTTCCAGGATGCATCCGGTGTTCCACAGATCGGTGCTCACTCCCTACAAGGCACCTCACAGGTTTCAGGAACCAGGAACGGCACCGAGTCCGCTCAGAGAGAGAACCGGGCAAGCGGGAGTGGCACAGGAGGAGCGCATCAACGAAGTCACGGAGATTTTGGACTCCAGATGGGGGGAAGAGGGGGTGGAATACCTTCTCGCCAAGGAGGGCACCCCGGCCAGTGCCAACAGCTGGGTGCCGGGCTACGCTTTAGACGAACCTCTGCTCAAAGAAGAGTTTCATGCCCTCTTCCCACATAGGCCAATGCCAGCAGACTTTTTCGACGACTGTCTTTTCACGCCCACGCTTTCAGCCAGCACGTTCCGGGGGTTCGACTCGGACGAGGAACCGACACGAGACGCCTGTTCCCCGGAGGGGGTCACCCTCGGGATCTGCTTCAGAACCCTCGTATTGGTGGGATGATCGACCAGAGGAGCAGTTCCGCAGACAGTGGCTGGAGGGTCCAGGACGAGCAACGTCTCCAGAAGGAAGCGAGGGAGAGACGGACATGGACGTTTTCGGGGACGACCCGGGTTTCGAGCATGGCGGCACAGAGATGGAAGCGGAGGTGACCGTCATCGACGAGAGCAGGGAGGAAGAACCGGAAGACTTCAGATGGAGGCCCGCCACGGGAAGCGAACTGTATCCGACATTCGTCCCCCTGACACAGCAGCACCCAGCTCCCGCACCGGAAGGAGGGGAGGGGGGAAGAGGGGGCTTCGAGGGGGGATAGATGTCAGGGGTTCAGGAGCAGAGGCAAGGGCAAGGGAGGAAACAGAGAGCGAGGGGGAGGAGGCAGAAGAAAAGATGAGTGATGACGACGACCCGAGATCTCCGAGTCTTTCCAGTGAATCAGAAGATTCACAGAAAGGAGCACCAGTGGCCAGGGCAAGGGGGAGCCTAGGGGGACACCCCAGGAAGATAGAGCCAGAGGGGACTCAGAGGGGAGCAGTTGGAAATCGGGACCAGCGTCACCGCCAGAGAGCAGGGAAGAGGAAGGGCGCCAGGGATCAAGCGCTGGCAGCTCACAACAGGAGGGAGGGCATGATTCAGGAGTGGCCACACCTCCATCGAGGAGCGAAGAAACGGTCAGACTGTAAGTGGAAGGTTGGGCGCGCGCGCCAAGTTCAAATGCACAGGAAAGTGACGCAGTAGGCAGCCAGGAGAGGGAGCCAGGTCCCAAAGCCCGGCGCAAGGAGACAGGAGGGTCCGGGGGGTCGGCGTCAGAGGAATCCCGAAGGGAAGAGACCCCGGGGGGCAGAGGGACCCAGAGGAGAACAGTCAGGCGGAAAAGGTGGAGCAGGGCTAGGATATTGAGTTGGTGCACAAGGGGCGGAGACTCAGACGGAGCTTCGCCGATCTAACCATAAGACGTAGAGTTGCACGCAGCAGCTTGAGAATGGAAACTGTAACTCAATAAAGACTTTTACTTAATGATCGCTGGCTAGCGTGATCCTCTGTGAGCTAGGATCGGGGAGCAGCTCTGACAGTATGTTTCCTCGACGACATTCTGATCTTCTCGGAATCGCCGGAAGCTCACGAGAGCGACGTTAAGGAGGTCCTGCAGAGGCTACGGGAGCACAGGCTCTACGCCAAGCTGGAGAAGTGCCAATTTGACGTGACGGAGGTGGATTTTCTAGGCTATAGGCTGTCAGACAGGCGACTTGCCATGGAGAGCGCCAAGGGCCGCGCGGTGTTTGACTGGAAAAGCCCGCGAAATCGGAAGGAAGTCCAAAGGTTCGTCGGCTTCGCCAATTTTTACCGCAAGTTCATCAGGGGTTTTGCCAGGGAGATGGCAGCTATCACGGACACTCTCAGCTCCAAGAAGAAGAAGTTCACCTGGACAGACCAGGCGGAGCAGTCCTTCCGGAGACTTAAGAGTCTCTTCGCGTCCGAAGAACAGCTGCTACACGTGAATCCCGGCAGGCCCATGAGAGTTGAGACTGACGCATCTGACAGAGCGGTGGGGGCCGACCTTTTACAGGAAGACCCGCAGGGGAACTGGAGGCCCTGCGCTTTCTACTCCCGGAAGCTCAGCAAGTCGGAACAGAACTACACCATCTGGGACAGGGAGTTGCTGGCCATCCACACGGCTTTCGAGGCATGGAGGCACTTCCTCGTCGGAGCCAAGCACACCGTGCAGGTCCGCATGGACCACAAGAACCTTGAGTACTGGCGCACGGCGAAGCTACAGAGCCAGAGGCACATACGCTGTGCGGAGTTCTTTGCGGACTTCGATTTCAGGATTGAGTACATCCCAGGCGACAACAATGTCATAGCAGATGCGCTCTCCAGGAAACCGCAGTATCTCGAGGAAGCGGCACCTGTGGCAGCCAAGCACATTTTTGCACCGCAGGCGTGGGCGTGCGCTTCAGCCGCCATGGACCTGGAGGCGGTGCGTCGCGCACTGCAGACGGATCCGTTCGCACAGTCCAAGATGGAAGAGGTGCGGAGAGGCACCGCGAGGGACGACGAGTTCCAGATACGCGACGGCCTGCTAACCCGTAAAGGTGCTCTCTACGTTCCGGGAGACGATCTCCGCGCGAAGGTTCTGCAGCAGTTGCACAACGCACCCAGCGCTGGCCACTTCGGCAAGGAAAAGACGGCGGAATTAGTGGCCAGAGACTTTTGGTGTCCCCAGATGCGAGGAGAGGTCGCAGACTACGTAGTCAGGTGTGACACTTGCCAGAGGTCCAAGCCAGTGCACCAGAAACCAGCGGGACTGCTGGAACCATTGGAGACGCCACTGCAACCGTGGGAGAGGGTGGCGCTGGACTTTGTCACTGATCTGCCCAGTTCGCGAGGCAAGACGGCGGTGCTTGTGGTTGTAGACCTGTTCACCAAGATGGCGCATTTCATTCCTTGCGCGAAGGTGGCGACAGCGGAGCAGACCGCCAAACTGTTCATAGACCACGTGTTCAGGGTGCATGGCTTGCCGCGATCCATCCTGTCCGACCGCGGTCGCCAGTTCGTTTCCAGTTTTTGGCAGAAGCTCCTGGGTATCCTGAACGTCAAGATCAACTTAGCGTCGGCGAGACACCCGCAGACCAACGGCCAAGCGGAAAGGGTCAACGCCATCATGCAGCAGTACCTGCGCTGTTACGCCAATCAGAAGCCTGCGACTTGGGTGGACTACTTGCCGATGGCCGAGTTTGCCTACAACAACACGAAGCACGCGTCCACGGGGGTGACGCCGTTCTTTGCCAACAATGGGCTGCCTTTCCGGGAGTGGAGACAACGGTGCAGGCACAGGAGGGCAGGGGAAGACATACAGGTGGGGGACTGGGTATGGTTGGCAGCCCAGGCGGCGCCTACCAAGTCGTTAGCCAAGAAGAAGTTAGGACACAGACAGCTGGGGCCATACCAAGTTGAGGCCAAGATCAACCCCGTAGCTTATCGGTTGACCCTCCCAGAAGGTTCCCGAATGCACCCGGTCTTTCATAGGTTGGTGCTTACGCCCTACAAAGCCCCACACAGGTTTTAGGAGCCAGGGACGGCACCGGACCCACGCAGGGAGTCCCCAAGGGGGGGGAAGTCACCGAAGGCCGAGACACTTAACGAGGTCACAGAAATTCTGGACTCGAGATGGGGGGCGGAGGGAGTAGAATACCTCCTCGCCAGAGAGGGTACCCCGGCCAGTGCCAATAGTTGGGTGCCGGGCTATGCTCTGGAAGAACCCCTTCTTAAGGACGAGTTCCATGCACTCTTCCCACACAGGCCCATGCCAGCAGAATTTTTCGACGACTGGCTTTTTATGCCTACACTTTCAGGCAGCACCTTCCGGGGGTTCTCCTCAGCAGAGGAGACCACGCCAGACTCGAGTCCTCCAAGGGGATCGTGCTCAGGGGTGGACACGGATCGCTCTTACTGGTGGGACGACCAACCAGAGGATGAGTGGCGCAGGAGATTGCTGAGGGGGCCCTGGCAAACAGCAACGTCCGAAGAGACAGGGGGAGGGGAGGACATGGACGTGTTAGGAGAGGACCTTGGTTTCGAGCACACATGCAATGAGCTGGAAGCAGAGACGATTGAAGTCGACGAACTGTATCCAAGCTCTACCCCAGCGACTGAGGAGCTTCCGGAACCTGCACCCGAGCAGCGGGAGGGGGGGGGGCTTCGAGGGGGGATGGATGTCAGGGGTACAGGGACAGAGGCACAGGGAAGGCAGGAAATGGAGAGCGATGGAGAGGAATCCCAGGAGAGCGAGGAAGAGGATAGCAATGACACAGGGGATTCCATGAGTCTCTCCAGCGAATCAGAGGATTCCCAGAGAGGGGCGCCTGTGGTAAGGGCAAGGGGAGCCCCGGGGGGAAAGTGTCAGGAGCGGGGGGCCAGCAGGGGACCCCAAAGCGGCAGCTGGGAATCAGGGCCAGCCTCCCCACCAGAGCGCAGCGAGGGAGGGGGAGGTTCCAGTGTGTCAGGGGGAGCAGCTCCGGCGACAGAGAAAGGGGAGGGATCAGAGCAAGCCGCTCTCCTGGAAGGGGAGGAAAGCAGTGAGGGGAGTAGCATAACTGTCAAAAGGAAGGTCAGAAGTTGGGCGTGCGCGCCAAGTTCAAATGAGGAGGCGCGCGGGAGAACAGGGAGCCCGGAGGAAGAGGGGCCAGGACCCAAAGCCCACAGGAGGGGGCAGGAGCAGTCTGGAGACTCCGCTTCAGGAGAAAGCAGGAGGGGAGGAACCCCGACGGGCAGAAAGACCCTGCGGAAAAGGAAAGAGAGAAAAAGGTGGAGCAGCGTTAGCTTATTAAGCTGGTGTAGGGGAAGGACCGATTCAGAGGGGACTTCTAATGTCTAGGAGAAAGAGACGCGGGGCTGCACGCCTCGGTTGTGGAACCAATAATGAACTGCAATAAACATCCTTGTATATAAGAAGAGCTTGGCGTTGGTCTTTTGTGAGCTGAGACCTGAGGCAGCCCTGACAGTAATGATTAAAAAATTGCAGTGGTGGTCCAAGTTATGGATGTATGAGGTAGGTGACCACAAAGGGGGGGAGGGGGTTACTATTGAAAGTGGGTGGGGAGATATAGGTCTGTAATTTTAATTATTTTTATTATTATTATTTGTTGGAGGGGAAGGAGATAAAAGAAAGGAGAGAGGAAGGAGGCAGTAGGAAATTTAAGAGTTAAGAAAGAAGGAAAGAGAAAGCAAAAAACAACAAAACCGAAAAAAGAAAAGAGAAAAGAAGAAACTGAAGCTGTTGAGGTGGTGGTGCCTGGAAGTAGTATATATACTATCAAATGATAAAAGTAAAATATATCTATATATGTAGAAACTCGCTTTGAGAGGGGGAAAATAAAATAGGAGGGAAAGGAGGGGGGAATGGAAAAGTTTTGTTTTAAAAGAGGCTGATGGTAGTAATGGGAAGGTGGGGGGAGGAAGGATTCCCCCTCAAAAAACAAACAAACAGGGACTCAGATTTTTATTTTATTCTCTTTTTTCTATTTAATATAAAAAATGAGAAATAATAATAATAATAATAATAATAATAATAATAATAATAATAATAATAATAATAATAATAATAGAATAAAAATTAGAAGGACAGAAAATCAGGGCTGAAGTGGCGATCCCAGGAAGTGGCCTGTTCAGGTCTCCCTTCTGGGCACCTCCATTTTAATTCTTAGGAGTTAGAAAAAATAAAGGTAAAAAATCCGCCCTGGCCCTCCTGGTTCTCACCTACCTCTCCTCTTTCTTTGGTGTCGGTGGCAGTGGTGGCAGAGGAGTTAGGAATCCATTGTTGTTTATTGCAAAGCAATAGGTTACAGTCGAATCTTTTTGCCAAACTGCAACCCTGCCCAAATCTATAACATTTCAAACAAAGGATTTCAGTTTTCACCAATCATGTACATCATTACCTCATTTCATCTTTAATACACATGTGCAATAAGCATTGCTAACTAAACTTTGATTCTCACCGTGATTGTGTTAGTATGCATGTTGGGAAGCATGGCGACTTGCCAAATCATCACTTTTATAAACAACAGGTTACCATAACTTCTCTGTTAGAAACATATTCAAAGATTTATAGGGGTTCATATTATCACATCCATTATGGCCCTTTGGGCCACTACCACACAGGCACGGCCAAGGTCATAGAATAGAATCATAGAATCATAGAATCATAGAGTTGGAAGAGACCACAAGGGCCATCGAGTCCAACCCCCTGCCAAGCAGGAAACACCATCAGAGCACTCCTGACATATGGTTGTCAAGCCTCTGCTTAAAGACCTCCAAAGTAGGAGACTCCACCACACTCCTTGGCAGCAAATTCCACTGTCGAACAGCTCTTACTGTCAGGAAGTTCTTCCTACTGTTTAGGTGGAATCTTCTTTCTTGTAGTTTGGATCCATTGCTCCGTGTCCGCTTCTCTGGAGCAGCAGAAAACAACCTTTCTCCCTCCTCTATGTGACATCCTTTTATATATTTGAACATGGCTATCATATCAACCCTTAACCTCCTCTTCTCCAGGCTAAACATGCCCAGCTCCCTTAGCCGTTCCTCATAAGGCATCGTTTCCAGGCCTTTGACCATTTTGGTTGCCCTCCTCTGGACACGTTCCAGTTTGTCAGTGTCCCAGTGTTTGTCAGGGGAAGCAGCTCTGACAGTAAGCTCCGTCCCTTAATTGTGGGCATCTACAGCCTCGAGGTGAGGAGAGAAGCAGGTGCCTACTAGCGAGCTCACGAACGGCAGACGACATGACGGCTGAGCAGCAGATAGCGGAACTCAGAGAAGCAGTGTCACAACTGAATGCCGAGGCTCTCGCATCCAGGAAGAGAGAGGAGGAGGCAGCTGCCGCCTGCAGGGATCTCCAGGTCAGGTTGGACATGCTTACTAAGCAAGGGCAACTGACACCCAAACAGGAGGGAATTGGGTTGGCGAGACGAACAGGCGGTCTGGTCTCTCACTTCGATGGGAATCTGCAACAGTACCCCAACTTTAGAGCAGATGTAATGTGTGCACTGCAACTGCTGAAAAAAGACTTTAGAGATGAGCAAGAGAAAGTGGGGTTCATCATGTCCCATTTGCATGGAGATGCAAAAGCATGGCTGCGCAATTTGTGGAGGGATGGGGATCCGGCGCTCCAAAATGCGGATGCCTTTATCAAAGCGATGGATGGGTGTTTTTTATCAAGCATTGACGTGGATCTTGCTCGGCAGCAGATACATGGACTGAAGCAAGGGAGGGCCAGAGTCAGGCAGTACCATGCACGCTTTTTCGCTTTGGTCAGTGCCCTGGAATGGGACAGAGATTCGGCTCCTGTAAGAGACCTGTTTTGGGAGGGATTGCACGGCTCGGTTAAAGATGAAATTGCGAGGGGGGAGAGACCCCGGACCACGCAGGAGATCGTTCAGAGGGCGCTGGCGGTGGGGGTGCGGCTGGAAGAACGTCCGTGGAGCAGGGACGAAGGGCGTGGCGGGCGCGAACCAGCCAGGGGCTCCTCCTTCCTTCCCAGAGAAGCAGCGCGTGCGCAATCCACGCATCCACCAGGAGGAGGGGTGGAACCTATGGAGGTTGGAAGTGCAAGGGCTCAGTCAGCAGCCAGAGCCCTAGCACCGGCAACAGTGAAAGCGAAGCCTCCTAGAGGGAACAGGAAGTGTTATATCTGCGAGGATCCACAGCATATGGCGAAAGAGTGTCCCCGGAGGCTCCACAAGCACACTGCAGCCTCAGCAATGGTAACTGCAGCAACGCAGCAAGGAGTACCACAGCAGGGAAACGACGATGTCTGGCTGGAGGAAGAGGCACTGGGGCCCAGCCAGACGTGACAGTGAAGCAGTCCCCAGAGATTTTACCACCCATGGACCCCCTCCCGCCCAAACCAGTGGTGAGGCTCACCGCATCGCTCCAGCTGCCCACTGGAATCACCATGGACGTGCCAATCACCATTGACTCAGGAAGCAATGCGGACTTTATAGGGCAGGACTTTGTCGACCGGCACGCTATACAGTTGCTGCCTGCCACGCTGCCCCTGCAGGTTGTCACGGTGGATGGCAGGGAGCTGCTAGGGGGGCAAGTGGTGAAGCAGACGCCACGAATGGTGATGCGGCTTGGGAATCACAGGGAAATCATCAGCTTCAACGTCACTCAACTATCGGACACGCCCATTGTATTGGGCATGAGTTGGCTGGACAAGCACAGCCCAACGCTGGCTTGGTACCAGAGGCAGCTGACCTTCGGCTCTTCCTTTTTTGCTGAACACTGCATCATGCCCCGGCAGGAAGGAGAGGAAGAGGAGTCACACCTGCTGCTAGGCACGCTGCAAGCGATTCCCCAAAAGTACGCAGAATTTTTGGAGGTTTTCTGCGAGAAGGAGGCAGACAGGCTGCCCCCCCCCCACAGACCATATGACTGCAAAATTGACCTGCTGCCAGGGGCGGCGCTGCCTAAAGGAAAGCTGTATTCCATGTCGGAGGACGAACTGCAGGAACTCAAAGAGTTCATAGATCATAATTTGGAGCGCGGTTTCATCCGGGAGTCCAAGGCAGCGGGGGGCAGTCCTGTATTCTTTGTTAAGAAGCGGGACACGCCCCAAAAAAGGCTTGTAGTGGACTATCGCATCTTAAACAGTGTGACCAAGCCATCGGACTTCCCCATGCCCCGAATCGACGACCTCCTCGCAAAGGTACGGAAGGGCAGCGTGTTCACCAAGTTAGACCTGCGAGGGGCGTACAACCTCATTCGCATGCGGGAAGGAGATGAGTGGAAGACAGCCATGTTCACGCCACTGGGCACCTACGAATATAGAGTTATGCCTTTTGGATTGCAAAATGGCTCCCACGTTTTTCAAGCATTCATGCATCACGTGTTGGCGGGGCTCCTCTACAAGACGTGCGTCTGTTTCTTAGATGACATCCTGATCTTTTCGGAATCGCAGCAGGAGCATGACAGACACGTCAAGGAAGTGCTGAGCAGGCTGCAGCAGCATAGGCTCTACGCCAAGCTGGAGAAGTGCCAATTCGACATGACGGAGGTGGATTTTCTGGGCTACAAGTTGTCTGACAAGGGGCTCGCCATGGACAGCGCCAAGGTTCGGGCAGTGTTGGATTGGAAAAGCCCACGCAACCGGAAGGAGGTCCAACGGTTTGTCGGCTTCGCGAACTTCTATCGCAAGTTTATCAAAGGCTTCGCTATGCAGACAGCGGCCATCACGGACACGCTTAGCTCCAAGAAAAAGAAGTTCATCTGGACAGAGCAGGCGGAGCAGTCCTTTCAGGCACTCAAACGTCTCTTCGCGTCGGAAGAGCAGCTGCTGCATGTCGACCCCAGCAGGCCGATGAGGGTCGAGACAGACGCCTCGGACAGAGCCGTGGGAGCAGTCCTGCTGCAGAAAGACCCGCAGGGGGTTTGGCGGCCGGGAGCGTTTTACTCCAGGAAGCTCAGCAAGTCCGAACAGAACTACACCATCTGGGACAGGGAGTTGCTGGCCATTCATGCAGCGTTCAAAGCGTGGAGGCACTTCCTGATCGGCGCCAAGCACACAGTGCAGGTCTGCACGGACCACAAGAATCTGGAGCACTGGCGCACGGCACAGTTCCTGAACCAGAGGCAGATACGTTGGGCTGAGTTCTTTGCGAACTTCGACTTCCGAATAGAGTATGTCCCGGGGGACACCAACATCATGGCGGACGCTCTCTCCCGTAAGCCACAGTATCTGGAGGACGCCACGCCAGCGGCCGCCATGCACATCTTCGCACCAACAGTGTGGGCGTGCGCTGCGGCAACAGTGGACCTGGAGGCGGTGCGATGAGCGTTGCAGGATGACTCCTTCGCGCAAGCAAAGATGGCAGAGGTGCAAAGGGGCACGGCATCGACCAACGAGTTCCAGATGAGAGATGGATTGCTCATCCGTAAAGGGGCCATCTACGTGCCGGGAGACGAACTTCGCGCCACGGTACTGCAGCAGCTGCACGACGCGCCCACGGCCGGGCACTTTGGCAAGGAGAAGACGGTGGAATTAGTCGCCAGGGACTTCTGGTGGCCCGGAATGAGAGGGGAGGTCGCGGACTACGTGGCGAGGTGTGACACCTGCCAGAGGGCCAAACCAGTGCACAGACCGCCGGCCGGACTGTTGGAACCGCTGCAAACTCCGGTCGAACCATGGGAGAGAGTGGCCCTGGACTTTGTCACGGATCTGCCCAGCTCAAGGGGCAAGACGGCCGTGCTGGTGGTGGTGGACTTGTTCTCCAAGATGGCACATTTCATTCCGTGTGCTAAGGTGGCCACGGCGGAGCAAACCGCCAAACTGTTCATAGACCACGTGTTCAAGGTTCACGGTCTGCCACGGTCTATTCTGTCCGACCGGGGGCGGCAGTTCATCTCGAATTTCTGGCAGAAGCTGATGGGCTTCCTGAACGTCAAGATCAACCTGGCGTCGGCGAGACACCCGCAGACCAACGGGCAAGCGGAGCGGGTCAATGCCATCATGCAGCAGTACCTGAGATGTTATGCGAATCAAGAGCCTGCGACGTGGGTGGATTACCTGCCGCTCGCCGAGTTCGCCTACAACAACACAAAGCACGTGTCCACGGGGGTCACGCCGTTCTTCGCCAACAACGGGAGGCACCCCAGAACCTTCCCGGGACTGGAAAGAATGGGGGGGGAGCCGCAGACAGCAGATGCGTTCGCGTCGGAGTTGCAGGAGGTCCACGATCAGCTGCGGCGGCACCTGGAGCTGGCCAAACATGCATACAAGGTGCAGGCGGACAAACACAGAAGAGTTGGCGAAGAGATCCATGTGGGGGACTGGGTCTGGTTAGCAGCCCACGCAGTGCCGGCCAGGTCGTTGGCCAAGAAGAAGCTGGGGCATAAGCAACTGGGGCCCTACCAAGTCGAAGAGCAGGTCAACCCGGTGGCTTTCAGGCTGGCGCTTCCGGAGGGTTCCAGAATGCATCCGGTGTTCCACAGATCGGTGCTCACTCCCTACAAGGCACCGCACAGGTTTCAGGAACCCGGAACGGCACCGAGTCCGCTCAGAGAAAGAACCGGGCACGCGGGAGTGGCACAGGAGGAGCGCATCAACGAAGTCACGGAGATTTTGGACTCCAGATGGGGGGAAGAGGGGGTAGAATACCTTCTCGCCAAGGAGGGCACCCCGGCCAGTGCGAACAGCTGGGTGCCGGGCTACGCCTTGGACGAACCTCTGCTCAAAGACGAGTTTCATGCCCTCTTCCCACATAGACCAATGCCAGCAGACTTTTTCGACGACTGGCTTTTCACGTCCACGCTTTCTGCCAGCACGTTCCGGGGGTTCGACTCGGACGAGGACCCGATACGAGACGCCCGTTCCCCGGAGGGGTCACCCTCGGGATCTGCCTCTGAACCCTCGTATTGGTGGGACGATAGACCAGAGGAGCAGTGGCTCAGGAAGTGGCTGGAAGGTCCAGGACGAGCAACGCCGCCAGGAGGAAGTGAGGGAGAGACGGACATGGACGTTTTCGGGGACGACCCTGGTTTCGAGCACGGCGGCACAGAGATGGAAGCGGAGGTGACCGTCGTCGACGAGAGCAGGGAGGAAGAACCGGGAGACTTCAGATGGAGGCCCGCCACGAGAAGCGAACTGTATCCGACGTTCGTCCCTCTGACACAGCAGCACCCAGCTCCCGCACCGGAAGGAGGGGAGGGGGGAACGGGGGGCTTTGAGGGGGGGATGGATGTCAGGGGTTCAGGAGCAGAGGCAAGGGCAAGGGAGGAAACAGAGAGCGAGGGGGAGGAGGCAGAAGAAAAGATGAGTGATGACGACGACCCGAGATCTCCGAGTCTTTCCAGTGAATCGGAAGATTCACAGAAAGGAGCACCAGTGGCCAGGGCAAGGGGGGAGCCTAGGGGGACACCCCAGGAAGATAGAGCCAGAGGGGACTCAGAGGAGAGCAGTTGGAAATCGGGACCAGCGTCACCGCCAGAGAGCAGGGAAGAGGAAGGGAGCCAGGGATTAAGCGCTGGCAGCTCACAACAGGGGGGAGGGCATGAGTCAGGAGTGGCCACACCTCCATCGGGGAGCGAAGAAACGGTCAGACGGAAAGTGGAAGGTTGGGCGCACGCGCCAAGTTCAAATGCACAGGAAAGTGACGCAGTAGGCAGCCTTGAAAGAGAGCCAGGTCCTAAAGCCCGGCGCAAGGAGACAGGAGGGTCCGGGGGGTCGGCGTCAGAAGAATCCAGGAAGGAAGAGACCCCGGGGGGCAGAGGGACCCAGAGGAGAACAGTCAGGCGGAAAAGGTGGAGCAGGGCTAGGATATTAAGTTGGTGCACAAAGGGCGGAGACTCAGACGGAGCTTCGCCGATCTAGCCACTAGACGTAGAGTTGCACGCAGTAGCTTGAGAATGGAAACTGTAACTCAATAAAGACTTTTACTTAATGATCGCTGGCTAGCGTGATCCTCTGTGAGCTAGGATCTGGAAGCAGCTCTGACAGCACCAAAAATGTAAAGTCATTTTAAGAGTGGTAAAATGAGAAACTGCAGAAAGTTGTGCCATTCACAAGGGTGGGTGTGTTTACCCTCCCCCTGATTAGATTACCCAAGCCTTTTTTGCCTGCACATGTCCTAGGTGAATTAGGGAGCTATTATTGAAATCACAACATCATTGTGGATACACACACTCCATTGCCAGAAATGCCCCGTCTATTTTGATCTGTTTTCAAATGGACACAGGCCGCATTCACACCATATACTATACAATTTTAAACAGTCATGGCTTCCCCTGAAGAATTATGCAATCTTTAGTTTGTTAAGACTGCTGGGAGAGACCCCTTTCAGAATTAGAATTCCCAGAATGGTTTTACACTGTTATGTACTAAGCTTGGGTTGTCTAATGACTCAGAGCTCTCAGAAATCTTTGGGAGAAGCCATGACTTTTGGCGTCATAGAGCTTTAAATGTATGAGTGTGAATGTGGCCTTACTGCAGGGCAATGCAGAATCAAACTGCAAATAAGCTTTTGTTTTTGGAATGAAGCTAGTTTCTCAAGAAACACTTTTCAGGGGCAAAACAATGTGCAATGGATCTCAGTTGTGTGTGGATTGCATAGAAAGCACAAGTGCTCAGTTCACTTTGATTCTAGAATGAAAAGTCTGTATCCAACCCCTCTCTGCCTCCCACATTGTATGGGGGGAGGGGGCTCATTTAATTTCACTGCACACAGGTGGTGTAGTGACAATAAAGGTTTATTTATTTGTTTGTTTGTTTATTATTATTATTATTATTATTATTATTATTATTATTATTACTACTACTACTACTACTACTACTACTACTACAGGCAGTGCCACAGGTGGTTAATGGCATGCTTCAGCCTGACAATAGAATCCTGGAAGAAGCACTGCAGGATGTGGCAAGCAGTCTCAGAGACATGGCCAGGGTGTTGAAGAAAATGCATGGTAAGCTTGATATTTCCCACTTTCATTCACAAACTATTGCTCAGCCATTCATAGCACAAGGACAGAAAAGGTAGAAAGCTGGAGAAAATAGCATAAAAGTGATATGCACTCTAAAATGGGAGTAGCAAATGCCCTCCAGATGTTGTTGGACACAACTCTCATCATCCCTGACTATTGCCCATGTTGGGTGGGGTTGATAGGAAATTGAGTCCAAAGACCCCTGAAGAACCACAGGCTGGCTATCTAAAAGACAACAGTTATGTGTGTAGACTAAGATTGTGCAGAAATATGGAAAAGTCTCATGATGTGATCCTGACAACAGAATTCAACTTCCTGAGCATATTACTGCCCTGTGAAAAAGAAAGTGCAGATTCAGCTACTCAAAGTAGTTCCACTGAAATGAATGAACCTAAGTTAGTAATGGGTTTGCTCTGAGTAGAACTAGCACTGGATAGGATCAGCACGGGAAACCCAATGAAGCCACTGAGGGTTGCCTGCTTGGCAGTGACCTGTCCACATGACTTTCTTGGTGAAACGTTCATTTGTGGAATGCCCTCCATTGTGAGGTGTGTCAGTCTCCCTCATTATTAGCTTTTAGGAGAAATTTTAAAACACTCCTGTTTACCCAAGCATTTGAGAGCTGAAAGTCCTGCCCCTGGCACCCCTGAAATTATTAATTTGAGAATAAGAGCAGTTTTTTGGCAGTTTTAGAATATTGTTTTCAACTGTTTCAAGAAATCTCACTAGTCTTGTTTTGGTATTGATGTGTTTTCTGCATGGACTCCTTTGGAGAAAGGGTGTAATATAAATTTAATAAAATAAATAAATAAACTGACTTCACCAGTTTTGGAAATGTGAAATTTATTTTTGATCCAGTTTTGTTTTTGTTTTTATGCTTCACTTCCTAGATTACGTGGATCCTGCAATATTCTACGGCACAGGTGTCAAACACAAGGCCCGCGGGCCGAATCCGGCCCGCCAGACCTTGTCATGTGGCCCGTGTAGCCGCCGTTCTCGCTGCTGTTCTCGCCCGTCCAGTGCACCATCGCCTGGTTGTGCGCCGCGTCGCCTTTCAGCACGAAGGAGGTGGTGAGCAGAGAGGCCGCCTCCGGAGGTCCCCCACCGGCGTGACCCCGCAGGCCGCCCGGCTCATCCCACGGGCTGCCGCGTCCCTGGCGGCGGCTCTGGTCCGTTGGGCGCACTGCCCAGGAGGCGCCCAGCGCGAGCAGCAGCAGCAAGCGGAGCGGAGCTGCCCGGCCGGACGCTCCTCCGCGCGCTCCAGCAGCTGCTGCTGGCACCATGCTCGGCCTCCGCTGCGCCGCCGCCGCCGGGCAGGGATGTGAGTCTGGCAGGCGAGGCGCGGAGGACGGGAGGGAGGGAGCCGAGATGGAGGCGGGAGCGCGGCGCGGACGCGCGGCGTGGGAAACGACGTCCCAGCAGGGCTTCCACTCCCAGGCGAGGCGCAGCGCCGCCCTCTGCCGGCGGGCCCCACTGAGCCCCAGAGCCCGGCCGGCCGCCTTCCCCGACGGCTGCTGGCAGCAGGGCTGCAGCAGGCGCGCCGGAGCAAGTGGACGGGAGCCCGGTGCCTGGGCAAGCGAACGTCCCCCTCAGCCTCGGCTTACCTCGGCCCGTCGTGGAAATGTGCTTCCTCCACCAGTGCCAGATTTGGGGCCGTGTGGGCGCCTCACCCGCCCTGAGCCAAGGGAGCACAAAATAATGATAACGATGCCTATTTATTCTATGGGGGGGCACCAAATTTTGTCCTCACTCAGGGTGGGTGCCATATTACCAAAGTCGGCCCCTGCCCCCCCCAATGGGATTTGAAATCCAGGGATTTGAAATCCAATAAATTCCTAGGAGTGCCCGTGTCCGTACTGAGTAAGCCCCTCAGCCCCTAAAAGCGGACGATACCAACTTTTCAACATTGTGATAGTGATGTTGTGATATGGTAGTGTTGAAAAGCAGAGGGAGGAACAAGCAGCATTGGCCCCCGTCAGAAACTGGGGTGCAACCGGCACATCTCCCCCCCCCCCACCAGCGCCTGGCACAGGGAGGAGGCAGCAACAGGCGGAGAAGGAAGAGAAGGCGCAGACAAGCCCCAGCCACAAGACACAGTCCAGTAAAGGTGCCCTCAGACTGGGCCTGCACAATGTTATGATACATCACCACAGGGGCAGACTTTAGTAATCTTTCATAACAGGGGTGTCAGCCTGAATAAAATATTGAGGGGGGACAGGTAGGCCCCACCTCACATCATCATCATCATCATCATCATAATTTATTACTGGTCAAAGACCAGCTCGAACCTCACATCATTTATCACATGCCACACACACCCCATTTAAATGTAAAAGCCCATCAACTTCAGGGGTCTCAGCCTGCTCAAATATTTTAGGCTGATAAAACCGGCCCTTTGCTGATGCGGCCCCCGATGAATTTGAGTTTGACACCCCTGTTCTACAGTGTGATACAGATCTTCTTTTCTGGGTAAGTACAGCATGTATGCTTTTTGCTCTCTAAACGTTTTCCAAGTAGGAGTAGAGGGACAAGCAGGGGTACACTCTTGAGAAAATCCGCGCTCTAGAAACAGCCACACATGCTGCTCTTATTTCTTTATGCATTTGATTCCATTTATGCATCATTTCCTGTAAAATAAGTTGAGGTGAGTCCACAGTGAAAACATCAAGGATAACTTTTTATTTCATTTATGAATTGCTTCCCACAAGGCATCTTGAAATTATTTAAAATGCAATAAAAGCATATGCAAAACAATTGTATGCATTGTATAAAAGCGGCTAAAACATTAAAAACATTAAAACAACAAAATAAAAAAATTCCTTCCAGTAGCACCTTAAAGACCAACTAAGTTAGTTCTTGGTATGAGCTTTCGTGTGCATGCACACTTCTTCAGATACACACACGAAAGCTCATACCAAGAACTAACTTAGTTGGTCTTTAAGGTGCTACTGGAAGGAATTTTTTTTATTTTGACTATGGCAGACCAACACGGCTACCTATCTACTATTAAAACAACAACATATACATAAAATCGATTCTAATCCATTACAGATGGATTGCCTCAGTCTTCTCCGATAAAGAAAACAATGCCCGACCTGAAGAATTTGGAGCAAATGATTCAGCAAAGGAAACACAGCCCAGAATAACTAAGGAGATAGTACAAGAATACTTGGCTAGTTTAGATGTATTCAAGTCTCCAGGGCCAGATGAACTGCATCCAAGAGTATTAAAAGAACTGGCAGATGTGATCTCAGAACCACTGGCAGTCATCTTTGAGAATTCCTGGAGAACAGGCGAAGTCCCGGCAGACTGGAGGAGGGCAAATGTTGTCCCTATTTTCAAAAAGGGCAAAAGAGAGGACCCAAATAATTACCGCCCAGTCAGTCTGACATCAATACCAGGGAAGATTCTGGAGCAGATCATTAAGCAAACAGTCTGTGAGCATCTAGAAAGGAATGCTGTGATCACCAATAGTCAGCATGGATTTCTGAAAAATAAGTCATGTCAGACTAACCTGATCTCGTTTTTTGACAGAATTACAAGCCTGGTAGATGAAGGGAACGCAGTGGATGTAGCCTACCTTGATTTCAGCAAGGCATTTGACAAGGTGCCCCATGATATTCTTGTAAAGAAGCTGGTAAAATGCGGTCTTGACTATGCTACCACTCAGTGGATTTGTAACTGGCTGACTGACCGAACCCAAAGGGTTCTCATCAATGGTTCCTCTTCATCCTGGAGAAGAGTGACTAGTGGGGTGCCACAGGGTTCTGTCTTGGGCCCGGTCTTATTCAACATCTTTATCAACGACTTGGATGATGGACTTAAGGGCATCCTGATCAAATTTGCAGATAACACCAAACTGGGAGGGGTGGCTAACACCCCAGAGGACAGGATCACACTTCAAAACGACCTTGACAGATTAGAGAACTGGGCAAAAACAAACAAGATGAATTTTAACAGGGAGAAATGTAAAGTATTGCACTTGGGCAAAAAAAAATGAGAGGCACAAATACAAGATGGGGGACACCTGGCTTGAGAGCAGTACATGTGAAAAGGATCTAGGAGTCTTGGTTGACCATAAACTTGACATGAGCCAACAGTGTGACGCGGCAGCTAAAAAAGCCAATGCAATTCTTGGCTTCATCAATAGGAGTATAGCATCTAGATCAAGGGAAGTAATAGTGCCACTGTATTCTGCTCTGGTCAGACCTCACCTAGAGTACTGTGTCCAGTTCTGGGCACCACAATTCAAGAAGGACACTGACAAACTGGAACATGTCCAGAGGAGGGCAACCAAAATGGTCAAAGGCCTGAAACAATGCCTTATGAGGAACGGTTAAGGGAGCTGGGCATGTTTAGCCTGGAGAAGAGGAGGTTAAGGTGTGATATGATAGCCATATTCAAATATATAAAAGGATGTCACATAGAGGAGGGAGAAAGGTTGTTTTCTGCTGCTCCAGAGAAGCGGACACGGAGCAATGGATCCAAACTACAAGAAAGAAGATTCCACCTAAACATTAGGAAGAACTTCCTGACAGTAAGAGCTGTTCGACAGTGGAATTTGCTGCCCAGGAGTGTGGTGGAGTCTCCTACTTTGGAGGTCTTTAAGCAGAGGCTTGACAACTATATGTCAGGAGTGCTCTGATGGTGTTTCCTGCTTGGCAGGGGGTTGGACTCGATGGCCCTTGTGGTCTCTTCCAACTCTATGATTCTATGATTCTATGAGACACTAACTGGGATAAAAAATCTCAACCTAAAAGGCTTGTTGAAAGAGGAATGTCTTTAACAGGCCCCAAAAGACTGGTAAATGCCACCGGATTCTTCCTCTTCCCTGCTAGAAAGGGGAGTGGAAAATTTCATACCAATGGCCTTAGTGACTCCAAACATCCAAATCACTGAATTTATTTATTTTTAAATTTATTTTTATTAATTTTCCATTAAAGGTACCCCTGCCCGAACGGGCCAGTCTTGACAGACTCTGGGGTTTGTGCGCCCATCTCACATCTATAGGCCGGGGGCCAGCGCTGTCCGGAGACACTTCCGGGTCACGTGGCCAGCGTGACAAAGCCGCATCTGGCGAGCCAGCGCAGCACAAGGAACGCCGTTTACCTTCCCGCTGGTAAGCGGTACCTATTTATCTACTTGCACCCGGGGGTGCTTTCGAACTGCTAGGTTGGAAGGCGCTGGGACCGAGCAGCGGGAGCGCACCCCGCCGCGGGGATTCAAACCGCCGACCTTTCAATCGGCAAGCCCTAGGCGCTGAGGCTTTTACCCACAGCGCCACCCGCGTCCTTGCAATTTTCCATTAAGAACCTCCAATTTATAACAAATCAAATCATAATCCAATTCAAAAATTAAAATTAAATTAAAAAAACAACCGAATTACAATCTGAATTGTTAATTATTAAATTTCACATGGACTTCCCATATTCTGGACCTCTGAAGAACTCATCTCAGATAGTTATATTTCTTCCCTCTTGTTGTTTTCATATTTTCCACATTCTGATCGTAAACTCTCAAAGTCTTCAGTCCCTGGCTGATCGATTCTCAGTCATGTTAAACAATCATATATCCAGTTTAATTTATGTATGCGTATTTCCTGCTGCCCGCCTGCCACCCACCCTCTCCATCCATGGCCGCACCAGGTTTACCTCAGCGTGCAGACAGCGAGGCTCTGGATTGGCTGCAGGAACTTCCTGCAGCCAATCTGAAGCTGTGCCAGTGTCGCTGCCCTGCTTCCGCATAACAGGCACCCCTTGTGGGCCGACAGTTCATGTTTGTGGGTTGTGTAGCCGGCAAATTCTGGCCTGGGGCTGCTGCTGGGCCATCCCCTCCACACCCAGTCCAGGACCCGGGAAATGACCCTATCTTTCTTGGAATGGTGTGCAACTTCTTGTGCCTGAATGGGGCGGTCAGGAAGCAGCTCCAGGCTCATAACCTCTTGTGCAGGTGCTGGGTCGGGGCCTGTTTCCGGTAGTGGTAGCCTGCTGAGGGCGTCCGCATGGCCCATCGCCTTCCCAGGGCGGTAAATCAGTGCATACTGGTAGCTGGCAAGGAAAATTGACCACCTGAGGACACGAGGAGACAGCACTTGGGGGGGTCTGCTTTTCGGGGGCAAACAAGCCAAGCAACGGCTTATGGTCAGTCACCACGGTAAAGGGCCGCCCGTACAAGAAATCACGGAATTTTTTTACTCCCTTCACGATTGCCAAACCCTCCTTGTCGATTTGCGAGTAGTTCCGCTCGGTTGCGTTGAATGTCTGGGGAAAGTATGCCACCGGTACCTCTCTTCCATCCAGGAGTTGGTGTCTCAGGACAGTGCTGATGCCATACGGTGAGGCGTCGCATTCTAGCACCACTGGCAGCCTCTCGTCGAAGTGTGCCAAGACAGAGTTTGAGACAAGCAAGTCCTTGACTGCCTGGAATGCGGCCTCCTGGCGCTGGCCCCACCCCCAAGGGGCCCGCTTGTCCAGTAGTCTGTGTAGGGGCTCCGCTACCGCCACCTTGTGGGGAAGGAAGGAATGGTAAAAGTTCAATAGTCCCAAGAAGGCCTGAAGTTCAGTCTTGCTCTTGGGCGCTGGGGCATCACAAATGGCCCGTACCTTGTCCCCAGTCGGGTGGACCCCTTCTGCGTCCACCATAAATCCCAGAAAGTCCACCTGAGGCACTCCTAGTAGACATTTTTCCCGCTTCACCTTGAGACCCGCCGTCTGGAAACGGTGCAGAACGGTGCGGAGGCGGTCCTCAAACTCCTCTGGTGTGGGCCCAGCAATCAACACATCATCGAAGAAGGGGGTGACGCCAGGAATCCCTTTAAGGAGAGAGTCCATTAGATTCTGGAATATGCCTGGTGCCACGCTGACACTGAATTGCAGCCGCTTTACCCTGAACGCTCCTCTATGCGTCACAATCGTCTGTGCCTCTGCTGTGGCCTCATCTACTGGCAGCTGTTGATATGCTTGGGCCAAGTCCAGCTTGCCAAAAAAAATTGACCCAGCCAGGGTGGCAAGGACATGGCTGACCACTGGCACTGGGTATGCGTGGGCCGAACCATTAGGCTTGACGGGTGTGATGATTGGGGTTTCCCAGGGGGCATTAGGTACAGGCTCCAGCACTCCTTGCTCCACGAGCCGGTCCAATTCCTCGTCTATACGGGGTTTCAGGGCAAACGGGACCCGGCGAGCCTTGAGCCTGACAGGTCGTACTGCGGAGTCAAGCTGTAGAGCAATGGGGGGCCCCATATACTGTCCCAATTTCCCATTGAAAACCCCCGGAAATTATTTGCAGATGGTGTCCACGTCCACTTGTAAGCTAGTGTGGTTCACCCCGGTGACGGCTAGCCCCAGTGGTCCAAACCATGCCAATCCCAGTAAGCTAATGTAGGGGCCCTTGACCACGAGCAAGTCCAGTTGCCGCGTCCACCCTCGATATTGCACCCTGAAGGTCCCCACCCCCATTGTGGGGACCTTACGTTTCTGGAAGTCCCGGAGGGTGAATGGGGCCGGCCTGAGTTTGGGACCTCGAGTAGGACACAGTTTCCTTAAGGTCCTTGCCGAGATTATGGATAGAGTTGAACCCGTGTCAAGTTCCATGCGGCACGGGGCCCCCTCTATCTGTACCTCTACATAAATTTTCTCTACGTTGGGGTGGGGCAACTGGTATACCTGGAAGTCCCTGAGCTCCGTCGAGTTGCCTTGGTGCGTTGGGCCCTGGGATTCTTGGATCGGTCATCTGATGCCTGGCGTCGGGTGGGCTGAGCCCGACATACCCGAGCGATGTGCCCCAATTTTCCGCACTGCCTGCACTCTGCGTTGCGGAAACAGCAGGTCCTCCTCTCGTGGCTCTCGCCGCAGCTCGCGCAGTTCCCTCCTTCTCGTCAAGGCAGCCGTGGTCTGTGCGCTGCTTGAGTGTGCTGCTGTACTCGGTGCACCTCCTCCCTGTCAGATCCTGAGTCATCGGTGAGGTCTTCGTGGTGGACCCTTGGTTGGGACGACAGGCTTGGCCATGCCTCTTGCGTCGACCTCTTGGCAGCTTCTCTTACCAGGGCCTCCTCCAGGGCGACCTGGAACGTTAGGTCCTTCTTAGCGTAGAGGCGTCGTTGCAGCGTCTCATCCTTTAGGCCACCGACGAGGCGGTCACGAAGCATGTTCTCCAATTCTGAGAAGTTGCAGAACTGGGCGGCTTGGCGGAGAGAGGTCACAAACCCAGTTATGGTTTCCCCAGGGGCTTGCCGCTTTGCGTAGAAGGCATTTCGACAAGCCACCACTGAGGGCTGCGGCGAAAAATGCCCCTTCAGCCGTTCCATTATTGTTTTGTAAGGAACGGTAGCGCCGCCTTCAGGTGCAAGGAGAGCCTGGGCGATTTCAAATATCTCCTCTCCACAGACGCTGAAGAATATCGCCCTCTTCTTGGCATCTTCTTCGCCGGTGACCCCTTTGGCTTCTAGGAGGAAGGTGAAACGGGAGGCATACTGTCAGAGCTGCTTGAAGATCCTAGCTCACAGAGGATCACGCTAGCCAGCGATCATTAAGTAAAAGTCTTTATTGAATTACAGTTTCCATTCTCACGCTGCTGCGCGCAAACTCTACGTCTAGTAGCTAGATCGGCGAAGCTCCGTCTGAGTCTCCGCCCCGTGTGCACCAACTTAATATCCTAGCCTTGCTCCACCTTTTCCGCCTGACTGTCCTCCTCTGGGTCCCTCTACCCCCCGGGGCTTCTTCCTTCCGGGATTCTTCTGACGCTGACCCAGACCCTCCTGCCTCCTTGCGCCGGGCTTTAGGACCTGGTTCCCTTTCGGGGCTGCTTACTGCGCCGCCTTCCTCTGCATTTGAACTTGGCGCGCGCGCCCAACCTTCCACCTTCCTCTTAACCGTTTCTTCGCTCCCCGATGGAGGTGTGGCCACTCCTGACTCATGCCCTCCCTCCTGTGGTGAGCTGCCAGCGCTTCCCCCCTGGCTCCCTTCCTCTTCCCTGCTTCCTGGCGGTGACGCTGGTCCCGATTTCCAGCTGCTCCCCCCTGAGTCCCTTCTGGCTCTATCTTCCTGGGGTGCCCCCCTTGCCCTGGCCACTGGTGCTCCTTTCTGTGAATCCTCTGATTCACTGGAAAGACTAGGAGATCTCGGGTCGTCGTCATCACTCATCTTTTCTTCTGCCTCCTCCCCTTCGCTCTCTGTTTCCTCCCTTGCCCGTGCCTCTGCTCCTAAACCCCTGACATCCATCCCCCCCTCGAAGCCCCCCATTCCCCCCTCCCCTCCTTCCGGTGCTGGAGCTGGGGGCTGCTGTTGCAAAGGGACGAACGTCGGATATCGGTCGCTTCCCGTGGCGGGCCTCCATCTGAAGTCTTCCGGTTCTTCCTCCCTGCTCTCGTCGACGACGGTCACCTCCGCTTCCATCTCTGTGCCGCCGTGCTCGAAACCAGGGTCGTCCCCGAAAATGTCCATGTCCGTCTCTCCCTCACTTCCTCCTGGCGGCGTTGCTCGTCCTGAGCATTCCAGCCACTTTCTGCGGAACTGCTCCTCTGGCCTATCGTCCCACCAATACGAGGGTTCTGAGGCGGATCCCGAGGGTGACCCCTCCGGGGAACGGACGTCTCGTGTCGGTTCCTCGTCCGAGTCGAACCCCCGGAACGTGCTGGCCGAAAGCGTGGGCGTGAAAAGCCAGTCGTCGAAAAAGTCTGTTGGCATAGGTCTATGTGGGAAGAGGGCATGAAACTCGTCTTTGAGCAGAGGTTCGTCTAAGGCGTAGCCCGGCACCCAGCTGTTCGCACTGGCCGGGGTGCCCTCCTTGGCGAGAAAGTATTCTACCCCCTCTTCCCCCCATCTGGAGTCCAAAATCTCCGTGACTTCGTTGATGCGCTCCTTCTGTGCCACTCCCGCGTGCCCTGTTCTGTCTCTGGCCGGACTCGGCGCCGTTCCGGGTTCCTGGAACCTGTGCGGTGCCTTGTAGGGAGTGAGCACCGATCTGTGGAATACCGGATGCATTCTGGAACCCTCCGGAAGTGCCAGTCTGAAAGCTACCGGGTTGACCTGCTCTTCGACTTGGTAGGGGCCCAGTTGCTTATGCCCTAGTTTCTTCTTGGCCAACGACCTGGCCGGCACTGCGTGGGCTGCTAACCAAACCCAGTCTCCCACGTGGAGCTCTTCTCCAACCCTTCTGTGCTTGTCCGCTTGTACCTTGTATGCGTGCTTGGCCAGCTCCAGGTGGCGCCTCAGCTGATCGTGGACTTCCTGCAGCTCCGACGCGAACGCATCTGCTGTCTGCGGCTCCCCCTCCCCCATTCTTTCCAGTCCCGGGAAGGTTCTGGGGTGCCTCCCGTTGTTGGCGAAGAACGGCGTGACCCCCGTGGACACGTGCTTCGTGTTGTTGTAGGCGAACTCGGCAAGCGGCAGGTAATCCACCCACGTCGCAGGCTGTTGATTTGCATAACATCTCAGGTACTGCTGCATGATGGCATTGACCCGCTCCGCTTGCCCGTTGGTCTGCGGGTGTCTCGCCGACGCCAGGTTGATCTTGACGTTCAGGAAGCCCATCAGCTTCTGCCAGAAATTCGAGATGAACTGCCGCCCCCGGTCGGACAGAATAGACCGTGGCAGACCGTGAACCTTGAACACGTGGTCTATGAACAGTTTGGCGGTTTGCTCCGCCGTGGCCACCTTAGCACACGGAAGGAAATGGGCCATCTTGGAAAACAGGTCCACCACCACCAGCACTGCCGTCTTGCCCCTTGAGCTGGGCAGATCCGTGACAAAGTCCAGGGCCACCCTTTCCCAAGGTTCGACCGGAGTTTGCAGCGGTTCCAACAGTCCGGCCGGCGGTTTGTGCACTGGTTTGGCCCTCTGGCAGGTGTCACACCTCGCCACGTAGTCTGCGACCTCCCCTCTCATTCCAGGCCACCAGAAATCCCTGGCTACTAATTCCACCGTCTTCTCCTTGCCAAAGTGCCCGGCCGTGGGCGCGTCGTGCAGCTGCTGCAGCACCTTGGCTCGAAGTTCGTCTCCCGGCACGTAGATGGCCCCTTTACGGATGAGCAATCCATCTCTTAGCTGGAAACCGTCGGCCGCTGCCTTGCCCCTTTGCACCTCTGCCATCTTTGCTCGTGCGAAGGAGTCCCCCTGCAACGCTCGTCGCACCGCCTCTAGGTCCACGGTCGCCGCGGCGCACGCCCACACTGTCGGTGCGAAGATGTGCATGGCGGCCGCTGGTGTTGCGTCCTCCAGATACTGTGGCTTACGGGAGAGAGCGTCTGCCATGATGTTGGTGTCCCCCGGGACATACTCTATTCGGAAGTCGAAGTTCGCAAAGAACTCAGCCCAACGTATCTGCCTCTGGTTCAGGAACTGTGCCGTGCGCCAGTGCTCTAGATTCTTGTGGTCCGTGCAAACCTGCACCGTGTGCTTGGCGCCGATCAGAAAGTGCCTCCACGCCTTGAACGCTGCGTGAATGGCCAGCAACTCCCTGTCCCATATGGTGTAGTTCTGCTCGGACTTGCTGAGCTTCCTGGAGTAAAACGCTCCCGGTCGCCACACCCCCTGCGGGTCTTTCTGCAGCAGGACCGCCCCCACGGCTCTGTCCGAAGCGTCTGTCTCCACCCTCATCGGCTTGCTGGGGTTGACATGAAGCAGCTGCTCTTCCGACGCGAAGAGACGCTTGAGTGCCTGAAAGGACTGCTCCGCCTGCTCTGTCCAAATGAACTTCTTTTTCTTGGAGCTAAGCGTGTCAGTGATGGCCGCCGTCTGCATCGCGAAGCCCTTGATAAACTTGCGATAGAAGTTCGCAAAGCCGACAAACCGTTGGACCTCCTTCCGGTTGCGCGGACTCTTCCAATCCAACACCGCTCGAACCTTGGCGCTGTCCATGGCGAGCCCCTTGTCAGACAGCTTGTAGCCCAGAAAATCCACCTCTGTCACGTCGAATTGGCACTTCTCCAGCTTGGCGTAGAGCCTATGTTGCTTTAGCCTGCTCAGCACTTCCTGGACGTGTTTGTCATGCTCCTGCTGCGACTCCGAAAAGATCAGGATGTCATCTAAGAAACAGACGCACGTCTTGTAGAGAAGTCCCGCCAACACGTGATGCATAAATGCTTGAAAAACGTGGGTGCCATTTTGCAATCCAAAAGGCATAACTCTATATTCGTAGGTCCCCAGTGGCGTGAACATGGCTGTCTTCCACTCATCACCCTCCCGCATGCGAATGAGGTTGTACGCCCCCCGCAGGTCCAACTTGGTGAACACTCTGCCCTTCCGTACCTTTGCGAGAAGGTCGTCAATTCGGGGCATGGGGAAGTCCGATGGCCTAGTCACACTGTTCAAAATCCTGTAATCCACTACGAGTCTCTTTTGGGGCGTGTCCCGCTTCTTAACAAAGAATACGGGACTGCCCCCCACTGCCTTGGACTCCCGGATGAAGCCGCGCTGCAAATTATGATCAATGAACTCCTTGAGTTCTTGCAGTTCGTCCTCTGACATGGAATACAGTTTCCCTTTAGGCAGCGCCGCCCCCGGCAGCAGGTCAATTTTGCAGTCATATGGTCTGTGAGGGGGTAGCCTGTCTGCCTCCTTCTCGCAGAAAACTTCCAAAAATTCAGCGTACTTGTGGGGAATCGCTTGCAGCGTGCCGAGCAGCAGCTGTGACTCCTCTTCCTCTCCTTCCTGCCTGGGCACGATGCAGTGTTCAGCACAAAAGGAAGAGCCGAAGGTCAGCTGCCTCTGGTACCAAGCCATCGTTGGGCTGTGCTTGTCCAGCCAACTCATGCCCAAGACAACGGGCGTGTCAGATAGTTGAGTGACGTTGAAGCTGATGATTTCTCTGTGATTCCCAAGTCGCATCACCATTGGTGGCGTCTGCTTCACCACTTGCCCCCCGAGCAGCTCCCTGCCATCCACCGTGACAACCTGCAGGGGCAGTGTGGCCGGCAGCAACTGCACAGCGTGCCTGTCTACAAAGTCCTGCCCTATAAAGTCCGCATTGCTGCCTGAGTCAATGGTGAGTGGCACGTCTATGGTGATTCCATTGGGCAGCTGGAGAGATGCTGTGAGCCTCACTACTGGTTTGGGCGGGAGGGGGTTCACGGGCTGTAAAATCTCTGGGGACTGCGTCACTAACACGTCTGGCTGGGCCCCAGTGCCTCTTCCTCCAGCCAGACTGAGTCGTTTCCCTGCTGTGGTCCTCCTTGCTGCGTTGCTGCAGTCACCATTGCTGAGGCTGCAGTGAGCTTGTGGGGCCTCTGGGGACACTCTTTTGCCATATGCCCTGGTTCCTCACAGACGTAACACTTCCTGGTCCCTCTAGGAGGCTTCGCTTTCACTGCTGCCGGTGCTAGGGCTCTGGTTGCTGACTGAGCCCTTGCACCTCCAACCTCCATAGGTTCGGCTCCTCCTCCTGGCGGAGGCGTGGATTGCGCCCGCGCTGCTTCTCTGGGAAGGAAGGAGGGGCCCCCGGCTGGTTCGCGCCCTCCACGCCCTTCGTCCTTGCTCCACTGACGTCCTTCCAGCCTCACCCCCACTGCCAGTGCCCTCTGAACGACCTCCTGGGTGGTTCGGGGTCTCTCTCCCCTCGCGATCTCATCTTTAATCGAGTTGTGCAGCCCCTCCCAAAAGAGGTCTCTTACAGGAGCCGAATCTCTGTCCCATTCCAGGGCACTGACCAAGGCGAAAAAGCGGGCATGATACTGCCTGACGCTGGCCCTCCCTTGTCTCAGCCCATGCACCTCCTTCCGTGCAAGATCCACGTCAATACTTGATAAAGAGCACCCATCCATCGCTTTAATAAAGGCATCCGCATTCTGGAGCGCCGGATCCTTATCTCTCCATAAATTGCGTAGCCATGCTTTCGCATCCCCATGCAGATGGGACATGATGAACCCCACTCTCTCTTGTTCATCTCTAAAGTCTTTATGCAGCAGTTGCAGTGCGCACAGTACGTCGGCTCTAAAGTTGGGATACTGTTGCAGGTTCCCATCGAAGTGAGAGACTAGCCCGCCTGTCCGTCTCGCCAACCCAATTCCCTCCTGCCGGGGTGTCTGCTTTGTCAGCACGTCTAACCTGACCTGGAGATCCCTGCAGGCGGCAGCTGCCTCCTCCTCTCTCTTCCTGGATGCGAGAACCTCGGCGTTCAGTTGTGCCACTGCTTTTCTGAGGTCCTCTATCTGCTGCTCAGCCGTCATGTCGTCTGCCGTTCGTGAGCTCGCTAGTAGGCACCTGTTTCTCTCCCCTCCTCGAGGCTGTAGATGCCCACAATGGTGAGACGGAGCTTACTGTCAGAGCTGCTTGAAGATCCTAGCTCACAGAGGATCACGCTAGCCAGCGATCATTAAGTAAAAGTCTTTATTGAATTACAGTTTCCATTCTCACGCTGCTGCGCGCAAACTCTACGTCTAGTAGCTAGATCGGCGAAGCTCCGTCTGAGTCTCCGCCCCGTGTGCACCAACTTAATATCCTAGCCTTGCTCCACCTTTTCCGCCTGACTGTCCTCCTCTGGGTCCCTCTACCCCCCGGGGCTTCTTCCTTCCGGGATTCTTCTGACGCTGACCCAGACCCTCCTGCCTCCTTGCGCCGGGCTTTAGGACCTGGTTCCCTTTCGGGGCTGCTTACTGCGCCGCCTTCCTCTGCATTTGAACTTGGCGCGCGCGCCCAACCTTCCACCTTCCTCTTAACCGTTTCTTCGCTCCCCGATGGAGGTGTGGCCACTCCTGACTCATGCCCTCCCTCCTGTGGTGAGCTGCCAGCGCTTCCTCCCTGGCTCCCTTCCTCTTCCCTGCTTCCTGGCGGTGACGCTGGTCCCGATTTCCAGCTGCTCCCCCCTGAGTCCCTTCTGGCTCTATCTTCCTGGGGTGCCCCCCTTGCCCTGGCCACTGGTGCTCCTTTCTGTGAATCCTCTGATTCACTGGAAAGACTAGGAGATCTCGGGTCGTCGTCATCACTCATCTTTTCTTCTGCCTCCTCCCCTTCGCTCTCTGTTTCCTCCCTTGCCCGTGCCTCTGCTCCTAAACCCCTGACACATACGCTTCCCAGTCTCCGGATGCTGGGTTGAACGGCGAGAAGCTGCTGTCGGTTGCCATTCTGAGTTCCTTGGGTCCCAGAGCTGAAGCCTGGCTACATGGTGCGAGGCAGCGGTGCGGAAGGTGGCGGTGCTGCAGTGCTGTGTGTGGTGGTCAGCTCAGCAGGATCCCACCTTCGTCGCCAGTGAAATATACTCAGAGTGGATTTCATGCTCTTTATTCAGCTCATAGTGGTGAGGAGGGAATGAAAATCCCCTCAAAGTATCTGCTTTATATACATTATTTACACAATGGGCTCTTAAAATAAACAGCTTATTAATATTGAACAAAACTATTAAACTGGCAGTTTTCTTTCTTTCTTTCTATATGCCCCCCCCATTTTGCATGCAAATTTTGCTGCGTTCTTCCCTCCGATGTCACTCCAGCGCCTGGTGACCCCAGCACATGCACTTTTCCACCCACCCACCCCACTAGCAAATTGTCCTTTATTTGCTCTTCTAAATATGGCAACCCTAACCTAAACTTAAGCTGGCTAGGTTATATAGCAGCCATAAAGATGTCCATACTCCCCCAATTCCTGTTCTTGTTTCAGACCTTACCTGTACTTATCCCCCTTTCCCAACTGTCTCACTGGCATCACTTACTTAACAATTCTATTTTTGGAAGGAGAAGCAGAGTGACATGTCAAGACTTTATATTGTCCCAAGACCAATGGAGGTCTCAGGGCCCCAGGTCTTAGGCAATTAAAGCAAATGGTGCACACAAGCCTTGCCTTTTCTTAAAACTTCCTGTGCACACACCACAAAAATAAAGAATCAATTTTTACAACTAACTCCAAAGAAGCAATTAAATATACGTGATGTTAATAGGAATATCAGCTTCCTAACAATTATAAATCTATTTAACACTGGGTTATCTCCATAATGTACACTCAGGATCACTTAAAACAACGCTTTGCAGATTAATTTTTAATTCTAACTTTTTCTAGCATGGTGTTTGGAAGAGAGAAAAACAGTGATGTTTGAACTCTAAATAAAATGTTCTTTCCCCTGTTAATATTTATTTACATTTTTTTATTTCATAGATTAATTTTAGGTCATTTAAGAACAAAAGAACTGCTAAGTGCTAAAAGTTCCCACTATACAGTACCATTTCACAGTACCATATACATAAAAAAGGTAAAGGACCCCTGACAGTTAAGTCCAGTCACAGACGACTCTGGGGTTGTGGAACTCATCTCGCTTTATAGGCCGAGGGAGCCGGTGTTTGTATGCTGTCAGGGAACTGACATCGGAGCAGAGTGGAGAGACTAGGCTCCCAGATTCTGCAGGAGAGGGAACTAGTAAGGGAAGAGAGAGAACGTCCTCTGGGGAAAGAAGTCCAGGTGACACCAGGAAGAAGGGAGAGGCAGAGAGCACTTCGGAGGGGAGGCTCCGAGAATCTTCCAGTGAAGTCAGTGAGGAGAGTGGAGGACCTCCGCTTGGCACGCCCACTCTGCGCAGAAGGCTTCCGCACAGAGAGGCGAGGCGAAGGTTGTCCGTTAAGGAATTCTTATGCTGGAGGAAATTTAGGAGACACCCACTGACGGATTCTGCCAGCGACTGAGCAGCAGCGCAAAAGGGCTGCTCAGCCAGGGAAAGACGCAACCACCCCAAGCAGTTGGGAACGGCTGGAGTTTTACACACAAGCAACCCCAATTCCCATGATATATGCAGACAGTTTTTCCGGGTCATGTGGCCAGCATGACTAAGTCACTTCTGGCAAAACCAGAGCAACTCATGGAAACGCTGTTTACCTTCCCACCGGAGCGGTACCTATTTATCTACTTGCACTTTTTGGAGTGCTTTCGAACTGCTCGGTTGGCAGGAGCTAGGACCGAGCAATGGGAGCTCACCCTGTCACAGGGATTCGAATTACCGACCTTCTGATCAGCAAGCCCAAGAGGCTCAGTGGCTTAGACCATATACATATATGTATACAAATTTGCAAAGTTTTTACCTTGCCTCTCGTGAACACTGAACTGAAGGGAAATGAGACCCACCCAACATGAAGCAAAAATAAAAGTCAGGAACCAACACTGTATTTCAAGTATTAGAAGAAATATAGTGCTACTTTTAAATAACAATTATAATTACAATAATAAAATATTCTAACTAGAATGAATACCTGTAGCCCATAGGAAGAAATATAACTTCTGCAGTAAATGGAGTTTTATTGTTCTCACTTGAGTGGTCTCCATTTTGCATTTGTGTGGCCTCCATCGAATGAGATTTAAATATTACAGAGCATTGCTTTATCCTCATGCAAATTTATCTTACTTGTTAAAAAGCATAATGGCATCCACTTCCATGAGAAAAGTTATTACCAGATCCATTGCAGTACTTTTCATCAAGCAATAAGATTATTCCCATTCAAACAACAATAATTTTATATAAGTTGGAATGTAGATACAAATGTCTGTAAGTTTCTTATCACAATAAATGCAATAGAAATGTGCTTAAAAATGGGTTGATTTGTTTTGGTTAACTGTTCGCTTCTGCTGCTTGGTGAATGTGCTTATATGTAACATTGATGCAAATTCATGATTGCGCAGAAGGGGCTTTGGGTTGCATTCAGGAACATTTCCTTGAGCTTGGTATGGTCAAACATCCACAGATGAAGTTTCATAGATACCCATACATACATACATACAGGGAACATTGTGTTGACAATGCAATATTGTGAACTGGCCTTTAGAATTTAGAGAAAACACAAAGCTGTTTTCTCTGTGCGTGCAAATATCCATGTCAATTTATAATAAAATAGCTGTTTTTCTGCAAGTAGTTTCCATATCCCCTCCCTTAGAAGATGTGATTGTTGAGTACAGAAAGAAGGGAAATCTTTTCACTTCAAACAACATTTGCATATCCTCTACTATTTGATCCACTGCAAGTAGATAGCTCCTTTTCATGAAGCTGCTCTTAACTGTTCTGTGGAAGCAGATTTTCATATTTCCTAAAACTAGAATAAGCCCCTAAAATAAATAAGAAGAAAATTACCATTGGCCATGATAACTGAGGCTGATCATCTGGAGTGAACCATATTGCTTACCCCCATCCTATGCTGTATTTTGCTATGGTTGTTGGGAGTGGGAGGGGAAAGGGCTATTCTTATACCTTGAAATACTGTTAACTTTCACAATAGGTTTATACAGCTCTGGGATCTTCCTCTCGATCATTGGTCTGAGGTTCTCTTTCAACTTCTTGTAGTTCCTTTTTCAATTCTTGTTGATATTCCCTTTGGTCAGCAGTAAGCAGGCACTTATTTTTCCCCATTGCTTCACCACATCTGTTCCCAAAAAATGAAGAAAACAATTCACACTGATAAATTACACCACGGTATTGGACCATAAAGTTTTGTTTTTGTCTGGCACCAAGCGTGACTTAGGTGGGGCAAGTGAAGGAAAAGCCACCAAAATTTAGAGGGTGGATGTGGAATTCAGCATCTGGGTAACCTAGGGTTTCATTTCAACAAAAGGATTCTAGCAAAAGCGTGTGCAAAATAACTGATGAAATCTCAGGCACCAGAAAGTGGGTCAGCAACCATGGGGAGGGACTCATAGAATCATAGAATTGTAGAGTTGGAAGGCACCCCAAGGGTCATGTAGTGCAGTGCAGGATTCGCAACTGAAGCTTCCATATAGAATCAATAGTTCAGTGTATTTCCCCATGACCAACAAAAGCAGAATATGGCTGTCGTTTTATATACACTCCTAGGCAAGTCCTACTAAACTTAAGTTTTACTCCTGAGTAAACATGCACTGCAAATCATGTGAATTCTTAATTTATAGAGAAGTTTTTAAAATGTACAATTTGGATTGGAATAAGTGGGCAGCAGAATAGGACAAAGTATTTATTCATGCTGTGCATAATGAATGCATGGTACTAAAAAGCCACAGGATGTGCTCATGGTCACTGGCTTATAGGGGAATCATAGAATCATAGAATCATAGAATCATAGAGTTGGAAGAGACCACAAGGGCCATCGAGTCCAACCCCCTGCCAAGCAGGAAACACCATCAGAGCACTCCTGACATATGGTTGTCAAGCCTCTGCTTAAAGACCTCCAAGGGAGGAGACTCCACCACACTCCTTGGCAGCAAATTCCACTGTCAAACAGCTCTTACTGTCAGGAAGTTCTTCCTAATGTTTAGGTGGAATCTTCTTTCTTGTAGTTTGGATCCATTGCTCCGTGTCCGCTTCTCTGGAGCAGCAGAAAACAACCTTTCTCCCTCCTCTATGTGACATCCTTTTATATATTTGAACATGGCTATCATATCACCCCTTAACCTCCTCTTCTCCAGGCTAAACATGCCCAGCTCCCTTAACCGTTCCTCATAAGGCATCGTTTCCAGGCCTTTGACCATTTTGGTTGCCCTCTTCTGGACACGTTACAGTTTGTCAGTGTCCTTCTTGAATTGTGGTGCCCAGAACTGGACACAGTACTCCAGGTGAGGTCTGACCAGAGCAGAATACAGTGGCACTATTACTTCCCTTGATCTAGATGCTATACTCCTATTGATGAAGCCAAGAATTGCATTGGCTTTTTTAGCTGCCGCGTCACACTGTTGGCTCATGTCAAGTTTGTGGTCATGGAGGAGTGGTCTGCCCAAAGGAGAAGTGATAGATCCTTGTACAAAGGCAGTATGTCTCTGAATTCTAGTTGCTGGGGAGCAACAATTGGGGAGGGCTGTTGCTGGCTTTCCTGGAGGCATCTGATTGGCTACTGGAGGAAGAAAGGCTCTTGGCTTTTGGTCTGACCCAGCAGGAGGTTTCTTGGCTTCTTATAGCACATAATTTGTAAATCACATTTGCACCCCCAACCCCCCACCCCGGTTTTAGCCTTATTCACTTATTTGGTCTTCTGTTCTTGCTCAAATACTATGTGGTATCTGGCCACCCTACTACAAAGTAGTACTACAAAATCACACATTACAAAGATCACTAATTTTCTATACTGTGTATAGAGATTTATTTATTTGGAACATTTGTGCCTCGCTGTTCAGCCAACAAGACCACCAGACAACTTAAATGCAATCAAAGCAAGATGGTCCCTGGCAGGGAGGGAAGAGGAATATCAAATCTCAGTCACAAATCACTAAACGGTTGTTCCTATGTTGACCAGCTGGCACAGTTCAGGGGCTGGAGGTGCCTGAAGGAGCTGGGCCTCCAGCAAAGCTCTCCCACTGATGGCTGCCCCAGATAACAGTTGTGGGGAGAGGAGGCCTGAGGGAGCTGTCCTGTCACAGCAGAGCCAGTGGAGGGAGCTCTGCTTCACAGCTCTCATGGAAGTACTGTAGTTTGGATACTACGGGCTCCTCTGCAAAGCTGAAAATTCAGCGTGTAGAAATCCTTTCACTATGTGTCTGTTTTGTATTTAAAGCTTCACAGCCACCAAGTGCTAATCAGCTTGAAGCATGCTACAAGTCTTTCATAACATTATTGATATAAGTAAAGAAACATCTCATGTGGGAAAAATAGACACAATGTTTCCTTAAGAATTAAAAATTCCAGCACTCTCCATATGCAGCAGAATGAGGTGGCCAAATGGACCATACTACTTCAAGATACAGGTGGGGAATAACACTTCTATGCGTAAAAACCAAAGCCTAGCACATCATAGAGAAGGTACTTGTCAATTAAAAAAGCTAGCCTTTCCCCTGCTTTGCTGGCTTTCTAGTTGCAGGGAACTTTTAGTGTGTGAAAGCAATTTTCCATTGCTGCTCTTGCAGTTTATTCGACAGTTTCAGATGTCTTTGTGTTGTTGTAAACAAAATCTGCCCTTATTCCTTTATTGGAGAACCTTGTAGGTTCTCCATCGGCAGGAGAAAATAACAGAGGCCAACCAGAGAATATTGAGAAGCAAAGCAGCTAGTAAGCCTGATCTTTATTAAACTGTTGCAACAGGGTGCTCCTCTCACACGCAGGAGAGGGGAGGAGGACCGCGAACAATATGTGCTTGCCATTTTGAAATTCCCTGCCCTGGAGCTCAAGACCACCCCCACAAACATCATACCTACATCACAGAAAAGGGAAATTTCTACAATAGAAATTTGAATGTTGTTTTTCCTGTCTGCCAGGTTATCTGATAATGCCTTATCTGATTGCCTTTCCTGGTAGTCTGGCCATTCCTTTGAGATGGTAATTACCCAATTCCTGAGACGATGGGAAGCAAAGACAGACCACTGAATACATAACAGTGAAAATACATTATTCCTTTCCACTTGGGATAATCTTGCCATAAATGCCCAAAACTAGCCTGACTAAGGAGTGGTGGAGAGGTATACTTCTGAATATTCAATAATTCTATAACATTTGCAGTATCAGATTGAGGTCTGCTGCTTCACATCAACAAGCTGAAAGGATTTACTCTATGACTTTATACTTTCCTTAATGGTAAATATTAAGTAGGGTAGACAAATTGCAGCATTGAGCTATTGTAGTTCCCATGCCAATATTGTGTTGTTTAGTCGTTTAGTCGTGTCCGGCTCTTCGTGACCCCATGGACCAGAGCACGCCAGGCACTCCTGTCTTTCGCCATTTAAAATTCCTTCTTGCTCCCTGTCAGTGGAGGCTCATCCTTAAGGGGGACTGGGGCACTGCTCCACCAAGCTCAATTGCTTCTCTGCTGTCCTCCAACAGCCTGCTTCTTTCTTACATCCTCTCTAGGGTTGGCATGAGCAGTGAGCTCTTTCCTCCTCAGTCTCAGGCTGCCTTTGCAGAACTCAACGAGGGGAGAGGGGCATGCCCCACATGTCCAGGGGAGGAGAGGGGCAGGGAAGCTGCTGCTCAGGCTCCTTGAGTGCGCCAGGTCAGACGTGACCCGGAGGCGGAGCTGCTGCTGTGACTGGGAGCGAGGTGCACTGCGGCCACCCACCCTCCTGCTCTCTTCCCTGGGTCAGGCCTAACCTAAGGACAGAACTCTGGCCAGCAGAAGCAAAGCAGCTTAGGTCAGCTCCTTCTCACACAGAGCCAGGCACCAATGAGGGAGCCTGCTTTGGGGGCACCTGTTTGTGCCCCCTGCCACAAATTTGTGCCCCCACGGCCCACACATGCTACACTGTAGTTGGCTTCATCCATGGGCATAGCCAGCATTTTTGTTAGTGGGGGCAGGCCTTTTGTTAGGTGAGAACCTCAGTTAGGTGAGAACCTCAGTTAGCTATGTATTTTTATTTATTTTTATTTAGTTGGCCCCCCTTGGCCACATCCATGGCTCCATCTATCATAACATTTTGGAAAGGCCCTGACCCACCCACCCCAACACTGATGTTGATTTTCTGAGATATCAGGCGCTCAAGCACAAGATTCCACCTAAACATTAGGAAGAACTTCCTGACAGTAAGAGCTGTTTGACAGTGGAATTTGCTGCCAAGGAGTGTGGTGGAGTCTCCTTCTTTGGAGGTCTTTAAGCAGAGGCTTGACAACCATATGCCAGGAGTGCTCTAATGGTGTTTCCTGCTTGGCAGGGGGTTGGACTCGATGGCCCTTGTGGTCTATTCCAACTCTAGGATTCTATGATTCTAAGTCAAACATAAAGAATCGCTGCTGTTTCTTTTTGTGTAGCCTGTTTAGACTGGAAATTTGCCTCAGTTTTTTTATTCTCTAAGGAAGGTTCTGTAAAGTGCAGGATAATGTAGTAGCTCACAGCATGGCAGGATGATCCCAAGAAGCTCAGTTAGTTGGGGACATAGGCATAACCAGGGGGTGAAGCGGCCACCCCTAAATCAAGTAAATAAATAAAAATACAGAGAGTCTGATATTCCAGATGCAATCACACTTCTTCCTTAGGGCAGCCTCCTATTCATTTATTTCTTGTTGAAAGATAAAGAAGTGTTTTGCAGTGTAGCAGGAACCCCCCCACCCCAATCATTCTGTTTGTACAAACTTCACACACACTCACACTCACACACTACATACGCCACATTTCTGTTATAAATTCATAGAAAATCAACCATACATCGGATTTGCACTGTTCCATTTTATTTTACTCCATGTGACAAAGACTATCAAAGGGGGTGGCTTGGTTCTGGTCAGCCATAATCCCTTCACCATCCCAGCACATCCACAGGAGCCCTGCCCAGTTGCTATGTCAGCCCTGATAATCCCAGACAGAAGACAATCAAAATCACAAAGAACAGTGGATGGATTCAGCACAGACTGAAACAAAGGACAATAATCAGATTTTCCCTCTGGGGGCAGGAAACTGCAAACTCCCCTTTGTCACCTGGAAAGTACTCATGGGGAGGGGGAAAGGAGGAACCAGCCAGGTGACAGGACACTCAGGTTACCACCACAACTCCTCCTTCAACCCCTCCTTATACATCGGATTTGCACTGTTCCATTTTATTTTACTCCATGTGACAAAGACTATCAAAGGGGGTGGCTTGGTTCTGGTCAGCCATAATCCCTTCACCATCCCAACTTAGTTGGTCTTTAAGGTGCTACTGGAAGGAATTTTTTTTATTTTGACTATGGCAGACCAACACGGCTACCTATCTACTACCCTCCTTTCTGTAATGTATGCATGATGTCAACCCCTTCTGTAATGTATGCATGATGTCAACCCCTCCTTTCTGTAATGTATGCATGATGTTTCTGGGGGTGGGCTTGACCTAGAGGAGGGGAATTTCAAAAGTTTTTATAAGGTCTTGCAGGCCATTGTTCTGGGTCTTTCCTCTCTCTTGCAAGTGAAGGGAATACCCTGTTGCAACAGTTCAATAAAGGCCAAGCCTACAGGCTGCTGTTTTGCTCCAAGTTATCCTGGTTGGTGTCTTTGCTTTTTGTCCAAGGGAGCCCTCAGATTTTTCCGTTAACAGCAGAAACTAGCAACAACCTTATATATCAAGAAGACACATGTAGTTCATAGTAACTGTCTTTCAGGGCAGTTTGTCTAGGAACAAAATCAAGTGTTGCTATGAACAGTGACTAGTCACTAGAATAATAAAATGAAAGCTGGAGGTGGGGTTCGGGGTGGGGTTAGTCTTTCTTTAAACAAACATGTAAGTATGGATGCTAAGCAGAAGAAGAAGTAAGACAAGCGTTTCTGTGGGGGAGGGAGTTTATTGACTGCTCAGATATAAGACTCACAACATCATTTTATAACCAAAGAAAGTGCCTTTATGTGACCATTAAAACAAATCAACTGGAATTACCGGTATATTCACAGAAAGCCTTTAGCAGAATCATTTCCTGTCCTCGGAATCCAGCTGGAAGTGTTGGGCGAGCCAACTGCATAATCAAAAAGGCCAGTAAGTTACTGTGAGACAAACAGAGGAAGCTGTGTTCCTTTTCAAATCTGTCTGTCAACAGTCACACACACCAAGCAAAAGCCACCCATAACAGACGTTTTCCTTGATAAATGGGAGAACTGTCTGATAATCAACAACCATATCATTTTATCCAGTCAAAATAAAAAAAAAAATTTCAGTAGCACCTTAAAGACCAACTAAGTTAGTTCTTGGTATGAGCTTTCGTGTGCATGCACACTTCTTCAGATACACTGAAACAGAAGTTGCCAGTTGCAACTTCTGTTTCAGTGTATCTGAAGAAGTGTGCATGCACACGAAAGCTCATACCAAGAACTAACTTAGTTGGTCTTTAAGGTGCTACTGGAAAAAAAATTTTTTATTTTGACTATGGCAGACCAACACGGCTACCTATCTACTACTGGAACCATTTTATCCAGTAGTATTAGTTTGATCTGACGGAAACTGCACATTTCCCGAGAAGCACTGAAAGAATGCTTCATTTAACTACAAAACCCCAAATCTGGGATCCCATCACAACTGATGTTTGGTAAAAGTTTTGCAGCAAAACCCCCACATTTTGTAACACCCCATAGAGTAATTGATACATCAAACCGGGGTTCATAATTAATATCCAAAACCCAACATTGTCCGGTTCACTCCAAACTGGTGCCAAAGTCTGGCAAAAGTTTTGTAGCATTTTGCCAGACATTGTAGAATTTTTTTAGCATTTTGCCCGACAAACCAAGTAAGTGACAGGGGTCATAAGGTCACCCCAAGACCCAACATTGCCTGATTCACTCCAAATCAAGGCCAAAGTCTGGCAAAATGTTTGCAGTAAAAACCGCATGTTTTGCAGTGCCCCCCAAACGGAGTGGTTCCTAGCACATCAGGAGGAAGAGTCAAGACAACCAAAAATGGATAAATAGGTTGTATTTATTAAATATAACAACTTGAGGATCGGCAAAACTAGTCAGATTCGACCAATGTAACCAAATCAAATTACTGGTAAGTCTGGGCAGGTGTGCTTGTTCACCTCCACCCACAAACACGCAAGTGCTCAAACAGAGCTCTTTGCAGATCCTTAAGAATCATGTCACAACCCAAATCAGAAAGATGCATACCACCAGGTCTATACAACTGTGGGGCACAGAACATAATTCTGCCATGAGGGATATAAGCACCCACATTTTCAAACACAAACATCGTTGTAGAATGATTAGCTTTATGTCTTGCCCATCCACCTTCTTAGGAAGGCTGCCCCCACTCCATAAGCACCTCTACAACATTCCAAACCAAACTATGATAAACTCAGGGATGAGGAAGCACAGCTGATATTTAGTGATCTCAACTGAATTTACCTCACCAGATTGTTATCCCCAAGATGGATGACCAGAATATCAGGGTTAGGGTTAGGGCTAGGGCAGGGGATAGGTGGACGTTCAGGGTTAGGGTTAGTGCCTGAGGTTTTTTTTTCCATGCTTTTTAAGCTTCTAATGATATTGCTTCATTTTTATGAGACTGGATAATTCCAAAAAGTAAGCAAACTACCTGAAACGTAGCAAAACAAAGAGAAATGTGAAAACCAAAAGTGAGATACCAGAAACCCAACAAGGAAGGAATTCATGAAAAAGGAAAATTGCCAGACAGAGACTTTAATCAAATCATTACCAAATTCACCAGAATCCCAAAACCAATTGAAAAGAAGCAGAAATGTGAGAAGCAGAAGAAATACCACCAGAAACCCCCCAAAAGAGGGGGAAAGTAAATTGCGCAGAAACCCCAAAGCCAGTTAAACCTTAGTTTTGCATGGTGTGGGGGTGATTTTGCTTTTCCCTGAGATGTTTACTGCGTGAGTTTCTTGAATTTCTATTCAATTGGTTTTCTCATCTTTGGTGGATGTGGTTTGTTTCTGTTGTTTCTGGTTTGTTTTTGGGATTATGTTGAATTTTTTCTGTGGTTTTCGTTTCATAGATTCTTTTATATAAATTACAATTGTGAAATATACTCAGAGTCTTGTATGTATTTCATGCTCTTTATTGCCCCCCCCCCACCTCAGGCTTTTATATACATTATTTACACAATGAGTCCCGTCTGACTGGCTAACTCTGCTTCCCTCTTGGAGCCTGATTGGCCTGCAGGAAAAGACCAATCAGTTGTTGCATTCTAGGATCCAAGGTTAGTACATAACAGATTGGGTGCTGGATTTATGGTGAGTTTGCTTCATTTCTAGGTTTTTTGGGTTTTGCACCTTTGAGAATATTAATTTGTATGAGATCTGATAATCCCAAGAATAAAAGGAAAACCACCAGAAATGAAGCAAAACCACCAGAAATGTCTAATGACCATTCCAACAATGAAGTCAACCACTAAAAACACAAAAACCTACTGAAAAGAAGCAGAAGAACCATGTAAAAGCAACATCAATGGAAACTGACAAAGAAGCCAACCAACCCCAAACAAAGCAGATTCACCAGAAACCCCCAAAGCATTCAAAAGTATTACCACCAGAATGCAAAAACAAGAAAACTTCTCAAAAGCAGCAATAAAGCAAAAGTCCAAAAAACAAGCTAAACCAATGGAAAAGAAATGAAGCCAGCTGCAAACGAAGCACATTCACCAGAAACCCAAGACTAAGTGAAAACTAGTATGCTGTGTTGGTTAATTTCTGTTGCTTGAAGTGCTTTTGGACTCCCACAAATTGCATGCTTGTTGAGTTTCTGGTTTTGCTTTTTAAAAACTGGTTTCCAGTTTCTTGTGGCATTGCTTTGTAATTGGTGGCTTTACTGCTTTTTTGTTTTCTGCTGATTTGTTTAATTTGGGGTGGTTTTGCTTGTTTTTTGCATTTAATTGTTTTGCTTCTTTTACTTTGAATGGTTCTGCGGTTTTGGGTGAGATTGTTTCTTTTCCATTGATTTGGCTTGGTTTTCATGTCATTTTGGGAATATTTCTTGGTTTTTGTGCTTCTGGTGGTATGTCTTCAATTTTTTGGCATAACCAAGCCAAAACACCAGAAACACAGAAACAAATCATAAAGAAGCAGAGCTACCAGAAATCCAAAGCAAATTAATCAGAAATCCAAACAACCTATGAAGATGATGCAATACCAAAAGAAACACAAAAGCCAATTAAAAAACTGCTAAATGAAGCAACACCACAAGAAACAAAGAAAGCCTCATGACCTACGAAATGAAGCAATAACACAAAACACCACAAAAAGAAGCAAAGCGTTTAGGATTAGGTTTGGGTAAAGGTTAGGGTTACAGTGAGAGTTGGGTTTGAGTTGGATTAGGATTAGGAGTTAAAGTTGGGGTTGAGTTACGGTAAGAGAAGAACAGCAGAAGGAGAAATATAATTTTATTACTTAGGGTTAGGGTTAAATTAGGTTTAGACTGAGGCTTAGGTTTGGGTTAAGTTTAGGGTTAGAGTGAGGATTAGGTTTGAGTTAGGGTGAGCACTAGGGTTAAGGTTTGGTATTGGGTTGGATGTGAGTTAGGGTAAGAGAAGAACAGCAGCAGGAGCAATATAATTTTATTATTTATACTCCACCCAAGTCACTTGTGGCCGCTTTCAATAAAAGGTAAAAACATGAGCGCACTCTAAGTGAATGCTCATGAATGTAGAAACTCTTACTTCCCATAGAATTCCCAAAGAAGACCTGGGAATTGTAGCTCTGAGCTTCTTTGCAGAGGGTTGGACTAGATGACCCTTGGGTTCCCCTTCCATCTCTACTAGGATGCTCCCTGTCTCACTCTCACTCACTCACTCACTCACACACTAATCCTCTCCTTTTCCTGGCAGTTTCACCTTTTTCTGCACTCCTAGCACGGAAGGGCAGAAGAGGCTGTGCTACCGCCATGTTGGGCGAGGGCAGGGGTACCCGGAAGGAGGTGCCACCGGAGGAGAGGCAGGAGGACAGGAAGGGGAGGGAAACGGGCGGAAGAGCCTGTGCTGCCGCCATCTTGGGCGAGGGCAGAGGTACCGGAAAAAGATGCCACCGGAGGAGAGGCAAGAGGACAGGAAGGGGAGGGAAACGGGCGGAAGAGCCTGTGCTGCCGCCATCTTGGGCGAGGGCAGTGGTACCGGAAGGAGGTGCCACCGGAGGAGAGGCAAGAGGACAGGAAGGGGAGGGAAACGGGCGGAAGAGCCTGTGCTGCCGCCATGTTGGGCGAGGGTAGGGGTACCGGAAGGAGGTGCCACCGGAGGAGAGCCAAGAGGACAGGAAGGGGAGGGAAACGGGCGGAAGAGCCTGTGCTGCCGCCATCTTGGGCGAGGGCAGGCGTACCGGAAGAAGGTGCCACCGGAGGAGAGGCAAGAGGACAGGAAGGGGAGGGAAACGGGCGGAAGAGCCTGTGCTGCCGCCATCTTGGGCGAGGGCAGGGGTACCGGAAGGAGGTGCCACCGGAGGAGAGGCAAGCTGACAGGAAGGGGAGAGAAACGGGCGGAAGAGCCTGTGCTGCCGCCATCTTGGGTGAGGGCAGGGGTACCGGAAGGAGGTGCCACCGGAGGAGAGGCAAGAGGACAGGAAGGGGAGGGAAACGGGCGGAAGAGGCACTGCGACGTTGGGCCAGCAGAGACGTGCCGAGCCAGGCTGGCCCTCTCTCTTTCTCCCGCCCACTCTCTCTCGACCCCGCTCTCCCCAGGGGGCAGCCCTGCCCCCCGCCCCGCCCTCACCTGCCTTTCTCCCCCAGTGGCCTTCCTCTCGTGCCCCTTGGCGGAGGGATGGGGCGGGTGGGCCGCGGAAGTTTAGATACAAGAATATACATACCTAGATATAGGTGTCCGTTTGTAAATAAATAAAAATAAAACGGATATATGTATATGTGTGTGTATATATGCAGTGCTTCTTTTCTAAAAAAAATGATTGGGGGTACTCTCATTTTGACTCAAGAAAATCGCCATTTTTTAGTTCAAACCGGGGAAAATAAATACAGTAAATGGACAAAAGTACATTCACAAAATGTTTTATGCATTCCTCTGTGGCCCCCCCCCCGAAAAAAGCACTGTATATGTTCTGCCAAGGGCAGGGTTATTTCTGGATCTGGAGCCAATAAGCACACCAGTGGATGAAGAATAAGCAATGCTTTATTTGCATAAGGTTTTTTTGGTTTTTTTTTAATAATAAATTTTATTGATTTTCCATGCAATTATACATTTTTATCCAAAATACAACCAATTATCTCCTTTTTTGAACTTCCTTCAGCGTCTCTGATAATCATCCATATTTATAACTTTAATTACACATTCCCTTCTTTCGTATTGCCATTATACCTCCCTTCCCCCACTATTTCATATTAACAATATCTCTCTATTTTTACAGTGCCTCTTGAAATCCCACTAGAGTTGTGTTCACGCCGCATACGTTTTTCAGATATGAACTTTCAGTAGGAACTTTCCCCAGTCTTCGATGAACTTTTGGTCTTTGGTGTATCTGATTTTCCCAGTTAATTTGTCCAATTCCGCATAATCTGTCAATTTCAGTCTCCATTCTTTTATCGTCGGTATTTCCTCTTGCTTCCATTTCTGGGCCAACAAGATTCTGGCTGCCGTTGCTGCATATTGAAAGAGTTTACAGTCTTTTCTTCTTATGTCCTTTCCTAAGATCTCGAAAAGAAAAGCCTCCGGTTTTTTTGCAAAAGTCAGTGGCGTAGCGTGGGTTGTCAGCACCCGGGGCAAGGCAAGTAATTTGCGCCCCCTAACCCGTGGATTTGCGCCCCCTAACCCTAACCCCCAGATGTTGCGCCTGGTGCGGCCGGCCCCCCCTGCACCCCCCACGCTACGCCACTGGCAAAAGTATATCTTAACAGTTTTTTCATTTTATTGTATATCATTTCCCAAAAGCTTTTCACTTTCTTATTCCCACCACACATGAAAGAACGTCCCTTCTTTTTCTTTACATTTCCAACATTTGTTACACGTCTTATACATCTTTGCTAACTTTACAGGTGTGATGTACCATCTGTAAAACATTTTCATAACATTTTCTTTCAGTGCCGTGCATGCAGTAAATTTTATATTCTCTTTCCACAATTTTTCCCATTCATCAAATTGAATATTATACCCAAAATCTTTGGCCCACTGTATCATTACCGATTTAACCTCTTCATCTTTCGTATGCCATTCCAACAATATCTTATACATTTTTGACCGAGTTTTATATTAATTGTTTATTATGTCTATTTGAAATTTAGATTCTTTTTCTACATAACCCCTTTCTTTTAAGTCTTTTTTAAACATTTCATTTACTTGAAAGTAATGCAACCAATCATATACATAATCTTTAACTTGTTCAAATGGTTTCAATTTCCATTTTCCTCCTTCTTTAATTACCAATTCACCATATGTACTCCAATTACCTCTCATATTAATTTTCTTAACACTCATTACCTCCAGCGGAGATAGCCAATAAGGGACTTTTGGCTCCAATATATTTTTGTATCTATCCCATACTTCTATTAAAGAACTCCTGAAAATGTGGTTTCCCGCTCAGGCTTGTGCGATTTTGAATATGACACCTGAAGCTGGAGGATGCCCCACGGCGATTGGTGGAGCTGGGATTGGGCTGAGGTGGGTGATGAAGGTGGGGCTCACACAAGGCACCCCTAAGTGTCCGGGTCAGGAGGGATGACCATTGAGTGCCTCCAGCTCACAACCCTGTGTGGTGGGCTGAGGGGATGGGAATGAATCATCCCAATAACAATTTACACCCGGCTGGGTGTGAACGGAGCTGATTCAGCCCTCTTTTTCTCTCCCGATAAGTATTTTCTAGTTTCTAGGGTGCTAGTCTCCGTCCAGGTGGGCGCCGTGCCACCCGCCTCGCAAGCGAGACTCTTCCGCTACCACTACCAGCTTTCCAGGGAGAAAGTGGCAAGTCAGGGTTTGCTTGGGCCAATGGAACTCCCTGCCAAAGGAAGAGCCTCCGGCACTTGAATCCACTGCCCACCTGACTCTTCTTTTCATCTCTCAGCTGGCACCGAGTTCTGGTTGGGCCTGGCAAGAGGAGAAGCTTCTGGTCGACAGCGGTGGCAAGTTTCAGGCAAGCCTTCTCAGAAAGTTTGGGGGCTGTGGGACTGCCTGCCACTGGAGTTGCTATAATAATGAATTTTCCTTATGTTATTCCTGTTAAACTCCTTTTAAAGGTGACAGTGTTTGTCCACTTTTGGGACTGCCTGCCACTGGATGCCCTATAAAGATATGGGGCTTTTCAGCATTGTCAGGGGTTCAGGAGCAGAGGCAAGGGCAAGGGAGGAAACAGAGAGCGAGGGGGAGGAGGCAGAAGAAAAGATGAGTGATGACGACGACCCGAGATCTCCGAGTCTTTCCAGTGAATCAGAAGATTCACAGAAAGGAGCACCAGTGGTCAGGGCAAGGGGGGAGCCTAGGGGGACACCCCAGGAAGATAGAGCCAGAGGGGACTCAGAGGAGAGCAGTTGGAAATCGGGACCAGCGTCACAGCCAGAGAGCAGGGAAGAGGAGGAGCGCCAGAGATCAAGTGCTGGCAGCTCGCAACAGGGGGGAGGGCACGAGTCAGGAGTGGCCACACCTCCATCGGGGAGCGAAGAAACGGTCAGACGGAAAGTGGAAGGTTGGGTGCGCGCGCCAAGTCCAAATGCACAGGAAAGTGACGCAGTAGGCAGCCAGGAAAGGGAGCCAGGTCCTAAAGCCCGGCGCAAGGAGACAGGGAGTTCCGGGGGGTCGGCGTCAGAAGAATCCCGGAAGGAAGAGACCCCGGGGGGCAGAGGGACCCAGAGGAGAGCAGTCAGGCGGAAAAGGTGGAGCAGGGCTAGGATATTAAGTTGGTGCACAAGGGGCGGAGACTCAGACGGAGCTTCGCCGATCTAGCCATTAGACGTAGAGTTGCACGCAGCAGCTTGGGAATGGAAACTGTAACTCAATAAAGACTTTTACTTAATGACCGCTGGCTAGCGTGATCCTCTGTGAGCTAGGATCTTGAAGCAGCTCTGACAGTAAGCTCCGTCACTTAAATTGTGGGCATCTACAGCCTCGAGGAGAGGAGAGAAGCAGGTGCCTACTAGCTAGCTCACGAACGGCAGACAACATGACGGCTGAGCAGCAGATAGAGGAACTCAGAAAAGCAGTGTCACAACTGAATGCCGAGGCTCTCGCATCCAGGAAGAGAGAGGAGGAGGCAGCTGCCGCCTGCAGGGATCTCCAGGTCAGGTTGGACATGCTTACGAAGCACGGGCAACTGACACCCAGACAGGAGGGAATTGGGTTGGCGAGACGAACAGGCGGTCTGGTCTCTCACTTTGATGGGAACCTGCAGCAGTACCCCAACTTTAGAGCAGATGTAATGTGCGCACTGGAACTGCTGAAAAAAGACTTTAGAGATGAGCAAGAGAAAGTGGGGTTCATCATGTCCCATTTGCATGGGGAAGCTAAAGCATGGCTGCGCAATTTGTGGAGGGATAAGGATCCGGCGCTCCAAAATGCGGATGCCTTTATTAAAGCGATGGATGGGTGTTTCTTATCAAGCATTGACGTGGATCTTGCTCGGCAGCAGATACATGGACTGAAACAAGGGAGGGCCAGCGTAAGGCAGTATCGTGCCCGCTTTTTCGCTTTGGTCAGTGCTCTGGAATGGGACAGGGATTCGGCTCCTGTAAGAGACCTGTTTTGGGAGGGATTGCACGGCTCTGTTAAAGATGAAATTGCGAGGGGGGAGAGACCCCGGACCACGCAGGAGATCGTTCAGAGGGCGCTAGCCGTGGGGGTGCGGCTGGAAGAACGTCCGTGGAGCAGGGAGGAAGGGCGTGGAGGGCGCGAACCAGCCAGGGGCTCCTCCTTCCTTCCCAGAGAAGCAGCGCGTGCGCAATCCATGCCTCCGCCAGGAGGAGGAGTGGAACCTATGGAGGTTGGAAGTGCAAGGGCTCAATCAGCAGCCAGAGCCCTAGCACCGACAACAGTGAAAGCGAAGCCTCCTAGAGGGAACAGGAAGTGTTACATCTGCGAGGATCCAGGGCATATGGCGAAAGAGTGTCCCCGGAGGCTCCACAAGCACACTGCAGCCTCAGCAATGGTAACTGCAGCAACGCAACAAGGAGGACCACAGCAGGGAAACGACGATGTCTGGCTGGAGGAAGAGGCAATGGGGCCCAGCCAGACGTGTCAGTGAAGAAGTCCCCGGAGATTTCACAGCCCATGGACCCCCTCCCGCCCAAACCAGTAGTGAGGCTCACCGCATCGCTCCAGCTGCCCAATGGAATCACCATGGACGCTCACCATTGACTCGGGAAGCAATGCGGACTTTATAGGGCAAGACTTTGTAGACCGGCACGCTATACAGTTGCTGCCGGCCACGCTGCCCCTGCAGGTGGTCACGGTGGATGGCAGGGAGCTGCTAGGGGGGCAAGTGGTGAAGCAGACGCCACCAATGGTGATGCGCCTTGGGAATCACAAGGAAATCATCAGCTTCAACGTCACTCAACTATCGGACACGCCCATTGTATTGGGCATGAGTTGGCTGGACAAGCACAGCCCAACGCTGGCTTGGTACCAGAGGCAGCTGACCTTCGGCTCTTCCTTTTGTGCTGAACACTGCATCGTCCCCCGGCAGGAAGGAGAGGAAGAGGAGACACAGCTGCTGCTAGGCACGCTGCAAGCGATTCCCCACAAGTACGCAGAATTTTTGGAGGTTTTCTGCGAGAAGGAGGCAGACAGGCTACCCCCCCCACAGACCATATGACTGCAAAATTGACCTGCTGCCGGGGGCGGCGCTGCCTAAAGGGAAGCTGTATTCCATGTCTGAGGACGAACTGCAGGAACTCAAAGAGTTCATAGATCATAATTTGGAGCGCGGTTTCATCCGGGAGTCCAAGGCAGCGGGGGGCAGTCCTGTATTCTTTGTTAAGAAGCGGGACACGCCCCAAAAAAGACTTGTGGTGGACTATCGCATCTTAAACAGTGTGACCAAGCCATCGGACTTCCCCATGCCCCGAATCGATGACCTCCTCGCAAAGGTACGGAAGGGCAGCGTGTTCACCAAGTTAGACCTGCGAGGGGCGTACAACCTCATTCGCGTGCGGGAAGGGGATGAGTGGAAGACAGCCATGTTCACGCCGCTGGGCACCTACGAATATAGAGTTATGCCTTTTGGATTGCAAAATGGCTCCCACGTTTTTCAAGCGTTCATGCATCACGTGTTGGCGGGGCTCCTCTACAAGACGTGCGTCTGTTTCTTAGATGACATCCTGATCTTTTCGGAATCGCAGCAGGAGCATGACAGACACGTCAAAGAAGTGCTAAGCAGGCTACAGCAGCATAGGCTCTACGCCAAGCTGGAGAAGTGCCAATTCGACGTGACGGAGGTGGATTTTCTGGGCTACAAGTTGTCTGACAAGGGGCTCGCCATGGACAGCGCCAAGGTTCGAGCGGTGTTGGACTGGAAGAGCCCACGCAACCGGAAGGAGGTCCAACGGTTTGTCGGCTTCGCGAACTTCTATCGCAAGTTTATCAAAGGCTTCGCTATGCAGACAGCGGCCATCACGGACACGCCTAGCTCCAAAAAAAAGAAGTTCATCTGGACAGAGCAGGCGGAGCAGTCCTTTCAGGCACTCAAACGTCTCTTCGCGTCGGAAGAGCAGCTGCTGCATGTCGACCCCAGCAGGCCGATGAGGGTGGAGACAGACGCCTCGGACAGAACCGTGGGAGCAGTCCTGCTGCAGAAAGACCCGCAGGGGGTTTGGCGGCCGGGAGCGTTTTACTCCAGGAAGCTCAGCAAGTCCGAACAGAACTACACTATCTGGGACAGGGAGTTGCTGGCCATTCATGCAGCATTCAAAGCATGGAGGCACTTCCTGATCGGCGCCAAGCACACGGTGCAGGTCTGCACGGACCACAAGAATCTGGAGCACTGGCGCACGGCACAGTTCCTGAACCAAAGGCAGATACGTTGGGCTGAGTTCTTTGCGAACTTTAACTTCCGGATAGAGTATGTCCCGGGGGACACCAACATCATGGCGGACACTCTCTCTCGTAAGCCACAATATCTGGAGGACGCCAAGCCAGCGGCCGCCATGCACATCTTCGCACCAACAGTGTGGGCGTGCGCTGCGGCAACAGTGGACCTGGAGGCGGTGCGGTGAGCGTTGCAGGATGACTCCTTCGCGCAAGCGAAGATGGCAGAGGTGCACAGGGGCACGGCAGCGACTGACAAGTTCCAGCTGAGAGATGGATTGCTCATTCGCAAAGGGGCCATCTACGTGCCGGGAGACGAACTTCGCGCCAAGGTACTGCAGCAGCTGCACGACGCGCCCACTGCCGGGCACTTTGGCAAGGAGAAGACGGTGGAATTAGTCGCCAGGGACTTCTGGTGGCCCGGAATGAGAGGGGAAGTCGCGGACTACGTGGCGAGGTGTGACACCTGCCAGAGGGCCAAACCGGTGCACAAACCACCGGCTGGACTGTTGGAACCGCTGCAAACTCCGGTCGAACCATGGGAGAGGGTGGCCCTGGACTTTGTCACGGATCTGCCCAGCTCGAGGGGCAAGACGGCCGTGCTGGTGGTGGTGGACTTGTTCTCCAAGATGGCACATTTCATTCCGTGTGCCAAGGTGGCCACGGCGGAGCAAACCGCCAAACTGTTTATAGACCACGTGTTCAAGGTTCACGGTCTGCCACGGTCTATTCTGTCCGACCGGGGGCGACAGTTCATCTCGAATTTCTGGCAGAAGCTGATGGGCTTCCTGAACGTCAAGATCAACCTGGCGTCGGCGAGACACCCGCAGACCAACGGGCAGGCGGAGCGGGTCAATGCCATCATGCAGCAGTACCTGAGATGTTATGCGAATCAACAGCCTGCGACGTGGGTGGATTACCTGCCGCTCGCCGAGTTTGCCTACAACAACACGAAGCACGTGTCCACGGGGGTCACGCCGTTCTTCGCTAACAACGGGAGGCACCCCAGAACCTTCCCGGGACTGGAAAGGATGGGGGAGGGGGAGCCGCAGACAGCAGATGCGTTCGCGTCGGAGTTGCAGGAGGTCCACGATCAGCTGCGGCAACACCTGGAGCTGGCCAAACATGCATACAAGGTGCAAGCGGACAAACACAGAAGGGTTGGCGAAGAGATCCATGTGGGAGACTGGGTCTGGTTAGCAGCCCACGCAGTGCCGGCCAGGTCGTTGGCCAAGAAGAAGCTGGGGCATAAGCAACTGGGGCCCTACCAAGTCGAAGAGCAGGTCAACCCGGTGGCTTTCAGGCTGGCGCTTCCGGAGGGTTCCAGAATGCATCCGGTGTGGCTCACCTCTACAAGGCACCGCACAGGTTTCAGGAACCCGGAACGGCACCGAGTCCGCTCAGAGAAGGAACCGGGCACGCGGGAGTGGCACAGAAGGAACGCATCAACGAAGTCACGGAGATTTTGGACTCCAGATGGGGGGAAGAAGGGGTAGAATACCTTCTCGCCAAGGAGGGCACCCCGGCCAGTGCGAACAGCTGGGTGCCGGGCTACGCCTTGGACGAACCTCTGCTTAAAGACGAGTTTCATGCTGTCAGAGCTGCTTCAAGATCCTAGCTCACAGAGGATCACGCTAGCCAGCGGTCATTAAGTAAAAGTCTTTATTGAGTTACAGTTTCCATTCCCAAGCTGCTGCGTGCAACTCTACGTCTAATGGCTAGATCGGCGAAGCTCCGTCTGAGTCTCCGCCCCTTGTGCACCAACTTAATATCCTAGCCCTGCTCCACCTTTTCCGCCTGACTGCTCTTCTCTGGGTCCCTCTGCCCCCCGGGGTCTCTTCCTTCCGGGATTCTTCTGACGCCGACCCCCCGGAACTCCCTGTCTCCTTGCGCCGGGCTTTAGGACCTGGCTCCCTTTCCTGGCTGCCTACTGCGTCACTTTCCTGTGCATTTGAACTTGGCGCGCGCGCCCAACCTTCCACTTTCCGTCTGACCGTTTCTTCGCTCCCCGATGGAGGTGTGGCCACTCCTGACTCGTGCCCTCCCCCCTGTTGCGAGCTGCCAGCGCTTGATCTCTGGCACTCTTCCTCTTCCCTGCTCTCTGGCTGTGACGCTGGTCCCGATTTCCAACTGCTCTCCTCGGAGTCCCCTCTGGCCCTATCTTCCTGGGGTGTCCCCCTAGGCTCCCCCCTTGCCCTGACCACTGGTGCTCCTTTCTGTGAATCTTCTGATTCACTGGAAAGACTCGGAGATCTCGGGTCGTCGTCATCACTCATCTTTTCTTCTGCCTCCTCCCCCTCGCTCTCTGTTTCCTCCCTTGCCCTTGCCTCTGCTCCTGAACCCCTGACATCCATCCCCCCCTCGAAGCCCCCCGTTCCCCCCTCCCCTCCTTCCGGTGCGGGAACTGGGTGCTGCTGTGTCAAAGGGACGAACGTCGGATACAGTTCGCTTCCCGTGGCGGGCCTCCATCTGAAGTCTCCCGGTTCTGCCTCCCTGCTCTCGTCGACGACGGTCACCTCCGCTTCCATCTCTGTGCCGCCGTGCTCGAAACCAGGGTCGTCCCCGAAAACGTCCATGTCAGTCTCTCCCTCACTTCCTCCTGGCGGCGTTGCTCGTCCTGGACCTTCCAGCCACTTCCTGCGCCACTGCTCCTCTGGTCTATCGTCCCACCAATACGAGGGTTCTGAGGCAGATCCCGAGGGTGACCCCTCCGGGGAACGGGCGTCTCGTATCGGGTCCTCGTCCGAGTCGAACCCCCGGAACGTGCTGGCAGAAAGCGTGGGCGTGAAAAGCCAGTCGTCGAAAAAGTCTGCTGGCATTGGTCTATGTGGGAAAAGGGCATGAAACTCGTCTTTGAGCAGAGGTTCGTCCAAGGCGTAGCCCGGCACCCAGCTGTTCGCACTGGCCGGGGTGCCCTCCTTGGCGAGAAGGTATTCTACCCCTTCTTCCCCCCATCTGGAGTCCAAAATCTCCGTGACTTCGTTGATGCGTTCCTTCTGTGCCACTCCCGCGTGCCCGGTTCCTTCTCTGAGCGGACTCGGTGCCGTTCCGGGTTCCTGAAACCTGTGCGGTGCCTTGTAGGGAGTGAGCACCGATCTGTGGAACACCGGATGCATTCTGGAACCCTCCGGAAGCGCCAGCCTGAAAGCCACCAGGTTGACCTGCTCTTCGACTTGGTAGGGCCCCAGTTGCTTATGCCCCAGCTTCTTCTTGGCCAACGACCTGGCCGGCACTGCGTGGGCTGCTAACCAGACCCAGTCTCCCACATGGATCTCTTCGCCAACCCTTCTGTGTTTGTCCGCTTGCACCTTGTATGCATGTTTGGCCAGCTCCAGGTGTCGCCGCAGCTGATCGTGGACCTCCTGCAACTCCGACGCGAACGCATCTGCTGTCTGCGGCTCCCCCTCCCCCATCCTTTCCAGTCCCGGGAAGGTTCTGGGGTGCCTCCCGTTGTTAGCGAAGAACGGTGTGACCCCCGTGGACACGTGCTTCGTGTTGTTGTAGGCAAACTCGGCGAGCGGCAGGTAATCCACCCACGTCGCAGGCTGTTGATTCGCATAACATCTCAGGTACTGCTGCATGATGGCATTGACCCGCTCCGCCTGCCCGTTGGTCTGCGGGTGTCTCGCCGACGCCAGGTTGATCTTGACGTTCAGGAAGCCCATCAGCTTCTGCCAGAAATTCGAGATGAACTGTCGCCCCTGGTCGGACAGAATAGACCGTGGCAGACCGTGAACCTTGAACACGTGGTCTATGAACAGTTTGGCGGTTTGCTCCGCCGTGGCCACCTTGGCACACGGAATGAAATGTGCCATCTTGGAGAACAAGTCCACCACCACCAGCACGGCCGTCTTGCCCCTCGAGCTGGGCAGATCCGTGACAAAGTCCAGGGCCACTCTCTCCCATGGTTCGACCGGAGTTTGCAGCGGTTCCAACAGTCCGGCCGGCGGTTTGTGCACCGGTTTGGCCCTCTGGCAGGTGTCACACCTCGCCACGTAGTCCGCGACCTCCCCTCTCATTCCGGGCCACCAGAAGTCCCTGGCGACTAATTCCACCGTCTTCTCCTTGCCAAAGTGCCCGGCAGTGGGCGCGTCGTGCAGCTGCTGCAGTACCTTGGCACGAAATTCGTCTCCCGGCACGTAGATGGCCCCTTTACGAATGAGCAATCCATCTCTCAGCTGGAACTCGTCGGTCGCTGCCGTGCCCCTGTGCACCTCTGCCATCTTCGCTTGCGCGAAGGAGTCATCCTGCAACGCTCGCCGCACCGCCTCCAGGTCAACTGTTGCCGCAGCGCACGCCCACACTGTTGGTGCGAAGATGTGCATGGCGGCCGCTGGCTTGGCGTCCTCCAGATATTGTGGCTTACGAGAGAGAGCGTCCGCCATGATGTTGGTGTCCCCCGGGACATACTCTATTCGGAAGTTGAAGTTCGCAAAGAACTCAGCCCAACGTATCTGCCTTTGGTTCAGGAACTGTGCCGTGCGCCAGTGCTCCAGATTCTTGTGGTCCGTGCAGACCTGCACCGTGTGCTTGGCGCCGATCAGGAAGTGTCTCCATGCTTTGAATGCTGCATGAATGGCCAGCAACTCCCTGTCCCAGATGGTGTAGTTCTGTTCGGACTTGCTGAGCTTCCTGGAGTAAAACGCTCCCGGCCGCCAAACCCCCTGCGGGTCTTTCTGCAGCAGGACTGCTCCCACGGCTCTGTCCGAGGCGTCTTTCTCCACCCTCATCGGCCTGCTGGGGTCGACATGCAGCAGCTGCTCTTCCGACGCGAAGAGACGCTTGAGTGCCTGAAAGGACTGCTCCGCCTGCTCTGTCCAGATGAACTTCTTTTTCTTTGAGCTAAGCGTGTCCGTGATGGCCGCTGTCTGCATAGCGAAGCCTTTGATAAACTTGCGATAGAAGTTCGCGAAGCCGACAAACCGTTGGACCTCCTTCTGGCTGCGTGGGCTCTTCCAGTCCAACACCGCTCGAACCTTGGCGCTGTCCATGGCGAGCCCCTTGTCAGACAACTTGTAGCCCAGAAAATCCACCTCCTTCACGTCGAATTGGCACTTCTCCAGCTTGGCGTAGAGCCTATGCTGCTGTAGCCTGCTTAGCACTTCTTTGACGTGTCTGTCATGCTCCTGCTGCGATTCCGAAAAGATCAGGATGTCATCTAAGAAACAGACGCACGTCTTGTAGAGGAGCCCTGCTAACACGTGATGCATGAACACTTGAAAAACGTGGGAGCCATTTTGCAATCCAAAAGGCATAACTCTATATTCGTAGGTGCCCAGAGGCGTGAACATGGCCGTCTTCCACTCATCCCCTTCCCGCATGCGAATGAGGTTGTACGCCCCTCGCAGGTCTAACTTGGTGAACACGCTGCCCTTCCGTACCTTTGCGAGGAGGTCGTCGATTCGGGGCATGGGGAAGTCCGATGGCTTGGTCACACTGTTTAAGATGCGATAGTCCACCACAAGTCTTTTTTGGGGCGTGTCCCGCTTCTTAACAAAGAATACAGGACTGCCCCCCGCTGCCTTGGACTCCCGGATGAAACCGCGCTCCAAATTATGATCTATGAACTCTTTGAGTTCCTGCAGTTCGTCCTCAGACATGGAATACAGCTTCCCTTTAGGCAGCGCCGCCCCCGGCAGCAGGTCAATTTTGCAGTCATATGGTCTGTGGGGGGGTAGCCTGTCTGCCTCCTTCTCGCAGAAAACCTCCAAAAATTCTGCGTACTTGTGGGGAATCGCTTGCAGCGTGCCTAGCAGCAGCTGTGACTCCTCTTCCTCTCCTTCCTGCCGGGGAACGATGCAGTGTTCAGCACAAAAGGAAGAGCCGAAGGTCAGCTGCCTCTGGTACCAAGCCAGCGTTGGGCTGTGCTTGTCCAGCCAACTCATGCCCAATACAATGGGCGTGTCCGATAGTTGAGTGACGTTGAAGCTGATGATTTCCTTGTGATTCCCAAGGCGCATCACCATTGGTGGCGTCTGCTTCACCACTTGCCCCCCTAGCAGCTCCCTGCCATCCACCGTGACCACCTGCAGGGGCAGCGTGGCCGGCAGCAACTGTATAGCGTGCCGGTCTACAAAGTCCTGCCCTATAAAGTCCGCATTGCTTCCCGAGTCAATGGTGAGCGGCACGTCCATGGTGATTCCATTGGGCAGCTGGAGCGATGCGGTGAGCCTCACTACTGGTTTGGGCGGGAGGGGGTCCATGGGCTGTGAAATTTCCGGGGACTTCTTCACTGACACGTCTGGCTGGGCCCCATTGCCTCTTCCTCCAGCCAGACATCGTCGTTTCCCTGCTGTGGTCCTCCTTGTTGCGTTGCTGCAGTTACCATTGCTGAGGCTGCAGTGTGCTTGTGGAGCCTCCGGGGACACTCTTTCACCATATGCCCTGGATCCTCGCAGATGTAACACTTCCTGTTCCCTCTAGGAGGCTTCGCTTTCACTGCTGCCGGTGCTAGGGCTCTGGCTGCTGATTGAGCCCTTGCACTTCCAACCTCCATAGGTTCCACCCCTCCTCCTGGTGGATGCGTGGATTGCGCACGCGCTGCTTCTCTGGGAAGGAAGGAGGAGCCCCTGGCTGGTTCGCGCCCTCCACGCCCTTCGTCCCTGCTCCACGGACGTTCTTCCAGCCGCACCCCCACGGCTAGCGCCCTCTGAACGATCTCCTGTGTGGTCCGGGGTCTCTCCCCCCTCGCAATTTCATCTTTAACAGAGCCGTGCAATCCCTCCCAAAACAGGTCTCTTACAGGAGCCGAATCCCTGTCCCATTCCAGAGCACTGACCAAAGCGAAAAAGCAGGCATGATACTGCCTTACGCTGGCCCTCCCTTGTTTCAGTCCATGTATCTGCTGCCGAGCAAGATCCACGTCAATGCTTGATAAGAAACACCCATCCATCGCTTTAATAAAGGCATCCGCATCTTGGAGCGCCGGATCCTTATCCCTCCACAAATTGCGCAGCCATGCTTTAGCTTCCCCATGCAAATGGGACATGATGAACCCCACCTTCTCTTGCTCATCTCTAAAGTCTTTTTTCAGCAGTTCCAGTGCGCACATTACATCTGCTCTAAAGTTGGGGTACTGCTGCAGGTTCCCATCGAAGTGAGAGACCAGCCCGCCTGTTCGTCTCGCCAACCCAATTCCCTCCTGTTTGGGTGTCAGTTGCCCGTGCTTCGTAAGCATGTCCAACCTGACCTGGAGATCCCTGCAGGCGGCAGCTGCCTCCTCCTCTCTCTTCCTGGATGCGAGAGCCTCGGCATTCAGTTGTGACGCTGCTTTTCTGAGTTCCTCTATCTGCTGCTCAGCCGTCATGTTGTCTGCCGTTCGTGAGCTAGCTAGTGGGCACCTGCTTCTCTCCTCTCCTCCAGGCTGTAGATGCCCACAATTAGGAGACGGAGCTTACTGTCAGAGCTGCTTCAAGATCCTAGCTCACAGAGGATCACGCTAGCCAGCGGTCATTAAGTAAAAGTCTTTATTGAGTTACAGTTTCCATTCCCAAGCTGCTGCGTGCAACTCTACGTCTAATGGCTAGATCGGCGAAGCTCCGTCTGAGTCTCCGCCCCTTGTGCACCAACTTAATATCCTAGCCCTGCTCCACCTTTTCCGCCTGACTGCTCTCCTCTGGGTCCCTCTGCCCCCCGGGGTCTCTTCCTTCCGGGATTCTTCTGACGCCGACCCCCCGGAACTCCCTGTCTCCTTGCGCCGGGCTTTAGGACCTGGCTCCCTTTCCTGGCTGCCTACTGCGTCACTTTCCTGTGCATTTGGACTTGGCGCGCGCGCCCAACCTTCCACTTTCCGTCTGACCGTTTCTTCGCTCCCCGATGGAGGTGTGGCCACTCCTGACTCGTGCCCTCCCCCCTGTTGCGAGCTGCCAGCGCTTGATCTCTGGCGCTCTTCCTCTTCCCTGCTCTCTGGCTGTGACGCTGGTCCCGATTTCCAACTGCTCTCCTCGGAGTCCCCTCTGGCCCTATCTTCCTGGGGTGTCCCCCTAGGCTCCCCCCTTGCCCTGACCACTGGTGCTCCTTTCTGTGAATCTTCTGATTCACTGGAAAGACTCGGAGATCTCGGGTCGTCGTCATCACTCATCTTTTCTTCTGCCTCCTCCCCCTCGCTCTCTGTTTCCTCCCTTGCCCTTGCCTCTGCTCCTGAACCCCTGACACATGCCCTCTTCCCACATAGACCAATGCCAGCAGAATTTTTCGACGACTGGCTTTTCACGCCAACGCTTTCTGCCAGCACGTTCCGGGGGTTCGACTCGGACGAGGACCCGATACGAGACGCCCGTTCCCCGGAGGGGTCACCCTCGGGATCTGCCTCAGAACCCTCGTATTGGTGGGACGATAGACCAGAGGAGCAGTGGCGCAGAAAGTGGCAGGAAGGTCCAGGACGAGCAACGCCGCCAGGAGGAAGTGAGGGAGAGACGGACATGGACGTTTTCGGGGATGACCCTGGTTTCGAGCACGGCGGCACAGAGATGGAAGCGGAGGTGACCGTCGTCGACGAGAGCAGGGAGGCAGAACCGGGAGACTTCAGATGGAGGCCCGCCACGGGAAGCGAACTGTATCCGACGTTCGTCCCTCTGACACAGCAGCACCCAGTTCCCGCACCGGAAGGAGGGGAGGGGGGAACGGGGGGCTTCGAGGGGGGGGATGGATGTCAGGGGTTCAGGAGCAGAGGCAAGGGCAAGGGAGGAAACATAGAGCGAGGGGGAGGAGGCAGAAGAAAAGATGAGTGATGACGACGACCCGAGATCTCCGAGTCTTTCCAGTGAATCAGAAGATTCACAGAAAGGAGCACCAGTGGTCAGGGCAAGGGGGGAGCCTAGGGGGACACCCCAGGAAGATAGGGCCAGAGGGGACTCCGAGGAGAGCAGTTGGAAATCGGGACCAGCGTCACAGCCAGAGAGCAGGGAAGAGGAGGAGCGCCAGAGATCAAGCGCTGGCAGCTCGCAACAGGGGGGAGGGCAAGAGTCAGGAGTGGCCACACCTCCATCGGGGAGCGAAGAAACGGTCAGACGGAAAGTGGAAGGTTGGGCGCGCGCGCCAAGTTCAAATGCACAGGAAAGTGACGCAGTAGGCAGCCAGGAAAGGGAGCCAGGTCCTAAAGCCCGGCGCAAGGAGACAGGGAGTTCCGGGGGGTCGGCGTCAGAAGAATCCCGGAAGGAAGAGACCCCGGGGGGCAGAGGGACCCAGAGGAGAGCAGTCAGGCGGAAAAGGTGGAGCAGGGCTAGGATATTAAGTTGGTGCACAAGGGGCGGAGACTCAGACGGAGCTTCGCCGATCTAGCCATTAGACGTAGAGTTGCACGCAGCAGCTTGGGAATGGAAACTGTAACTCAATAAAGACTTTTACTTAATGACCGCTGGCTAGCGTGATCCTCTGTGAGCTAGGATCTTGAAGCAGCTCTGACAAGCATGAAAAAGAAATCCCAATGACCCCTTTGGGACTCACTGCTACAGTGCCGGAGGGGCTTTGGAACTCCCTGCCACTTTGAAATGCCTCTCTGGGGTGGTGGGTTCGAATTCCTCCCTGGCAGGAATGCAGACTTAAAGCTGCTAGTCTGAACCCGTGTCTTGCGGTGGACAACATAGCGTACGCAGCCGGAGGTGGGTGCGAGGAGCAGTGCCAGGGGAGCAGCAAGGAAGGTGAAGAAGCCCAGCAATTTGTGGATCCAGGGTTTGAGAGACAGTATTTTTGCACGGCTTCTTTCCGGCCAGAGCAAAGAAAAGTGACCATGAGAATAGAGATAATTTATTAAATTTATCTGCTTTATCTGGTTCAATAATTATAATAATTATAATTATTATTTAATTATATATTCTAATTTTAATAATTACAATTACAATAAGAAAAGTAATCAAAATCACAATAAGAAAAATTGCAATCATTATTATAATTATAATCACGATAGCAATTTTTCTTTCTAAACACACAGACACAGGTAGAAGCCCAGAATGGTAGAGCTAGAAGGGACCCTGGTGGTCATCCAGTCCAATCCCCTGCAAGGCACACACAGGCACATACTAATGGATTCTTTCTGCCCCCAGGGAGCAGAGGCCCCACCCTGCCTTGGGGGGTGCCGTCACTTTGCATTTGTAGGACCGGGTCTGGATTGTGGAGCTGCCCGTTGGTGGACTAACAGGCTCGCCCCCTTCTCCCAAGAAGCCTGCCCAGAAAAGAGAAGTCTGCCTCAGAGATAGTAGTCTGCCCAGAGACAGCCTGTTGGTTGGTTAAGAGTAGGTGTAAGATAAAGTATAATAAGCCTAAAGAAAGCAAAACAGGTTGTTTTGGGTTCCGTCTACATAGAAAGAAGAATCTTGGATTTTGCTTATTAAAAAGTCGTGTTCTTTGGTGTTAATGCACATTTACCCAAAAATCGCAAAGTGAATGTAATGCGACCAAAATAAAGAAACACCATATTTCCTCTTCCATATGCTTCTTCCAGTAGACGAATAAGCTTCGAGAGGGCTTATTTGAATTTGCATGGTGTTTTTGGGGTTTGCACTAGAATCACACAACCAAAGCAAAAAGAATGCACATTCAACCAAAAATCGCAGTGAAATGTTTGTTATCAGCCAAAATCAAACATAGGTTGTTTAACTTAATCTCAATCGAAAGAGGACGAATAAGCTTGGATTGCATTTCGGTATTCATTTACACACAAACTGCAGATCGAAGTGTCATAAGCATAAACAAAGCAAAACAGGTTGTTTTGGATACCATCTACAAAAAAGAAGAATCTTGGATTGCACTTATTTCAAAGTCGTGTTCTTTGGTTCTAATGTACATTGACCCACAAATCGCCAAGTGAGTGTAATGAGCCTAAAATGACAAAACACCATTGTCAGGGGTTCAGGAGCAGAGGCGAGGGCAAGGGAGGAAACAGAGAGCGAGGGGGAGGAGTCCGAAGGAAAGATGAGCGATGACGACGACCCGAGATCAAGGGGGGAGCTTAGGGGGACACCCCAGGAAGAAGGGACAAAAGGGGGTTCAGAGAGCAGCAGTTGGAAATCGGGGCCAACGTCCCCAACAGAGCGCAGTGGGGAGGAAGGGCGCCAGGCATCGGGATACGGCGGCTCGCCGCAGGGGGGAGGGCATGAGTCAGGAGTGGCCACACCTCCATCGGAGAGCGAAGAAACGGTCAAGCGGAAAGTGGAAGGTTGGGCGCGCGCGCCAAGTTCAAATGCACAGGAAGGCGGCACAGTAAGCAGCCCGGAAAGGGAGCCAGGTCCTAAAGCCCGCCGCAAGGAGACAGAAGGGTCCGGGGGGTCAGCGTCAGAAGAATCCCGGAAGGAAGAGACCACGGGGGGCAGAGGGACCCAGAGAAGAAAGGAAAGGCGGAAAAGGTGGAGTAAGGCTAGGGTATTAAGTTGGTGTACAGGAGGCGGGGACTCAGACGGAGCTTCGCCGGTCTAGCTGATAAGACGTAGGGCTGCACGCTGCAGCTTGGAATTGGAAACTGTAACTCAATAAAGACTTTTATAAAGTGAACGCTGGCTAGCGTGATCCTCTGTGAGCTAGGGAAGCAGCCCTGACAACCATATTTCCGCTTCTTTCTCCGCATATGGAAGACGCATAAGCTTCGACGCATAAGCTTCGAGGCTTATTTCAATTCACAGGGTGTTTTTTGGGTTTGCACTAGAATCACACAACCAAAGCAAAAAGAATACACATTCAACCAAAAATCGCAGTGAAATGTTTTTTATCAGCCAAAATCAACCATAGGTGTTTAAATTCATCTCAATAGAAAGAGAACGAATAGGCTTGGATTGCTCTTTCGGTGTTCATTCACCCACAAATAACAAAGCAAAGTGTAATAAGCCTAAAGAAAGCAAAACAGGTTGTATTCGGTTCCATCTGCATAGAAAGAAGAATCTTGGATTTTGCTTATTTCAAAATCATGTTCTTTGGAGTTAATGCACATTTACCCAGAAATCGCAGTGTATGTAATGAGACCAAAATAACGACATATTTCCGCTTCCATATGAGTAGAAAGAAGACGAATAAGCTTCGATTGAGCTTATTTCAATTCATAGAATCATAGGTGGAATTAGCATGGTGTTTTTTGGGTGTGCACCAGAATCACACGACCAAAGCAAAAAGGTGTTTTGGGTTCCATCTACATAAAAAGAAGATGATAACGCTCTCATTGGTGTTTTTTGGGTTAGATGCACATTCAACCAAAAATCACAGAGCGAAATGTGTGTTATCAGCCCAAATCAAACATAGACGTTTTAGTTAATCTCAATAGAAAGAGGACGAATAAGCTTGGATTGCTCTTTAGGTGTTCATTCACCCACAAATTCCAAGCGTAAAAAAAGCAAAACAGGTTGTTTTGGGTTCCCTCTACATAGAAAGAAGAATCTTGGATTTCGCTTATTTCAAAATCATGTTCTTTGGAGTTAATGCACATTTACCCAGAAATCGCAGTGTATGTAATGAGACCAAAATAACAAAACGGCATATTTCCGATTCCATATTCGTAGAAAGAAGACGAAAAAGTTCGATTGGGCTTATTTCAATTCATAGAATCATAGAATCATATAGTTGGAATTAGCGTGGTGTTTTTTGGGTTTGCACCAGAATCACACAACCAAAGCAAAAAGGTCTTTTGACATAGGAAGAAGATGAAAACGCTCTGATTGGGCTTATTTCAAATAAGTGTTTTTGGGGTTAGAATGCACATTCAACCAAAAGTCGCAGAGCGAAATGTATGATCAGCCCAAATCAAGCATGGGTGTTTTGGTTCATCTCAATTGAAAGAGGGAGAAGAAGCTTGGATTGCACTCGGTTTTCATTCACCCACAAATAGAAAATCGAAGTATCATAAGCATAATCAACGCAAGACAGGTTGTTTTGGGTTCCGTCTACATAGAAAGAAGAATCTTGGATTTCGCTTATTAGAAAGTCGTGTTCTTTGGTGTTAATGCACATTTACCCAAAAATCGCAAAGTGAATGTAATGCGACCAAAATGAAGAAACACCATATTTCCTCTTCCATATGCTTCTTCCAAAGACGAATAAGCTTCGAGAGGGCTTATTTGAATTTGCATGGTGTTTTCTGGGTTTGCACTAGAATCACACAACCAAAGCAAAAAGAATGCATTCAACCAAAAATCGCAGTGAAATGTTTATTATCAGCCAAAATCAAACATAGGTTGTTTAAATTAATCTCAATCGAAAGAGGACGAATAAGCTTGGATAGCTCTTTCGGTGTTCATTCACCCACAAATAACAAAGCAAAGTGTAATAAGCCTAAAGAAAGCAAAACAGGTATTCGGTTCCATCTGCATAGAAATAAGAATCTTGGATTTCGCTTATTTCAAAGTCGTGTTCTTTGGTATTAATGCACTTTTACCTAGAAATCGCAAAGTATGTAATGAGACCAAAATAACAAAACGCCAGATTTCCGCATCCATATGCGTAGAAAGAAGACGAATAAGCTTCGATTGGGCTTATTTCAATTCATAGACTCATAGAATCATAGTTGGAATTTACATGGTGTTTTTTGGGTGAGCACCAGAATCACCCCCAAACAAAGCAATAAGGTGTTTTGCGTTCCATCTACGTAGAAAGAAGATGAACACGCTCTGATTGGGCTTATTTCAAATAGCTGTTTTGGGGGTTAGAATGAGCATTCAACAAAAAATCACAAAGCCAAATGTTTGTTATCAGCCCAAATCAACCATAAGTGTTTATGTTTATCTCAATAGAAAGAGAACGAATAAGCTTGGATTGCTCTTTCGGTGTTCATTCACCCACAAGCTGCAAAGCAAAGTGTCATAAGCATAAACAACGCAAAACAGGTTGTTTTGGTTTCCATCTACATAGAAAGAAGAATCTTGGATTTCGCTTATTTCAAAATCGTGTTCTTTGGAGTTAATGCACATTTACCCAGAAATCGCAGTGTATGTAATGAGACCAAAATAACAAAACGACATATTTCCGCTTCCATATGAGTAGAAAGAAGACGAATAAGCTTCGATTGGGCTTATTTCAATTCATAGAATCATAGAATCATAGAGTTGAAATTAGCGTGGTGTTTTTTGGGTGTGCACCAGAATCACCTAACCAAAGCAAAAAGGTGTTCTGGGTTCAATCTACATAAAAAGAAGATGATAACGCTCTCATTGGGCTTATTTCAAATTGGTGTTTTTTGGTTTAGAATGCACATTCAACCAAAAATCGCAAATGTTTGTTATCAGCCCAAATCAAGCATAGGTGTTTTAGTTAATCTCAATAGAAAGAGGACGAATAAGCTTGGATTGCTTTTTCGGTGTTCATTCACCCACAAATAACAAAGCAAAGTGTAATAAGCCTAAAGAAAGCAAAACACGTTGTTTTCGGTTCCATCTACATAGAAAGAAGAATCTTGGATTTCGCTTATTTCAAAGTCGTGTTCTTTGGTGTTAATGCACAATTACCCTGAAATCGCAAAGTGTATGTAATGAGACCAAAATAACAAAACGCCATATTTCCGTTTCCATTTGCGTAGAAAGAAGACGAATAAGCTTCGATTGGGCTTATTTCAATTCATAGAATCATAGAGTTGAAATTAGCGTGGTGTTTTTTGGGTGTGCACCAGAATCACACAACCAAAGCAAAATGGTCTTTTGGCCAACATCTGCATAAAAGAATATTATTGGATTTCGCTTATTAAAAAGTCGTGTTCTTTGGTGTTAATGCACATTTACCCAAAAATCACAAAGAGAATGTAATGCGACCAAAATAAAGAAACCATATTTCCGCTTCCACATGGGTAGAAAGAAGACGAATAAGCTTTGAGAGGGCTTATTTGAATTTGCATGGTTTTTTGGGTGTATACCAGAATCACCCCCAAAGAAAGCAATAAAGCTTTTTGCGTTCTATCTACGTAGGAAGAAGATAAAAACGCTCTGATTGGGATTATTTCAAATAGGTGTTTTTGGGGTTAGAATGCACATTCAACCAAAAATCGCAGAGCGAAATGTTTGTTATCAGCCCAAATCAAGCATAGACGTTTTAGGTAATCTCAATAGAAAGAGGACGAATAAGCTTGGATTGCTCAGGTGTTCATTCACCCACAAATTCCAAAGCCGAAAGAAAGCAAAACATTTTGTTTTGGTTTCCATTTACATGGAAAGAGGAATCTTGGATTTCGCTTATTTCAAACCCAGAACACCTTTTTGCTTTGGTTAGGTAATTCTGGTGCACACCCAAAAAACACCACGCTAATTTCAACTCTATGATTCTATGATTCTATGAATTGAAATAAGCCCAATCGAAGCTTATTCGTCTTCTTTCTACTCATATGGAAGCGGAAATGTCGTTTTGTTATTTTGGTCTCATTACATACTGCGATTTCTGGGTAAATGTGCATTAACTCCAAAGAACACGATTTTGAAATAAGCGAAATCCAAGATTCTTCTTTCTATGTAGATGGAAACCAAAACAACCTGTTTTGCGTTGTTGAAACTTTGCTTTGCAGCTTGTGGGTGAATGAACACCGAAAGAGCAATCCAAGCTTATTCGTTCTCTTCTATTGAGATGAACATAAACACCTATGGTTGATTTGGGCTGATAACAAACATTTCGCTCAGTGATTTTTTTGTTGAATGTGCCTTCTAACCCCAAAAACAGCTATTTGAAATAATCCAAATCAGAGCGTTTTTATCTTCTCCCTACGGAGATAGAACGCAAAATACTTTATTGCTTTCTTTGGGGGTGATTCTGGTATACACCCAAAAAAGACCATGCAAATTCAAATAAGCCCTCTCGAAGCTTATTTGTCTTCTTTCTACGCAAATGGAAGCGGAAATATTGCGTTTTGTTATTTTGGTCTCATTACATACACTTTGCGATTTCAGGGTAAAAGTGCATCAATACCAAAGAACACGACTTTGAAATAAGCGAAATCCAAGATTCTTCTTTCTATGTAGATGGAACCGAAAACAACGTGTTTTGCTTTCTTTAGGCTTATTACACTTTGCTTTGTTATTTGTGGGTGAATGAACACCGAAAAAGCAATCCAAGCTTATTCGTCCTCTTTCTATTGAGATTAACTAAAACACCTATGCTTGATTTGGGCTGATAACAAACATTTGCGATTTTCGGTTGAATGTGCATTCTAACCCAAAAAACACCAATTTGAAATAAGCCCAATGAGAGCGTTATCATCTTCTTTTTATGTAGATTGAACCCAGAACACCTTTTTGCTTTGGTTAGGTGGTTCTGGTGCACACCCAAAAAACACCACGCTAATTTCAACTCTAGGATTCTATGAATTGAAATAAGCCCAATCGAAGCTTATTCGTCTTCTTTCTACTCATATGGAAGCGGAAATATGTCGTTTTGTTATTTTGGTCTCATTACATACTGTCAGAGCTGCTTGAAGATCCTAGCTCACAGAGGATCACGCTAGCCAGCGATCATTACGTAAAAGTCTTTATTGAATTACAGTTTCCATTCTCACGCTGCTGCGCGCAAACTCTACGTCTAGTAACTAGATCGGCGAAGCTCCGTCTGAATCTCCGCCCCGTGTGCACCAACTTAATATCCTAGCCTTGCTCCACCTTTTCCGCCTGACTGTCCTCCTCTGGGTCCCTCTACCCCCCGGGGCTTCTTCCTTCCGGGATTCCTCTGACGCTGACCCGGACCCTCCTGCCTCCTTGCGCCTGGCTTTAGGACCTGGTTCCCTTTCGGGGCTGCTTACTGCGCCGCCTTCCTCTGCATTTGAACTTGGCGCGCGCGCCCAACCTTCCACTTCCCTCTTAACCGTTTCTTCGCTCCCCGATGGAGGTGTGGCCACTCCTGACTCATGCCCTCCCTCCTGTGGTGAGCTGCCAGCGCTTCCCCCCTGGCTCCCTTCCTCTTCCCTGCTTCCTGGCGGTGACGCTGGTCCCGATTTCCAGCTGCTCCCCCCTGAGTCCCCTCTGGCTCTATCTTCCTGGGGTGCCCCCCTTGCCCTGGCCACTGGTGCTCCTTTCTGTGAATCCTCTGATTCACTGGAAAGACTAGGAGATCTCGGGTCGTCGTCATCACTCATCTTTTCTTCTGCCTCCTCCCCTTCGCTCTCTGTTTCCTCCCTTGCCCGTGCCTCTGCTCCTAAACCCCTGACATCCATCCCCCCCTCGAAGCCCCCCATTCCCCCCTCCCCTCCTTCCGGTGCTGGAGCTGGGGGCTGCTGTTGCAAAGGGACGAACGTCGGATATCGGTCGCTTCCCGTGGCGGGCCTCCATCTGAACTCTCCCGGGTCTTCCTCCCTGCTCTCGTCGACGACGGTCACCTCTGCTTCCATCTCTGTGCCGCCGTGCTCGAAACCAGGGTCGTCCCCGAAAATGTCCATGTCCGTCTCTCCCTCACTTCCTCCTGGCGGCGTTGCTCGTCCTGAGCATTCCAGCCACTTTCTGCGGAACTGCTCCTCTGGCCTATCGTCCCACCAATACGAGGGTTCGGAGGCGGATCCCGAGGGTGACCCCTCCGGGGAACGGACGTCTCGTGTCGGTTCCTCGTCCGAGTCGAACCCCCGGAACGTGCTGGCCGAAAGCGTGGGCGTGAAAAGCCAGTCGTCGAAAAAGTCTGCTGGCATAGGTCTATGTGGGAAGAGGGCATGAAACTCGTCTTTGAGCAGAGGTTCGTCTAAGGCGTAGCCCGGCACCCAGCTGTTCGCACTGGCCGGGGTGCCCTCCTTGGCGAGAAAGTATTCTACCCCCTCTTCCCCCCATCTGGAGTCCAAAATCTCCGTGACTTCGTTGATGCGCTCCTTCTGTGCCACTCCTGCGTGCCCTGTTCTGTCTCTGGCCGGACTCGGCGCCGTTCCGGGTTCCTGGAACCTGTGCGGTGCCTTGTAGGGAGTGAGCACCGATCTGTGGAATACCGGATGCATTCTGGAACCCTCCGGAAGTGCCAGTCTGAAAGCTACCGGGTTGACCTGCTCTTCGACTTGGTAGGGCCCCAGTTGCTTATGCCCTAGTTTCTTCTTGGCCAACGACCTGGCCGGCACTGCGTGGGCTGCTAACCAAACCCAGTCTCCCACGTGGAGCTCTTCTCCAACCCTTCTGTGCTTGTCTGCTTGTACCTTGTATGCGTGCTTGGCCAGCTCCAGGTGGCGCCTCAGCTGATCGTGGACTTCCTGCAGCTCCGACGCGAACGCATCTGCTGTCTGCGGCTCCCCCTCCCCCATTCTTTCCAGTCCCGGGAAGGTTCTGGGGTGCCTCCCGTTGTTGGCGAAGAACGGCGTGACCCCCGTGGACACGTGCTTCGTGTTGTTGTAGGCGAACTCGGCAAGCGGCAGGTAATCCACCCACGTCGCAGGCTGTTGATTCGCATAACATCTCAGGTACTGCTGCATGATGGCATTGACCCGCTCCGCTTGCCCGTTGGTCTGCGGGTGTCTCGCCGACGCCAGGTTGATCTTGACGTTCAGGAAGCCCATCAGCTTCTGCCAGAAATTCGAGATGAACTGCCGCCCCCGGTCGGACAGAATAGACCGTGGCAGACCGTGAACCTTGAACACGTGGTCTATGAACAGTTTGGCGGTTTGCTCCGCCGTGGCCACCTTAGCACACGGAATGAAATGCGCCATCTTGGAAAACAGGTCCACCACCACCAGTACTGCCGTCTTGCCCCTTGAGCTGGGCAGATCCGTGACAAAGTCCAGGGCCACCCTTTCCCAAGGTTCGACCGGAGTTTGCAGCGGTTCCAACAGTCCGGCCGGCGGTTTGTGCACTGGTTTGGCCCTCTGGCAGGTGTCACACCTCGCCACGTAGTCTGCGACCTCCCCTCTCATTCCAGGCCACCAGAAATCCCTGGCTACTAATTCCACCGTCTTCTCCTTGCCAAAGTGCCCGGCCGTGGGCGCGTCGTGCAGCTGCTGCAGCACCTTGGCTCGAAGTTCGTCTCCCGGCACGTAGATGGCCCCTTTACGGATGAGCAATCCATCTCTTAGCTGGAAACCGTCGGCCGCTGCCTTGCCCCTTTGCACCTCTGCCATCTTTGCTTGTGCGAAGGAGTCCCCCTGCAACGCTCGTCGCACCGCCTCTAGGTCCACGGTCGCCGCGGTGCACGCCCACACTGTCGGTGCGAAGATGTGCATGGCGGCCGCTGGTGTTGCGTCCTCCAGATACTGTGGCTTACGGGAGAGAGCGTCTGCCATGATGTTGGTGTCCCCCGGGACATACTCTATTCGGAAGTCGAAGTTCGCAAAGAACTCAGCCCAACGTATCTGCCTCTGGTTCAGGAACTGTGCCGTGCGCCAGTGCTCTAGATTCTTGTGGTCCGTGCAAACCTGCACCGTGTGCTTGGCGCCGATCAGAAAGTGCCTCCACGCCTTGAACGCTGCGTGAATGGCCAGCAACTCCCTGTCCCATATGGTGTAGTTCTGCTCGGACTTGCTGAGCTTCCTGGAGTAAAACGCTCCCGGTCGCCACACCCCCTGCGGGTCTTTCTGCAGCAGGACCGCCCCCACGGCTCTGTCCGAAGCGTCTGTCTCCACCCTCATCGGCTTGCTGGGGTTGACATGAAGCAGCTGCTCTTCCGACGCGAAGAGACGCTTGAGTGCCTGGAAGGACTGCTCCGCCTGCTCTGTCCAAATGAACTTCTTTTTCTTGGAGCTAAGCGTGTCAGTGATGGCCGCCGTCTGCATCGCGAAGCCCTTGATAAACTTGCGATAGAAGTTCGCAAAGCCGACAAACCGTTGGACCTCCTTCCGGTTGCACGGGCTCTTCCAATCCAACACCGCTCGAACCTTGGCGCTGTCCATGGCGAGCCCCTTGTCAGACAGCTTGTAGCCCAGAAAATCCACCTCCGGCACGTCAAATTGGCACTTCTCCAGCTTGGCGTAGAGCCTATGTTGCTTTAGCCTGCTCAGCACTTCCTTGACGTGTTTGTCATGCTCCTGCTGCGACTCCGAAAAGATCAGGATGTCATCTAAGAAACAGACGCACGTCTTGTAGAGAAGTCCCGCCAACACGTGATGCATAAATGCTTGAAAAACGTGGGAGCCATTTTGCAATCCAAAAGGCATAACTCTATATTCGTAGGTCCCCAGTGGCGTGAACATGGCTGTCTTCCACTCATCACCCTCCCGCATGCGAATGAGGTTGTACGCCCCCCGCAGGTCCAACTTGGTGAACACTCTGCCCTTCCGTACCCTTGCGAGGAGGTCGTCAATTCGGGGCATGGGGAAGTCCGATGGCCTAGTCACACTGTTCAAAATCCTGTAATCCACTACGAGTCTCTTTTGGGGCGTGTCCCGCTTCTTAACAAAGAATGCGGGACTGCCCCCCACTGCCTTGGACTCCCGGATGAAGCCGCGCTGCAAATTATGATCAATGAACTCCTTGAGTTCTTGCAGTTCGTCCTCTGACATGGAATACAGTCTCCCTTTAGGCAGCGCCGCCCCCGGCAGCAGGTCAATTTTGCAGTCATATGGTCTGTGAGGGGGTAGCCTGTCTGCCTCCTTCTCGCAGAAAACTTCCAAAAATTCAGCGTACTTGTGGGGAATCGCTTGCAGCGTGCCTAGCAGCAGCTGTGACTCCTCTTCCTCTCCTTCCTGCCTGGGCACGATGCAGTGTTCAGCACAAAAGGAAGAGCCGAAGGTCAGCTGCCTCTGGTACCAAGCCATCGTTGGGCTGTGCTTGTCCAGCCAACTCATGCCCAATACAACGGGCGTGTCAGATAGTTGAGTGACGTTGAAGCTGATGATTTCTCTGTGATTCCCAAGTCGCATCACCATTGGTGGCGTCTGCTTCACCACTTGCCCCCCGAGCAGCTCCCTGCCATCCACCGTGACAACCTGCAGGGGCAGTGTGGCCGGCAGCAACTGCACAGCGTGCCTGTCGACAAAGTCCTGCCCTATAAAGTCCGCATTGCTGCCTGAGTCAATGGTGATTGGCACGTCTATGGTGATTCCATTGGGCAGCTGGAGAGATGCTGTGAGCCTCACTACTGGTTTGGGCGGGAGGGGGTTCACGGGCTGTAAAATCTCTGGGGACTGCTTCACTAACACGTCTGGCTGGGCCCCAGTGCCTCTTCCTCCAGCCAGACTGCGTCGTTTCCCTGCTGTGGTCCTCCTTGCTGCGTTGCTGCAGTCACCATTGCTGAGGCTGCAGTGAGCTTGTGGGGCCTCTGGGGACACTCTTTTGCCATATGCCCTGGTTCCTCACAGACGTAACACTTCCTGTTCCCTCTAGGAGGCTTCGCTTTCGCTGCTGCCGGTGCTAGGGCTCTGGTTGCTGACTGAGCCCTTGCACCTCCAACCTCCATAGGTTCGGCTCCTCCTCCTGGCGGAGGCGTGGATTGCGCCCGCGCTGCTTCTCTGGGAAGGAAGGAGGGGCCCCCGGCTGGTTCGCGCCCTCCACGCCCTTCGTCCTTGCTCCACGGACGTCCTTCCAGCCTCACCCCCACTGCCAGTGCCCTCTGAACGACCTCCTGGGTGGTTCGGGGTCTCTCCCCCCTCGCGATCTCATCTTTAATCGAGTTGTGCAGCCCCTCCCAAAAGAGGTCTCTTACAGGAGCCGAATCTCTGTCCCATTCCAGGGCACTGACCAAGGCGAAAAAGCGGGCATGATACTGCCTGACGCTGGCCCTCCCTTGTCTCAGCCCATGCACCTCCTTCCGTGCAAGATCCACGTCAATACTTGATAAAAAGCACCCATCCATCGCTTTAATAAAGGCATCCGCATTCTGGAGCGCCGGATCCTTATCTCTCCATAAATTGCGTAGCCATGCTTTCGCATCCCCATGCAGATGGGACATGATGAACCCCACTCTCTCTTGTTCATCTCTAAAGTCTTTATGCAGCAGTTGCAGTGCGCACAGTACGTCGGCTCTAAAGTTGGGATACTGTTGCAGGTTCCCATCGAAGTGAGAGACCAGCCCGCCTGTCCGTCTCGCCAACCCAATTCCCTCCTGCCGGGGTGTCTGCTTTGTCAGCACGTCTAACCTGACCTGGAGATCCCTGCAGGCGGCAGCTGCCTCCTCCTCTCTCTTCCTGGATGCGAGAACCTCGGCGTTCAGTTGTGCCACTGCTTTTCTGAGGTCCTCTATCTGCTGCTCAGCCGTCATGTCGTCTGCCGTTCGTGAGCTCGCTAGTAGGCACCTGTTTCTCTCCCCTCCTCGAGGCTGTAGATGCCCACAATGGAGAGACGGAGCTTACTGTCAGAGCTGCTTGAAGATCCTAGCTCACAGAGGATCACGCTAGCCAGCGATCATTACGTAAAAGTCTTTATTGAATTACAGTTTCCATTCTCACGCTGCTGCGCGCAAACTCTACGTCTAGTAACTAGATCGGCGAAGCTCCGTCTGAATCTCCGCCCCGTGTGCACCAACTTAATATCCTAGCCTTGCTCCACCTTTTCCGCCTGACTGTCCTCCTCTGGGTCCCTCTACCCCCCGGGGCTTCTTCCTTCCGGGATTCCTCTGACGCTGACCCGGACCCTCCTGCCTCCTTGCGCCTGGCTTTAGGACCTGGTTCCCTTTCGGGGCTGCTTACTGCGCCGCCTTCCTCTGCATTTGAACTTGGCGCGCGCGCCCAACCTTCCACTTTCCTCTTAACCGTTTCTTCGCTCCCCGATGGAGGTGTGGCCACTCCTGACTCATGCCCTCCCTCCTGTGGTGAGCTGCCAGCGCTTCCCCCCTGGCTCCCTTCCTCTTCCCTGCTTCCTGGCGGTGACGCTGGTCCCGATTTCCAGCTGCTCCCCCCTGAGTCCCCTCTGGCTCTATCTTCCTGGGGTGCCCCCCTTGCCCTGGCCACTGGTGCTCCTTTCTGTGAATCCTCTGATTCACTGGAAAGACTAGGAGATCTCGGGTCGTCGTCATCACTCATCTTTTCTTCTGCCTCCTCCCCTTCGCTCTCTGTTTCCTCCCTTGCCCGTGCCTCTGCTCCTAAACCCCTGACACATACACTGCGATTTCTGGGTAAATGTGCATTAACTCCAAAGAACACGATTTTGAAATAAGCGAAATCCAAGATTGTTCTTTCTATGTAGATGGAAACCAAAACAACCTGTTTTGCGTTGTTTATGCTTATGACACTTTGCTTTGCAGCTTGTGGGTGAATGAACACCGAAAGAGCAATCCAAGCTTATTCGTTCTCTTTCTATTGAGATAAAAATAAACACTTATGGTTGATTTGGGCTGATAACAAACATTTGGCTTTGTGATTTTTTGTTGAATGTTCATTCTAACCCCAAAACAGCTATTTGAAATAAGGCCCAATCAGAGCGTGTTCATCTTCTTTCTACGTAGAAGGAACGCAAAACACCTTATAGCTTTGAGGGTGATTCTGGTGCTGACCCAAAAAACACCATATAAATTCCAACTATGATTCTATGATTCTATGAATTGAAATAAGCCCCATCGAAGCTTATTCGTCTTCTTTCTACGCATATGGTTGCGGAAATATGGCGTTTTGTTATTTTGGTCTCATTACATACTGTCAGGGGTTTAGGAGCAGAGGCAAGGACAAGGGAGGAAACAGAGAGCGAAGGGGAGGAGGCAGAAGAAAAGATGAGTGATGACGACGACCCGAGATCTCCGAGTCTTTCCAGTGAATCAGAGGATTCACAGAAAGGAGCACCAGTGGCCAGGGCAAGGGGGGAGTTTAGGGGGGCACCCCAGGAAGATAGAGCCAGGGGGGACTCAGAGGAGAGCAGTTGGAAATCGGGACCAGCGTCACCGCTAGGGAGCAGGGAGGAGGAAGGGAGGCAGGGGGCAAGCGCTGGCAGCTCACCACAGGAGGGAGGGCATGAGTCAGGAGTGGCCACACCTCCATCGGGGAGCGACGAAACGGTTAAGCGGAAAGTGGAAGGTTGGGCGCGCGCGCCAAGTTCAAATGCAGAGGAAGGCGGCGCAGTAAGCAGCCCGGAAAGGGAGCCAGGTCCTAAAGCCCGGCGCAAGGAGGCAGGAGGGTCCGGGTCAGCGTCAGAAGAATCCCGGAAGGAAGAAACCCCGGGGGGCAGAGGGACCCAGAGGAGAACAGTCAGGCGGAAAAGGTGGAGCAGGGCTAGGATATTAAGTTGGTGCACAAGGGGCGGAGAATCAGACGGAGCTTCGTCGATCTAGCTACTAGACGTAGAGTTGCACGCAGCAGCTTGAGAATGGAAACTGTAACTCAATAAAGATTTTTACTTAATGATCGCTGGCTAGCGTGATCCTCTGTGAGCTAGGATCTTCGAGCAGCTCTGACAGTAAGCTCCGTCTCCCTAGTGTGGGCATCTACAGCCTCGAGGAGGGGAGAGAAGCAGGTGCCTACCAGCGAGCTCACGAACGGCAGCCGACATGACGGCTGAGCAGCAGATAGAGGAACTCAGAAAAGCAGTGTCACAACTGAATGCAGAGGCTCTCGCATCCCGGAAGAGAGAGGAGGAGGCAGCTGCCGCCTGCAGGGATCTCCAAGTCAGGTTAGACGTGCTTACAAAGCAGACACCCAGACAGGAGGGAATTGGGTTGGCGAGACGGACAGGCGGGCTGGTCTCTCACTTCGATGGGAACCTGCAACAGTATCCCAACTTTAGAGCAGATGTACTGTGCGCACTGCAACTGCTGAATAAAGACTTTAGAGATGAGCAAGAGAAGGTGGGATTCATCATGTCCCATTTGCATGGGGATGCTAAAGCATGGCTGCGCAATCTATGGAGAGATAAGGATCCGGCGCTCCAAGATGCGGATGCCTTTATTAAAGCGATGGATGGGTGTTTTTTATCAAGCATTGACGTGGATCTTGCCCGGAAGGAGGTGCATGGACTAAGGCAAGGGAGGGCCAGCGTAAGGCAATATCATGCCCGCTTTTTCGCTTTGGTCAGTGCCCTGGAATGGGACAGAGATTCGGCCCCTGTGAGAGACCTCTTTTGGGAGGGGCTGCACAGCTCGATTAAAGATGAAATCGCGAGGGGGGAGAGACCCCGGACCACCCAGGAGGTCGTTCAGAGGGCACTGGCAGTGGGGGTGCGGCTGGAAGAACGTCCGTGGAGCAGGGACGAAGGGCGTGGAGGGCGCGAACCAGCCAGGGGCCCCTCCTTCCTTCCCAGAGACGCAGCGCGGGCGCAATCCACGCCTCCACCAGGAGGAGGAGCGGAACCTATGGAGGTTGGAGGTGCAAGGGCTCAGTCAGCAACCAGAGCCCTAGCACCGGCAGCAGTGAAAGCGAAGCCTCCTAGAGGGAACAGGAAGTGTTACGTCTGTGAGGAGCCAGGGCACATGGCGAAAGAGTGTCCCCAGAGGCCCCACAAGCTCACTGCAGCCTCAGCAATGGTGACTGCAGCGACGCAGCAAGGTGGACCACAGCAGGGAAACGACGCAGTCTGGCTGGAGGAAGAGGCACTGGGGCCCAGCCAGACGTGTTAGTGACGCAGTCCCCAGAGATTTTACAGCCCGTGAACCCCCTCCCGCCCAAACCAGTAGTGAGGCTCACCGCATCTCTCCAGCTGCCCAATGGCATCACCATGGACGTGCCAATCACCGTGGACTCGGGCAGCAATGCGGACTTTATAGGGCAGGACTTTGTCGACAAACACGCTATACAGTTGCTGCCGGCCACACTGCCCCTGCAGGTTGTCACGGTGGATGGCAGGGAGCTGCTAGGGGGGCAAGTGGTGAAGCAGACGCCACCGATGGTGATGCGGCTTGGGAATCACAAAGAAGTCATCAGCTTCAATGTCACTCAACTATCGGATACGCCCATTGTATTGGGAATGAGTTGGCTGGACAAGCACAGCCCAACGCTGGCTTGGTACCAGAGGCAGCTGATCTTCGGCTCTTCCTTTTGTGCTGAACACTGCATCGTGCCCCGGCAGGAAGGAGAGGAAGAGGAGTCACAGCTGCTGCTAGGCACGCTGCAAGCGATTCCCCACAAGTACGCAGAATTTTTGGAAGTTTTCTGCGAAAAGGAGGCGGACAGACTACCCCCTCACAGACCATATGACTGCAAAATTGACCTGCTGCCGGGGGCGGCGCTGCCTAAAGGGAAACTGTATTCCATGTCAGAGGACGAACTGCAGGAACTCAAGGAGTTCATAGATCATAATTTGGAGCGCGGTTTCATCCGAGAGTCCAAGGCAGCGGGGGGCAGTCCTGTATTCTTTGTTAAAAAGCGAGACACGCCCCAAAAAAGACTGGTCGTGGACTATCGCATTTTAAACAGTGGGACCAAGCCATCGGACTTCCCCATGCCCCGAATCGACGACCTCCTAGCGAAGGTGCGGAAGGGAAAATTGTTCACCAAGTTGGACCTGCGAGGGGCGTACAACCTCATTCGCATGCGGGAAGGAGATGAGTGGAAGACGGCCATGTTCACGCCACTGGGGACCTACGAATATAGAGTTATGCCTTTTGGATTGCAAAATGGCTCCCACATTTTTCAAGCTTTCATGCATCACGTGTTGGCGGGACTTCTCTACAAGACGTGCGTCTGTTTCTTAGATGACATCCTGATCTTTTCGGAATCGCAGCAGGAGCATGACGGGCACGTCAAGGAAGTGCTGAGCAGGCTAAAGCAACATAGGCTCTACGCCAAGCTGGAGAAGTGCCAATTTGACGTGACGGAGGTGGACTTTCTGGGCTACAAGCTGTCTGACAAGGGGCTCGCCATGGACAGCGCCAAGGTTCGAGCGGTGTTGGATTGGAAGAGTCCACGCAACCGGAAGGAGGTCCAACGGTTTGTCGGCTTCGCGAACTTCTATCGCAAGTTTATCAAAGGCTTCGCTATTGTCAGGGGTTCAGAAGCAGAGACGCAGAGAAGGGAGGAGACAGAGAGCGAGGGGGAGGAATACGAAGGAAAGATGAGTGGGGATGACGAACCGAGATCGCCGAGCTTATCCAGTGAGTCCGAGGATTCCCAGAAGGGAGCGCCAGCAGTCAGAGCAAGGGGGGAAAGCAGGGGGACACCCCAGGAAGAAGGGTCCAGAGAGGAATCAGAGAGCAGCAGTTGGAGATCGGGACCCACGTACCCAGCCGGGAGCAGCGGGGAGAAAGGGGACCAGATATCGGGTTCCGGAGGCTTTCAGAAGGAGGGAGGGCATGAGTCAGGAGTAGTCACGCCCACCTCGGGGAGCGACGAAACGATCAAGAGGAAGGTTGAGAGTTGGGCGCGCGCGCCAAGTTCAAATGTAGCGGAAGCTGGCGCAGTAAGCAGCCCAGAGAGTGAACCAGGTCCCAAAGCCCGCCGCAAGGAGGCGGAAGGGTCAGGGGGGTCCGCGTCAGAAGAGAGTAGGAAAGAAGAGACCCCGGGGGGCAGAAGGACCCAGAGACGGAAGGAAAGGCGCAGGAGGTGGAGCAAGGCTAGGGTATTAAGCTGGTGTGCTAGAGGCGGAGACTCAGACGGGTCTTCGCCGGTCTGACCTAGAAGAAGTAGGGCTGCATATTGCAGTTTGGAAATGGAAGCTGTAATCCAATAAAGACTCTTTTAACCTGAACGCTGGCTAACGTGGTCCTATGTGAGCTGGGACTGAGTGGCAGCCCTGACAGTAAGACCCGTCTCATTTAAGCTTCGGACACCTGATACCTCGCAGCGGAGGCAGAAGCAGCGAGAGGAGGAAATTGGTGTTTGGGAGCGAGCTCACAACGGTTGGCAGAGATGACGGAAGCAGAGAAAATTTCAGCGCTGCAACAGGCAGTGACCCAATTGAACGCGGAGGTACAGGCATCCAAGAAAAGGGAGGAGGATGCGGCAGCCGCCTACAGAGATCTCCACGCCAGGTTTGAAGCATTGGTTAAGCATGGGCAGCCAGGACCCAGACCGGAGGGGGTTGGGTTGGCACGGAGAGCAGGAGGGCTTGTGGCTCACTTCGATGGGAATTTACAACAGTACCCCAATTTTCGAGCAGACGTAATGTGCGCACTGCAACTGCTGGCGAAAGACTTTAGGGATGAGGAAGAGAAAGTGGGGTTTATACTATCCCATTTGCATGGGGATGCTAAAGCGTGGCTACGCAATTTGTGGAGGGATAAAGATCCGGCGCTTCAGAATGCAGATGCCTTTATCAAAGCGATGGATGCGTGCTTTTTATCTACCATTGACGTGGATCTTGCCCGACGGGAGATTCATGGACTGAAACAAGGGAGGGCGAGCGTACGCCAGTATCACGCCCGCTTTTTTGCGCTGGTCAGTGCCTTGGAATGGGACCGGGATTCGCCCCCAGTCAGAGACCTATTCTGGGAGGGTTTAAGCAGTGCTGTTAAAGACGAAATTGCGAGGGGGGAGAGGCCCCGGAGCACGCAGGAGGTGGTCCAAAGGGCGCTGACTGTGGGGGTGAGGCTGGAAGAACGTCCGTGGTGCAGAGACGAAGGACGTGGAGGGCGCGAAGCAGCGAGAAGTTTCTCTTTCGTTCCCAGGGACGCTCCGCGTGCGCAATCTACACCTCCGCCAGGAGGGGGAGTGGAACCTATGGAGGTGGGAGGAGCCAGGGCTCAGTCAGCTACCAGAGCCCCTGCACCGGCGGCAGTCAAGACTAAACCTCCTAGAGGGACCAGGAAGTGTTATATATGCGACAGCTCTCAACACTTGGCGAAAGAGTGTCCCCAGAGGAGCTCCAAGCACACTGCAGCCTCCGCAACGGTGAAAGCGGCCACGCAACACAGCGAACACCAGCAGGGAAACGACGATGTCTGGCTGGAGACAGAGGCACTGGGGCCCAGCCAGACGCATCACTGAAGCAGTCCCCAGCGATCTTGCAACCCACAGACCCCCTCCCACCCAAACCAGTAGTGCAACTCACAGCATCTCTCCAGCTGCCCGATGGCGTCACTATCGAAGTCCCGCTTTCTGTGGATTCTGGAAGCAACGCAGACTTTATAGCACAGGATTTTGTGGAGCAGCACGCTATACAGCTATTACCGGCCACTCTGCCCCTGCAAGTCGTCACAGTGGATGGCAGAGAGTTGCTGGGGGAGCAGGTGGTGAAGCAAACGCCGCCAATGGTGATGCGCCTTGGCAACCACAGGGAAGTCATCAGTTTTAACGTCACACGACTGTCGGACACACCCATTGTGTTGGGCATGAGTTGGCTGGACAGGCACAGTCCGACACTGGCTTGGTACCAGCGACAGCTGATCTTCGGCTCCTCTTACTGCGCAGAACACTGCATCCTGCCCGGACAGGAGGGAGAGGAGGAGGAATCACAACTGCAGTTGGGAACGTTGCAAGCAGTCCCCCACAAATACGCAGACTTTCTGGAGGTCTTCTGCGAGAAGGAGGCAGACAAGTTACCACCGCACAGGCAATATGACTGCAAGATTGACCTCCTACCAGGGGCGACGCTACCGAAGGGGAAGCTGTATTCCATGTCTGAGGATGAACTACAGGAACTCAAACAGTTCATAGATCACAATTTGGAGCGCGGTTTCATCCGGGAGTCCAGGGCAGTAGGGGGCAGTCCTGTTTTCTTTGTGAAGAAGAAGGACACGCCCCAAAAGAGGCTGGTGGTGGATTTTCGCCTCTTGAACAAGATGACCAAGCCCTCTGATTTCCCCATGCCCAGGATTGACGACCTACTGGCGACGGTGCGCAAGGGACGCGTGTTTACCAAGTTGGACCTGCGAGGGGCGTACAATCTCATCCGCATGAGGGAGGGCGATGAGTGGAAGACAGCCATGTTCACGCCTCTGGGCACCTACGAGTACAGAGTGATGCCGTTTGGATTGCAAAACGGTTCTCACTGTTTTCAAGCTTTCATGCATCATGTGTTGGCGGGACTCCTCTACAAGAAGTGCGTCTGCTTTCTGGATGACATCCTGATATTCTCCGAGTCGCAGCAAGCGCATGACCAAGACGTTCGGGAGGTGCTGGAGAGGTTGCAGCAGCATAGACTGTACGCCAAACTGGAGAAGTGCCAGTTCGACACGACGGAGGTGGATTTCTTGGGTTACAAGTTGTCGGACAAGGGGCTAGCCATGGACAGCGCCAAGGTGCGAGCGGTGTTGGATTGGAAGAGCCCGCGCAACCGGAAGGAGGTCCAGCGGTTTGTCGGCTTCGCCAACTTCTATCGCAAGTTTATCAAAGGGTTCGCGATGCAGACGGCGGCTATTACGGACACGCTAAGCTCCAAGAAAAAGAAATTCATCTGGACGGAGCAGGCAGAGCAGTCCTTTCAGGCACTCAAGCGTCTCTTCGCGTCGGAAGAGCAACTGCTGCATATCGACCCCAGCAGACCAATGCGGGTAGAGACAGACGCGTCCGATAGAGCAGTGGGAGCTGTCCTGCTGCAGAGGGACCCACAGGGGGTCTGGAGACCGGGAGCGTTCTACTCCAGAAAGCTCAGCAAGTCGGAGCAGAACTACACCATCTGGGACAGGGAGTTGCTTGCCATTCATGCAGCATTCAAAGCATGGAGGCACTTCCTGATCGGCGCCAAGCACACGGTGCAGGTCTGCACGGACCACAAGAATCTGGAGCACTGGCGCACGGCGAAGTTCCTGAACCAGAGGCAGATACGTTGGGCGGAGTTCTTTGCTGACTTCGATTTCCGAATAGAGTACGTCCCAGGCGACACCAACATCATGGCGGATGCACTGTCCCGAAAACCGCAATACCTCGAAGAGGCGACGCCAGCGGCAGCCATGCACATCTTCGCGCCAACAGCGTGGGCGTGCGCTTCAGCCACAGTAGACCTGGATGCGGTGCGGCGGGCGTTGCAGGACGACTCATTCGCGCAGGCGAAGATGGCCGAGGTGCACAAGGGCACGGCGAAGAGCGACGAGTTCCAGATACGGGACGGCTTGCTCTTACGTAAAGGGGCCATCTACGTGCCGGGAGATGAACTTCGCGCCAAGGTACTGCAGCAGTTGCACGACGCACCCACGGCCGGGCACTTTGGCACGGAAAAAACGGTGGAATTAGTCGCAAGGGACTTTTGGTGGCCCAGACTGAGAGGGGAAGTCGCGGACTACGTCGCGAGGTGCGACACCTGCCAGAGGGCCAAGCCGGTGCACAAACCACCGGCGGGACTGCTCGAACCGCTGCAAACGCCGTTTGAACCGTGGGAGAGGGTGGCCCTGGACTTTGTCACGGATCTACCCAGCTCGAGAGGCAAGACGGCTGTACTAGTGGTGGTGGACTTGTTCACCAAGATGGCACACTTCATACCGTGTGCGAAGGTGGCCACGGCAGAACAAACAGCCAAACTGTTCATAGATCACGTGTTCAAAGTGCACGGGCTGCCGCGGTCTATACTGTCCGACCGCGGTCGCCAGTTCATCTCGAATTTCTGGCAGAAGCTGATGGGCTTCCTGAACGTCAAAATCAACCTGACATCAGCGAGACACCCGCAGACCAACGGGCAAGCGGAGAGGGTCAATGCCATCATGCAGCAGTACCTGAGATGCTATGCCAATCAACAGCCTGCGACGTGGGTGGATTACCTGCCGCTCGCCGAGTTCGCCTACAACAACACGAAGCACGTGTCCACAGGGGTGACACCGTTCTTCGCCAACAATGGGAGGAATCCCAGAACCTTCCCGGGACTGGACAGAGTGGGGGAAGGGGAACCGCAGACGGCGGACGCTTTCGCGTCTGAGTTGCAGGAGGTCCACGATCAACTCCGACGGCAGCTGGAGCTAGCGAAGCACGCATACAAGGTGCAAGCGGACAAGCACAGGCGGGTTGGCGAAGAGATCCGAGTGGGAGACTGGGTCTGGTTGGCAGCCCACGCAGTGCCGACCAGATCGTTAGCCAAAAAGAAGTTGGGGCACAAGCAACTCGGTCCATACCAAGTCGAAGCGCAGATCAACCCAGTAGCTTTCAGGCTGGTGCTCCCGGAGGGTTCCAGGATGCATCCGGTGTTCCACAGGTCGGTGCTCACTCCCTACAGGACACCTCACAGGTTCCAGGAACCAGGAACAGCACCGAGTCCGTCTCAGGAGCGTTCGGAGGCGGGAAGATTGCCACAGCAGGACCCCATCAACGAAGTCACGGAGATTTTGGACTCCAGATGGGGGGAAGACGGAGTGGAATACCTCCTAGCCAGAGAGGGCACCCGGGCTAGTGCTAATAGCTGGGTGCCAGACTACGCTTTGGAGGAACCCCTGCTCAAGGACGAGTTTCATGCCCTTTTCCCACACAGACCCATGCCAGCAGGCTTCTTCGACGACTGGTTGTTCACGCCCACACTTTCCTCCAGCACGTTCCATGGCTTCGACTCGGACGGGGAGCCCGCACAGCGCGCACGTTCCCCAGAGGGGTCACCGGAGGGTTCGGCGTCCGACACCTCGTATTGGTGGGACGATCGGCCAGAGGAGCAGTGGCGCCGGAGGTGGCTGGAGATGCCAGGTCAAGCGACCGACGCAGAGACTGACATGGACGTGTGCGGGGAGGATCTCGGTTTCGAGCACGGCGGCACTGAAATGGAGGCGGAGCAGCTCACCGTTGACGAACGCGAGGAGGAAGACTCGGAGGTCTTCAGTTGGCGGCCAGCAACGAGGAGCGAACTGTATCCGGCATTCACTCCTGTGATGATGGAGCACCCTGCAACCACCCTTGAAAGTGGGGAGGGGGGAAGGGGGGGCTTCGAGGGGGGGATGGATGTCAGGGGTTCAGAAGCAGAGACGCAGAGAAGGGAGGAGACAGAGAGCGAGGGGGAGGAATACGAAGGAAAGATGAGTGGGGATGACGAACCGAGATCGCCGAGCTTATCCAGTGAGTCCGAGGATTCCCAGAAGGGAGCGCCAGCAGTCAGAGCAAGGGGGGAAAGCAGGGGGACACCCCAGGAAGAAGGGTCCAGAGAGGAATCAGAGAGCAGCAGTTGGAGATCGGGACCCACGTACCCAGCCGGGAGCAGTGGGGAGAAAGGGGACCAGATATCGGGTTCCGGAGGCTTTCAGAAGGAGGGAGGGCATGAGTCAGGAGTAGTCACGCCCACCTCGGGGAGCGACGAAACGATCAAGAGGAAGGTTGAGAGTTGGGCGCGCGCGCCAAGTTCAAATGTAGCGGAAGCTGGCGCAGTAAGCAGCCCAGAGAGTGAACCAGGTCCCAAAGCCCGCCGCAAGGAGGCGGAAGGGTCAGGGGGGTCCGCGTCAGAAGAGAGTAGGAAAGAAGAGACCCCGGGGGGCAGAAGGACCCAGAGACGGAAGGAAAGGCGCAGGAGGTGGAGCAAGGCTAGGGTATTAAGCTGGTGTGCTAGAGGCGGAGACTCAGACGGGTCTTCGCCGGTCTGACCTAGAAGAAGTAGGGCTGCATATTGCAGTTTGGAAATGGAAGCTGTAATCCAATAAAGACTCTTTTAACCTGAACGCTGGCTAACGTGGTCCTATGTGAGCTGGGACTGAGTGGCAGCCCTGACAGCTATGCAGACAGCGGCCATCACAGACACGCTTAGCTCCAAGAAAAAGAAGTTCGTTTGGACGGAGCAGGCGGAGCAGTCCTTTCAGGCACTCAAGCGTCTCTTCCCGTCGGAAGAGCAGCTGCTTCATGTCAACCCCAGCAGGCCGATGAGGGTGGAGACAGACGCCTCGGACAGAGCCGTGGGGGCGGTCCTGCTGCAGAAGGACCAGCAGGGGGTATGGCGACCGGGAGCGTTTTACTCCAGGAAGCTCAGCAAGTCCGAGCAGAACTACACCATCTGGGACAGGGAGTTGCTGGCCATTCATGCAGCGTTCAAAGCGTGGAGGCACTTCCTGATCGGCGCCAAGCACACGGTGCAGGTTTGCACGGACCACAAGAATCTGGAGCACTGGCGCACGGCACAGTTCCTAAACCAGAGGCAGATACGTTGGGCTGAGTTCTTTGCGAACTTCGACTTCCGCATAGAGTATGTCCCGGGGGACACTAACATCATGGCGGACGCCCTCTCCCGTAAGCCACAGTATCTGGAGGACGCAACGCCAGCGGCCGCCATGCACATCTTCGCACCAACAGTGTGGGCGTGCGCCGCGGCCACCGTGGACCTGGAGGCGGTGCGACGAGCGTTGCAGGATGACTCCTTCGCGCAAGCAAAGATGGCAGAGGTGCAAAGGGGCAAGGCTGCGGCCGACGGTTTCCAGCTACGAGATGGATTGCTCATCCGTAAAGGGGCCATCTACGTGCCGGGAGATGACCTTCGCGCCAAGGTGCTGCAGCAGCTGCACGACGCGCCCACGGCCGGGCACTTTGGCAAGGAGAAGACGGTGGACTTAGTAGCCAGGGATTTCTGGTGGCCTGGAATGAGAGGGGAGGTCGCAGACTACGTGGCGAGGTGTGACACCTGCCAGAGGGCCAAGCCAGTGCACAGACCGCCGGCCGGACTGTTGGAACCGCTGCAAACTCCGGTCGAACCATGGGAGAGGGTGGCCCTGGACTTTGTCACAGATCTGCCCAGCTCGAGAGGCAAGACGGCAGTGCTGGTGGTGGTGGACCTGTTTTCCAAGATGGCACATTTCATTCCGTGTGCGAAGGTGGCCACGGCGGAGCAAACCGCCAAACTGTTCATAGACCACGTGTTCAAGGTTCACGGTCTGCCACGGTCTATTCTGTCCGACCGGGGGCGGCAGTTCATCTCGAATTTCTGGCAGAAGCTGATGGGCTTCCTGAACGTCAAGATCAACCTGGCGTCGGCGAGACACCCGCAGACCAACGGACAAGCGGAGCGGGTCAATGCCATCATGCAGCAGTACCTGAGATGTTATGCAAATCAACAGCCTGCGACGTGGGTGGATTACCTGCCGCTTGCCGAGTTCGCCTACAACAACACGAAGCACGTGTCCACGGGGGATATGCCGTTCTTCGCCAACAATGGGAGGCACCCCAGAACCTTCCCGGGACTGGAAAGAATGGGGGAGGGGGAGCCGCAGACAGCAGATGCGTTCGCGTCGGAGCTGCAGGAAGTCCACGATCAGCTGCGGCGCCACCTGGAGCTGGCCAAACACGCATACAAGGTACAAGCGGACAAGCACAGGAGGGTTGGCGAAGAGCTCCACGTGGGAGACTGGGTCTGGTTAGCAGCCCACGCAGTGCCGGCCAGGTCGTTGGCCAAGAAGAAACTAGGGCATAAACAACTGGGGCCCTACCAAGTCGAAGAGCAGGTCAACCCGGTAGCTTTCAGACTGGCACTTCCGGAGGGTTCCAGAATGCATCCGGTGTTCCACAGATCGGTGCTCACTCCCTACAAGGCACCGCACAGGTTCCAGGAACCCGGAACGGCGCCGAGTCCGGTCAGAGACAGAACAGGGCACGCGGGAGTGGCACAGAAGGAGCGCATCAACGAAGTCACGGAGATTTTGGACTCCAGATGGGGGGAAGAGGGGGTAGAATACTTTCTCGCCAAGGAGGGCCCCCCCCCCAGTGCGAACAGCTGGGTGCCGGGCTACGCCTTGGACGAACCTCTACTCAAAGACGAGTTTCACGCCCTCTTCCCACATAGACCAATGCCAGCAGACTTTTTCGACGACTGGCTTTTCACGCCCACGCTTTCGGCCAGCACTTTCCGGGGGTTCGACTCGGACGAGGACCCGACACAAGACGTCCGTTCCCCGGAGGGGTCACCCTCGGGATCTGCATCAGAACCCTCGTGTCAGAGCTGCTTGAAGATCCTAGCTCACAGAGGATCACGCTAGCCAGCGATCATTAAGTAAAAGTCTTTATTGAATTACAGTTTCCATTCTCACGCTGCTGCGCGCAAACTCTACGTCTAGTAGCTAGATCGGCGAAGCTCCGTCTGAGTCTCCGCCCCGTGTGCACCAACTTAATATCCTAGCCTTGCTCCACCTTTTCCGCCTGACTGTCCTCCTCTGGGTCCCTCTACCCCCCGGGGCTTCTTCCTTCCGGGATTCTTCTGACGCTGACCCGGACCCTCCTGCCTCCTTGCGCCGGGCTTTAGGACCTGGTTCCCTTTCGGGGCTGCTTACTGCGCCGCCTTCCTCTGCATTTGAACTTGGCGCGCGCGCCCAACCTTCCACCTTCCTCTTAACCGTTTCTTCGCTCCCCGATGGAGGTGTGGCCACTCCTGACTCATGCCCTCCCTCCTGTGGTGAGCTGCCAGCGCTTCCCCCCTGGCTCCCTTCCTCTTCCCTGCTTCCTGGCGGTGACGCTGGTCCCGATTTCCAGCTGCTCCCCCCTGAGTCCCTTCTGGCTCTATCTTCCTGGGGTGCCCCCCTTGACTCCCCCCTTGCCCTGGCCACTGGTGCTCCTTTCTGTGAATCCTCTGATTCACTGGAAAAACTAGGAGATCTCGGGTCGTCGTCATCACTCATCTTTTCTTCTGCCTCCTCCCCTTCGCTCTCTGTTTCCTCCCTTGCCCGTGCCTCTGCTCCTAAACCCCTGACATCCATCCCCCCCTCGAAGCCCCCCATTCCCCCCTCCCCTCCTTCCGGTGCTGGAGCTGGGGGCTGCTGTTGCAAAGGGACGATCGTCGGATATCGGTCGCTTCCCGTGGCGGGCCTCCATCTGAAGTCTTCCGGTTCTTCCTCCCTGCTCTCGTCGACGACGGTCACCTCCGCTTCCATCTCTGTGCCGCCGTGCTCGAAACCAGGGTCGTCCCCGAAAATGTCCATGTCCGTCTCTCCCTCACTTCCTCCTGGCGGCGTTGCTCGTCCTGAGCATTCCAGCCACTTTCTGCGGAACTGCTCCTCTGGCCTATCGTCCCACCAATACGAGGGTTCTGAGGCAGATCCCGAGGGTGACCCCTCCGGGGAACGGACGTCTCGTGTCGGTTCCTCGTCCGAGTCGAACCCCCGGAACGTGCTGGCCGAAAGCGTGGGCGTGAAAAGCCAGTCGTCGAAAAAGTCTGCTGGCATAGGTCTATGTGGGAAGAGGGCATGAAACTCGTCTTTGAGCAGAGGTTCGTCTAAGGCGTAGCCCGGCACCCAGCTGTTCGCACTGGCCGGGGTGCCCTCCTTGGCGAGAAAGTATTCTACCCCCTCTTCCCCCCATCTGGAGTCCAAAATCTCCGTGACTTCGTTGATGCGCTCCTTCTGTGCCACTCCCGCGTGCCCTGTTCTGTCTCTGGCCGGATTCGGCGCCGTTCCGGGTTCCTGGAACCTGTGCGGTGCCTTGTAGGGAGTGAGCACCGATCTGTGGAATACCGGATGCATTCTGGAACCCTCCGGAAGTGCCAGTCTGAAAGCTACCGGGTTGACTTGCTCTTCGACTTGGTAGGGCCCCAGTTGCTTATGCCCTAGTTTCTTCTTGGCCAACGACCTGGCCGGCACTGCGTTGGCTGCTAACCAAACCCAGTCTCCCACGTGGAGCTCTTCTCCAACCCTTCTGTGCTTGTCTGCTTGTACCTTGTATGCGTGCTTGGCCAGCTCCAGGTGGCGCCTCAGCTGATCGTGGACTTCCTGCAGCTCCGACGCGAACGCATCTGCTGTCTGCGGCTCCCCCTCCCCCATTCTTTCCAGTCCCGGGAAGGTTCTGGGGTGCCTTCCGTTGTTGGCGAAGAACGGCGTGACCCCCGTGGACACGTGCTTCGTGTTGTTGTAGGCGAACTCGGCAAGCGGCAGGTAATCCACCCACGTCGCAGGCTGTTGATTTGCATAACATCTCAGGTACTGCTGCATGATGGCATTGACCCGCTCCGCTTGCCCGTTGGTCTGCGGGTGTCTCGCCGACGCCAGGTTGATCTTGACGTTCAGGAAGCCCATCAGCTTCTGCCAGAAATTCGAGATGAACTGCCGCCCCCGGTCGGACAGAATAGACCGTGGCAGACCGTGAACCTTGAACACGTGGTCTATGAACAGTTTGGCGGTTTGCTCCGCCGTGGCCATCTTAGCACACGGAATGAAATGGGCCATCTTGGAAAACAGGTCCACCACCACCAGCACTGCCGTCTTGCCCCTTGAGCTGGGCAGATCCGTGACAAAGTCTAGGGCCACCCTTTCCCAAGGTTCGACCGGAGTTTGCAGGGGTTCCAACAGTCCGGCCGGCGGTTTGTGCACTGGTTTGGCCCTCTGGCAGGTGTCACACCTCGCCACGTAGTCTGCGACCTCCCCTCTCATTCCAGGCCACCAGAAATCCCTGGCTACTAATTCCACCGTCTTCTCCTTGCCAAAGTGCCCGGCCGTGGGCGCGTCGTGCAGCTGCTGCAGCACCTTGGCTCGAAGTTCGTCTCCCGGCACGTAGATGGCCCCTTTACGGATGAGCAATCCATCTCTTAGCTGGAAACCGTCGGCCGCTGCCTTGCCCCTTTGCACCTCTGCCATCTTTGCTTGTGCGAAGGAGTCCCCCTGCAACGCTCGTCGCACCGCCTCTAGGTCCACGGTCGCCGCGGCGCACGCCCACACTGTCGGTGCGAAGATGTGCATGGCGGCCGCTGGTGTTGCGTCCTCCAGATACTGTGGCTTACGGGAGAGAGCGTCTGCCATGATGTTGGTGTCCCCCGGGACATACTCTATTCGGAAGTCGAAGTTCGCAAAGAACTCAGCCCAACGTATCTGCCTCTGGTTCAGGAACTGTGCCGTGCGCCAGTGCTCTAGATTCTTGTGGTCCGTGCAAACCTGCACCGTGTGCTTGGCGCCGATCAGAAAGTGCCTCCACGCCTTGAACGCTGCGTGAATGGCCAGCAACTCCCTGTCCCATATGGTGTAGTTCTGCTCGGACTTGCTGAGCTTCCTGGAGTAAAACGCTCCCGGTCGCCACACCCCCTGCGGGTCTTTCTGCAGCAGGACCGCCCCCACGGCTCTGTCCGAAGCGTCTGTCTCCACCCTCATCGGCTTGCTGGGGTTGACATGAAGCAGCTGCTCTTCCGACGCGAAGAGACGCTTGAGTGCCTGAAAGGACTGCTCCGCCTGCTCTGTCCAAATGAACTTCTTTTTCTTGGAGCTAAGCGTGTCAGTGATGGCCGCCGTCTGCATCGCGAAGCCCTTGATAAACTTGCGATAGAAGTTCGCAAAGCCGACAAACCGTTGGACCTCCTTCCGGTTGCGCGGGCTCTTCCAATCCAACACCGCTCGAACCTTGGCGCTGTCCATGGCGAGCCCCTTGTCAGACAGCTTGTAGCCCAGAAAATCCACCTCCGGCACGTCAAATTGGCACTTCTCCAGCTTGGCGTAGAGCCTATGTTGCTTTAGCCTGCTCAGCACTTCCTTGACGTGTTTGTCATGCTCCTGCTGCGACTCCGAAAAGATCAGGATGTCATCTAAGAAAGAGACGCACGTCTTGTAGAGAAGTCCCGCCAACACGTGATGCATAAATGCTTGAAAAACGTGGGAGCCATTTTGCAATCCAAAAGGCATAACTCTATATTCGTAGGTCCCCAGTGGCGTGAACATGGCTGTCTTCCACTCATCACCCTCCCGCATGCGAATGAGGTTGTACGCCCCCCGCAGGTCCAACTTGGTGAACACTCTGCCCTTCCGTACCTTTGTGAGGAGGTCGTCAATTCGGGGCATGGGGAAGTCCGATGGCCTAGTCACACTGTTCAAAATCCTGTAATCCACGACGAGTCTCTTTTGGGGCGTGTCCCGCTTCTTAACAAAGAATACGGGACTGCCCCCCACTGCCTTGGACTCCCGGATGAAGCCGCGCTGCAAATTATGATCAATGAACTCCTTGAGTTCTTGCAGTTCGTCCTCTGACATGGAATACAGTCTCCCTTTAGGCAGCGCCGCCCCCGGCAGCAGGTCAATTTTGCAGTCATATGGTCTGTGAGGGGGTAGCCTGTCTGCCTCCTTCTCGCAGAAAACTTCCAAAAATTCAGCGTACTTGTGGGGAATCGCTTGCAGCGTGCCTAGCAGCAGCTGTGACTCCTCTTCCTCTCCTTCCTGCCTGGGCACGATGCAGTGTTCAGCACAAAAGGAAGAGCCGAAGGTCAGCTGCCTCTGGTACCAAGCCATCGTTGGGCTGTGCTTGTCCAGCCAACTCATGCCCAATACAACGGGCGTGTCAGATAGTTGAGTGACGTTGAAGCTGATGATTTCTCTGTGATTCCCAAGTCGCATCACCATTGGTGGCGTCTGCTTCACCACTTGCCCCCCGAGCAGCTCCCTGCCATCCACCGTGACAACCTGCAGGGGCAGTGTGGCCGGCAGCAACTGCACAGCGTGCCTGTCGACAAAGTCCTGCCCTATAAAGTCCGCATTGCTGCCTGAGTCAATGGTGATTGGCACGTCTATGGTGATTCCATTGGGCAGCTGGAGAGATGCTGTGAGCCTCACTACTGGTTTGGGCGGGAGGGGGTTCACGGGCTGTAAAATCTCTGGGGACTGCGTCACTAACACGTCTGGCTGGGCCCCAGTGCCTCTTCCTCCAGCCAGACTGCGTCGTTTCCCTGCTGTGGTCCTCCTTGCTGCGTTGCTGCAGTCACCATTGCTGAGGCTGCAGTGAGCTTGTGGGGCCTCTGGGGACACTCTTTTGCCATATGCCCTGGTTCCTCACAGACGTAACACTTCCTGTTCCCTCTAGGAGGCTTCGCTTTCACTGCTGCCGGTGCTAGGGCTCTGGTTGCTGACTGAGCCCTTGCACCTCCAACCTCCATAGGTTCGGCTCCTCCTCCTGGCGGAGGCGTGGATTGCGCCCGCGCTGCTTCTCTGGGAAGGAAGGAGGGGCCCCCGGCTGGTTCGCGCCCTCCACGCCCTTCGTCCTTGCTCCACGGACGTCCTTCCAGCCTCACCCCCACTGCCAGTGCCCTCTGAACGACCTCCTGGGTGGTTCGGGGTCTCTCCCCCCTCGCGATCTCATCTTTAATCGAGTTGTGCAGCCCCTCCCAAAAGAGGTCTCTTACAGGAGCCGAATCTCTGTCCCATTCCAGGGCACTGACCAAGGCGAAAAAGCGGGCATGATACTGCCTGACGCTGGCCCTCCCTTGTCTCAGCCCATGCACCTCCTTCCGTGCAAGATCCACGTCAATACTTGATAAAAAGCACCCATCCATCGCTTTAATAAAGGCATCCGCATTCTGGAGCGCCGGATCCTTATCTCTCCATAAATTGCGTAGCCATGCTTTCGCATCCCCATGCAGATGGGACATGATGAACCCCACTCTCTCTTGTTCATCTCTAAAGTCTTTATGCAGCAGTTGCAGTGCACACAGTACGTCGGCTCTAAAGTTGGGATACTGTTGCAGGTTCCCATCGAAGTGAGAGACCAGCCCGCCTGTCCGTCTCGCCAACCCAATTCCCTCCTGCCGGGGTGTCTGCTTTGTCAGCACGTCTAACCTGACCTGGAGATCCCTGCAGGCGGCAGCTGCCTCCTCCTCTCTCTTCCTGGATGCGAGAACCTCGGCGTTCAGTTGTGCCACTGCTTTTCTGAGGTCCTCTATCTGCTGCTCAGCCGTCATGTCGTCTGCCGTTCGTGAGCTCGCTAGTAGGCACCTGTTTCTCTCCCCTCCTCGAGGCTGTAGATGCCCACAATGGAGAGACGGAGCTTACTGTCAGAGCTGCTTGAAGATCCTAGCTCACAGAGGATCACGCTAGCCAGCGATCATTAAGTAAAAGTCTTTATTGAATTACAGTTTCCATTCTCACGCTGCTGCGCGCAAACTCTACGTCTAGTAGCTAGATCGGCGAAGCTCCGTCTGAGTCTCCGCCCCGTGTGCACCAACTTAATATCCTAGCCTTGCTCCACCTTTTCCGCCTGACTGTCCTCCTCTGGGTCCCTCTACCCCCCGGGGCTTCTTCCTTCCGGGATTCTTCTGACGCTGACCCGGACCCTCCTGCCTCCTTGCGCCGGGCTTTAGGACCTGGTTCCCTTTCGGGGCTGCTTACTGCGCCGCCTTCCTCTGCATTTGAACTTGGCGCGCGCGCCCAACCTTCCACCTTCCTCTTAACCGTTTCTTCGCTCCCCGATGGAGGTGTGGCCACTCCTGACTCATGCCCTCCCTCCTGTGGTGAGCTGCCAGCGCTTCCCCCCTGGCTCCCTTCCTCTTCCCTGCTTCCTGGCGGTGACGCTGGTCCCGATTTCCAGCTGCTCCCCCCTGAGTCCCTTCTGGCTCTATCTTCCTGGGGTGCCCCCCTTGACTCCCCCCTTGCCCTGGCCACTGGTGCTCCTTTCTGTGAATCCTCTGATTCACTGGAAAGACTAGGAGATCTCGGGTCGTCGTCATCACTCATCTTTTCTTCTGCCTCCTCCCCTTCGCTCTCTGTTTCCTCCCTTGCCCGTGCCTCTGCTCCTAAACCCCTGACACCTCGTATTGGTGGGACGATAAACCAGAGGAGCAGTTCCGCAGAAAGTGGCTGGAGTGCCCAGGACGAGCAACGCCGCCAGGAGGAAGTGAGGGAGAGACGGACATGGACGTTTTCGGGGACGACCCTGGTTTCGAGCACGGCGGCACAGAGATGGAAGCGGAGGTGACCGTCGTCGACGGGAGCAGGGAGGAAGACCCGGGAGCCTTCAGATGGAGGCCCGCCACGGGAAGCGAACGATATCCGACGTTCGTCCCTTTGCAACAGCAGCACCCAGCTCCAGCACCGGAAGGAGGGGAGGGGGGAATGGGGGGCTTCGAGGGGGGGATGGATGTCAGGGGTTTAGGAGCAGAGGCAAGGACAAGGGAGGAAACAGAGAGCGAAGGGGAGGAGGCAGAAGAAAAGATGAGTGATGACGACGACCCGAGATCTCCGAGTCTTTCCAGTGAATCAGAGGATTCACAGAAAGGAGCACCAGTGGCCAGGGCAAGGGGGGAGTTTAGGGGGGCACCCCAGGAAGATAGAGCCAGGGGGGACTCAGAGGAGAGCAGTTGGAAATCGGGACCAGCGTCACCGCTAGGGAGCAGGGAGGAGGAAGGGAGCCAGGGGGCAAGCGCTGGCAGCTCACCACAGGAGGGAGGGCATGAGTCAGGAGTGGCCACACCTCCATCGGGGAGCGAAGAAACGGTTAAGCGGAAAGTGGAAGGTTGGGCGCGCGCGCCAAGTTCAAATGCAGAGGAAGGCGGCGCAGTAAGCAGCCCGGAAAGGGAGCCAGGTCCTAAAGCCCGGCGCAAGGAGGCAGGAGGGTCCGGGTCAGCGTCAGAAGAATCCCGGAAGGAAGAAACCCCGGGGGGCAGAGGGACCCAGAGGAGAACAGTCAGGCGGAAAAGGTGGAGCAGGGCTAGGATATTAAGTTGGTGCACAAGGGGCGGAGAATCAGGCGGAGCTTCGTCGATCTAGCTACTAGACGTAGAGTTGCACGCAGCAGCTTGAGAATGGAAACTGTAACTCAATAAAGACTTTTACTTAATGATCGCTGGCTAGCGTGATCCTCTGTGAGCTAGGATCTTCGAGCAGCTCTGACACATACACTTTGCGATTTCTGGGTAAAAGTGCATTAATACCAAAGAACACGACTTTGAAATAAGCGAAATCCAAGATTCTTATTTCTATGTAGATGGAACCGAATACAACCTGTTTTGCTTTCTTTAGGCTTATTACACTTTGCTTTGTTATTTGTGGGTGAATGAACACCGAAAGAGCAATCCAAGCTTATTCGTTCTCTTTCTATTGAGATGAACTTAAACACCTATATGATTTTGGCTGATAAAAAGCCTTTCACTGCGATTTTTGGTTGAATGTGCATTCTTTTTGCTTTGGTTGTGTGATTCTAGTGCAAACCCAAAAAACACCCTGTGAATTGAAATAAGCCTCGAAGCTTATGGGTCTTCTTTCTCCGCATATGGAAGCAGAAATATGGTGTTTTGTCATTTTAGGCTCATTACACTCACTTGGCGATTTGTGGGTCAATGTACATTGGAACCAAAGAATACGACTTTGAAATAAGCACAATCCAAGATTCTTCTTTCTATGTAGATGGTATCCAAAACAACCTGTTTTGTGTTGTTTATGCTTATGACACTTCGATTTGCAGTTTGTGGGTAAATGAATACCGAAATGCAATCCAAGCTTATTTATCCTCTTTCGATTGAGATTAACTTAAACACCTATGGTTCATTTTGGCTGATAAACATTTCACTGCGATTTTTGGTTGAATGTGCATTCTTTTTGCTTTGGTTGTGTGATTCTAGTGCAAACCCAAAAAACACCATGCAAATTCAAATAAGCCCTCTCGAAGCTTATTCGTCTTCTGGAAGAAGTATATGGAAGAGGAATGGTGTTTCTTTATTTTGGTCGCATTACATTCACTTTGCCATTTTGGGGTAAATGTGCATTAACACCAAAGAACACGACTTTTTAATAAGCAAAATCCAAGATTCTTCTTTCTATGTAGACGGAACCCAAAACAACCTGTCTTGCGTTGATTATGCTTATGATACTTCGATTTTCTATTTGTGGGTGAATGAAAACCGAGTGCAATCCAAGCTTCTTCTCCCTCTTTCAATTGAGATGAATCAAAAGACCCATGCTTGATTTGGGCTGATAACATACATTTCGCTCTGCGATTTTTGGTTGAATGTGCATTGTAACCCCAAAAACACTTATTTGAAATAAGCCCAATCAGAGCGTTTTCATCTTCTTCCTATGTAGATGGAATCCAGAAGACCTTTCTGCTTTGGTAGTGTGATTCTGGTGCAAACAGAAGGGGAGGGAAACGGGCGGAAGAGCCTGTGCCTGGGCGAGGGTACCCGGAAGGAGGTGCCACCGGAGGAGAGGCAAGCTGACAGGAAGGGGAGGGAAACGGGCGGAAGAGCCTGTGCTGCCGCCATCTTGGGCGAGGGCAGTTGTACCCGGAAGGAGGTGCCACCGGAGGAGAGCCAAGAGGACAGGAAGGGGAGGGAAACGGGCGGAAGAGCCTGTGCTGCCGCCATCTTGGGCGGGGGCAGGCGTACTGGAAGAAGGTGCCACCGGAGGAGAGGCAAGAGGACAGGAAGGGGAGGGAAACGGGCGGAAGAGCCTGTGCTGCCGCCATCTTGGGCGAGGGCAGGCGTACCGGAAGAAGGTGCCACCGGAGGAGAGGCAAGCGGACAGGAAGAGGAGGGAAACGGGCGGAAGGGCCTGGGCTGCGACGTTGGGCCAGCAGAGACGTGCCGAGCCAGGCTGGCCCTCTCTCTTTCTCCCGCCCGCTCTCTCTCGACCGCGCTCTCCCCAGGGGGCAGCCCTGCCCCCCGCCCTCACCTGCCTTTCTCCCCCAGTGGCCTTCCTCTCGTGCCCCTTGGCGGAGGGATGGGGCGGGTGGGCCGCGGAAGTTTATATACAAGTGTCAGAGCTGCTTGAAGATCCTAGCTCACAGAGGATCACGCTAGCCAGCGATCATTAAGTAAAAGTCTTTATTGAATTACAGTTTCCATTCTCACGCTGCTGCGCGCAAACTCTACGTCTAGTAGCTAGATCGGCGAAGCTCCGTCTGAATCTCCGCCCCTTGTGCACCAACTTAATATCCTAGCCTTGCTCCACCTTTTCCGCCTGACTGTCCTCCTCTGGGTCCCTCTACCCCCCGGGGCTTCTTCCTTCCGGGATTCTTCTGACGCTGACCCGGACCCTCCTGCCTCCTTGCGCCGGGCTTTAGGACCTGGTTCCCTTTCGGGGCTGCTTACTGCGCCGCCTTCCTCTGCATTTGAACTTGGCGCGCGCGCCCAACCTTCCACCTTCCTCTTAACCGTTTCTTCGCTCCCCGATGGAGGTGTGGCCACTCCTGACTCATGCCCTCCCTCCTGTGGTGAGCTGCCAGCGCTTCCCCCCTGGCTCCCTTCCTCTTCCCTGCTTCCTGGCGGTGACGCTGGTCCCGATTTCCAGCTGCTCCCCCCTGAGTCCCTTCTGGCTCTATCTTCCTGGGGTGCCCCCCTTGACTCCCCCCTTGCCCTGGCCACTGGTGCTCCTTTCTGTGAATCCTCTGATTCACTGGAAAGACTAGGAGATCTCGGGTCGTCGTCATCACTCATCTTTTCTTCTGCCTCCTCCCCTTCGCTCTCTGTTTCCTCCCTTGCCCGTGCCTCTGCTCCTAAACCCCTGACATCCATCCCCCCCTCGAAGCCCCCCATTCCCCCCTCCCCTCCTTCCGGTGCTGGAGCTGGGGGCTGCTGTTGCAAAGGGACGAACGTCGGATATCGGTCGCTTCCCGTGGCGGGCCTCCATCTGAAGTCTTCCGGTTCTTCCTCCCTGCTCTCGTCGACGACGGTCACCTCCGCTTCCATCTCTGTGCCGCCGTGCTCGAAACCAGGGTCGTCCCCGAAAATGTCCATGTCCGTCTCTCCCTCACTTCCTCCTGGCGGCGTTGCTCGTCCTGAGCATTCCAGCCACTTTCTGCGGAACTGCTCCTCTGGCCTATCGTCCCACCAATACGAGGGTTCTGAGGCGGATCCCGAGGGTGACCCCTCCGGGGAACGGACGTCTCGTGTCGGTTCCTCGTCCGAGTCGAACCCCCGGAACGTGCTGGTCGAAAGCGTGGGCGTGAAAAGCCAGTCGTCGAAAAAGTCTGCTGGCATAGGTCTATGTGGGAAGAGGGCATGAAACTCGTCTTTGAGCAGAGGTTCGTCTAAGGCGTAGCCCGGCACCCAGCTGTTCGCACTGGCCGGGGTGCCCTCCTTGGCGAGAAAGTATTCTACCCCCTCTTCCCCCCATCTGGAGTCCAAAATCTCCGTGACTTCGTTGATGCGCTCCTTCTGTGCCACTCCCGCGTGCCCTGTTCTGTCTCTGGCCGGACTCGGCGCCGTTCCGGGTTCCTGGAACCTGTGCGGTGCCTTGTAGGGAGTGAGCACCGATCTGTGGAATACCGGATGCATTCTGGAACCCTCCGGAAGTGCCAGTCTGAAAGCTACCGGGTTGACCCGCTCTTCGACTTGGTAGGGCCCCAGTTGCTTGTGCCCTAGTTTCTTCTTGGCCAACGACCTGGCCGGCACTGCGTGGGCTGCTAACCAAACCCAGTCTCCCACGTGGAGCTCTTCTCCAACCCTTCTGTGCTTGTCTGCTTGTACCTTGTATGCGTGCTTGGCCAGCTCCAGGTGGCGCCTCAGCTGATCGTGGACTTCCTGCAGCTCCGACGCGAACGCATCTGCTGTCTGCGGCTCCCCCTCCCCCATTCTTTCCAGTCCCGGGAAGGTTCTGGGGTGCCTCCCGTTGTTGGCGAAGAACGGCGTGACCCCCGTGGACACGTGCTTCGTGTTGTTGTAGGCGAACTCGGCAAGCGGCAGGTAATCCACCCACGTCGCAGGCTGTTGATTTGCATAACATCTCAGGTACTGCTGCATGATGGCATTGACCCGCTCCGCTTGCCCGTTGGTCTGCGGGTGTCTAGCCGACGCCAGGTTGATCTTGACGTTCAGGAAGCCCATCAGCTTCTGCCAGAAATTCGAGATGAACTGCCGCCCCCGGTCGGACAGAATAGACCGTGGCAGACCGTGAACCTTGAACACGTGGTCTATGAACAGTTTGGCGGTTTGCTCCGCCGTGGCCACCTTAGCACACGGAATGAAATGGGCCATCTTGGAAAACAGGTCCACCACCACCAGCACTGCCGTCTTGCCCCTTGAGCTGGGCAGATCCGTGACAAAGTCCAGGGCCACCCTTTCCCAAGGTTCGACCGGAGTTTGCAGCGGTTCCAACAGTCCGGCCGGCGGTTTGTGCACTGGCTTGGCCCTCTGGCAGGTGTCACACCTCGCCACGTAGTCTGCGACCTCCCCTCTCATTCCAGGCCACCAGAAATCCCTGGCTACTAATTCCACCGTCTTCTCCTTGCCAAAGTGCCCGGCCGTGGGCGCGTCGTGCAGCTGCTGCAGCACCTTGGCTCGAAGTTCGTCTCCCGGCACGTAGATGGCCCCTTTACGGATGAGCAATCCATCTCTTAGCTGGAAACCGTCGGCCGCTGCCTTGCCCCTTTGCACCTCTGCCATCTTTGCTTGTGCGAAGGAGTCCCCCTGCAACGCTCGTCGCACCGCCTCTAGGTCCACGGTCGCCGCGGCGCACGCCCACACTGTCGGTGCGAAGATGTGCATGGCGGCCGCTGGTGTTGCGTCCTCCAGATACTGTGGCTTACGGGAGAGAGCGTCTGCCATGATGTTGGTGTCCCCCGGGACATACTCTATTCGGAAGTCGAAGTTCGCAAAGAACTCAGCCCAACGTATCTGCCTCTGGTTCAGGAACTGTGCCGTGCGCCAGTGCTCTAGATTCTTGTGGTCCGTGCAAACCTGCACCGTGTGCTTGGCGCCGATCAGAAAGTGCCTCCACGCCTTGAACGCTGCGTGAATGGCCAGCAACTCCCTGTCCCATATGGTGTAGTTCTGCTCGGACTTGCTGAGCTTCCTGGAGTAAAACGCTCCCGGTCGCCACACCCCCTGCGGGTCTTTCTGCAGCAGGACCGCCCCCACGGCTCTGTCCGAAGCGTCTGTCTCCACCCTCATCGGCTTGCTGGGGTTGACATGAAGCAGCTGCTCTTCCGACGCGAAGAGACGCTTGAGTGCCTGGAAGGACTGCTCCGCCTGCTCTGTCCAAATGAACTTCTTTTTCTTGGAGCTAAGCGTGTCAGTGATGGCCGCCGTCTGCATCGCGAAGCCCTTGATAAACTTGCGATAGAAGTTCGCAAAGCCGACAAACCGTTGGACCTCCTTCCGGTTGCGCGGGCTCTTCCAATCCAACACCGCTCGAACCTTGGCGCTGTCCATGGCGAGCCCCTTGTCAGACAGCTTGTAGCCCAGAAAATCCACCTCCGGCACGTCAAATTGGCACTTCTCCAGCTTGGCGTAGAGCCTATGTTGCTTTAGCCTGCTCAGCACTTCCTTGACGTGTTTGTCATGCTCCTGCTGCGACTCCGAAAAGATCAGGATGTCATCTAAGAAACAGACGCACGTCTTGTAGAGAAGTCCCGCCAACACGTGATGCATAAATGCTTGAAAAACGTGGGAGCCATTTTGCAATCCAAAAGGCATAACTCTATATTCGTAGGTCCCCAGTGGCGTGAACATGGCTGTCTTCCACTCATCACCCTCCCGCATGCGAATGAGGTTGTACGCCCCCCGCAGGTCCAACTTGGTGAATACTCTGCCCTTCCGTACCTTTGCGAGGAGGTCGTCAATTCGGGGCATGGGGAAGTCCGATGGCCTCGTCACACTGTTCAAAATCCTGTAATCCACTACGAGTCTCTTTTGGGGCGTGTCCCGCTTCTTAACAAAGAATACGGGACTGCCCCCCACTGCCCTGGACTCCCGGATGAAGCCGCGCTGCAAATTATGATCAATGAACTCCTTGAGTTCTTGCAGTTCGTCCTCTGACATGGAATACAGTCTCCCTTTAGGCAGCGCCGCCCCCGGCAGCAGGTCAATTTTGCAGTCATATGGTCTGTGAGGGGGTAGCCTGTCTGCCTCCTTCTCGCAGAAAACTTCCAAAAATTCAGCGTACTTGTGGGGAATCGCTTGCAGCGTGCCTAGCAGCAGCTGTGACTCCTCTTCCTCTCCTTCCTGCCTGGGCACGATGCAGTGTTCAGCACAAAAGGAAGAGCCGAAGGTCAGCTGCCTCTGGTACCAAGCCATCGTTGGGCTGTGCTTGTCCAGCCAACTCATGCCCAATACAACGGGCGTGTCAGATAGTTGAGTGACGTTGAAGCTGATGATTTCCCTGTGATTCCCAAGTCGCATCACCATTGGTGGCGTCTGCTGCACCACTTGCCCCCCGAGCAGCTCCCTGCCATCCACCGTGACAACCTGCAGGGGCAGTGTGGCCGGCAGCAACTGCACAGCGTGCCTGTCGACAAAGTCCTGCCCTATAAAGTCCGCATTGCTGCCTGAGTCAATGGTGATTGGCACGTCTATGGTGATTCCAGTGGGCAGCTGGAGAGATGCTGTGAGCCTCACTACTGGTTTGGGCGGGAGGGGGTTCACGGGCTGTAAAATCTCTGGGGACTGCGTCACTAACACGTCTGGCTGGGCCCCAGTGCCTCTTCCTCCAGCCAGACTGCGTCGTTTCCCTGCTGTGGTCCTCCTTGCTGCGTTGCTGCAGTCACCATTGCTGAGGCTGCAGTGAGCTTGTGGGGCCTCTGGGGACACTCTTTTGCCATATGTCCTGGTTCCTCACAGACGTAACACTTCCTGTTCCCTCTAGGAGGCTTCGCTTTCACTGCTGCCGGTGCTAGGGCTCTGGTTGCTGACTGAGCCCTTGCACCTCCAACCTCCATAGGTTCGGCTCCTCCTCCTGGCGGAGGCGTGGATTGCGCCCGCGCTGCTTCTCTGGGAAGGAAGGAGGGGCCCCCGGCTGGTTCGCGCCCTCCACGCCCTTCGTCCTTGCTCCACGGACGTCCTTCCAGCCTCACCCCCACTGCCAGTGCCCTGCAGGCGGCAGCTGCCTCCTCCTCTCTCTTCCTGGATGCGAGAACCTCGGCGTTCAGTTGTGCCACTGCTCTTCTGAGGTCCTCTATCTGCTGCTCAGCCGTCATGTCGTCCGCCGTTCGTGAGCTCGCTAGTAGGCACCTGTTTCTCTCCCCTCCTCGAGGCTGTAGATGCCCACAATGGAGAGACGGAGCTTACTGTCAGAGCTGCTTGAAGATCCTAGCTCACAGAGGATCACGCTAGCCAGCGATCATTAAGTAAAAGTCTTTATTGAATTACAGTTTCCATTCTCACGCTGCTGCGCGCAAACTCTACGTCTAGTAGCTAGATCGGCGAAGCTCCGTCTGAATCTCCGCCCCTTGTGCACCAACTTAATATCCTAGCCTTGCTCCACCTTTTCCGCCTGACTGTCCTCCTCTGGGTCCCTCTACCCCCCGGGGCTTCTTCCTTCCGGGATTCTTCTGACGCTGACCCGGACCCTCCTGCCTCCTTGCGCCGGGCTTTAGGACCTGGTTCCCTTTCGGGGCTGCTTACTGCGCCGCCTTCCTCTGCATTTGAACTTGGCGCGCGCGCCCAACCTTCCACCTTCCTCTTAACCGTTTCTTCGCTCCCCGATGGAGGTGTGGCCACTCCTGACTCATGCCCTCCCTCCTGTGGTGAGCTGCCAGCGCTTCCCCCCTGGCTCCCTTCCTCTTCCCTGCTTCCTGGCGGTGACGCTGGTCCCGATTTCCAGCTGCTCCCCCCTGAGTCCCTTCTGGCTCTATCTTCCTGGGGTGCCCCCCTTGACTCCCCCCTTGCCCTGGCCACTGGTGCTCCTTTCTGTGAATCCTCTGATTCACTGGAAAGACTAGGAGATCTCGGGTCGTCGTCATCACTCATCTTTTCTTCTGCCTCCTCCCCTTCGCTCTCTGTTTCCTCCCTTGCCCGTGCCTCTGCTCCTAAACCCCTGACAACAAGAATATACATACTGTCAGGGGTTCAGGAGCAGAGGCAAGGGCAAGGGAGGAAACAGAGAGCGAGGGGGAGGAGGCAGAAGAAAAGATGAGTGATGACGACGACCCGAGATCTCCGAGTCTTTCCAGTGAATCAGAAGATTCACAGAAAGGAGCACCAGTGGTCAGGGCAAGGGGGGAGCCTAGGGGGACACCCCAGGAAGATAGAGCCAGAGGGGACTCAGAGGAGAGCAGTTGGAAATCGGGACCAGCGTCACAGCCAGAGAGCAGGGAAGAGGAGGAGCGCCAGAGATCAAGCGCTGGCAGCTCGCAACAGGGGGGAGGGCACGAGTCAGGAGTGGCCACACCGCCATCGGGGAGCGAAGAAACGGTCAGACGGAAAGTGGAAGGTTGGGCGCGCGCGCCAAGTTCAAATGCACAGGAAAGTGACGCAGTAGGCAGCCAGGAAAGGGAGCCAGGTCCTAAAGCCCGGCGCAAGGAGACAGGGAGTTCCGGGGGGTCGGCGTCAGAAGAATCCCGGAAGGAAGAGACCCCGGGGGGCAGAGGGACCCAGAGGAGAGCAGTCAGGCAGAAAAGGTGGAGCAGGGCTAGGATATTAAGTTGGTGCACAAGGGGCGGAGACTCAGACGGAGCTTCGCCGATCTAGCCATTGGACGTAGAGTTGCACGCAGCAGCTTGGGAATGGAAACTGTAACTCAATAAAGACTTTTACTTAATGACCGCTGGCTAGCGTGATCCTCTGTGAGCTAGGATCTTGAAGCAGCTCTGACAGTAAGCTCCGTCTCTAAAATTGTGGGCATCTACAGCCTCGAGGAGAGGAGAGAAGCAGGTGCCTACTAGCTAGCTCACGAACGGCAGACAACATGACGGCTGAGCAGCAGATAGAGGAACTCAGAAAAGCAGTGTCACAACTGAATGCCGAGGCTCTCGCATCCAGGAAGAGAGAGGAGGAGGCAGCTGCCGCCTGCAGGGATCTCCAGGTCAGGTTGGACATGCTTACGAAGCACGGGCAACTGACACCCAGACAGGAGGGAATTGGGTTGGCGAGACGAACAGGCGGTCTGGTCTCTCACTTCGATGGGAACCTGCAGCAGTACCCCAACTTTAGAGCAGATGTAATGTGCGCACTGGAACTGCTGAAAAAAGACTTTAGAGATGAGCAAGAGAAAGTGGGGTTCATCATGTCCCATTTGCATGGGGAAGCTAAAGCATGGCTGCGCAATTTGTGGAGGGATAAGGATCCGGCGCTCCAAAATGCGGATGCCTTTATTAAAGCGATGGATGGGTGTTTCTTATCAAACATTGACGTGGATCTTGCTCGGCAGCAGATACATGGACTGAAACAAGGGAGGGCCAGCGTAAGGCAGTATCATGCCCGCTTTTTCGCTTTGGTCAGTGCTCTGGAATGGGACAGGGATTCGGCTCCTGTAAGAGACCTGTTTTGGGAGGGATTGCACGGCTCTGTTAAAGATGAAATTGCGAGGGGGGAGAGACCCCGGACCACGCAGGAGATCGTTCAGTGGGCGCTAGCCGTGGGGGTGCGGCTGGAAGAACGTCCGTGGAGCAGGGACGAGGGGCGTGGAGGGCGCGAACCAGCCAGGGGCTCCTCCTTCCTTCCCAGAGAAGCAGCGCGTGCGCAATCCACGCCTCCGCCAGGAGGAGGAGTGGAACCTATGGAGGTTGGAAGTGCAAGGGCTCAATCAGCAGCCAGAGCCCTAGCACCGACAACAGTGAAAGCGAAGCCTCCTAGAGGGAACAGGAAGTGTTACATCTGCGAGGATCCAGGGCATATGGCGAAAGAGTGTCCCCGGAGGCTCCACAAGCACACTGCAGCCTCAGCAATGGTAACTGCAGCAACGCAACAAGGAGGACCACAGCAGGGAAACGACGATGTCTGGCTGGAGGAAGAGGCAATGGGGCCCAGCCAGACGTGTCAGTGAAGAAGTCCCCGGAGATTTCACAGCCCATGGACCCCCTCCCGCCCAAACCAGTAGTGAGGCTCACCGCATCGCTCCAGCTGCCCAATGGAATCACCATGGACGTGCCGCTCACCATTGACTCGGGAAGCAATGCGGACTTTATAGGGCAAGACTTTGTAGACCGGCACGCTATACAGTTGCTGCCGGCCACGCTGCCCCTGCAGGTGGTCACGGTGGATGGCAGGGAGCTGCTAGGGGGGCAAGTGGTGAAGCAGACGCCACCAATGGTGATGCGCCTTGGGAATCACAAGGAAATCATCAGCTTCAACGTCACTCAACTATCGGACACGCCCATTGTATTGGGCATGAGTTGGCTGGACAAGCACAGCCCAACGCTGGCTTGGTACCAGAGGCAGCTGACCTTCGGCTCTTCCTTTTGTGCTGAACACTGCATCGTCCCCCGGCAGGAAGGAGAGGAAGAGGAGACACAGCTGCTGCTAGGCACGCTGCAAGCGATTCCCCACAAGTACGCAGAATTTTTGGAGGTTTTCTGCGAGAAGGAGGCAGACGGGCTACCCCCCCACAGACCATATGACTGCAAAATTGACCTGCTGCCGGGGGCGGCGCTGCCTAAAGGGAAGCTGTATTCCATGTCTGAGGACGAACTGCAGGAACTCAAAGAGTTCATAGATCATAATTTGGAGCGCGGTTTCATCCGGGAGTCCAAGGCAGCGGGGGGCAGTCCTGTATTCTTTGTTAAGAAGTGGGACACGCCCCAAAAAAGACTTGTGGTGGACTATCGCATCTTAAACAGTGTGACCAAGCCATCGGACTTCCCCATGCCCCGAATCGACGACCTCCTCGCAAAGGTACGGAAGGGCAGCGTGTTCACCAAGTTAGACCTGCGAGGGGCGTACAACCTCATTCGCATGCGGGAAGGGGATGAGTGGAAGACAGCCATGTTCACGCCGCTGGGCACCTACGAATATAGAGTTATGCCTTTTGGATTGCAAAATGGCTCCCACGTTTTTCAAGCGTTCATGCATCACGTGTTGGCGGGGCTCCTCTACAAGACGTGCGTCTGTTTCTTAGATGACATCCTGATCTTTTCGGAATCGCAGCAGGAGCATGACAGACACGTCAAAGAAGTGCTAAGCAGGCTACAGCAGCATAGGCTCTACGCCAAGCTGGAGAAGTGCCAATTCGACGTGACGGAGGTGGATTTTCTGGGCTACAAGTTGTCTGACAAGGGGCTCGCCATGGACAGCGCCAAGGTTCGAGCGGTGTTGGACTGGAAGAGCCCACGCAACCGGAAGGAGGTCCAACGGTTTGTCGGCTTCGCGAACTTCTATCGCAAGTTTATCAAAGGCTTCGCTATGCAGACAGCAGCCATCACGGACACGCTTAGCTCCAAAAAAAAGAAGTTCATCTGGACAGAGCAGGCGGAGCAGTCCTTTCAGGCACTCAAGCGTCTCTTCGCGTCGGAAGAGCAGCTGCTGCATGTCGACCCCAGCAGGCCGATGAGGGTGGAGACAGACGCCTCGGACAGAGCCGTGGGAGCAGTCCTGCTGCAGAAAGACCCGCAGGGGGTTTGGCGGCCGGGAGCGTTTTACTCCAGGAAGCTCAGCAAGTCCGAACAGAACTACACCATCTGGGACAGGGAGTTGCTGGCCATTCATGCAGCATTCAAAGCATGGAGGCACTTCCTGATCGGCGCCAAGCACACGGTGCAGGTCTGCACGGACCACAAGAATCTGGAGCACTGGCGCACGGCACAGTTCCTGAACCAAAGGCAGATACGTTGGGCTGAGTTCTTTGCGAACTTTAACTTCCGAATAGAGTATGTCCCGGGGGACACCAACATCATGGCGGACACTCTCTCTCGTAAGCCACAATATCTGGAGGACGCCAAGCCAGCGGCCGCCATGCACATCTTCGCACCAACAGTGTGGGCGTGCGCTGCGGCAACAGTGGACCTGGAGGCGGTGCGGCGAGCGTTGCAGGATGACTCCTTCGCGCAAGCGAAGATGGCAGAGGTGCACAGGGGCACGGCAGCGACCGACGAGTTCCAGCTGCGAGATGGATTGCTCATCCGTAAAGGAGCCATCTACGTGCCGGGAGACGAACTTCGCACCAAGGTACTGCAGCAGCTGCACGACGCGCCCACTGCCGGGCACTTTGGCAAGGAGAAGACGGTGGAATTAGTCGCCAGGGACTTCTGGTGGCCCGGAATGAGAGGGGAGGTCGCGGACTACGTGGCGAGGTGTGACACCTGCCAGAGGGCCAAACCGGTGCACAAACCACCGGCCGGACTGTTGGAACCGCTGCAAACTCCGGTCGAACCATGGGAGAGGGTGGCCCTGGACTTTGTCACGGATCTGCCCAGCTCGAGGGGCAAGACGGCCGTGCTGGTGGTGGTGGACTTGTTCTCCAAGATGGCACATTTCATTCCATGTGCCAAGGTGGCCACGGCGGAGCAAACCGCCAAACTGTTCATAGACCACGTGTTCAAGGTTCACGGTCTGCCACGGTCTATTCTGTCCGACCGGGGGCGACAGTTCATCTCGAATTTCTGGCAGAAGCTGATGGGCTTCCTGAACGTCAAGATCAACCTGGCGTCGGCGAGACACCCGCAGACCAACGGGCAGGCGGAGCGGGTCAATGCCATCATGCAGCAGTACCTGAGATGTTATGCGAATCAACAGCCTGCGACGTGGGTGGATTACCTGCCGCTCGCCGAGTTTGCCTACAACAACACGAAGCACGTGTCCACGGGGGTCACGCCGTTCTTCGCTAACAACGGGAGGCACCCCAGAACCTTCCCGGGACTGGAAAGGATGGGGGAGGGGGAGCCGCAGACAGCAGATGCGTTCGCGTCGGAGTTGCAGGAGGTCCACGATCAGCTGCGGCGACACCTGGAGCTGGCCAAACATGCATACAAGGTGCAAGCGGACAAACACAGAAGGGTTGGCGAAGAGATCCATGTGGGAGACTGGGTCTGGTTAGCAGCCCACGCAGTGCCGGCCAGGTCGTTGGCCAAGAAGAAGCTGGGGCATAAGCAACTGGGGCCCTACCAAGTCGAAGAGCAGGTCAACCCGGTGGCTTTCAGGCTGGCGCTTCCGGAGGGTTCCAGAATGCATCCGGTGTTCCACAGATCGGTGCTCACCCCCTACAAGGCACCGCACAGGTTTCAGGAACCCGGAACGGCACCGAGTCCGCTCAGAGAAGGAACCGGGCACGCGGGAGTGGCACAGAAGGAACGCATCAACGAAGTCACGGAGATTTTGGACTCCAGATGGGGGGAAGAAGGGGTAGAATACCTTCTCGCCAAGGAGGGCACCCCGGCCAGTGCGAACAGCTGGGTGCCGGGCTACGCCTTGGACGAACCTCTGCTCAAAGACGAGTTTCATGCCCTCTTCCTACATAGACCAATGCCAGCAGAATTTTTCGACGACTGGCTTTTCACGCCAACGCTTTCTGCCAGCACGTTCCGGGGGTTCGACTCGGACGAGGACCCGATACGAGACGCCCGTTCCCCGGAGGGGTCACCCTCGGGATCTGCCTCAGAACCCTCGTATTGGTGGGACGATAGACCAGAGGAGCAGTGGCGCAGGAAGTGGCAGGAAGGTCCAGGACGAGCAACGCCGCCAGGAGGAAGTGAGGGAGAGACGGACATGGACGTTTTCGGGGACGACCCTCTCGCCGAGTTCGCCTACAACAACACGAAGCACGTGTCCACGGGGGTGACGCCGTTCTTTGCCAACAACGGAAGGCACCCCAGAACATTCCCGGGACTGGAAAGAATGGGGGAGGGGTACCCGCAGACAGCAGATGCGTTCGCGTCGGAGTTGCAGGAGGTCCACGATCAGCTTCGGCGGCACCTGGAGCTGGCTAAGCACGCATACAAGGTACAAGCGGACAGACACAGGAGGGTTGGCGAAGAGATACATGTGGGAGACTGGGTCTGGTTAGCAGCCCACGCAGTGCCGGCCAGGTCGTTGGCGAAGAAGAAACTAGGGCATAGACAACTGGGGCCCTACCAAGTCGAAGAGCAGGTCAACCCGGTGGCTTTCAGGCTGGCGCTTCCGGAGGGTTCCAGGATGCATCCGGTGTTCCACAGATCGGTGCTCACTCCCTACAAGGCACCTCACAGATTTCAGGAACCAGGAACGGCACCAAGTCCGCTCCGAGAGAGAACCGAGCAAGGGGGAGTGGCACAGGAGGAGCACATCAACGAAGTCACAGAGATTTTGGACTCTAGATGGGGGGAAGAGGGGGTAGAATACCTTCTCGCCAAGGAGGGCACCCCGGCCAGTGCCAACAGCTTGGTGCCGGGCTACGCTTTAGAGGAACCTCTGCTCAAAGAAGAGTTTCATGCCCTCTTCCCACATAGGCCCATGCCAGCAGACTTTTTCGACGACTGGCTTTTCACGCCCACGCTTTCAGCCAGCACGTTCCAGGGGTTCGACTCGGACGAGGAACCGACACGAGACGCCCGTTCCCCGGATTGGGTCACCCTCGGGATCTGCCTCAGAACCCTCGTATTGGTGGGACGATAGACCAGAGGAGCAGTGGCGCAGAGAGTGGCTGGAGGGTCCAGGACGAGCATCGTCCCCAGAAGGAAACGAGGGAGAGAGGGACATGGACGTATTCGAGGACGACCCAGGTTTCGAGCACGGCGGCACAGAGATGGAAGCGGAGGTGACCGTCGTCGACGAGAGCAGGGAGGAAGAACCGGAAGCCTTCAGATGGAGGCCCGCCACGGGAAGCGGAATGTATCCGACATTCGTCCCCCTGACACGGCAGCACCCAGCTCCCGCACCGGAAGGAGGGGAGGGGGGAAGGGGGGGCTTCGAGGGGGGATGGATGTCAGGGGTTCAGGAGCAGAGGCAAGGGCAAGGGAGGAAACAGAGAGCGAGGGGGAGGAGGCAGAAGAAAAGATGAGTGATGACGACGACCCGAGATCTCCGAGTCTTTCCAGTGAATCAGAAGATTCACAGAAAGGAGCACCAGTGGCCAGGGCAAGGGGGGAGCCTAGGGGGACACCCCAGGAAGAAAGGGCCAGAGGGGACTCAGAGAGCAGCAGTTGGAAATCGGGACCAGCGTCACCAACAGAGAGCAGGGGAGAGGAAGAGCGCCAGGTATCAAGCGCTGGCAGCTCACAACAGGAGGGAGGGCACGAGTCAGGAGTGGCCACACCTCCATCGGGGAGCGAAGAAACGGTCAGGCGGAAAGTGGAAGGTTGGGCGCGCGCGCCAAGTTCAAATGCACAGGAAGGTGGCGCACTAAGCAGCCCGGAAAGGGAGCCAGGTCCTAAAGCCCGGCGCAAGGTGACAGGAGGGTCCGGGGGGTCAGCGTCAGAAGAATCCCGGAAGGAAGAGACCCCGGGGGGCAGAGTGACCCAGAGAAGAACGGTCAGGCGGAAAAGGTGGAGTAAGGCTACGTTAGTAAGCTGGTGCACAGGGGGCGGAGACTCAGACGGAGCTTCGCCGGTCTAACCCATAAGACGTAGAGTTGCACGCAGCAGCTTGAGAATGGAAACTGTAACTCAATAAAAGACTTTTACAAGTGACCGCTGGCTAGCGTGATCCTCTGTGAGCTAGGATCTGGAAGCAGCTCTGACAATATACATAATCTTTAACTTGTTCAAATGGTTTCAATTTCCATTTTCCTCCTTCTTTAATTACCAATTCACCATATGTACTCCAATTACCTCTCATATTAATTTTCTTAACACTCATTACCTCCAGCGGAGATAGCCAATAAGGGACTTTTGGCTCCAATATATTTTTGTATCTATCCCATACTTCTATTAAAGAACTCCTGAAAATGTGGTTTCCCACTCAGGCTTGTGCGATTTTGAATATGACACCTGAAGCTGGAGGATGCCCCACGGCGATTGGTGGAGCTGGGATTGGGCTGAGGTGGGTGATGAAGGTGGGGCTCACACAAGGCACCCCTAAGTGTCCGGGTCAGGAGGGATGACCATTGAGTGCCTCCAGCTCACAACCCTGTGTGGTGGGCTGAGGGGATGGGAATGAATCATCCCAATAACGATTTACACCCGGCTGGGTGTGAACGGAGCTGATTCAGCCCTCTCTTTCTCTCCCGATAAGTATTTTCTATTTTCTAGGGTGCTAGTCTCCGTCCAGGTGGACGCCGTGCCACCCGCCTCGCAAGCGAGACTCTTCCGCTACCACTACCAGCTTTCCAGGGAGAAAGTGGCAAGTCGGGGTTTGCTTGGGCCAATGGAACTCCCTGCCAAAGGAAGAGCCTCCGGCACTTGAATCCACTGCCCACCTGACTCTTCTTTTCATCTCTCAGCTGGCACCGAGTTCTGGCTGGGCCTGGCAAGAGGAGAAGCTTCTGGTCGACAGCGGTGGCAAGTTTCAGGCAAGCCTTCTCAGAAAGTTTGGGGGCTGTGGGACTGCCTGCCACTGGAGTTGCTATAATAATGAATTTTCCTTATGTTATTCCTGTTAAACTCCTTTTAAAGGTGACAGTGTTTGTCCACTTTTGGGACTGCCTGCCACTGGATGCCCTATAAAGATATGGGGCTTTTCAGCATAAAAAAGAAATCCCAATGACCCCTTTGGGACTCACTGCTACAGTGCCGGGGGGGCTTTGGAACTCCCTGCCACTTTGAAATGCCTCTCTGGGCGAGGCGTTCAGCAGGTGGTGGGTTCGAATTCCTCCCTGGCAGGAATGCAGACTTAAAGCTGCTAGTCTGAACCCGTGTCTTGCGGTGGACAACATAGCGTACGCAGCCGGAGGTGGGTGCGAGGAGCAGTGCCAGGGGAGCAGCAAGGAAGGTGAAGAAGCCCAGCAATTGGTGGATCCAGGGTTTGAGAGACAGTATTTTTGCACGGCTTCTTTCCGGCCAGAGCAAAGAAAAGTGACCATGAGAGTAGAGATAATTTATTAAATTTATCTGCTTTATCTGGTTCAATAATTATAATAATTATAATTATTATTTAATTATTGTCAGGGGTTCAGGAACAGAGGTACAGGAAAGGGAGGAAACAGAGAGCGAGGGGGAGGAATCCGAAGGAAATATGAGCGATGACAGCGGCCCCAGATCTCTGAGTCTTTCCAGTGAATCGGAAGATTCACAGAAAGGGGCGCCAGTGGTCAGAGCAAGGGGGGCGCCTAGGGGGACACCCCAGGAAGAAGGGACCAGAGGGGACTCAGAGAGCAGCAGTTGGAAATCGGGACCAGCTTCCCCACCAGAGCGCAGTAGGGGGGAGGGGTCCCAGGTATCGGGATCTGGCGGCTCGCCGCAAGCGGGAGGCCATGAGTCAGGATTGGCCACACCTCCATCGGGGAGCGAGGAAACGGTCAAGAGGAAGGTTGAAGGCTGGGCGTGCGTGCCAAGTTCTAATACACAGGAAGGCAGCACAGTAAGCAGCCCGGATAGGGAGCCAGGTCCTAAAGCCCGCCGCAAGGAGGGAGAAGAGTCCGGGGGGTCAGCGTCAGAAGAGTCCAGGAAGGAAGAGGCCACGGGGGGTAGAGGGACCCAGAGGAGGAAGGAAAGACGGAAGAGGTGGAGCAAGGCTAGAGTATTAAGTTGGTGTACAGGAGGCGGAGACTCAGACGGAGCTTCGCCGGTCTAGCTTCTAAGACGTAGAGCTGCGCGCTGCGGCTTGGAAATTGAAACTGTAACTCAATAAAGACTTTTGTACAGTACTGCCGGCTAGCGTGGTCCTCTGTGAGCTGGGACCTGGAAGCGGCTCTGACAGTAAGCTCCGTCTCCCTTTTGCACCAAAAGCCTCGCAGCGTGAGTGGGCGCAGCGAGGGGTGAAGATTGGTGCTTCGCGAGCTCACGAAAGTCGGACGAGATGAATAGTGAACAGCAGATAGCAGCCCTGCAAAACGCAGTGACACAACTAAACGCCGAGATACTCGCATCCAGGAAGAGGGAGGAGGAAGCGGCTGCCGCCTACAAGGATCTCCAGGTCAGGTTGGAAGTGCTTACAAAGCAGGGGCAACCGGGACCCAAATCGGAGGGAATTGGGCTGGAGAGAAGAGGAGGCAGCCTTGTATCTCATTTCGATGGGAATTTACAGCAGTACCCCAACTTCCGAGCAGATGTGCAGTTTGCGCTGCAACTGCTGGACAAAGACTTTAGAGATGAGCAAAAGAAGGTGGGGTTTATTTTATCCCATTTGCATGGAGACGCTAAAGCGTGGCTGCGCAATCTGTGGAGAGATCAGGATCCGGCGCTCCGAAGTGCAGATGCCTTCATTAAAGCGATGGATTCGTGTTTTTTATCAAATATAGACATTGATATCGCCAGAAAAGAGATACATGGGCTGAAACAAGGGAGGGCCAGTGTGAGGCAGTATCATTCCCACTTTTTTGCACTGGTCAGTGCCCTGGAATGGGACAAAGATTCAGCTCCAGTCAGAGACCTTTTCTGGGAAGGGTTGAACAGTGCGGTAAAAGACGAAATTGCGCGGGGGGAGAGACCCCGGAGCACTCAGGAGATCGTTCAGAGGGCGCTGACGATTGGGGTGCGTCTAGAAGAACGTCCATGGAGCAGAGACGAAGGGTGTGGAGGACGCGAGTCGGCAAGAGCGCCTTCCTTCTTTCCCAGGGATGCAGCGCGTGCGCATTCCACGCCTCCGCCAGGAGGAGGAGGGGAACCTATGGAGGTTGGAGGCGCCAGGGCTCAGTCAGCAACCAGAGCCCTAGCACCGGGAGCAGTCAAAGCGAAGCCTCCTAGAGGGAACAGGAAGTGCTACCTCTGTGACAGTCCTCAGCACATGGCGAAAGAGTGTCCCCAGAGGCTCCACAAGCACACTGCAGCCTCCGCGACGGTAACAGAAGCAACTCAGCAGAGAGAACCACAGCAGGGAAACGACGGAGTCTGGCTGGAAACAGAGGCACTGGGGCCCAGCCAGACGAGTCAGTGAAGCAGTCCCCAGAGATTTTGCAGCCCACAGACCCCCTCCCGCCCAAACCAGTAGTGCAGCTCACCGCATCGCTCCAGCTACCCAATGGACTTACAATGGAAGTGCCAATTACCATTGACTCTGGTAGCAACGCGGACTTTATAGGACAGGATTTCATCGAGCAGCACAATATAACGCTACTGCCAGCCACGCTGCCCCTGAAGGTTGTCACGGTGGATGGCAGGGAATTGCTAGGGGGGCAGGTGGTGAAGCAAACGCCACCGATGGTGATGCAAATTGGAAATCACAGGGAAGTCATCAGCTTTAATGTCACCCAACTGTCGGACACGCCTGTGGTGTTGGGCATGAGTTGGCTGGACAGGCACAGTCCAACGTTGGCTTGGTACCAGCGGCAACTAACTTTCGGCTCCTCTTACTGTGCAGAACACTGCATCCTGCCCAGACCGGAGGGGGAGGAAGAGGACACACAGCTGCAATTAGGCACGCTGCAAGCAGTGCCCCACAAGTACGCAGAATTTTTGGAGGTTTTCTGCGAGAAGGAGGCGGACAAGCTGCCTCCCCACAGGCCCTATGACTGCAAGATTGACCTCCTGCCAGGGGCGACGCTGCCGACAGGGAAACTGTATTCCATGTCTGAAGATGAGCTGCAGGAACTCAGGGAGTTCATAGATCATAATTTGGAGCGCGGGTTCATCCGGGAGTCCAAGGCAGTGGGGGGCAGTCCTGTATTCTTTGTGAGGAAGAAGGACACGCCCCAAAAAAGACTTGTGGTGGACTATAGGATTTTGAACTCGAAAACCAAGCCCATGGCTTTCCCCATGCCCAAGATCGACGACCTCCTCGCGACGGTGCGCAAAGGACGCGTGTTCACCAAGTTGGATCTGCGAGGGGCGTACAACCTTATTCGCATACGGGAGGGCGACAAGTGGAAGACGGCCATGTTCACGCCCCTGGGCACCTACGAATACAGAGTTATGCCGTTTGGATTACAAAATGGCTCCCACTCTTTTCAAGCTTTCATGCATCACGTGTTAGGGGGGCTCCTCTACAAGAAGTGTGTCTGCTTCCTGGACGACATCCTGATATTTTCAGAATCACAGGAGGTTCACGACAGAGATGTCAAGGAAGTTCTGCAAAGGCTACAGGAGCATAGACGGTACGCCAAGCTGGAGAAGTGCCAGTTCGACATGACGGAGGTGGATTTCCTGGGCTACAAGTTGTCGGACAAGGGGCTAGCCATGGACAGCGCCAAGGTTCGTGCAGTGTTGGACTGGAAGAGCCCGCGCAGCCGGAAGGAGGTCCAGCGGTGTCAGGGGTTTAGGAGCAGAGGCACGGGCAAGGGAGGAAACAGAGAGCGAAGGGGAGGAGGCAGAAGAAAAGATGAGTGATGACGACGACCCGAGATCTCCTAGTCTTTCCAGTGAATCAGAGGATTCACAGAAAGGAGCACCAGTGGCCAGGGCAAGGGGGGAGTCAAGGGGGGCACCCCAGGAAGATAGAGCCAGAAGGGACTCAGGGGGGAGCAGCTGGAAATCGGGACCAGCGTCACCGCCAGGAAGCAGGGAAGAGGAAGGGAGCCAGGGGGGAAGCGCTGGCAGCTCACCACAGGAGGGAGGGCATGAGTCAGGAGTGGCCACACCTCCATCGGGGAGCGAAGAAACGGTTAAGAGGAAGGTGGAAGGTTGGGCGCGCGCGCCAAGTTCAAATGCAGAGGAAGGCGGCGCAGTAAGCAGCCCCGAAAGGGAACCAGGTCCTAAAGCCCGGCGCAAGGAGGCAGGAGGGTCCGGGTCAGCGTCAGAAGAATCCCGGAAGGAAGAAGCCCCGGGGGGTAGAGGGACCCAGAGGAGGACAGTCAGGCGGAAAAGGTGGAGCAAGGCTAGGATATTAAGTTGGTGCACAAGGGGCGGAGATTCAGACGGAGCTTCGCCGATCTAGCTACTAGACGTAGAGTTTGCGCGCAGCAGCGTGAGAATGGAAACTGTAATTCAATAAAGACTTTTACTTAATGATCGCTGGCTAGCGTGATCCTCTGTGAGCTAGGATCTTCAAGCAGCTCTGACAAGCGGTTTGTCGGCTTTGCTAAGTTCTATCGCAAGTTCATCAAGGGGTTCGCGATGCAGACAGCGGCCATTACCGACACGCTCAGCTCCAAGAAGAAGAAGTTCATCTGGACGGAGCAAGCGGAGCAGTCCTTTCGGAAACTCAAGCGCCTCTTCTCGTCCTTCTCTTGCTCATCTCTAAAGTCCTTAGCCAGCAGTTGCAGTGCACACATTACATCTGCTCTAAAGTTGGGGTACTGTTGTAAATTCCCATCGAAGTGAGAGACTAGACCGCCTGTTCGTCTCCCCAACCCAATCCCCTCCGGTCTGGGTGTCAGATGCCCTTGCTTCGTAAGCATTTCCAACCTGACCTGGAGATCCCTGTAGGCGGCAGCTGCGTCCTCCTCTCTCTTCCTGGATGCAAGTGTCTCGGCATTCAGTCGTGTCACTGCTTCTCTGACTTCCGCTATCTGCTGTTCGACCGTCATATTGTCTGCCGTTCGTGAGCTCGCTAGTAGGCACCCGCCTTCTCTCCTCTCCGCGAGGCCGTAGATGCCCACAATATGAGACGGAGCTTACTGTCAGAGCTGCTTCCAGATCCTAGCTCACAGAGGATCGCGATAGCCAGCGGTCACTTTGTAAAAGTCTCTATTGAGTTACAGTTTCCATTCTCAAGCTGCTGCGTGCAGCTCTACGTCTTATGGGTTAGACCGGCGAAGCTCCGTCTGAGTCTCCGCCCCCTGTACACCAGCTTAATACCCTAGCCTTACTCCACCTTTTCCGCCTGACCGTTCTTCTCTGGGTCCCTCTGCCCCCCGTGGCCTCTTCCTTCCGGGACGCTTCTGACGCTGTCCCCCCGGACCCTTCTGTCTCCTTGCGTCGGGCTTTAGGACCTGGCTCCCTTTCCGGGCTGCTTACTGCGCCATCTTCCTGTGCATTTGAACTTGGCGCGCGCGCCCAACCTTCCACTTTCCGCTTGACCGTTTCTTCGCTCCCCGATGGAGGTGTGGCCACTCCTGACTCATGCCCTCCCTCCTGCTGCGAGCTGCCAGAGCTCGATACCTGGCGCCCTTCCTCTCCACTGCGCTCTGTTGGTGACGCTGGTCCCGATTTCCAACTGCTGCCCTCTGAGCCCCCTCTGGACCCTTCTTCCTGGGGTGTCCCCCTAGGCTCCCCCCTTGCTCTGGTCACTGGCGCTCCTTTCTGGAAATCTTCTGATTCACTGGAAAGACTCGGAGATCTCGGGTCGTCGTCATCACTCATCTTTTCTTCTGCCTCCTCCCCCTCGCTCTCTGTTTCCTCCCTTGCCCTCGCCTCTGCTCCTGAACCCCTGACACATGCCCTCCCGCTTGCGGCGAGCCGCCAGATCCCGATACCTGGGACCCCTCCCCCCTACTGCGCTCTGGTGGGGAAGCTGGTCCCGATTTCCAACTGCTGCTCTCTGAGTCCCCTCTGGTCCCTTCTTCCTGGGGTGTCCCCCTAGGCGCCCCCCTTGCTCTGACCACTGGCGCCCCTTTCTGTGAATCTTCCGATTCACTGGAAAGACTCAGAGATCTGGGGCCGCTGTCATCGCTCATATTTCCTTCAGATTCCTCCCCCTCGCTCCTGTTTCCTCCCTTTCCTGTGCCTCTGCTCCTGAACCCCTGACAATAATTAAATAATAATTATAATTATTATAATTATTGAACCAGATAAAGCAGATATATTTAATAAATTATCTCTACTCTCATGGTCACTTTTCTTTGCTCTGGCCGGAAAGAAGCCGTGCAAAAATACTGTCTCTCAAACCCTGGATCCACCAATTGCTGGGCTTCTTCACCTTCCTTGCTGCTCCCCTGGCACTGCTCCTCGCACCCACCTCCGGCTGCGTACGCTATGTTGTCCACCGCAAGACACGGGTTCAGACTAGCAGCTTTAAGTCTGCATTCCTGCCAGGGAGGAATTCGAACCCACCACCTGCAGAGAGGCATTTCAAAGTGGCAGGGAGTTCCAAAGGCCCCCCCCCGGCACTGTAGCAGTGAGTCCCAAAGGGGTCATTGGGATTTCTTTTTTATGCTGAAAAGCCCCATATCTTTATAGGGCATCCAGTGGCAGGCAGTCCCAAAAGTGAACAAACACTGTCACCTTTAAAAGGAGTTTAACAGGAATAACATAAGGAAAATTCATTATTATAGCAACTCCAGTGGCAGGCAGTCCCACAGCCCACAAACTTTCTGAGAAGGCTTGCCTGAAACTTGCCACCGCTGTCGACCAGAAGCTTCTCCTCTTGCCAGGCCCAACCAGAACTCGGTGCCAGCTGAGAGATGAAAAGAAGAGTCAGGTGGGCAGTGGATTCAAGTGCCGGAGGCTCTTCCTTTGGCAGGGAGTTCCATTGGCCCAAGCAAACCCTGACTTGCCACTTTCTCCCTGGAAAGCTGGTAGTGGTAGCGGAAGAGTCTCGCTTGCGAGGCGGGTGGCACGGCGCCCACCTGGACGGAGACTAGCACCCTAGAAAATAGAAAATACTTATCGGGAGAGAAAGAGAGGGCTGAATCAGCTCCGTTCACACCCAGCCGGGTGTAAATTGTTATTGGGATGATTCATTCCCATCCCCTCAGCCCACCACACAGGGTTGTGAGCTGGAGGCACTCAATGGTCATCCCTCCTGACCCGGACACTTAGGGGTGCCTTGTGTGAGCCCCACCTTCATCACCCACCTCAGCCCAATCCCAGCTCCACCAATCGCCGTGGGGCATCCTCCAGCTTCAGGTGTCATATTCAAAATCGCACAAGCCTGAGCGGGAAACCACATTTTCAGGAGTTCTTTAATAGAAGTATGGGATAGATACAAAAATATATTGGAGCCAAAAGTCCCTTATTGGCTATCTCCGCTGGAGGTAATGAGTGTTAAGAAAATTAATATGAGAGGTAATTGGAGTACATATGGTGAATTGGTAATTAAAGAAGGAGGAAAATGGAAATTGAAACCATTTGAACAAGTTAAAGATTATGTATATGATTGGTTGCATTACTTTCAAGTAAATGAAATGTTTAAAAAAGACTTAAAAGAAAGGGGTTATGTAGAAAAAGAATCTAAATTTCAAATAGACATAATAAACAATTAATATAAAACTCGGTCAAAAATGTATAAGATATTGTTGGAATGGCATACGAAAGATGAAGAGGTTAAATCGGTAATGATACAGTGGGCCAAAGATTTTGGGTATTGTCAGGGGTTCAGGAGCAGAGGCAAGGGCAAGGGAGGAAACAGAGAGCGAGGGGGAGGAGGCAGAAGAAAAGATGAGTGATGACGACGACCCGAGATCTCTGAGTCTTTCCAGTGAATCAGAAGATTCACAGAAAGGAGCACCAGTGGCCAGGGCAAGGGGGGAGCCTAGGGGGACACCCCAGGAAGATAGAGCCAGAGGGGACTCAGAGGAGAGCAGTTGGAAATCGGGACCAGCGTCACCGCCGGAGAGCAGGGAAGAGGAAGGGAGCCAGGGATCAAGCGCTGGCAGCTCACAACAGGGGGGAGGGCATGAGTCAGGAGTGGCCACACCTCCATCGGGGAGCGAAGAAACGGTCAGACGGAAAGTGGAAGGTTGGGCGTGCGCGCCAAGTTCAAATGCACAGGAAAGTGACGCAGTAGGCAGCCCTGAAAGAGAGCCAGGTCCTAAATCCCGGCGCAAGGAGACAGGGAGTTCCGGGGGGTCGGCGTCAGAAGAATCCCGGAAGGAAGAGACCCCGGGGGGCAGAGGGACCCAGAGGAGAGCAGTCAGGCGGAAAAGGTGGAGCAGGGCTAGGATATTAAGTTGGTGCACAAGGGGCGGAGAATCAGACGGAGCTTCGCCGATCTAGCCACTAGACGTAGAGTTGCACGCAGCAGCTTGAGAATGGAAACTGTAATTCAATAAAGACTTTTACTTAATGATCGCTGGCTAGCGTGATCCTCTGTGAGCTAGGATCTGGAAGCAGCTCTGACAGTAAGCTCCGTCTCCTAATTGTGGGCATCTACAGCCTCGAGGAGAGGAGAGAAGCAGGTGCCTCCTAGCGAGCTCACGAACGGCAGACGACATGACGGCTGAGCAGCAGATAGCGGAACTCAGAGAAGCAGTGTCACAACTGAATGCCGAGGCTCTCGCATCCAGGAAGAGAGAGGAGGAGGCAGCTGCCGCCTGCAGGGATCTCCAGGTCAGGTTGGACATGCTTACGAAGCAAGGGCAACTGACACCCAGACAGGAGGGAATTGGGTTGGCGAGACGAACAGGCGGTCTGGTCTCTCACTTCGATGGGAACCTGCAACAGTACCCCAACTTTAGAGCAGATGTAATGTGCGCACTGCAACTGCTGAATAAAGACTTTAGAGATGAGCAAGAGAAAGTGGGATTCATCATGTCCCATTTGCATGGGGATGCTAAAGCATGGCTGCGCAATTTAAGGAGGGATAATGATCCGGCGCTCCAAAATGCGGATGCCTTTATTAAAGCGATGGATGGGTGTTTTTTATCAAGCATTGACGTGGATCTTGCTCGGCAGCAGATACATGGACTGAAGCAAGGGAGGGCCAGCGTAAGGCAGTACCATGCCCGCTTTTTCGCTTTGGTCAGTGCCCTAGAATGGGACAGAGATTCGGCTCCTGTAAGAGACCTGTTTTGGGAGGGATTGCACGGCTCTGTTAAAGATGAAATTGCGAGGGGGGAGAGACCCCGGACCACGCAGGAGATCGTTCAGAGGGCGCTGGCGGTGGGGGTGCGGCTGGAAGAACGTCCATGGAGCAGGGACGAAGGGCGTGGAGGGCGCGAACCAGCCAGGGGCTCCTCCTTCCTTCCCAGAGAAGCAGCGCGTGCGCAATCCACGCCTCCGCCAGGAGGAGGGGCGGAACCTATGGAGGTTGGAAGTGCAAGGGCTCAGTCAGCAGCCAGAGCCCTAGCACCGGCAGCAGTGAAAGCGAAGCCTCCTAGAGGGAACAGGAAGTGTTACATCTGCGAGGATCCAGGGCATATGGCGAAAGAGTGTCCCCGGAGGCTCCACAAGCACACTGCAGCTTCAGCAATAGTAACTGCAGCAACGCAGCAAGGAGAACCACAGCAGGGAAACGACGATGTCTGGCTGGAGGAAGAGGCACTGGGGCCCAGCCAGACGTGTCAGTGAAGAAGTCCCCGGAGATTTTACAGCCCATGGACCCCCTCCCGCCCAAACCCGTAGTGAGGCTCACCGCATCGCTCCAGCTGCCCAATGGAATCGCCGTGGACGTGCCACTCACCATTGACTCGGGAAGCAATGCGGACTTTATAGGGCAGGACTTTGTCAACCGGCACGCCATACAGTTGCTGCCTGCCACGCTGCCCCTGCAGGTGGTCACGGTGGATGGCAGGGAGCTGCTAGGGGGGCAAGTGGTGAAGCAGACGCCACCGATGGTGATGCGACTTGGGAATCACAGGGAAATCATCAGCTTCAACGTCACTCAACTATCGGACACGCCCATTGTATTGGGCATGAGTTGGCTGGACAAGCACAGCCCAACGCTGGCTTGGTACCAGAGGCAGCTGACCTTCGGTTCTTCCTTTTGTGCTGAACACTGCATCGTGCCCCGGCAAGAAGAAGAGGAAGAGGAGTCACAGCTGCTGCTAGGCACGCTGCAAGCGATTCCCCACAAGTACGCAGAATTTTTGGAGGTTTTCTGCGAGAAGGAGGCAGACAGGCTACCCCCCCACAGACCATATGACTGCAAAATTGACCTGCTGCCGGGGGCGGCGCTGCCTAAAGGGAAGCTGTATTCCATGTCTGAGGACGAACTGCAGGAACTCAAAGAGTTCATAGATCATAATTTGGAGCGCGGTTTCATCCGGGAGTCCAAGGCAACGGGGGGCAGTCCTGTATTCTTTGTTAAGAAGCGGGACACGCCCCAAAAAAGGCTTGTAGTGGACTATCGCATCTTAAACAGTGTGACCAAGCCATCGGACTTCCCCATGCCCCGAATCGACGACCTCCTCGCAAAGGTACGGAAGGGCAGCGTGTTCACCAAGTTAGACCTGCGAGGGGCGTACAACCTCATTCGCATGCGGGAAGGAGATGAGTGGAAGACAGCCATGTTCACGCCACTGGGCACCTACGAATATAGAGTTATGCCTTTTGGATTGCAAAATGGCTCCCACGTTTTTCAAGCGTTCATGCATCACGTGTTGGCGGGGCTCCTCTACAAGACGTGCGTCTGTTTCTTAGATGACATCCTGATCTTTTCGGAATCACAGCAGGAGCATGACAGACACGTCAAGGAAGTGCTGCGCAGGCTACAGCAGCATAGGCTCTACGCCAAGCTGGAGAAGTGCCAGTTCGACGTGACGGAGGTGGATTTTCTGGGCTACAAGTTGTCTGACAAGGGGCTCGCCATGGACAGCGCCAAGGTTCGAGCGGTGTTGGATTGGAAAAGCCCGCGCAACCGGAAGGAGGTCCAACGGTTTGTCGGCTTCGCGAACTTCTATCGCAAGTTTATCAAAGGCTTCGCTATGCAGACAGCGGCCATCACGGACACGCTTAGCTCCAAGAAAAAGAAGTTCATCTGGACAGAGCAGGCGGAGCAGTCCATTCAGGCACTCAAGCGTCTCTTCGCGTCGGAAGAACAGCTGCTGCATGTCGACCCCGGCAGGCCGATGAGGGTCGAGACAGATGCCTCGGACAGAGCCGTGGGAGCAGTCCTGCTGCAGAAAGACCCGCAGGGGGTTTGGCGGCCGGGAGCGTTTTACTCCAGGAAGCTCAGCAAGTCCGAACAGAACTACACCATCTGGGACAGGGAGTTGCTGGCCATTCATGCAGCGTTCAAAGCGTAGAGGCACTTCCTGATCGGCGCCAAGCACGCGGTGCAGGTCTGCACGGACCACAAGAATCTGGAGCACTGGCGCACGGCACAGTTCCTGAACCAGAGGCAGATACGTTGGGCTGAGTTCTTTGCGAACTTCGACTTCCGAATAGAGTATGTCCCGGGGGACACCAACATCATGGCGGACGCTCTCTCCCGTAAGCCACAGTATCTGGAGGACGCCACGCCAGCGGCTGCCATGCACATCTTCGCACCAACAGTGTGGGCGTGCACTGCGGCAACAGTTGACCTGGATGCGGTGCGACGAGCGTTGCAGGAGGACTCCTTCGCGCAAGCAAAGATGGCAGAGGTGCAAAGAGGCACGGCAGTGACCGACGGGTTCCAGCTGAGAGATGGATTGCTCATCCGTAAAGGGGCCATCTACGTGCCGGGAGACGAACTTCGCGCCAAGGTATTGCAGCAGCTGCACGACGCGCCCACTGCCGGGCACTTTGGCAAGGAGAAGACGGTGGAATTAGTCGCCAGGGACTTCTGGTGGCCCGGAATGAGAGGGGAGGTCGCGGACTACGTGGCGAGATGTGACACCTGCCAGAGGGCCAAACCAGTGCACAGACCGCCGGCCGGACTGTTGGAACCGCTGCAAACTCCAGTCGAACCATGGGAGAGAGTGGCCCTGGACTTTGTCACGGATCTGCCCAGCTCGAGGGGCAAGACGGCCGTGCTGGTGGTGGTGGACTTGTTCTCCAAGATGGCACATTTCATTCCGTGTGCTAAGGTGGCCACGGCGGAGCACACCGCCAAACTGTTCATAGACCACGTGTTCAAGGTTCACGGTCTGCCACGGTCTATTCTGTCCGACCGGGGGCGGCAGTTCATCTCGAATTTCTGGCAGAAGCTGATGGGCTTCCTGAACGTCAAGATCAACCTGGCGTCGGCGAGACACCCGCAGACCAACGGGCAAGCGGAGCGGGTCAATGCCATCATGCAGCAGTACCTGAGATGTTATGCGAATCAACAGCCTGCGACGTGGGTGGATTACCTGCCGCTCGCCGAGTTCGCCTACAACAACACGAAGCACGTGTCCACGGGGGTCACGCCGTTCTTCGCCAACAATGGGAGGCACCCCAGAACCTTCCCGGGACTGGAAAGAATGGGGGAGGGGGAGCCGCAGACAGCAGACGCGTTCGCGTCGGAGTTGCAGGAGGTCCACGATCAGCTGCGGCGGCACCTGGAACTGGCCAAACACGCATACAAGGTACAAGCGGACAAACACAGAAGGGTTGGCGAAGAGATCCAGGTGGGAGACTGGGTCTGGTTAGCAGCCCACGCAGTGCCGGCCAGGTCGTTGGCCAAGAAGAAACTAGGGCATAAGCAACTGGGGCCCTACCAAGTCGAAGAGCAGGTCAACCCGGTGGCGTTCAGGCTGGCGCTTCCGGAGGGTTCCAGAATGCATCCGGTGTTCCACAGATCGGTGCTCACTCCCTACAAGGCACCGCACAGGTTTCAGGAACCCGGAACGGCACCGAGTCCGCTCAGAGAAAGAACCGGGCACGCAGGAGTGGCACAGAAGGAGCGCATCAACGAAGTCACGGAGATTTTGGACTCCAGATGGGGGGAGGAGGGGGTAGAATACCTTCTCGCCAAGGAGGGCACCCCGGCCAGTGCGAACAGCTGGGTGCCGGGCTACGCCTTGGACGAACCTCTGCTCAAAGACGAGTTTCATGCCCTCTTCCCACATAGACCAATGCCAGCAGACTTTTTCGACGACTGGCTTTTCATGCCAACGCTTTCTGCCAGCACGTTCCGGGGATTCGACTCGGACGAGGACCCGATACGAGACGCCCGTTCCCCGGAGGTGTCACCCTCGGGATCTGCCTCAGAACCCTCGTATTGGTGGGACGATAGACCAGAGGAGCAGTGGCGCAGGAAGTGGCTGGAAGGTCCAGGACGAGCAACACCGCCGGGAGGAAGTGAGGGAGAGACGGACATGGACGTTTTCGGGGACGACCCTGGTTTCGAGCACGGCGGCACAGAGATGGAAGCGGAGGTGACCGTCGTCGACGAGAGCAGGGAGACAGAACCGGGAGACTTCAGATGGAGGCCCGTCACGGGAAGCGAACTGTATCCGACGTTCGTCCCTCTGACACAGCAGCACCCAGCTCCCGCACCGGAAGGAGGGGAGGGGGGAACGGGGGGCTTCGAGGGGGGGATGGATGTCAGGGGTTCAGGAGCAGAGGCAAGGGCAAGGGAGGAAACAGAGAGCGAGGGGAGGAGGCAGAAGAAAAGATGAGTGATGACGACGACCCGAGATCTCCGAGTCTTTCCAGTGAATCAGAAGATTCACAGAAAGGAGCACCAGTGGCCAGGGCAAGGGGGGAGCCTAGGGGGACACCCCAGGAAGATAGAGCCAGAGGGGACTCAGAGGAGAGCAGTTGGAAATCGGGACCAGCGTCACCGCCGGAGAGCAGGGAAGAGGAAGGGAGCCAGGGATCAAGCGCTGGCAGCTCACAACAGGGGGGAGGGCATGAGTCAGGAGTGGCCACACCTCCATCGGGGAGCGAAGAAACGGTCAGACGGAAAGTGGAAGGTTGGGCGCGCGCACCAAGTTCAAATGCACAGGAAAGTGACGCAGTAGGCAGCCCTGAAAGAGAGCCAGGTCCTAAAGCCCGGCGCAAGGAGACAGGAGGGTCCGGGGGGTCGGCGTCAGAAGAATCCAGGAAGGAAGAGACCCCGGGGGGCAGAGGGACCCAGAGGAGAACAGTCAGGCGGAAAAGGTGGAGCAGGGCAAGGATATTAAGTTGGTGCACAAGGGGCGGAGACTCAGACGGAGCTTCGCCGATCTAGCCACTAGACGTAGAGTTGCACGCAGCAGCTTGAGAATGGAAACTGTATTTCAATAAAGACTTTTACTTAATGATCGCTGGCTAGCGTGATCCTCTGTGAGCTAGGATCTGGAAGCAGCTCTGACAGGTATTGTCAGGGGTTCAGAGACAGAGGCACAGGTGATGGAGGAGACGGAGAGCGACGAGGAAGAATCCCAGGACAGTGAGGAAGAGGATGACAATGACTTGAGATCTTCCATGAGTCTCTCAAGTGAATCGGAGGATTCTCAGGAGGGGGCGCCCCTAGTCAGGACAAGGGGGGTCACAGGGGGGACCTGCCAGGAGCAGGGAAGCAGCAGGGAAACCCCGAGCGGGAGTGGGAGATCAGGGCCGGCTTCCCAGCAGGAACGAAGGGAAGAGAGGGGGGTTCCCAGTGTTACACACGGAGCGGAGCAGGAAAGAGACAGGGGAAGGAGATCTGGGGAGAACGTCCTGCCGGAAGAGGGGGAGAGTAGTACAGGGAGTAGTGTCAGTGTCAAAAGGAAGGTCAGGGGTAGCGAGCGCGCGCCAAGTTCAAATGTGGAGGCGCGCGGAAATGGAGAAAGCCCGGAGAAGGAGCCCAGCCCCAAAGCACGAAGGAGGGGGGAACAGGCATCTCAGGAATCCGCTTCGGGAGAGAGCAGGAGGGACGGAACCCAGGGGGGCAGAAAGACCCTGCGGAAAAGGAAAGACAGGAAGCGGTGGTCTAGCACAAGCCTCATAAGTTGGTGCAGGGGCGGGACCGAGTCAGAGGGGACTTCAAATGTCTGACGTTAGACACTCGGGGCTGCACGCCTCGGTTGTGGAACCAATAATGAACTGCAATAAACATCCTTGTATATAAGAAGATGTCAGAGCTGCTTCAAGATCCTAGCTCACAGAGGATCACGCTAGCCAGCGGTCATTAAGTAAAAGTCTTTATTGAGTTACAGTTTCCATTCCCAAGCTGCTGCGTGCAACTCTACATCTAATGGCTAGATCGGCGAAGCTCCGTCTGAGTCTCCGACCCTTGTGCACCAACTTAATATCCTAGCCCTGCTCCACCTTTTCCGCCTGACTGCTCTCCTCTGGGTCCCTCTGCCCCCCGGGGTCTCTTCCTTCCGGGATTCTTCTGACGCCGACCCCCCGGAACTCCCTGTCTCCTTGCGCCGGGTTTTAGGACCTGGCTCCCTTTCCTGGCTGCCTACTGCGTCACTTTCCTGTGCATTTGAACTTGGCGCGCGCGCCCAACCTTCCACTTTCCGTCTGACCGTTTCTTCGCTCCCCGATGGAGGTGTGGCCACTTCTGACTCGTGCCCTCCCCCCTGTTGCGAGCTGCCAGCGCTTGATCTCTGGCGCTCCTCCTCTTCCCTGCTCTCTGGCTGTGACGCTGGTCCCGATTTCCAACTGCTCTCCTCTGAGTCCCCTCTGGCTCTATCTTCCTGGGGTGTCCCCCTAGGCTCCCCCCTTGCCTTGACCACTGGTGCTCCTTTCTGTGAATCTTCTGATTCACTGGAAAGACTCGGAGATCTCGGGTCGTCGTCATCACTCATCTTTTCTTCTGCCTCCTCCCCCTCGCTCTCTGTTTCCTCCCATGCCCTTGCCTCTGCTCCTGAACCCCTGACATCCATCCCCCCCTCGAAGCCCCCCGTTCCCCCCTCCCCTCCTTCCGGTGCGGGAACTGGGTGCTGCTGTGTCAGAGGGATGAACGTCGGATACAGTTCGCTTCCCGTGGCGGGCCTCCATCTGAAGTCTACCGGTTCTGCCTCCCTGCTCTCGTCGACGACGGTCACCTCCGCTTCCATCTCTGTGCCGCCGTGCTCGAAACCAGGGTCGTCCCCGAAAACGTCCATGTCCGTCTCTCCCTCACTTCCTCCTGGCGGCGTTGCTCGTCCTGGATCTTCCTGCCACTTCCTGCGCCACTGCTCCTCTGGTCTATCGTCCCACCAATACGAGGGTTCTGAGGCAGATCCCGAGGGTGACCCCTCCGGGGAACGGGCGTCTCGTATCGGGTCCTCGTCCGAGTCGAACCCCTGGAACGTGCTGGCAGAAAGCGTTGGCGTGAAAAGCCAGTCGTCGAAAAATTCTGCTGGCATTGGTCTATGTGGGAAGAGGGCATGAAACTCGTCTTTGAGCAGAGGTTCGTCCAAGGCGTAGCCCGGCACCCAGCTGTTCGCACTGGCCGGGGTGCCCTCCTTGGCGAGAAGGTATTCTACCCCTTCTTCCCCCCATCTTGAGTCAAAATCTCCGTGACTTCGTTGATGCGTTCCTTCTGTGCCACTCCCGCGTGCCCGGTTCCTTCTCTGAGCGGACTCGGTGCCGTTCCGGGTTCCTGAAACCTGTGCGGTGCCTTGTAGGGAGTGAGCACCGATCTGTGGAACACCGGATGCATCCTGGAACCCTCCGGAAGCGCCAGCCTGAAAGCCACCGGGTTGACCTGCTCTTCGACTTGGTAGGGCCCCAGTTGCTTATGCCCCAGCTTCTTCTTGGCCAACGACCTGGCCGGTACTGCGTGGGCTGCTAACCAGACCCAGTCTCCCCCATGGATCTCGTCGCCAACCCTTCTGTGTTTGTCCGCTTGCACCTTGTATGCATGTTTGGCCAGCTCCAGGTGTCGCCGCAGCTGATCGTGGACCTCCTGCAACTCCGACGCGAACGCATCTGCTGTCTGCGGCTCGCCCTCCCCCATCCTTTCCAGTCCCGGGAAGGTTCTGGGGTGCCTCCCGTTGTTAGCGAAGAACGGCGTGACCCCCGTGGACACGTGTGTCAGGGGTTCAGGAGCAGAGGCAAGGGCAAGGGAGGAAACAGAGAGCGAGGGGGAGGAGGCAGAAGAAAAGATGAGTGATGACGACGACCCGAGATCTCCGAGTCTTTCCAGTGAATCAGAAGATTCACAGAAAGGAGCACCAGTGGTCAGGGCAAGGGGGGAGCCTAGGGGGACACCCCAGGAAGATAGGGCCAGAGGGGACTCCGAGGAGAGCAGTTGGAAATCGGGACCAGCGTCACAGCCAGAGAGCAGGGAAGAGGAAGAGCGCCAGAGATCAAGCGCTGGCAGCTCGCAACAGGGGGGAGGGCACGAGTCAGGAGTGGCCACACCTCCATCGGGGAGCGAAGAAATGGTCAGACGGAAAGTGGAAGGTTGGGCACGCGCGCCAAGTTCAAATGCACAGGAAAGTGACGCAGTAGGCAGCCAGGAAAGGGAGCCAGGTCCTAAAGCCCGGCGCAAGGAGACAGGGAGTTCCGGGGGGTCGGCGTCAGAAGAATCCCGGAAGGAAGAGACCCCGGGGGGCAGAGGGACCCAGAGGAGAGCAGTCAGGCGGAAAAGGTGGAGCAGGGCTAGGATATTAAGTTGGTGCACAAGGGGCGGAGAATCAGACGGAGCTTCGCCGATCTAGCCATTAGACGTAGAGTTGCAAGCAGCAGCTTGGGAATGGAAACTGTAACTCAATAAAGACTTTTACTTAATGACCGCTCGCTAGCGTGATCCTCTGTGAGCTAGGATCTTCAAGCAGCTCTGACAACGTGCTTCGTGTTGTTGTAGGCAAACTCGGCGAGCGGCAGGTAATGCACCCACGTCGCAGGCTGTTGATTCGCATAACATCTCAGGTACTGCTGCATGATGGCATTGACCCGCTCCGCCTGCCCGTTGGTCTGCGGGTGTCTCGCCGACGCCAGGTTGATCTTGACGTTCAGGAAGCCCATCAGCTTCTGCCAGAAATTCGAGATGAACTGTCGCCCCCCGGTCGGACAGAATAGACCGTGGCAGACCGTGAACCTTGAACACGTGGTCTATGAACAGTTTGGCGGTTTGCTCCGCCGTGGCCACCTTGGCACATGGAATGAAATGTGCCATCTTGGAGAACAAGTCCACCACCACCAGCACGGCCGTCTTGCCCCTCGAGCTGGGCAGATCCGTGACAAAGTCCAGGGCCACCCTCTCCCATGGTTCGATCGGGGTTTGCAGCGGTTCCAACAGTCCGGCCGGTGGTTTGTGCACCGGTTTGGCCCTCTGGCAGGTGTCACACCTCGCCACGTAGTCCGCGACCTCCCCTCTCATTCCGGGCCACCAGAAGTCCCTGGCGACTAATTCCACCGTCCTCTCCTTGCCAAAGTGCCCGGCAGTGGGCGCGTCGTGCAGCTGCTGCAGTACCTTGGCGCGAAGTTCGTCTCCCGGCACGTAGATGGCTCCTTTACGGATGAGCAATCCATCTCGCAGCTGGAACTCGTCGGTCGCTGCCGTGCCCCTGTGCACCTCTGCCATCTTTGCTTGCGCGAAGGAGTCATCCTGCAACGCTCGCCGCACCGCCTCCAGGTCCACTGTTGCCGCAGCGCACGCCCACACTGTTGGTGCGAAGATGTGCATGGCGGCCGCTGGCTTGGCGTCCTCCAGATATTGTGGCTTACGAGAGAGAGCGTCCGCCATGATGTTGGTGTCCCCCGGGACATACTCTATTCGGAAGTTAAAGTTCGCAAAGAACTCAGCCCAACGTATCTGCCTTTGGTTCAGGAACTGTGCCGTGCGCCAGTGCTCCAGATTCTTGTGGTCCGTGCAGACCTGCACCGTGTGCTTGGCGCCGATCAGGAAGTGCCTCCATGCTTTGAACGCTGCATGAATGGCCAGCAACTCCCTGTCCCAGATGGTGTAGTTCTGTTCGGACTTGCTGAGCTTCCTGGAGTAAAACGCTCCCGGCCGCCAAACCCCCTGCGGGTCTTTCTGCAGCAGGACTGCTCCCACGGCTCTGTCCGAGGCGTCTGTCTCCACCCTCATCGGCCTGCTGGGGTCGACATGCAGCAGCTGCTCTTCCGACGCGAAGAGACGCTTTAGTGCCTGAAAGGACTGCTCCGCCTGCTCTGTCCAGATGAACTTCTTTTTTTTGGAGCTAAGCGTGTCCGTGATGGCCGCTGTCTGCATAGCGAAGCCTTTGATAAACTTGCGATAGAAGTTCGCGAAGCCGACAAACCGTTGGACCTCCTTCCGGTTGCGTGGGCTCTTCCAGTCCAACACCTCTCGAACCTTGGCGCTGTCCATGGCGAGCCCCTTGTCAGACAACTTGTAGCCCAGAAAATCCACCTCCGTCACGTCGAATTGGCACTTCTCCAGCTTGGCGTAGAGCCTATGCTGCTGTAGCCTGCTTAGCACTTCTTTGACGTGTCTGTCATGCTCCTGCTGCGATTCTGAAAAGATCAGGATGTCATCTAAGAAACAGACGCACGTCTTGTAGAGGAGCCCCGCCAACACGTGATGCATGAACGCTTGAAAAACGTGGGAGCCATTTTGCAATCCAAAAGGCATAACTCTATATTCGTAGGTGCCCAGCGGCGTGAACATGACTGTCTTCCGCTCATCCCCTTCCCGCATGCGAATGAGGTTGTACGCCCCTCGCAGGTCTAACTTGGTGAACACGCTGCCCTTCCGTACCTTTGCGAGGAGGTCGTCGATTCGGGGCATGGGGAAGTCCGATGGCTTGGTCACACTGTTTAAGATGCGATAGTCCACCACAAGTCTTTTTTGGGGCGTGTCCCGCTTCTTAACAAAGAATACAGGACTGCCCCCCGCTGCCTTGGACTCCCGGATGAAACCGCGCTCCAAATTATGATCTATGAACTCTTTGAGTTCCTGCAGTTCGTCCTCAGACATGGAATACAGCTTCCCTTTAGGCAGCGCCGCCCCCGGCAGCAGGTCAATTTTGCAGTCATATGGTCTGTGGGGGGGTAGCCCGTCTGCCTCCTTCTCGCAGAAAACCTCCAAAAATTCTGCGTACTTGTGGGGAATCGCTTGCAGCGTGCCTAGCAGCAGCTGTGTCTCCTCTTCCTCTCCTTCCTGCCGGGGGACGATGCAGTGTTCAGCACAAGAGGAAGAGCCGAAGGTCAGCTGCCTCTGGTACCAAGCCCAATACAATGGGCGTGTCCGATAGTTGAGTGACGTTGAAGCTGATGATTTCCTTGTGATTCCCAAGGCGCATCACCATTGGTGGTGTCTGCTTCACCACTTGCCCCCCTAGCAGCTCCCTGCCATCCACCGTGACCACCTGCAGGGGCAGCGTGGCCGGCAGCAACTGTATAGCGTGCCGGTCTACAAAGTCTTGCCCTATAAAGTCCGCATTGCTTCCCGAGTCAATGGTGAGCGGCACGTCCATGGTGATTCCATTGGGCAGCTGGAGCGATGCGGTGAGCCTCACTACTGGTTTGGGCGGGAGGGGGTCCATGGGCTGTGAAATCTCCGGGGACTTCTTCACTGACACGTCTGGCTGGGCCCCATTGCCTCTTCCTCCAGCCAGACATCGTCGTTTCCCTGCTGTGGTCCTCCTTGTTGCGTTGCTGCAGTTACCATTGCTGAGGCTGCAGTGTGCTTGTGGAGCCTCCGGGGACACTCTTTCGCCATATGCCCTGGATCCTCGCAGATGTAACACTTCCTGTTCCCTCTAGGAGGCTTCGCTTTCACCGTTGTCGGTGCTAGGGCTCTGGCTGCTGATTGAGCCCTTGCACTTCCAACCTCCATAGGTTCCACTCCTCCTCCTGGCGGAGGCGTGGATTGCGCACGCGCTGCTTCTCTGGGAAGGAAGGAGGAGCCCCTGGCTGGTTCGCGCCCTCCACGCCCCTCGTCCCTGCTCCACGGACGTTCTTCCAGCCGCACCCCCACGGCTAGCGCCCTCTGAACGATCTCCTGCGTGGTCCGGGGTCTCTCCCCCCTCGCAATTTCATCTTTAACAGAGCCGTGCAATCCCTCCCAAAACAGGTCTCTTACAGGAGCCGAATCCCTGTCCCATTCCAGAGCACTGACCAAAGCGAAAAAGCGGGCATGATACTGCCTTACGCTGGCCCTCCCTTGTTTCAGTCCATGTATCTGCTGCCGAGCAAGATCCACGTCAATGCTTGATGAGAAACACCCATCCATCGCTTTAATAAAGGCATCCGCATTTTGGAGCGCCGGATCCTTATCCCTCCACAAATTGCGCAGCCATGCTTTAGCTTCCCCATGCAAATGGGACATGATGAACCCCACTTTCTCTTGCTCATCTCTAAAGTCTTTTTTCAGCAGTTCCAGTGCTCACATTACATCTGCTCTAAAGTTGGGGTACTGCTGCAGGTTCCCATCGAAGTGAGAGACCAGACCGCCTGTTCGTCTCGCCAACCCAATTCCCTCCTGTCTGGGTGTCAGTTGCCCGTGCTTCGTAAGCATGTCCAACCTGACCTGGAGATCCCTGCAGGCGGCAGCTGCCTCCTCCTCTCTCTTCCTGGATGCGAGAGCCTCGGCATTCAGTTGTGACACTGCTTTTCTGAGTTCCTCTATCTGCTGCTCAGCCGTCATGTTGTCTGCCGTTCGTGAGCTAGCTAGTAGGCACCTGCTTCTCTCCTCTCCTCGAGGCTGTAGATGCCCACAATTTTGGAGACGGAGCTTACTGTCAGAGCTGCTTCAAGATCCTAGCTCACAGAGGATCACGCTAGCCAGCGGTCATTAAGTAAAAGTCTTTATTGAGTTACAGTTTCCATTCTCAAGCTGCTGCGTGCAACTCTACGTCTAATGGCTAGATCGGCGAAGCTCCGTCTGAGTCTCCGCCCCTTGTGCACCAACTTAATATCCTAGCCCTGCTCCACCTTTTCCGCCTGACTGCTCTCCTCTGGGTCCCTCTGCCCCCCGGGGTCTCTTCCTTCCGGGATTCTTCTGACGCCGACCCCCCCGGAACTCCCTGTCTCCTTGCGCCGGGCTTTAGGACCTGGCTCCCTTTCCTGGCTGCCTACTGCGTCACTTGCCTGTGCATTTGAACTTGGCGCGCGCGCCCAACCTTCCACTTTCCGTCTGACCGTTTCTTCGCTCCCCGTTGGAGGTGTGGCCACTCCTGACTCGTGCCCTCCCCCCTGTTGCGAGCTGCCAGCGCTTGATCTCTGGCGCTCCTCCTCTTCCCTGCTCTCTGGCTGTGACGCTGGTCCCGATTTCCAACTGCTCTCCTCTGAGTCCCCTCTGGTTCTATCTTCCTGGGGTGTCCCCCTAGGCTCCCCCCTTGCCCTGACCACTGGTGCTCCTTTCTGTGAATCTTCTGATTCACTGGAAAGACTCGGAGATCTCGGGTCGTCGTCATCACTCATCTTTTCTTCTGCCTCCTCCCCCTCGCTCTCTGTTTCCTCCCTTGCCCTTGCCTCTGCTCCTGAACCCCTGACAGTGTTAATGCACATTTACCCCAAAATGGCAAAGTGAATGTAATGCGACCAAAATAAAGAAACACCATTCCTCTTCCATAGACTTCTTCCAGAAGACGAATAAGCTTCGAGAGGGCTTATTTGAATTTGCATGGTGTTTTTTTGGTTTGCACTAGAATCACACAACCAAAGCAAAAAGAATGCACATTCAACCAAAAATCGCAGAGTGAAGTGTTTTTTATCAGCCAAAATCAACCATATAGGTGTTTAAGTTCATCTCAATTGTCAGGGGTTTAGGAGCAGAGGCACGGGCAAGGGAGGAAACAGAGAGCGAAGGGGAGGAGGCAGAAGAAAAGATGAGTGATGACGACGACCCGAGATCTCCTAGTCTTTCCAGTGAATCAGAGGATTCACAGAAAGGAGCACCAGTGGCCAGGGCAAGTGGGGAGTCAAGGGGGGCACCCCAGGAAGATAGAGCCAGAAGGGACTCAGGGGGGAGCAGCTGGAAATCGGGACCAGCGTCACCGCCAGGAAGCAGGGAAGAGGAAGGGAGCCAGGGGGGAAGCGCTGGCAGCTCACCACAGGAGGGAGGGCATGAGTCAGGAGTGGCCACACCTCCATCGGGGAGCGAAGAAACGGTTAAGAGGAAGGTGGAAGGTTGGGCGCGCGCGCCAAGTTCAAATGCAGAGGAAGGCGGCGCAGTAAGCAGCCCCGAAAGGGAACCAGGTCCTAAAGCCCGGCGCAAGGAGGCAGGAGGGTCCGGGTCAGCGTCAGAAGAATCCCGGAAGGAAGAAGCCCCGGGGGGTAGAGGGACCCAGAGGAGGACAGTCAGGCGGAAAAGGTGGAGCAAGGCTAGGATATTAAGTTGGTGCACACGGGGCGGAGACTCAGACGGAGCTTCGCCGATCTAGCTACTAGACGTAGAGTTTGCGCGCAGCAGCGTGAGAATGGAAACTGTAATTCAATAAAGACTTTTACTTAATGATCGCTGGCTAGCGTGATCCTCTGTGAGCTAGGATCTTCAAGCAGCTCTGACATCAATAGAAAGAGAACGAATAAGCTTGGATTGCTCTTTCGGTGTTCATTCACCCACAAATAACAAAGCAAAGTGTAATAAGCCTAAAGAAAGCAAAACAGGTTGTATTCGGTTCCATCTACATAGAAAGAAGAATCTTGGATTTCGCTTATTTCAAAGTCGTGTTCTTTGGTATTAATGCACTTTTACCCAGAAATCGCAAAGTGTATGTAATGAGACCAAAATAACAAAACGCCATATTTCCGCAACCATATGCGTAGAAAGAAGAATAAGCTTCGATTGGGCTTATTTCAATTCATAGAATCATAGAATCATAGTTGGAATTGATATGGTGTTTTTTGGGTGAGCACCAGAATCACCCCCAAACAAAGCAAAAAGGTGTTTTGCGTTCCATCTACGTAGAAAGAAGATGAACACGCTCTGATTGGGCTTATTTCAAATAGCTGTTTTTGGGGTTAGAATGAACATTCAACAAAAAAATCACAGAGCCAAATGTTTGTTATCAGCCCAAATCAACCATAAGTGTTTATGTTTATCTGAATAGAAAGAGAACGAATAAGCTTGGATTGCTCTTTCGGTGTTCATTCACCCACAAGCTGCAAAGCAAAGTGTCATAAGCATAAACAACGCAAAACAGGTTGTTTTGGTTTCCATCTACATAGAAAGAAGAATCTTGGATTTCGCTTATTTCAAAATCGTGTTCTTTGGAGTTAATGCATATTTACCCAGAAATCGCAAAGTGTATGTAATGAGACCAAAATAACAAAACGACATATTTCCGCTTCCATATGAGTAGAAAGAAGACGAATAAGCTTCGATTGGGCTTATTTCAATTCATAGAATCATAGAATCATAGAGTTGAAATTAGCGTGGTGTTTTTTGGGTGTGCACCAGAACCACCTAACCAAACCAAAAAGGTGTTCTGGGTTCAATCTATATAAAAAGAAGATGATAACGCTCTCATTGGGCTTATTTCAAATTGGTGTTTTTTGGGTTAGAATGCACATTCAACCAAAAATCGCAAATGTTTGTTATCAGCCCAAATCAAGCATAGGTGTTTTAGTTAATCTCAATAGAAAGAGGACGAATAAGCTTGGATTGCTTTTTCGGTGTTCATTCACCCACAAATAACAAAACAAAGTGTAATAAGCCTAAAGAAAGCAAAACATGGAATTTGCATGGTATTTTTTGGGTTTATACCAGAGTCACCCCCAAACAAAGCAATAAGGTTTTGCGTTCCATCTACGTAGGAAGAAGATAAAAACGCTCATTAGGATTATTTCAAATAGGTGTTTTTGGGGTTAGAATGCACATTCAACCAAAAATCGCAGAGCGAAATGTTTGTTATCAGCCCAAATCAAGCATAGACGTTTTAGTTAATCTCAATAGAAAGAGGACGAATAAGCTTGGATTGCTCAGGTGTTCATTCACCCACAAATTCCAAAGCCGAAAGAAAGCAAAACATTTTGTTTTGGTTTCCATCTACATAGAAAGAGGAATCTTGGATTTCGCTTCTTTCAAACCCAGAACACCTTTTTGCTTTGGATAGGTAATTCTGGTGCACACCCAAAAAACACCACGCTATTTCAACTCTATGATTCTTTGATTCTATGAATTGAAGTAAGCCCAATCGAAGCTTATTCGTCTTCTTTCTACTCATATGGAAGCGGAAAGATGTCGTTTTGTTATTTTGGTCTCATTACATACACTGCGATTTCTGGGTAAATGTGCATTAACTCCAAAGAATACAATTTTGAAATAAGCGAAATCCAAGATTCTTCTTTCTATGTAGATGGAAACCAAAACAACCTGTTTTGCGTTGTTTATGCTTATGACACTTTGCTTTGCAGCTTGTGGGTGAATGAACAACAACGAAAGAGCAATCCAAGCTTATTCGTTCTCTTTCTATTGAGATGAACATACCTATGGTTGATTTGGGCTGATAACAAACATTTCGCTCAGTGATTTTTTTGTTGAATGTGCATTTTAACCCCAAAAACAGCTATTTGAAATAATCCAAATCAGAGCGTTTTTATCTTCTTCCTACGTAGATAGAACGCAAATACTTTATTGCTTTCTTTGGGGGTGATTCTGGTATACACCCAAAAAAGACCATGCAAATTCAAATAAGCCCTCTTGAAGCTTATTCGTCTTCTTTCTACGCAAGTGGGAGCGGAAATATGGCGTTTTGTTATTTTGGTCTCATTATATACACTTTGCGATTTCTGGGTAAAAGTTCATTAATACCAAAGAAAACTTTAAAATAAGCGAAATCCAAGATTCTTCTTTCTATGTAGATGGAACCGAAAACAACGTGTTTTGCTTTCTTTAGGCTTATTACACTTTGCTTTGTTATTTGTGGGTGAATGAACACCGAAAAAGCAAAAATTTATTGTTGTAAATAAAAATATGCCCTTTTCCCTTATGGGGTATCCAAGAGCCCATATAGAGTCCTTACATAGGTTCCCTATTGGTAGGAGAAAATAACAGAGGCCAACCAGAGAATATTGAGAAGCAAAGCAGCTAGTAAGCTTGATCTTTATTGATCTGTTGCAACAGGGTACCCCCCTCACACGCAGGAGAGGAAGGGGACCCAGAACAATAGCCTGCAAGGCCTTATAAAGACTTTTGAAATTCCCCTTCTCTAGATCAGGACCACCCCCAGAAACATTATGCATACATCACAGAAGGGGTGTAACCTAAGACCACCCCTCAGATACATCCCACCTACATCACAGAAATTTAAATGTTGTTTTTCTCTTCTCCTTGTTTATCTCCTGTCTAGCAGGTTACTTGATTGGATTTTCTGGGGAGCCTGGCCATTCTTTTGTAATGCTAAAATACTTATTTCCTGGGCCAGGTCACAGGCTCACACCTTATTCAAACACAGATTAAAGGAAGAGACAATGGGGAGGCTTTTCCATTTTTAACCTTGCAGAGAAAGGATTTGGTCAGTTTAGGAATCAAAATGGTTCCAGGTCTGCCTTCCTGTACTGATACATGTATGTGGAGTTATGAACATTACTATATATCTAAAACCATAAAATTCCTATCACAATTTCCCCCCTTTGGGGCTAGAATTTTTCTTAAAAATTTTTGCCCCACAAATAATAACATCGTATGTTGTAAATGGATGTCTTTGTATGAATATATCATAACACATGTTGCGTTTTGCTACTAAATTACCTGTGGCATTCTAACACTTTGGGAGAGACCATTTACTCAATAGTGTTCTATGCTTTACACCTAGCAGGAAGGTAAGGTCCACTAATGACTGAAAAGTGCAGTTTGCTTCCCCCCCCCGCCATTTTTGTGTTCTCAGGTGTCAAGGTAGCTCTTCTGTGGTCTCACACTGACATAGTGCTACAGCAACACATCTTGTCTGTTGAATCCCCTCAGGGCTTTCATTTAACCATGTCGCCTGGCATTCACCATAGCTGGCACAGGTTTTGGGCATCTCGTGAGGGAGAGGTCTTCGCCTTGGCCTTTAGCTATGGGATTTTATTATAGGCTGTGGTCTTGGGCTCATGAGAAGTTGCTCACTTGCACTTAAAGGACCAAAAAGCTAATTGCAGCCTGGATACACTTGCCCAATTCAAACTGAGTCCAATTTGAATTTATCTTGCCCCATGGTTCTCAAGTCTTCAAACCAATCTGTTAAAAGAAAACCATTCTTAACAAGGGCAGTTGTCCAAATAAGTCAATTTAAGTCTATAAGGAATCATTCCTGCTAAACCAAAGCATATCCACCTTCATGTACCTGGTGTTTTATGGATCCAGAAGTTTGTCATTGGCAAAAAGAGGTTTAACACATATTAAAATGGATAGGGAAAGATTGGCATAGTGTCAGGTGGGACAATGAAATGTGGTTATCTAAACATTGGACTACACAATAGTGTGAGCTATTAGAAAGTATAAAATGCATGAGAATTCTCCATTGGTGTGTAAGCAATAAGACATTAAACATAAAAACAGTTACACACAATATTCCCCCCTTTGTGGAAATTACACTGTCAGACACATTTCAACATTCTTACATAATAACACATAATACAAAAAAAAAACCAACTAATTAAATATCTGTTACATATCTTGACACAATTGTGATCTTTTACGTATGTATCTTTTGAATCCTGGAGCACAGTCTTAAGGTTCAAAAGTGGGAAAATGTCCTTGCAATTCAACTCCTCCCCCCTTTGTCAGGTCCACTCCCCCCTTTGTCAGGTCCACTCCCCCCCCGGCAGTCTATATCCTTTGAAAGAGATCGCTGTGGGCACTTTGAGAACTCTGTTGTTGCTGGTCTTGTGATGGGTTGACTGAGTTGAGGGGTTGTTGCTGCTCATCATTGCACATCTGTAGAAGTGATATCCTGTAAGGGGCAGGGTTTTGGGGTGACTTAAAAACATAGTTAGACAAGAAAGAGGCAAAAGGCAAAAAGGATGTCCTCCAGTTTCCATGGGAAGCTGCAAATAATAACAAATCTTAGCATATTAAGCATTTTATTTATTTCAATATTATTATCACATTTCCACATAATTACTGTTATTATCTGCTAAGTTTGTTTGCTTCCTTCACTTAATTTTTTGTTGTTGTTGTTCTTTTCATATTATCAAATAAAAAATTACTCCACATGTAGAGAAAGAGAACTGTAAAAATACAAGAAAGGTTAAAAAATAAAAGGAAAGCAAAAAATTAGATTACCAGTTAGATGAAAACAAACTTGACACAAAAACATCAGATTCAGAAAAGACCTATTATTAAATATATTATCAAAACCACACAGATTACTACTAGACTGAAAAAAAATACAAAGGTTAAAAAATACAAAAGAAAGCAAAAAATTAGATTACCAGTTAGATGAAAACAGACTTGACACAAAGACATCAGATTCAGAAAATAACTATTATTAAATAGTACAAAGATATTATCAAAACCACACATATTACTACTGGACTAGAAAAAAAATGGGAAAACAATGGGGAAAACTTAAAATTCACCATGTGCTATCCAATAAAAGAACTTCATGAGACTGACTTTCAACATGTGATGAACATGTCCCCAAAGTAAAACACAAACACACAAATGACCTATGAGGAACCAAAAATAAATAAATGCTAAGACACACAATTAATAAGTAACCTGAAGTAATCTGTTTTGGCATTCTAACATCCCAAATGAAAATAAAAGAGTGTTTCTTGATGTGACAACATCAGCTGTAATGTTAATACTGGGAAATGAGTTAATACCAATAAAAAATGAATGGCAATTTTAAAGTTGTGCAAGTAACTTGCACTAGCCAAAATGACAGAATTAATAAGAAATGCTCAGGCCAAAGGTAAACAAGTACCATTCCACAAACAATGTTTGGTTGTGCTTCGATTAACTTCATAGACATCATGGAGAAACTGATTAAATAAATGAAAACAGATTATTTGTAACTTAAAAAAAAATGTCAAAGGCACAAAGAGATAGAGGTCACTAATACAGCAGGGATTCAGACTTGTTTCACAGAACAGAAAGAAAGTTGCTGTTTGGCTTTTAGGGAAGAAAGACAAAAGAGAAACAAATGCAATTACTTTTTATAGAGTATTTAAATCACTGTTTGCATCCCCTCATTATCATTTGTGCTGTGGGAGAAAAGAAAGGACACTCTGTTAAAAGGGAAAATTATTTCATGTGAGAGGTCTGTCAGGAAGTGCTGTTCCTAAAATGCATAGGCATATACACACACACACACCAAAAAAAAAAAACAAAAAAAAAAACAAAAACTTATAAAATTTAAATTCCATTGGGAGGCGAACCTTTTGTTAGCCCCTGGGGCAAGACATTAAGGGTGATTTCCCTCAATGGTTCAAAGTTTTACATAAAGAAATTTGTATAGGTTTCAGGCTCTCCAAACCTTCTCTCTCCCCCCCTCCTTTCTCTCTCTCTCTCTCTCTCTTTTGTAAGCTGATCTAGCCTCTGTGCATGTGCAGAGTTCATGTCTCAGCAAACCTTTTATACCATTGAAAATGTTGCATCTTTTGGCTCAATTAGAATAAGGAAGGGAAAGGTAAGGAGTAGATTTTAAAAATAGGGTTAGATTTTAAAACAAAAAAGAGAAACTCAAAGCTAGCAATTTCAGCCCAAGCAAACTGAGACTGCTTCCTTTATGTACAGGAAAGGGCTAATATCCCTCTGGCCATTCGCGGAACAATCAACCGCTCTCTTATTTATGAGTAAAAATGGCCAGGTAAGGAGTGGTTTTTTAAAATAGGGTTAGATTTTAAAACAAAAAAGAGAAACTCAGCAATTCAAGTATTCACCATTCAGCCCAAGCTTCCTTTATGTACAGGAAAGGGCTAATATCCCTCTGGCCATTCGCGGAACAATCAACCGCTCTCTTATTTATGAGTAAAAATGGCCAGAGCGTTAGAATTCATAGGATTTTTTAACATTCTCAGTCATTTCAGCCTTACCATTTGCAGACAAAAAATTATTATTATTATTATTAATATTATTATTTTCTGCGCCTTAATTTACAGGAATGGCCAAGGCTAATTGTACTTGATTATTCATTTGTATGTGCTTAAACTTTGAATTGACTTTTAAGTTTGATTAAAAAAAATAGTAGACAAAATGATAAATACTGTAATCACTCAAATGCTTGATATTACCAGTTGTGCTTCAAAACATCATGGCTTTTACCTCTCACCTTTTAAAACTAAAAAGCAAAGCTAGGCTGAATTTCAACTCCATTACCACACCAGAATTTAAGAATTACCCTCCAATGCTTGCAGACACATGGTCTTCCACACAGCCACAAATTGGGAGAGTTGAAAGGGACCCTGGGGTCATCTAGTCCAACCCTCCAAAATATAGGGTTCACAGCAAGATTTCGCAGCAAGATTTGTACTTACCAGAAACACACACATTCACCTCTCACCTTTAAAAACAAAGAGCAATCTGGGCTGGATTTCAACTCATCAGCCACAAATTGGGAAAGTTGAAAGGGACCTGGGGTCATCTAGTCCAACCCTAAAATACAGGGTTCATAGCAAGATTTGTACTACCAGAAACACACACATACTTATGTACACAGACACAACTGGGGAAGAGATCACAAGCCATGCGCCTATCACAAACCATGCGCCTATCATGTACTAAGGAAAAAGAAAATAAAAGTACCCAACCCTTTTAGCAGATCTTGAAGCTAGTTTGAGTGAGTGTTTACTTCCTTAGACTAAAGAGTGAAAATTCCTATAGAAATTATCTTTAAAAGAAGATTGAAGTTAACATTTTTCCTAAGATAGGGAGAGGATCTTTTATAAAGCAAAGTTTAAACAGCCATAGATTTGATTTAAAAGGAATACAAGAGTGAACAATTTTTCCTGAACTTGCAGAGGAATAGTAAGCCTAATCTATGCCCCCCCCCTTTGCAGTTTCCTTTAAAGGAAGCTTACTCGGGAGTAAATTTACCTGGCACAGAATAAGAAGGAGAAGGGGAAAAAACCCTGAAAGAGACAGAATGAAACAAGGGGGGGCATTTTCTAAGAAAAGAGGCCAGGACGTCTTATAGAGACTGATACCAGGAGCCTTACAATAACTCTTCTGTCCAACCAGATCAAAGTTAAAACTGGACTCAGATATTTTTCTTAGAAGGAACACCATACTTTCATAGGCATATGCTTAATGAAATACATACACTGCATTTTAGCTTGAGAGAGCAGTTGGCTCAACTAGGCTTTTGCAGCAGAAACATTAGGTTAACTTAGACTGGAACACAGGTGTGCTTGCAAACTCAAAAGTTACAACAAAACATTTACCATTAGACTTAAATCGCCCTCCTCACTTAAACTAGAGGAAGGAGGTGGGGTAATTCCCCTTTCAGAACACAAGTAGCACATATACAGGATTTTACCACTTGGGAGAAAAAAACTCTCTTTTAGAGCCTCTCTCAAATAACAAACATTTGCACACTTCATTCTCCATTTTGTCTTGTTTTTTTTAAGACTGATAAGGTTCAACATGGCTTCCTTAGATTTAGAATTTGGAGCAAGCTTGCATTTTTATTTTAGATGGCACATTTAAGATAAGCAGCTGCTGGATGTTGCCTAAGTACAATTTAAACACTGGAAAAACGTTTCTTAAACACAAATTGAAGGGGACTGTCAGAGTCCAGGCAGGAAGTAAGCACCAACTGGGCTTCTTTCCCATCAGGAGTCTGTGGGTTCATTTCTTTTGATTGAGGTGCACCCATTTTCAATTAAAAGGGTTTTGGACCTGGGCAAAACTCTGAAGGGTCCGGAAAAGGGGAAACCTGGACAAAAAAACTTGGGGATACCTGGACAAATCTCCGATGGGAAAAACCTGGGGATCAGAGGGGAAAACTTGGGGAAACCTGGACAAATCTCCGAGGGGAAAACTTGGGGATCCAAGGGAAAACTTGGGGATACCTGGACAAATCTCCGAGGGGAAAACTTGGGGATCCAAGGGAAAAAACCTGGGGATACCTGGACAAATCTCCGAGGGGAAAAACCTGGGGATACCTCACTTAATCTCTATTCTACAACTCACAGCAACCTCCCTGCCTTTTACAATCTAACTCAGAGTCCCTACTGAACGCTTGCACACTTGCAATGCCAGATTGAGACTCAGAAATGACAAAGAAGGAAAGGAATCAGGTGCCCTTGCTTTCTCCGCTCACAGGTCATCTCTAACAAAGATCGCCATGGCAGAGGTGCGGCTACACCTGGGAGTTATAGTTTTGGGAATTATAGTTTTCAGTGCAGAAGAAATTGCACAACCTTTCTGGGCAAAACTCCGAAGGAATAGGTTGGCATACAGAGTTAAGTGGAAGAAATCACACACAACCTTTGCCTGGGCATACTCCGAAGGGCTAAGGCTGGTGTTGAGATCGAGGGGACAGAAAGGAGTAGAAGGCAATTTTTTCAAGAGTTAAAGTGAGGAAAGAAGTAAGGATTTGAGAAGTATAGGTTTGCTGTGGTTTGCAGAATCCCACCCCACTACCCATTTTTCCTACTCATACTCACTTCGCAAGCGCTGTCCTGGTGATCCCGGGATCTCTTGACTGGTTGTTTAAGGCCGGCCTGATCAAGCTTTGCTTCCCCTGGTTAGCCTCGCTGAACTCCAAGTTATTGCCAGACCCTGGGACCGATGGAAGACTGGTTATTCCTCCTGGCAAACTGCCTGGTGCGCGCTGGATAACCAGTCTTTCCTCGCTTCCAGAATCCGGGTAACCAAAAGTCCCTTCGTGCGTGGTCGCCATCTGTTGTAAATAAAAATATGCCCTTTTCCCTTATGGGGTATCCAAGAGCCCATATAGAGTCCTTACATAGGTTCCCTATTGGTAGGAGAAAATAACAGAGGCCAACCAGAGAATATTGAGAAGCAAAGCAGCTAGTAAGCTTGATCTTTATTGATCTGTTGCAACAGGGTACCCCCCTCACACGCAGGAGAGGAAGAGGACCCAGAACAATAGCCTGCAAGGCCTTATAAAGACTTTTGAAATTCCCCTTCTCTAGATCAGGACCACCCCCAGAAACATTATGCATACATCACAGAAGGGGTGTAACCTAAGACCACCCCTCAGATACATCCCACCTACATCACAGAAATTTAAATGTTGTTTTTCTCTTCTCCTTGTTTATCTCCTGTCTAGCAGGTTACTTGATTGGATTTTCTGGGGAGCCTGGCCATTCTTTTGTAATGCTAAAATACTTATTTCCTGGGCCAGGTCACAGGCTCACACCTTATTCAAACACAGATTAAAGGAAGAGACAATGGGGAGGCTTTTCCATTTTTAACCTTGCAGAGAAAGGATTTGGTCAGTTTAGGAATCAAAATGGTTCCAGGTCTGCCTTCCTGTACTGATACATGTATGTGGAGTTATGAACATTACTATATATCTAAAACCATAAAATTCCTATCACACTATGTAGATGGAACCGAATACAACCTGTTTTGCTTTCTTTAGGCTTATTACACTTTGCTTTGTTATTTGTGGGTGAATGAACACCGAAAGAGCAATCCAAGCTTATTCGTTCTCTTTCTATTGAGATGAACTTAAACACCTATATGGTTGATTTTGGCTGATAAAAAACATTTCACTCTGCGATTTTTGGTTGAATGTGCATTCTTTTTGCTTTGGTTGTGTGATTCTAGTGCAAACCCAAAAAACACCATGCAAATTCAAATAAGCCCTCTCGAAGCTTATTCGTCTTCTGGAAGAAGTCTATGGAAGAGGAATTGTGTTTCTTTATTTTGGTCGCATTACATTCACTTTGCCATTTTGGGGTAAATGTGCATTAACACCAAAGAACAATACTTTTTATTAAGCGAAATCCAAGATTCTTCTTTCTATGTAGACGGAACCCAAAACAACCTGTTTTGCGTTGATTATGCTTATGATACTTCGGTTTTCTATTTGTGGGTGAATGAAAACCGAGAGCAATCCAAGCTTCTTCTCCCTCTTTCAATTGAGATGAACGAAAACACCCATGCTTGATTTGGGCTGATAACATACATTTCGCTCTGCGATTTTTGGTTGAATGTGCATTGTAACCCCAAAAACACTTATTTGAAATAAGCCCAATCAGAGCGTTTTCATCTTCTTCCTATGTAGATGGAATTTAGAAGACCTTTCTGCTTTGGTAGTGTGATTCTGGTGCAAACAGAAGGGGAGGAAAACGGGCGGAAGAGCCTGTGCTGCCGCCATCTTGGGCGAGGGCAGGGGGTACCCGGAAGGAGGTGCCACCGGAGGAGATTCAAGAGGACAGGAATGGGAGGGAAACGGGCGGAAGAGCCTGTGCTGCCGGCTTCTTGGGCGAGGGCAGGCGTACCGGAAGGAGGTGCCACCGGAGGAGAGGCAAGAGGACAGGAAGGGGAGGGAAAGGGGCGGAAGGGCCTGTGCTGCCGCCATCTTGGGCGAGGGAAGGGATACCGGAAGGATATGCCACCTGAGGAGAGGGAAGAGGACAGGAAGGGGAGGGAAACGGGCGGAAGAGCCTGTGCTGCCGCCATCTTGGGCGAGGGCAGGCGTACCGGAAGGAGGTGCCACCGGAGGAGAGGCAAGCGGACAGGAAGGGGAGGGAAACGGGCGGAAGAGCCTGTGCTGCCGCCATCTTGGGCGAGGGCAGGGGTACCGGAAGGAGGTGCCACCGGAGGAGAGGCAAGAGGACAGGAAGGGGAGGGAAACGGGCGGAAGAGCCTGTGCTGCCGCCATCTTGGGCGAGGGCAGGCGTACCGGAAGGAGGTGCCACCGGAGGAGAGGCAAGCGGACAGGAAGGGGAGGGAAACGGGCGGAAGAGCCTGTGCTGCCGCCATCTTGGGCGAGGGCAATCTTGCTTCCATTTCTGGGCTGCCGTTGCTGCATATTGAAAGAGTTTACAGTCTTTTCTTCTTATGTCCTTTCCTAAGATCTCTAAAAGAAAAGCCTCTGGTTTTTTTGAAAAAGTCAGTGGCGTAGCGTGGGTTGTCAGCACCCGGGGCAAGGCAAGTAATTTGCGCCCCCTAACCCGTGGATTTGCGCCCCCTAACCCTAACCCCCAGATGTTGCGCCCGGTGCGGCCGGCCCCCCCCCTGCACCCCCCACGCTACGCCACTGGCAAAAGTATATCTTAACAGTTTTTTCATTTTATTGTATATCATTTCCCAAAAGCTTTTCACTTTCTTATTCCCACCACACATGAAAGAACGTCCCTTCTTTTTCTTTACATTTCCAACATTTGTTACACGTCTTATACATCTTTGCTAACTTTACAGGTGTGATGTACCATCTGTAAAACATTTTCATAACATTTTCTTTCAGTGCCGTGCATGCAGTAAATTTTATATTCTCTTTCCACAATTTTTCCCATTCATCAAATTGAATATTATACCCAAAATCTTTGGCCCACTGTATCATTACCGATTTAACCTCTTTCGTATGCCATTCCAACAATATCTTATACATTTTTGACCGAGTTTTATATTAATTGTTTATTATGTCTATTTGAAATTTAGATTCTTTTTCTACATAACCCCTTTCTTTTAAGTCTTTTTTAAACATTTCATTTACTTGAAAGTAATGCAACCAATCATATACATAATCTTTAACTTGTTCAAATGGTTTCAATTTCCATTTTCCTCCTTCTTTAATTACCAATTCACCATATGTACTCCAATTACCTCTCATATTAATTTTCTTAACACTCATTACCTCCAGCGGAGATAGCCAATAAGGGACTTTTGGCTCCAATATATTTTTGTATCTATCCCATACTTCTATTAAAGAACTCCTGAAAATGTGGTTTCCCGCTCAGGCTTGTGCGATTTTGAATATGACACCTGAAGCTGGAGGATGCCCCACGGCGATTGGTGGAGCTGGGATTGGGCTGAGGTGGGTGATGAAGGTGGGGCTCACACAAGGCACCCCTAAGTGTCCGGGTCAGGAGGGATGACCATTGAGTGCCTCCAGCTCACAACCCTGTGTGGTGGGCTGAGGGGATGGGAATGAATCATCCCAATAACAATTTACACCCGGCTGGGTGTGAACGGAGCTGATTCAGCCCTCTCTTTCTCTCCCGATAAGTATTGTCAGAGCTGCTTCCAGATCCTAGCTCACAGAGGATCACGCTAGCCAGAGGTCACTTATAAAAGTCTTTTATTGAGTTACAGTTTCCATTCTCAAGCTGCTGCATGCAACTCTACGTCTTATGGGTTAGACCGCGAAGCTCCGTCTGAGTCTCCGCCCCCTGTGCACCAGCTTACTAACCTAGCCTTACTCCACCTTTTCCGCCTGACCGTTCTTCTCTGGGTCCCTCTGCCCCCCGGGGTCTCTTCCTTCCGGGATTCTTCTGACGCTGACCCCCCGGACCCTCCTGTCTCCTTGCGCCGGGCTTTAGGACCTGGCTCCCTTTCCGGGCTGCTTACTGCGCCACCTTCCTGTGCATTTGAACTTGGCGCGCGCGCCCAACCTTCCACTTTCCGCCTGACCGTTTCTTCGCTCCCCGATGGAGGTGTGGCCACTCCTGACTCGTGCCCTCCCTCCTGTTGTGAGCTGCCAGCGCTTGATACCTGGCGCTCTTCCTCTCCCCTGCTCTCTGTTGGTGACGCTGGTCCCGATTTCCAACTGCTGCTCTCTGAGTCCCCTCTGGCCCTTTCTTCCTGGGGTGTCCCCCTAGGCTCCCCCCTTGCCCTGGCCACTGGTGCTCCTTTCTGTGAATCTTCTGATTCACTGGAAAGACTCGGAGATCTCGGGTCGTCGTCATCACTCATCTTTTCTTCTGCCTCCTCCCCCTCGCTCTCTGTTTCCTCCCTTGCCCTTGCCTCTGCTCCTGAACCCCTGACAAGTATTTTCTATTTTCTAGGGTGCTAGTCTCCGTCCAGGTGGGCGCCGTGCCACCCGCCTCGCAAGCGAGACTCTTCCGCTACCACTACCAGCTTTCCAGGGAGAAAGGGGCAAGTCAGGGTTTGCTTGGGCCAATGGAACTCCCTGCCAAAGGAAGAGCCTCCAGCACTTGAATCCACTGCCCACCTGACTCTTCTTTTCATCTCTCAGCTGGCACCGAGTTCTGGTTGGGCCTGGCAAGAGGAGAAGCTTCTGGTCGACAGCGGTGGCAAGTTTCAGGCAAGCCTTCTCAGAAAGTTTGGGGGCTGTGGGACTGCCTGCCACTGGAGTTGCTATAATAATGAATTTTCCTTATGTTATTCCTGTTAAACTCCTTTTAAAGGTGACAGTGTTTGTCCACTTTTGGGACTGCCTGCCACTGGATGCCCTATAAAGATATGGGGCTTTTCAGCATGAAAAAGAAATCCCAATGACCCCTTTGGGACTCACTGCTACAGTGCCGGGGGGGCTTTGGAACTCCCTGCCACTTTGAAATGCCTCTCTGGGCGAGGCGTTCAGCAGGTGGTGGGTTCGAATTCCTCCCTGGCAGGAATGCAGACTTAAAGCTGCTAGTCTGAACCCGTGTCTTGCGGTGGACAACATAGCGTACGCAGCCGGAGGTGGGTGCGAGGAGCAGTGCCAGGGGAGCAGCAAGGAAGGTGAAGAAGCCCAGCAATTGGTGGATCCAGGGTTTGAGAGACAGTATTTTTGCACGGCTTCTTTCCGGCCAGAGCAAAGAAAAGTGACCATGAGAGTAGAGATAATTTATTAAATTTATCTGCTTTATCTGGTTCAATAATTATAATAATTATAATTATTATTTAATTATTGTCAGGGGTTCAGGAGCAGAGGTACAGGAAAGGGAGGAAACAGAGAGCGAGGGGGAGGAATCCGAAGGAAATATGAGCGATGACAGCGGCCCCAGTTGGAAATCGGGACCAGCTTCCCCACCAGAGCGCAGTAGGGGGGAGGGGTCCCAGGTATCGGGATCTGGCGGCTCGCCGCAAGCGGGAGGGCATGTGTCAGGGGTTCAGGAGCAGAGGCGAGGGCAAGGGAGGAAACAGAGAGCGAGGGGGAGGAGGCAGAAGAAAAGATGAGTGATGACGACGACCCGAGATCTCCGAGTCTTTCCAGTGAATCAGAAGATTCACAGAAAGGAGCGCCAGTGACCAGAGCAAGGGGGGAGCCTAGGGGGACACCCCAGGAAGAAGGGTCCAGAGGGGGCTCAGAGGGCAGCAGTTGGAAATCGGGACCAGCATCACCAACAGAGCGCAGTGGAGAGGAAGGGCGCCAGGTATCGAGCTCTGGCAGCTCGCAGCAGGAGGGAGGGCATGAGTCAGGAGTGGCCACACCTCCATCGGGGAGCGAAGAAACGGTCAAGCGGAAAGTGGAAGGTTGGGTGCGCGCGCCAAGTTCAAATGCACAGGAAGATGGCGCAGTAAGCAGCCCGGAAAGGGAGCCAGGTCCTAAAGCCCGACGCAAGGAGACAGAAGGGTCCGGGGGGTCAGCGTCAGAAGCGTCCCGGAAGGAAGAGGCCACGGGGGGCAGAGGGACCCAGAGAAGAACGGTCAGGCGGAAAAGGTGGAGTAAGGCTAGGGTATTAAGCTGGTGTACAGGGGGCGGAGACTCAGACGGAGCTTCGCCGGTCTAACCCATAACGCAGCAGCTTGAGAATGGAAACTGTAACTCAATAAAGACTTTTACAAAGTGACCGCTGGCTAGCCTGATCCTCTGTGAGCTAGGATCTGGAAGCAGCTCTGACAGTAAGCTCCGTCCCAACTTGTGGGCATCTACGGCCTCACGGAGAGGAGAGAAGGCGGGTGCCTACTAGCGAGCTCACGAACGGCAGACAATATGACGGCCGAACAGCAGATAGCGGAACTCAGAGAAGCAGTGACACGACTGAATGCCGAGACACTTGCATCCAGGAAGAGAGAGGAGGACGCAGCTGTCGCCTACAGGGATCTCCAGGTCAGGTTGGAAATGCTTACGAAGCAAGGGCAACTGACACCCAAACCGGAGGGGATTGGGTTGGGGAGACGAACAGGCGGTCTAGTCTCTCACTTCGATGGGAATTTACAACAGTACCCCAACTTTAGAGCAGATGTAATGTGTGCACTGCAACTGCTGGCTAAGGACTTTAGAGATGAGCAAGAGAAGGTGGGATTTATCATGTCCCATTTGCATGGAGATGCCAAAGCATGGCTGCGCAATTTGTGGAGAGATAAGGATCCGGCGCTCCAAGATGCGGATGCCTTTATTAAAGAGATGGATGGGTGCTTTTTATCAAGCATAGACGTGGATCTTGCCCGGAAGGAGGTACATGGACTGAAACAAGGGAGGGCCAGTGTAAGGCAGTATCATGCCCGCTTTTTTGCATCGGTCAGTGCCCTGGAATGGGACAGAGATTCGGCTCCAGTCAGAGACCTGTTTTGGGAAGGATTGAACAGCACGGTTAAAGACGAAATTGCAAGGGGGGAGAGACCCCGGAGCACGCAGGAGATCGTTCAGAGGGCGCTGGCGGTTGGGGTGCGGCTGGAGGAACGTCCATGGAGCAGGGACGAAGGGCGTGGAGGGCGCGAACCAGCGAGAGGGTTCTCCTTCGTTCCCAGGGAAGCTGCGCGTGCGCAATCCACGCCTCCGCGAGGAGGGGGAGCGGAACCTATGGAGGTTGGCGGTGCCAGAGCTCAGTCAGCAACCAGAGCCATAGCGCCGGGAGCAGTCAAAGCGAAGCCTCCTAGAGGGAACCGGAAGTGTTACATCTGCGAAAGTCCGCAACACATGGCGAAAGAGTGTCCCCAGAGGATCCACAAGCTCAATGCAGCCTCTGCAACGGTGACTGCAGCTACTCAGCACGGAGACTCACAGCCGGGAAACGACGGAGTCTGGCTGGAGACAGAGGCACTGGGGCCCAGCCAGACGAGTCAGTGAAGCAGTCCCCAGAGATTTTGCAGCCCACAGACCCCCTCCCGCCCAAACCAGCAGTGCAGCTCACTGCATCACTTCAGCTACCCAATGGCCTCATTCTAGACGTGCCAATCACCGTTGACTCAGGAAGCAATGCGGACTTTATAGGGCAGGACTTTGTCGACAAACACGCTATACAGCTGCTGCCTGCCACGCTGCCCCTACAGGTCGTCACAGTGGATGGCAGGGAGCTGCTAGGGGGGCAGGTGGTGAAGCAAACGCCACCTTTGGTGATGCGACTTGGAAATCACAAGGAAGTCATCAGTTTTAATGTCACCAGACTGTCGGACACGCCTATTGTCTTGGGCATGAGTTGGCTGGACAGACACAGTCCGACGTTGGCGTGGTACCAACGGCAGCTGGTCTTCGGCTCATCATATTGCGCTGAACACTGCATTCTGCCCCGGCAGGAGGGAGAGGAGGAGGAGGCACAGCTGCAGCTGGGGACGCTGCAAGCAATCCCCCACAAATACGCGGGATTTTTGGAGGTCTTCTGCGAGAAGGAGGCGTACAAGCTACCCCCCCACAGACCATATGACTGCAAAATTGACCTACTGCCAGGGGCGGTGCTGCCCAAAGGGAAGCTGTATTCCATGTCTGAGGAAGAACTACAGGAACTCAAAGAGTTCATAGATCATAATTTGGAGCGCGGTTTCATCCGAGAGTCCAAGGCAACGGGGGGCAGTCCTGTATTCTTTGTTAAGAAGAAGGACACGCCCCAAAAAAGGCTTGTGGTGGTCTATCGCACCTTGAACAGTGTGACCAAGCCCTCGGACTTCCCCATGCCCAGAATCGACGACCTCCTCGCAACGGTACGCAAGTGCTGCGTGTTCACCAAGTTGGACCTGCGAGGGGCGTACAACCTCATTCGCATGCGGGAAGGAGATGAGTGGAAGACAGCCAAGTTCACGCCCCTAGGCACCTACGAATATAGAGTTATGCCTTTTGGACTGCAAAATGGCTCCCACTGTTTTCAAGCTTTCATGCATCACGTGTTAGCGGGGCTCCTCTACAAGACGTGTGTCTGCTTCTTGGATGACATCCTGATCTTTTCTGAATCGCAGCAGGATCACGACAGACACGTCAAGGAAGTGCTGAGCAGGCTACAGCAGCATAGGCTTTACGCCAAGCTGGAAAAGTGCCAGTTCGACGTGACGGAAGTGGATTTCCTGGGCTACAAGTTGTCAGACAAGGGGCTCGCCATGGACAGCGCCAAGGTTTGCGCAGTGTTGGATTGGAAAAGCCCGCGCAGCCGGAAGGAGGTCCAGCGGTTTGTCGGCTTTGCGAACTTCTATCGCAAGTTTATCAAGGGATTTGCTATGCAAACAGCGGCCATCACGGACACGCTCAGCTCCAAGAAAAAGAAGTTCATCTGGACGGAGCAGGCGGAGCAATCCTTTCAGGCACTCAAGCGTCTCTTCGCGTCGGAAGAGCAGCTACTGCATGTCAACCCCAGCAGGCCGATGAGGGTGGAGACAGACGCTTCTGACAGAGCCGTGGGAGCAGTCCTGCTGCAGCGAGACCCGCAGGGGGCTTGGAGGCCGGGAGCGTTTTACTCCAGGAAGCTCAGCAAGTCTGAACAGAACTACACCATCTGGGACAGGGAGTTGCTTGCCATTCATGCAGCATTCAAGGCGTGGAGGCACTTCCTGATCGGCGCCAAGCACACGGTGCAGGTCTGCACGGACCACAAGAATCTGGAGCACTGGCGCACGGCGCAGTTCCTGAACCAGAGGCAGATACGTTGGGCTGAGTTCTTTGCGAACTTCGACTTCCGAATAGAGTATGTCCCGGGAGACACCAACGTCATGGCGGATGCCCTATCCCGTAAACCACAGTATCTGGAGGAGGCGACGCCAGCGGCTGCCATGCACATCTTCGCACCGGCAGTGTGGGCGTGCGCTTCGGCAACGGTTGACCTGGATGCGGTACGACGAGCGTTGCAGGATGACTCCTTCGCGCAAGCAAAGATGGCAGAGGTGCACAGGGGCACGGCAGCGACCGACGAGTTCCAGGTGCGCGATGGATTGCTCATCCGTAAAGGGGCCATCTACGTGCCGGGAGACGAACTTCGCGCCAAGGTACTGCAGCAGCTGCACGACGCGCCCACTGCCGGGCACTTTGGCAAGGAGAAGACGGTGGAATTAGTCGCCAGAGACTTCTGGTGGCCCAGGATGAGAGGGGAAGTCGCAGACTACGTAGCGAGGTGTGACACCTGCCAGAGGGCCAAACCAGTGCACAGACCGCCGGCCGGACTGCTGGAACCGCTGCAAACTCCGGTCGAACCATGGGAGAGAGTGGCCTTGGACTTTGTCACGGATCTGCCCAGCTCGAGGGGCAAGACGGCGGTGCTAGTGGTGGTGGACTTGTTCTCCAAGATGGCACATTTCATTCCGTGTGCGAAGGTGGCCACGGCGGAGCACACCGCCAAACTGTTCATAGATTACGTGTTCAAGGTTCACGGTCTGCCGCGGTCTATTCTGTCCGACCGGGGGCGGCAGTTCATCTCGAACTTCTGGCAGAAGCTGATGGGCTTCCTGAACGTCAAGATCAACCTGGCTTCGGCTAGACACCCGCAGACCAACGGGCAAGCGGAGCGGGTCAATGCCATCATGCAGCAATACCTGAGATGTTATGCGAACCAACAGCCCGCGACGTGGGTGGATTACCTGCCTCTCGCCGAGTTCGCCTACAACAACACGAAGCACGTGTCCACGGGGGTGACGCCGTTCTTCGCCAACAACGGAAGGCACCCCAGAACCTTCCCGGGACTGGACAGAATGGGGGGGGAGCCGCAGACTGCAGACGCGTTCGCGTCAGAGTTGCAGGAGGTCCACGATCAGCTTCGGCGGCACCTGGAGCTGGCTAAGCACGCATACAAGGTACAAGCGGACAGACACAGGAGGGTTGGCGAAGAGATCCATGTGGGCGACTGGGTATGGTTGGCAGCCCACGCAGTGCCGGCCAGGTCGTTAGCGAAGAAGAAATTAGGGCATAAACAACTGGGACCCTACCAAGTCGAAGAGCAGGTCAACCCGGTAGCCTTCAGGCTGATGCTGACGGAGGGCTCCAGGATGCATCCGGTGTTCCACAGATCGGTGCTCACTCCCTACAAGACACCTCACAGATTTCAGGAACCAGGAACGGCGCCGAGTCCGCTCCGAGAGGGAACCGAGCAAAGGGGAAGTGCCACAGGAGGAGCCCATCAACGAAGTCACAGAGATTTTGGACTCGAGATGGGGGGAAGAGGGAGTAGAATACCTTCTCGCCAGAGAGGGCACCCCGGCCAGTGCCAACAGCTGGGTGCCGGGCTACGCTTTGGAGGAACCTCTGCTCAAAGACGAGTTTCATGCCCTCTTCCCACACAGGCCCATGCCAGCAGACTTTTTCGACGATTGGCTTTTCACACCGACGCTTTCAGCCAGCACGTTCCGGGGGTTCGACTCGGACGAGGAACCGACAATGGACACACGTTCCCCGGAGGGGTCGACCGCGGGATCGGCCTCAGAACCCTCGTATTGGTGGGACGATAGACCAGAGGAACAGCGGCGCAGGAAGTGGCGGGAGGTTCCAGGTCGAGCGACAGACCCGGGAACGACTGAGGCGGAGACGGACGTGGACATGTACGGGGAGGATTTTGGGTTCGAGCACGGAGGCACAGAGATGGAGGCAGAGGTGACCGTTGTCGACGAGCGCAGGGAGGAAGAACCGGAAGTCTTCAGTTGGAGGCCCGCCACGGGAAGCGAACTGTATCCGACATTCGTCCCCATGACACTGCAGCACCCAGCTCCCGCACCGGAAGGAGGGGAGGGGGGAAGGGGGGCTTCGAGGGGGGATGGATGTCAGGGGTTCAGGAGCAGAGGCGAGGGCAAGGGAGGAAACAGAGAGCGAGGGGGAGGAGGCAGAAGAAAAGATGAGTGATGACGACGACCCGAGATCTCCGAGTCTTTCCAGTGAATCAGAAGACTCAGACGGAGCTTCGCCGGTCTAGCTTCTAAGACGTAGAGCTGCGCGCTGCGGCTTGGAAATTGAAACTGTAACTCAATAAAGACTTTTGTACAGTACTGCCGGCTAGCGTGGTCCTCTGTGAGCTGGGACCTGGAAGCGGCTCTGACAGTAAGCTCCGTCTCCCTTTTGCACCAAAAGCCTCGCAGCGTGAGTGGGCGCAGCGAGGGGTGAAGATTGGTGCTTCGCGAGCTCACGAAAGTCGGACGAGATGAATAGTGAACAGCAGATAGCAGCCCTGCAAAACGCAGTGACACAACTAAACGCCGAGATACTCGCATCCAGGAAGAGGGAGGAGGAAGCGGCTGCCGCCTACAAGGATCTCCAGGTCAGGTTGGAAGTGCTTACAAAGCAGGGGCAACCGGGACCCAAATCGGAGGGTGTTCACCAAGTTGGATCTGCGAGGGGCGTACAACCTTATTCGCATACGGGAGGGCGACAAGTGGAAGACGGCCATGTTCACGCCCCTGGGCACCTACGAATACAGAGTTATGCCATTTGGATTACAAAATGGCTCCCACTCTTTTCAAGCTTTCATGCATCACGTGTTAGGGGGGCTCCTCTACAAGAAGTGTGTCTGCTTCCTGGACGACATCCTGATATTTTCAGAATCACAGGAGGTTCACGACAGAGATGTCAAGGAAGTTCTGCAAAGGCTACAGGAGCATAGACGGTACGCCAAGCTGGAGAAGTGCCAGTTCGACATGACGGAGGTGGATTTCCTGGGCTACAAGTTGTCGGACAAGGGGCTAGCCATGGACAGCGCCAAGGTTCGTGCAGTGTTGGACTGGAAGAGCCCGCGCAGCCGGAAGGAGGTCCAGCGGTTTGTCGGCTTTGCTAACTTCTATCGCAAGTTCATCAAGGGGTTCGCGATGCAGACAGCGGCCATTACCGACACGCTCAGCTCCAAGAAGAAGAAGTTCATCTGGACGGAGCAGGCGGAGCAGTCCTTTCGGAAACTCAAGCGCCTCTTCTCGTCCTTCTCTTGCTCATCTCTAAAGTCCTTAGCCAGCAGTTGCAGTGCACACATTACATCTGCTCTAAAGTTGGGGTACTGTTGTAAATTCCCATCGAAGTGAGAGACTAGACCGCCTGTTCGTCTGCCCAACCCAATCCCCTCCGGTCTGGGTGTCAGTTGCCCTTGCTTCGTAAGCATTTCCAACCTGACCTGGAGATCCCTGTAGGCGGCAGCTGCGTCCTCCTCTCTCTTCCTGGATGCAAGTGTCTCGGCATTCAGTCGTGTCACTGCTTCTCTGAGTTCCGCTATCTGCTGTTCGGCCGTCATATTGTCTGCCGTTCGTGAGCTCGCTAGTAGGCACCCGTCTTCTCTCCTCTCCGCGAGGCCGTAGATGCCCACAATATGAGACGGAGCTTACTGTCAGAGCTGCTTCCAGATCCTAGCTCACAGAGAATCACGCTAGCCAGCGGTCACTTTGTAAAAGTCTTTATTGAGTTACAGTTTCCATTCTCAAGCTGCTGCGTGCAGCTCTACGTCTTATGGGTTAGACCGGCGAAGCTCCGTCTGAGTCTCCGCCCCCTGTACACCAGCTTAATACCCTAGCCTTACTCCACCTTTTCCGCCTGACCGTTCTTCTCTGGGTCCCTCTGCCCCCCATGGCCTCTTTCTTCCGGGACGCTTCTGACGCTGACCCCCCGGACCCTTCTGTCTCCTTGCGTCGAGCTTTAGGACCTGGCTCCCTTTCCGGGCTGCTTACTGCGCCACCTTCCTGTGCATTTGAACTTGGCGCGCGCGCCCAACCTTCCACTTTCCGCTTGACCGTTTCTTCGCTCTCCAATGGAGGTGTGGCCACTCCTGACTCATGCCCTCCCTCCTGCTGCGAGCTGCCAGAGCTTGATACCTGGCGCCCTTCCTCTCCACTGCGCTCTGTTGGTGACGCTGGTCCCGATTTCCAACTGCTGGTCCCGATTTCCGTCTGAGTCTCCGCCTCCTGTACACCAACTTAATACTCTAGCCTTCCACCTCTTCCGTCTTTCCTTCCTCCTCTGGGTCCCTCTACCCCCCGTGGCCTCTTCCTTCCTGGACTCTTCTGACGCTGACCCCCCGGACTCTTCTCCCTCCTTGCGGCGGGCTTTAGGACCTGGCTCCCTATCCGGGCTGCTTACTGTGCTGCCTTCCTGTGTATTTGAACTTGGCGCGCACGCCCAGCCTTCCACTTTCCGCTTGACCCGATGGAGGTGTGGCCAATCCTGACTCATGCCCTCCCGCTTGCGGCGAGCCGCCAGATCCCGATACCTGGGACCCCTCCCCCCTACTGCGCTCTGGTGGGGAAGCTGGTCCCGATTTCCAACTGCTGCTCTCTGAGTCCCCTCTGGTCCCTTCTTCCTGGGGTGTCCCCCTAGGCGCCCCCCTTGCTCTGACCACTGGCGCCCCTTTCTGTGAATCTTCCGATTCACTGGAAAGACTCAGAGATCTGGGGCCGCTGTCATCGCTCATATTTCCTTCGGATTCCTCCCCCTCGCTCTCTGTTTCCTCCCTTTCCTGTACCTCTGCTCCTGAACCCCTGACAATAATTAAATAATAATTATAATTATTATAATTATTGAACCAGATAAAGCAGATAAATTTAATAAATTATCTCTACTCTCATGGTCACTTTTCTTTGCTCTGGCCGGAAAGAAGCCGTGCAAAAATACTGTCTCTCAAACCCTGGATCCACCAATTGCTGGGCTTCTTCACCTTCCTTGCTGCTCCCCTGGCACTGCACCTCGCACCCACCTCCGGCTGCGTACGCTATGTTGTCCACCGCAAGACACGGGTTCAGACTAGCAGCTTTAAGTCTGCATTCCTGCCAGGGAGGAATTCGAACCCACCACCTGCTGAACGCCTCGCCCAGAGAGGCATTTCAAAGTGGCAGGGAGTTCCAAAGCCCCCCCGGCACTGTAGCAGTGAGTCCCAAAGGGGTCATTGGGATTTCTTTTTCATGCTGAAAAGCCCCATATCTTTATAGGGCATCCAGTGGCAGGCAGTCCCAAAAGTGGACAAACACTGTCACCTTTAAAAGGAGTTTAACAGGAATAACATAAGGAAAATTCATTATTATAGCAACTCCAGTGGCAGGCAGTCCCACAGCCCCCAAACTTTCTGAGAAGGCTTGCCTGAAACTTGCCACCGCTGTCGACCAGAAGCTTCTCCTCTTGCCAGGCCCAACCAGAACTCGGTGCCAGCTGAGAGATGAAAAGAAGAGTCAGGTGGGCAGTGGATTCAAGTGCTGGAGGCTCTTCCTTTGGCAGGGAGTTCCATTGGCCCAAGCAAACCCTGACTTGCCCCTTTCTCCCTGGAAAGCTGGTAGTGGTAGCGGAAGAGTCTCGCTTGCGAGGCGGGTGGCACGGCGCCCACCTGAACGGAGACTAGCACCCTAGAAAATAGAAAATACTTGGTGAACACGCTGCCCTTCCGTACCTTTGCGAGGAGGTCGTCGATTCGGGGCATGGGGAAGTCCGATGGCTTGGTCACACTGTTTAAGATGCGATAGTCCACTACAAGCCTTTTTTGGGGCGTGTCCCGCTTCTTAACAAAGAATACAGGACTGCCCCCCGCTGCCTTGGACTCCCGGATGAAACCGCGCTCCAAATTATGATCTATGAACTCTTTGAGTTCCTGCAGTTCGTCCTCAGACATGGAATACAGCTTTCCTTTAGGCAGCGCCGCCCCTGGCAGCAGGTCAATTTTGCAGTCATATGGTCTGTGGGGGGGCAGCCTGTCTGCCTCCTTCTCGCAGAAAACCTCCAAAAATTCTGCGTACTTGTGGGGAATCGCTTGCAGCGTGCCTAGCAGCAGCTGTGACTCCTCTTCCTCTCCTTCCTGCCGGGGCATGATGCAGTGTTCAGCACAAAAGGAAGAGCCGAAGGTCAGCTGCCTCTGGTACCAAGCCAGCCTTGGGCTGTGCTTGTCCAGCCAACTCATGCCCAATACAATGGGCGTGTCCGATAGTTGAGTGACGTTGAAGCTGATGATTTCCCTGTGATTCCCAAGCCGCATCACCATTCGTGGCGTCTGCTTCACCACTTGCCCCCCTAGCAGCTCCCTGCCATCCACCGTGACAACCTGCAGGGGCAGCGTGGCAGGCAGCAACTGTATAGCGTGCCGGTCAACAAAGTCCTGCCCTATAAAGTCCACATTGCTTCCTGAGTCAATGGTGATTGGCACGTCCATGGTGATTCCATTGGGCAGCTGGAGCGATGCGGTGAGCCTCACCACTGGTTTGGGCGGGAGGGGGTCCATGGGCGGTAAAATCTCTGGGGACTGCTTCACTGACACGTCTGGCTGGGCCCCAGTGCCTCTTCCTCCAGCCAGACATCGTCGTTTCCCTGCTGTGGTACTCCTTGCTGCGTTGCTGCAGTTACCATTGCTGAGGCTGCAGTGTGCTTGTGGAGCCTCCGGGGACACTCTTTCGCCATATGCTGTGGATCCTCGCAGATATAACACTTCCTGTTCCCTCTAGGAGGCTTCGCTTTCACTGTTGTCGGTGCTAGGGCTCTGGCTGCTGACTGAGCCCTTGCACTTCCAACCTCCATAGGTTCCGTCCCTCCTCCTGGTGGATGCGTGGATTGCGGACGCGCTGCTTCTCTGGGAAGGAAGGAGGAGCCCCTGGCTGGTTCGCGCCCGCCACGCCCTTCGTCCCTGCTCCACGGACGTTCTTCCAGCCGCACCCCCACCGCCAGTGCCCTCTGAACGATCTCCTGCGTGGTCCGGGGTCTCTCCCCCCTCGCAATTTCATCTTTAACCAGTTGCAGTGCGCACAGTACATCTGCTCTAAAGTTGGGGTACTGTTGCAGATTCCCATCGAAGTGAGAGACCAGACCGCCTGTTCGTCTCGCCAACCCAATTCCCTCCCATTTGGGTGTCAGTTGCCCTTGCTTAGTAGGCATGTCCAACCTGACCTGGAGATCCCTGCAGGCGGCAGCTGCCTCCTCCTCTCTCTTCCTGGATGCGAGAGCCTCGGCATTCAGTTGTGACACTGTGTCAGGGGTTTAGGAGCAGAGGCAAGGGCAAGGGAGGAAACAGAGAGCGAAGGGGAGGAGGCAGAAGAAAAGATGAGTGATGACGACGACCCGAGATCTCCGAGTCTTTCCAGTGAATCAGAGGATTCACAGAAAGGAGCACCAGTGGCCAGGGCAAGGGGGGAGTTTAGGGGGGCACCCCAGGAAGATAGAGCCAGAGGGGACTCAGAGGAGAGCAGTTGGAAATCGGGACCAGCGTCACCGCTAGGGAGCAGGGAGGAGGAAGGGAGCCAGGGGGCAAGCGCTGGCAGCTCACCACAGGAGGGAGGGCATGAGTCAGGAGTGGCCACACCTCCATCGGGGAGCGAAGAAACGGTTAAGCGGAAAGTGGAAGGTTGGGCGCGTGCGCCAAGTTCAAATGCAGAGGAAGGCGGCGCAGTAAGCAGCCCGGAAAGGGAGCCAGGTCCTAAAGCCCGGCGCAAGGAGGCAGGAGGGTCCGGGTCAGCGTCAGAAGAATCCCGGAAGGAAGAAACCCCGGGGGGCAGAGGGACCCAGAGGAGAACAGTCAGGCGGAAAAGGTGGAGCAGGGCTAGGATATTAAGTTGGTGCACAAGGGGCGGAGAATCAGACGGAGCTTCGCCGATCTAGCTACTAGACGTAGAGTTGCACGCAGCAGCTTGAAAATGGAAACTGTAACTCAATAAAGACTTTTACTTAATGATCGCTGGCTAGCGTGATCCTCTGTGAGCTAGGATCTTCGAGCAGCTCTGACAGTAAGCTCCGTCTGATCAAGTGTGGGCATCTACAGCCTCGAGGAGGGGAGAGAAGCAGGTGCCTACCAGCGAGCTCACGAACGGCAGCCGACATGACGGCGGAGCAGCAGATAGAGGAACTCAGAAAAGCAGTGTCACAACTGAATGCAGAGGCTCTCGCATCCCGGAAGAGAGAGGAGGAGGCAGCTGCCGCCTGCAGGGATCTCCAAGTCAGGTTAGACGTGCTTACAAAGCAGACACCCAGACAGGAGGGAATTGGGTTGGCGAGACGTACAGGCGGTCTGGTCTCTCACTTCGATGGGAACCTGCAACAGTATCCCAACTTTAGAGCAGATGTACTGTGCGCACTGCAACTGCTGAATAAAGACTTTAGAGATGAGCAAGAGAAGGTGGGATTCATCATGTCCCATTTGCATGGGGATGCTAAAGCATGGCTGCGCAATCTATGGAGAGATAAGGATCCGGCGCTCCAAGATGCGGATGCCTTTATTAAAGCGATGGATGGGTGTTTTTTATCAAGCATTGACGTGGATCTTGCCCGGAAGGAGGTGCATGGACTAAGGCAAGGGAGGGCCAGCGTAAGGCAATATCATGCCCGCTTTTTCGCTTTGGTCAGTGCCCTGGAATGGGACAGAGATTCGGCCCCTGTGAGAGACCTCTTTTGGGAGGGGCTGCACAGCTCGATTAAAGATGAGATCGCGAGGGGGGAGAGACCCCGGACCACCCAGGAGGTCGTTCAGAGGGCACTGGCAGTGGGGGTGCGGCTGGAAGAACGTCCGTGGAGCAGGGACGAAGGGCGTGGAGGGCGCGAACCAGCCAGGGGCCCCTCCTTCCTTCCCAGAGACGCAGCGCGGGCGCAATCCACGCCTCCACCAGAAGGAGGAGCGGAACCTATGGAGGTGGGAGGTGCAAGGGCTCAGTCAGCAACCAGAGCCCTAGCACCGGCAGCAGTGAAAGCGAAGCCTCCTAGAGGGAACAGGAAGTGTTACGTCTGTGAGGAGCCAGGGCACATGGCGAAAGAGTGTCCCCAGAGGCCCCACAAGCTCACTGCAGCCTCAGCAATGGTGACTGCAGCGACGCAGCAAGGTGGACCACAGCAGGGAAACGACGCAGTCTGGCTGGAGGAAGAGGCACTGGGGCCCAGCCAGACGTGTTAGTGACGCAGTCCCCAGAGATTTTACAGCCCGTGAACCCCCTCCCGCCCAAACCAGTAGTGAGGCTCACCGCATCTCTCCAGCTGCCCAATGGCATCACCATGGACGTGCCAATCACCGTGGACTCGGGCAGCAACGCGGACTTTATAGGGCAGGACTTTGTCGACAAACACGCTGCCCCTGCAGGTGGTCACGGTGGATGGCAGGGAGCTGCTAGGGGGGCAAGTGGTGAAGCAGACGCCACCGATGGTGATGCGACTTGGGAATCACAAAGAAGTCATCAGCTTCAATGTCACTCAACTATCGGATACGCCCATTGTATTGGGAATGAGTTGGCTGGACAAGCACAGCCCAACGCTGGCTTGGTACCAGAGGCAGCTGATCTTCGGCTCTTCCTTTTGTGCTGAACACTGCATCGTGCCCCGGCAGGAAGGAGAGGAAGAGGAGTCACAGCTGCTGCTAGGCACGCTGCAAGCGATTCCCCACAAGTACGCAGAATTTTTGGAAGTTTTCTGCGAAAAGGAGGCGGACAGACTACCCCCTCACAGACCATATGACTGCAAAATTGACCTGCTGCCGGGGGCGGCGCTGCCTAGAGGGAAACTGTATTCCATGTCAGAGGACGAACTGCAAGAACTCAAGGAGTTCATCGATCATAATTTGGAGCACGGTTTCATCCGAGAGTCCAAGGCAGCGGGGGGCAGTCCTGTATTCTTTGTTAAAAAGCGAGACACAACCCAAAAAAGACTGGTCGTGGACTGTCGCATTTTAAACAGTGGGACCAAGCCATCGGACTTCCCCATGCCCCGAATCGACGACCTCCTAGCGAAGGTGCGGAAGGGAAAAGTGTTCACCAAGTTGGACCTGCGAGGGGCGTACAACCTCATTCGCATGCGGGAAGGAGATGAGTGGAAGACGGCCATGTTCACGCCACTGGGGACCTACGAATATAGAGTTATGCCTTTTGGATTGCAAAATGGCTCCCACGTTTTTCAAGCTTTCATGCATCACGTGTTGGCGGGACTTCTCTACAAGACGTGCGTCTGTTTCTTAGATGACATCCTGATCTTTTCGGAATCGCAGCAGGAGCATGACGGACACGTCAAGGAAGTGCTGAGCAGGCTAAAGCAACATAGGCTCTACGCCAAGCTGGAGAAGTGCCAATTTGACGTGACGGAGGTGGACTTTCTGGGCTACAAGCTGTCTGACAAGGGGCTCGCCATGGACAGCGCCAAGGTTTGGAAGAGTCCACGCAACCGGAAGGAGGTCCAACGGTTTGTCGGCTTCGCGAACTTCTATCGCAAGTTTATCAAAGGCTTCGCTATGCAGACAGCGGCCATCACAGACACGCTTAGCTCCAAGAAAAAGAAGTTCGTTTGGACAGAGCAGGCGGAGCAGTCCTTTCAGGCGCTCAAGCGTCTCTTCGCGTCGGAAGAGCAGCTGCTTCATGTCAACCCCAGCAGGCCGATGAGGGTGGAGACAGACGCCTCGGACAGAGCCGTGGGGGCGGTCCTCCTGCAGAAGGACCAGCAGGGGGTGTGGCGACCGGGAGCGTTTTACTCCAGGAAGCTCAGCAAGTCCGAGCAGAACTACACCATCTGGGACAGGGAGTTGCTGGCCATTCATGCAGCGTTCAAAGCGTGGAGGCACTTCCTGATCGGCGCCAAGCACACGGTGCAGGTTTGCACGGACCACAAGAATCTGGAGCACTGGCGCACGGCACAGTTCCTAAACCAGAGGCAGATACGTTGGGCTGAGTTCTTTGCGAACTTCGACTTCCGCATAGAGTATGTCCCGGGGGACACTAACATCATGGCGGACGCCCTCTCCCGTAAGCCACAGTATCTGGAGGACGCAACGCCAGCGGCCGCCATGCACATCTTCGCACCAACAGTGTGGGCGTGCGCCGCGGCCACCGTGGACCTGGAGGCGGTGCGACGAGCGTTGCAGGATGACTCCTTCACGCAAGCAAAGATGGCAGAGGTGCAAAGGGGCAAGGCTGCGGCCGACGGTTTCCAGCTACGAGATGGATTGCTCATCCGTAAAGGGGCCATCTACGTGCCGGGAGACGACCTTCGCGCCAAGGTGCTGCAGCAGCTGCACGACGCGCCCACGGCCGGGCACTTTGGCAAGGAGAAGACGGTGGAATTAGTAGCCAGGGATTTCTGGTGGCCTGGAATGAGAGGGGAGGTAGCAGACTACGTGGCGAGGTGTGACACCTGCCAGAGGGCCAAGCCAGTGCACAGACCGCCGGCCGGACTGTTGGAACCGCTGCAAACTCCGGTCGAACCTTGGGAAAGGGTGGCTCTGGACTTTGTCACAGATCTGCCCAGCTCGAGAGGCAAGACGGCAGTGCTGGTGGTGGTGGACCTGTTTTCCAAGATGGCACATTTCATTCCGTGTGCGAAGGTGGCCACGGCGGAGCAAACCGCCAAACTGTTCATAGACCACGTGTTCAAGGTTCACGGTCTGCCACGGTCTATTCTGTCCGACCGGGGGCGGCAGTTCATCTCGAATTTCTGGCAGAAGCTGATGGGCTTCCTGAACGTCAAGATCAACCTGGCGTCGGCGAGACACTCGCAGACCAACGGGCAAGCGGAGCGGGTCAATGCCATCATGCAGCAGTACCTGAGATGTTATGCAAATCAACAGCCTGCGACGTGGGTGGATTACCTGCCGCTTGCCGAGTTCGCCTACAACAACACGAAGCACGTGTCCACGGGGGTCACGCCGTTCTTCGCCAACAATGGGAGGCACCCCAGAACCTTCCCGGGACTGGAAAGAATGGGGGAGGGGGAGCCGCAGACAGCAGATGCGTTCGCGTCGGAGCTGCAGGAAGTCCACGATCAGCTGAGGCGCCACCTGGAGCTGGCCAAACACGCATACAAGGTACAAGCGGACAAGCACAGAAGGGTTGGCGAAGAGCTCCACGTGGGAGACTGGGTCTGGTTAGCAGCCCACGCAGTGCCGGCCAGGTCGTTGGCCAAGAAGAAACTAGGGCATAAACAACTGGGGCCCTACCAAGTCGAAGAGCAGGTCAACCCGGTAGCTTTCAGACTGGCACTTCCGGAGGGTTCCAGAATGCATCCGGTGTTCCACAGATCGGTGCTCACTCCCTACAAGGCACCGCACAGGTTCCAGGAACCCGGAACGGCGCCAAGTCCGGTCAGAGACAGAACAGGGCGCGCGGGAGTGGCACAGAAGGAGCGCATCAACGAAGTCACGGAGATTTTGGACTCCAGATGGGGGGAGGAGGGGGTAGAATACTTCCTCGCCAAGGAGGGCACCCCGGCCAGTGCGAACAGCTGGGTGCCGGGCTACGCTTTGGACGAACCTCTACTCAAAGACGAGTTTCACGCCCTCTTCCCACATAGACCAATCCCGGCAGACTTTTTCGACGACTGGCTTTTCACGCCCACGCTTTCGGCCAGCACTTTCCGGGGGTTCGACTCGGACGAGGACCCGACACAAGACGTACGTTCCCCGGAGGGGTCACCCTCAGGATCTGCATCAGAACCCTCGTATTGGTGGGACGATAGACCAGAGGAGCAGTTCCGCAGAAAGTGGCTGGAATGCCCAGGACGAGCAACGCCGCCAGGAGGAAGTGAGGGAGAGACGGACATGGACGTTTTCGGGGACGACCCTGGTTTCGAGCACGGCAGCACAGAGATGGAAGCGGAGGTGACCGTCGTCGACGGGAGCAGGGAGGAAGACCCGGGAGCCTTCAGATGGAGGTCCGCCACGGGAAGCGAACGATATCCGACGTTCGTCCCTTTGCAACAGCAGCACCCAGCTCCAGCACCGGAAGGAGGGGAGGGGGGAATGGGGGGCTTCGAGGGGGGATGGATGTCAGGGGTTTAGGAGCAGAGGCAAGGGCAAGGGAGGAAACAGAGAGCGAAGGGGAGGAGGCAGAAGAAAAGATGAGTGATGACGACGACCCGAGATCTCCGAGTCTTTCCAGTGAATCAGAGGATTCACAGAAAGGAGCACCAGTGGCCAGGGCAAGGGGGGTGTTTAGGGGGGCACCCCAGGAAGATAGAGCCAGAGGGGACTCAGAGGAGAGCAGTTGGAAATCGGGACCAGCGTCACCGCTAGGGAGCAGGGAGGAGGAAGGGAGCCAGGGGGCAAGCGCTGGCAGCTCACCACAGGAGGGAGGGCATGAGTCAGGAGTGGCCACACCTCCATCGGGGAGCGAAGAAACGGTTAAGCGGAAAGTGGAAGGATGGGCGCGCGCGCCAAGTTCAAATGCAGAGGAAGGCGGCGCAGTAAGCAGCCCGGAAAGGGAGCCAGGTCCTAAAGCCCGGCGCAAGGAGGCAGGAGGGTCCGGGTCAGCGTCAGAAGAATCCCGGAAGGAAGAAACCCCGGGGGGCAGAGGGACCCAGAGGAGAACAGTCAGGCGGAAAAGGTGGAGCAGGGCTAGGATATTAAGTTGGTGCACAAGGGGCGGAGAATCAGACGGAGCTTCGCCGATCTAGCTACTAGACGTAGAGTTGCATGCAGCAGCTTGAAAATGGAAACTGTAACTCAATAAAGACTTTTACTTAATGATCGCTGGCTAGCGTGATCCTCTGTGAGCTAGGATCTTCGAGCAGCTCTGACACACTGCTTCTCTGAGTTCCGCTATCTGCTGCTCAGCCGTCATGTCGTCTGCCGTTCGTGAGCTCGCTAGTAGGCACCTGCTTCTCTCCTCACCTCGAGGCTGTAGATGCCCACAATTAAGGGACGGAGCTTACTGTCAGAGCTGCTTCCAGATCCTAGCTCACAGAGGATCACGCTAGCCAGCGATCATTAAGTAAAAGTCTTTATTGAGTTACAGTTTCCATTCTCAAGCTGCTGCGTGCAACTCTACGTCTAATGGCTAGATCGGCGAAGCTCCGTCTGAGTCTCCGCCCTTTGTGCACCAACTTAATATCCTAGCCCTGCTCCACCTTTTCCGCCTGACTGTTCTCCTCTGGGTCCCTCTGCCCCCGGGGTCTCTTCCTTCCTGGATTCTTCTGACGCTGACCCCCCGGACCCTCCTGTCTCCTTGCGCCGGGCTTTAGGACCTGGCTCTCTTTCAGGGCTGCCTACTGCGTCACTTTCCTGTGCATTTGAACTTGGCGCGCGCGCCCAACCTTCCACTTTCCGTCTGACCGTTTCTTCGCTCCCCGATGGAGGTGTGGCCACTCCTGACTCATGCCCTCCCCCCTTGTTGTGAGCTGCCAGCGCTTAATCCCTGGCTCCCTTCCTCTTCCCTGCTCTCTGGCGGTGACGCTGGTCCCGATTTCCAACTGCTCTCCTCTGAGTCCCCTCTGGCTCTATCTTGCTGGGGTGTCCCCCTAGGCTCCCCCCTTGCCCTGGCCACTGGTGCTCCTTTCTGTGAATCTTCCGATTCACTGGAAAGACTCGGAGATCTCGGGTCGTCGTCATCACTCATCTTTTCTTCTGCCTCCTCCCCCTCGCTCTCTGTTTCCTCCCTTGCCCTTGCCTCTGCTCCTGAACCCCTGACAGGTATAATATTCAATTTGATGAATGGGAAAAATTGTGGAAAGAGAATATAAAATTTACTGCATGCACGGCACTGAAAGAAAATGTTATGAAAATGTTTTACAGATGGTACATCACACCTGTAAAGTTAGCAAAGATGTATAAGACGTGTAACAAATGTTGGAAATGTAAAGAAAAAGAAGGGACGTTCTTTCATGTGTGGTGGGAATAAGAAAGTGAAAAGCTTTTGGGAAATGATATACAATAAAATGAAAAAACTGTTAAGATATACTTTTGCCAGTGGCGTAGCGTGGGGGGTGCAGGGGGGGCCGGCCGCACCGGGCGCAACATCTGGGGGTTAGGGTTAGGGGGCGCAAATCCACGGGTTAGGGGGCGCAAATTACTTGCCTTGCCCCGGGTGCTGACAACCCACGCTACGCCACTGACTTTTGCAAAAAAACCGGAGGCTTTTCTTTTAGAGATCTTAGGAAAGGACATAAGAAGAAAAGACTGTAAACTGTTTCAATATGCAGCAACGGCAGCCCAGAAATGGAAGCAAGAGGAAATACCGACGATAAAAGAATGGAGACTGAAATTGACAGATTATGCGGAATTGGACAAATTAACTGGGAAAATCAGATACACCAAAGACCAAAAGTTCATTGAAGACTGGGGAAAGTTCGTAGATTATCTGAAAAACGTATGCGGCGTGAACACAACTCTAGTGGGATTTCAAGAGGCACTGTAAAAATAGAGAAATATTGTTAATATGAAATAGTGGGGGAAGGGAGGTATAATGGTGTCAGAGCTGCTTGAAGATCCTAGCTCACAGAGGATCACGCTAGCCAGCGATCATTAAGTAAAAGTCTTTATTGAATTGCAGTTTCCATTCTCACGCTGCTGCGCGCAACTCTACGTCTAGTAGCTAGATCGGCGAAGCTCCGTCTGAGTCTCCGCCCCTTGTGCACCAACTTAATATCCTAGCCCTGCTCCACCTTTTCCGCCTGACTGTCCTCCTCTGGGTCCCTCTACCCCCCGGGGTTTCTTCCTTCCTGGATTCTTCTGACGCTGACCCGGACCCTCCTGCCTCCTTGCGCCGGGCTTTAGGACCTGGTTCCCTTTCCGGGCTGCTTACTGCGCCGCCTTCCTCTGCATTTGAACTTGGCGCGCGCGCCCAACCTTCCACTTTCCTCTTAACCGTTTCTTCGCTCCCCGATGGAGGTGTGGCCACTCCTGACTCATGCCCTCCCTCCTGTGGTGAGCTGCCAGCGCTTGCCCCCTGGCTCCCTTCTTCTTCCCTGCTCCCTGGCGGTGACGCTGGTCCCGATTTCCAACTGCTCTCCCCTGAGTCCCCTCTGGCTCTATCTTCCTGGGGTGCCCCCCTAGACTCCCCCCTTGCCCTGGCCACTGGTGCTCCTTTCTGTGAATCCTCTGATTCACTGGAAAGACTAGGAGATCTCGGGTCGTCGTCATCACTCATCTTTTCTTCTGCCTCCTCCCCTTCGCTCTCTGTTTCCTCCCTTGCCCTTGCCTCTGCTCCTAAACCCCTGACAGTGTAATTAAAGTTATAAATATGGATGATTATCAGAGACGCTGAAGGAAGTTAAAAAAAGGAGATAATTTGTTGTATTTTGGATAAAAATGTATAATTGCATGGAAAATCAATAAAATTTATTATAAAAAAAAACAAAAAAAACCTTATGCAAATAAAGCATTGCTTATTCTTCATCCACTGGTGTGCTTATTGGCTCCAGATCCAGAAATAACCCTGCCCTTGGCAGAACATATACAGTGCTTTTTTCGGGGGGGGGGCACAGAGGAATGCATAAAACATTTTGTGAATGTACTTTTGTCCATTTACTGTATTTATTTTTCCCGGTTTGAACTAAAAAATGGCGATTTTCTTGAGTCAAAATGAGAGTACCCCCAATCATTTTTTTTAGAAAAGAAGCACTGCATATATACACACACATATACATATATCCGTTTTATTTTTATTTATTTACAAACGGACACCTATATCTAGGTATGTATATTCTTGTATATAAACTTCCGCGGCCCACCCTCCCCATCCCTGCGCCAAGGGGCACGAGAGGAAGGCCACTGGGGGAGAAAGGCAGGTGAGGGCGGGGCGGGGGGCAGGGCTGCCCCCTGGGGAGAACGGGGTCGAGAGAGAGTGGGCGGGGGAAAGAGAGAGGGCCAGCCTGGCTCGGCACGTCTCTGCTGGCCCAACGTCGCAGCGCCTCTTCCGCCCGTTTCCCTCCCCTTCCTGTCAGCTTGCCTCTCCTCCGGTGGCACCTCCTTCCGGTACCCCTGCCCTCGCCCAGATGGCGGCAGCACAGGCTCTTCCGCCCGTTTCCCTCCCCTTCCTGTCCGTTTGCCTCTCCTCCGGTGGCACCTCCTTCCGGTACCACTGCCCTCGCCCAAGATGGCGGCAGCACAGGCTCTTCCGCCCGTTTCCCTCCCCTTCTGTTTGCACCAGAATCACACTACCAAAGCAGAAAGGTCTTCTGGATTCTATCTACATAGGAAGAAGATGAAAACGCTCTGATTGGGCTTACTTCAAATAAGTGTTTTTGGGGTTACAATGCACATTCAACCAAAAATCGCAGAGCGAAATGTATGTTATCAGCCCAAATCAAGCATGGGTGTTTTGGTTCATCTCAATTGAAAGAGGGAGAAGAAGCTTGGATTGCACTCGGTTTTCATTCACCCACAACTAGAAAATCGAAGTATCATAAGCATAATCAACGCAAAACAGGTTGTTTTGGGTTCCGTCTACATAGAAAGAAGAATCTTGGATTTCGCTTAATAAAAAGTATTGTTCTTTGGTGTTAATGCACATTTACCCCAAAATGGCAAAGTGAATGTAATGCGACCAAAATAAAGAAACACCATTCCTCTTCCATATACTTCTTCCAGAAGACGAATAAGCTTCGAGAGGGCTTATTTGAATTTGCATGGTGTTTTTTGGGTTTGCACTAGAATCACACAACCAAAGCAAAAAGAATGCACATTCAACCAAAAATCGCAGTGAAATGTTTGTTATCAGCCAAAATCAACCATAGGTGTCAGAGCTGCTTCCAGATCCTAGCTCACAGAGGATCACGCTAGCCAGCGGTCACTTTGTAAAAGTCTTTATTGAGTTACAGTTTCCATTGTCAAGCTGCTGCGCGCCGCTCTACGTCTTATGGGTTAGACCGGCGAAGCTCCGTCTGAGTCTAGGCCCCCTGTGCACCAGCTTACTAACCTAGCTTTACTCCACCTTTTCCGCCTGACCGTTCTTCTCTGGGTCCCTCTGCCCCCCGTGGTCTCTTCCTTCCGGGACTCTTCTGACGCGGACCCCCCCCCCCGGACCCTCCTGTCTCCTTGCGCCGGGCTTTAGGACCTGGCTCCCTTTCCAGGCTGCTTACTGCGCCACCTTCCTGTGCTACGCCCAACCTTCCACTTTCCGCCTGACCGTTTCTTCGCTCCCCGATGGAGGTGTGGCCACTCCTGACTCCTGCCCTCCCTCCTGTTGCGAGCTGCCAGCGCTCGATACCTGGCGCCCTTCTTCTCCCCTGCTATCTGTTGGTGACGCTGGTCCCGATTTCCAACTGCTCCCCTATGAGCCCCCTCTGGACCCTTCTCCCTGGGGTGTCCCCCTAGGCTCCCCCCTTGCTCTGGCCACTGGCGCTCCTTTCTGTGAATCTTCTGATTCACTGGAAAGACTCGGAGAGCTCGGGTCGTCGTCATCACTCATCTTTTCTTCTGCCTCCTCCCCCTCGCTCTCTGTTTCCTCCCTTGCCCTCGCCTCTGCTCCTGAACCCCTGACAATAGGTGTTTAAGTTAATCTCAATCGAAAGAGGACAAATAAGCTTGGATTGCATTTCGGTATTCATTTACCCACAAACTGCAAATCGAAGTGTCATAAGCATAAACAAAGCAAAACAGGTTGTTTTGGATACCATCTATATAGAAAGAAGAATCTTGGATTGCGCTTATTTCAAAGTCGTGTTCTTTGGTTCTAATGTACATTGACCCACAAATCGCCAAGTGAGTGTAATGAGCCTAAAATGACAAAACACCATATTTCCGCTTCCATATGCGGAGAAAGAAGACGCATAAGCTTCGAGGCTTATTTCAATTCACAGGGTGTTTTTTGGGTTTGCACTAGAATCACACAACCAAAGCAAAAAGAATGCACATTCAACCAAAAATCGCAGAGTGAAATGTTTTTTATCAGCCAAAATCAACCATATAGGTGTTTAAGTTCATCTCAATAGAAAGAGAACGAATAAGCTTGGATTGCTCTTTCGGTGTTCATTCACCCACAAGCTGCAAAACAAAGTGTCATAAGCATAAACAACGCAAAACAGGTTGTTTTGGTTTCCATCTACATAGAAAGAAGAATCTTGGATTTCGCTTATTTCAAAATCGTGTTCTTTGGTATTAATGCACTTTTACCCAGAAATCGCAGTGTATGTAATGAGACCAAAATAACAAAACGACATATTTCCGCTTCCATATGAGTAGAAAGAAGACGAATAAGCTTCGATTGGGCTTATTTCAATTCATAGAATCATAGAGTTGAAATTAGCGTGGTGTTTTTTGGGTGTGCACCAGAACCACCTAACCAAAGCAAAAAGGTGTTCTGGGTTCAATCTACATAAAAAGAAGATGATAACGCTCTCATTGGGCTTATTTCAAATTGGTGTTTTTTGGGTTAGAATGCACATTCAACCAAAAATCGCAAATGTTTGTTATCATCCCAAATCAAGCATAGGTGTTTTAGTTAATCTCAATAGAAAGAGGACGAATAAGCTTGGATTGCTTTTTCGGTGTTCATTCACCCACAAATAACAAAGCAAAGTGTAATAAGCCTAAAGAAAGCAAAACACGTTGTTTTCGGTTCCATCTACATAGAAAGAAGAATTGGATTTCGCTTATTTCAAAGTCGTGTTCTTTGGTGTTAATGCACATTTACCCTGAAATCGCAAAGTGTATGTAATGAGACCAAAATAACAAAACGCCATATTTCCGCTTCCATTTGCGTAGAAAGAAGACGAATAAGTTCGAGAGGGCTTATTTGAATTTGCATGGTCTTTTTTGGGTGCATACCAGAATCACCCCCAAAGAAAGCAATAAAGTATTTTGCGTTCTATCTACGTAGGAAGAAGATAAAAACGCTCTGATTTGGACTATTTCAAATAGCTGTTTTGGGGGTTAGAATGCACATTCAACAAAAAAAATCACTGAGCGAAATGTTTGTTATCAGCCCAAATCAACCATATGTGTTTATGTTCATCTCAATAGAAAGAGAACGAATAAGATTGGATTGCTCTTTCGGTGTTCATTCACCCACAAATAACAAAGCAAAGTGTCATAAGCATAACGCAAAACAGGTTGTTTTGGTTTCCATCTACATAGAAAGAAGAATCTTGGATTTCGCTTATTTCAAAATCGTGTTCTTTGGAGTTAATGCACATTTACCCAGAAATCGCAGTGTATGTAATGAGACCAAAATAACAAACCGACATATTTCCGCTTCCATATGAGTAGAAAGAAGACGAATAAGCTTCGATTGGGCTTATTTCAATTCATAGAATCATAGAATCATAGAGTTGAAATTAGCGTGGTGTTTTTTGGGCGTGCACCAGAATTACCTAACCAAAGCAAAAAGGTGTTCTGGGTTTGAAATAAGCGAAATCCAAGATTCCTCTTTCTATGTTGATGGAAACCAAAACATAATGTTTTGCTTTCTTTCGGCTTTGGAATTAGTGGGTGAATGAACACCTGAGCAATCCAAGCTTATTCGTCCTCTTTCTATTGAGATTAACTAAAACGTCTATGCTTGATTTGGGCTGATAACAAACATTTCGCTCTGCGATTTTTGGTTGAATCTGCATTCTAACCCCAAAAACACCTATTTGAAATAATCCCAATCAGAGCGTTTTTATCTTCTTCCTACGTAGATGGAACGCAAAACCTTATTGCTTTGTTTGGGGGTGATTCTGGTGCTCACCCATAAAACACCATGTAAATTCAAATAAGCCCTCTCGAAGCTTATTCGTCTTCTTTCTACCCATGTGGAAGCGGAAATATGGTGTTTCTTTATTTTGGTCGCATTACATTCACTTTGTGATTTTTGGGTAAATGTGCATTAACACCAAAGAACACTACTTTTTAATAAGCGAAATCCAATATTATTCTTTTATGCAGATGTTAGCCAAAAGACCTTTTTGCTTTGGTTGTGTAATTCTGGTGCACACCCAAAAAACACCACGCTAATTTCAACTCTATGATTCTATGATTCGATGAATTGAAATAAGCCCAATCGAAGCTTATTCGTCTTCTTTCTACTCATATGGAAGCGGAAATATGTCGTTTTGTTATTTTGGTCTCATTACATACACTGCGATTTCTGGGTAAATATGCATTAACTCCAAAGAACACGATTTTGAAATAAGCGAAATCCAAGATTCTTCTTTCTATGTAGATGGAAACCAAAACAACCTGTTTTGCGTTGTTTATGCTTATGACACTTTGCTTTGCAGCTTGTGGGTGAATGAACACCGAAACAGCAATCCAAGCTTATTCGTTCTCTTTCTATTCAGATAAACATAAACACTTATGGTTGATTTGGGCTGATAACAAACATTTGGCTCTGTGATTTTTTGTTGAATGTTCATTCTAACCCCAAAAACAGCTATTTGAAATAAGCCCAATCAGAGCGTGTTCATCTTCTTTCTACGTAGATGGAACGCAAAACACCTTATGTTTGGGGGTGATTCTGGTGCTCACCCAAAAAACACCATATAAATTCCAACTATGATTCTATGTTTCTATGAATTGAAATAAGCCCAATCGAAGCTTATTCGTCTTCTTTCTACGCATATGGTTGCGGAAATATGGCGTTTTGTTATTTTGGTCTCATTACATACACTTTGCGATTTCTGGGTAAAAGTGCATTAATACCAAAGAACACGACTTTGAAATAAGCGAAATCCAAGATTCTTATTTCTATGTAGATGGAACCGAATACAACCTGTTTTGCTTTCTTTAGGCTTATTACACTTTGCTTTGTTATTTGTGGGTGAATGAACACCGAAAGAGCAATCCAAGCTTATTCGTTCTCTTTCTATTGAGATGAACTTAAACACCTATATGGTTGATTTTGGCTGATAAAAAACATTTCATTCTGCGATTTTTGGTTGAATGTGCATTCTTTTTGCTTTGGTTGTGTGATTCTAGTGCAAACCCAAAAAACACCCTGTGAATTGAAATAAGCCTCGAAGCTTATGCGTCTTCTTTCTCCGCATATGGAAGCGGAAATATGGTGTTTTGTCATTTTAGGCTCATTACACTCACTTGGCGATTTGGGGTCAATGTACATTAGAACCAAAGAACACGACTTTGAAATAAGCGCAATCCAAGATTCTTCTTTCTATGTAGATGGTATCCAAAACAACCTGTTTTGCTTTGTTTATGCTTATGACACTTCGATTTGCAGTTTGTGGGTAAATGAATACCGAAATGCAATCCAAGCTTATTTGTCCTCTTTCGATTGAGATTAACTTATACACCTATGGTTGATTTTGGCTGATAACAAACATTTCACTGCGATTTTTGTTTGAATGTGCATTCTTTTTGCTTTGGTTGTGTGATTCTAGTGCAAACCCAAAAAACACCATGCAAATTCAAATAAGCCCTCTCGAAGCTTATTCGTCTTCTGGAAGAAGTATATGGAAGAGGAATGGTGTTTCTTTATTTTGGTCGCATTACATTCACTTTGCCATTTTGGGGTAAATGTGCATTAACACCAGAGAACAATTTTATTAAGCGAAATCCAAGATTCTTCTTTCTATGTAGACGGAACCCAAAAGAACCTGTTTTGCGTTGATTATGCTTATGATACTTCGATTGTCTATTTGTGGGTGAAAGAAAACCGAGTGCAATCCAAGCTTCTTCTCCCTCTTTCAATTGAGATGAACCAAAACACCCATGCTTGATTTGGGCTGATAACATACATTTCGCTCTGCGATTTTTGGTTGAATGTGCATTGTAACCCCAAAAACACTTATTTGAAATAAGCCCAATCAGAGCGTTTTCATCTTCTTCCTATTTAGATGATATCCAGAAGACCTTTCTGCTTTGGTAGTGTGATTCTGGTGCAAACAGAAGGGGAGGGAAACGGGCGGAAGAGCCTGTGCTGCCGCCATCTTGGGCGAGGGCAGGGGGTACCCAGAAGGAGGTGCCACCGGAGGAGAGGCAAGAGGACAGGAAAAGGAGGGAAACGGGCGGAAGAGCCTGTGCTGCCGCCATCGTGGGCGAGGGCAGTGGTACCCGGAAGGAGGTGCCACCGGAGGAGAGGCAAGAGGACAGGAAGGGGAGGGAAACGGGCGGAAGAGCCTGTGCTGCCGCCATCTTGGGCGAGGGCAGGCGTACCGGAAGAGGTGCCACCGGAGGAGAGGCAAGAGGACAGGAAGGGGAGGGAAACGGGCGGAAGAGCCTGTGCTGCCGCCATCTTGGGCGAGGGCAGGGGTACCCGATAAAATATGCCACCGGAGGAGAGGCAAGAGGACAGGAAAAGGAGAGAAACGGGCGGAAGAGCCTGTGCTGCCGCCATCTTGGGCGAGGGCAGGGGTACCGGAAGGAGATGCCACCGGAGGAGAGGCAAGAGGACAGGAAGGGGAAGGAAACGGGCGGAAGAGCCTGTGCTGCCGCCATCTTGGGCGAGGGCAATCTTGCTTCCATTTCTGGGCTGCCATTGCTGCATATTGAAAGAGTTTACAGTCTTTTCTTCTTATGTCCTTTCCTAAGATCTCTAAAAGAAAAGCCTCCGGTTTTTTTTGCAAAAGTCAGTGGCGTAGCGTGGGTTGTCAGCACCCGGGGCAAGGCAAGTAATTTGCGCCCCCTAACCCGTGGATTTGCGCCCCCTAACCCTAACCCCCAGATGTTGCGCCCGGTGCGGCTGGCCCCCCCTGCACCCCCCACGCTACGCCACTGGCAAAAGTATATCTTAACAGTTTTTTCATTTTATTGTATATCATTTCCCAAAAGCTTTTCACTTTCTTATTCCCACCACACATGAAAGAACGTCCCTTCTTTTTCTTTACATTTCCAACATTTGTTACACGTCTTATACATCTTTGCTAACTTTACAGGTGTGATGTACCATCTGTAAAACATTTTCATAACATTTTCTTTCAGTGCCGTGCATGCAGTAAATTTTATATTCTCTTTCCACAATTTTTCCCATTCATCAAATTGAATATTATACCCAAAATCTTTGGCCCACTGTATCATTACCGATTTAACCTCTTTCGTATGCCATTCCAACAATATCTTATACATTTTTGACCGAGTTTTATATTAATTGTTTATTATGTCTATTTGAAATTTAGATTCTTTTTCTACATAACCCCTTTCTTTTAAGTCTTTTTTAAACATTTCATTTACTTGAAAGTAATGCAACCAATCATATACATAATCTTTAACTTGTTCAAATGGTTTCAATTTCCATTTTCCTCCTTCTTTAATTACCAATTCACCATATGTACTCCAATTACCTCTCATATTAATTTTCTTAACACTCATTACCTCCAGCGGAGATAGCCAATAAGGGACTTTTGGCTCCAATATATTTTTGTATCTATCCCATACTTCTATTAAAGAACTCCTGAAAATGTGGTTTCCCGCTCAGGCTTGTGCGATTTTGAATATGACACCTGAAGCTGGAGGATGCCCCACGGCGATTGGTGGAGCTGGGATTGGGCTGAGGTGGGTGATGAAGGTGGGGCTCACACAAGGCACCCCTAAGTGTCCGGGTCAGGAGGGATGACCATTGAGTGCCTCCAGCTCACAACCCTGTGTGGTGGGCTGAGGGGATGGGAATGAATCATCCCAATAACACCCGGCTGGGTGTGAACGGAGCTGATTCAGCCCTCTCTTTCTCTCCCGATAAGTATTGTCAGAGCTGCTTCCAGATCCTAGCTCACAGAGGATCACGCTAGCCAGCGGTCACTTATAAAAGTCTTTTATTGAGTTACAGTTTCCATTCTCAAGCTGCTGCATGCAACTCTACGTCTTATGGGTTAGACCGCGAAGCTCCGTCTGAGTCTCCGCCCCCTGTGCACCAGCTTACTAACCTAGCCTTACTCCACCTTTTCCGCCTGACCGTTCTTCTCTGGGTCCCTCTGCCCCCCGGGGTCTCTTCCTTCCGGGATTCTTCTGACGCTGACCCCCCGGACCCTCCTGTCTCCTTGCGCCGGGCTTTAGGACCTGGCTCCCTTTCCGGGCTGCTTACTGCGCCACCTTCCTGTGCATTTGAACTTGGTGCGCGCGCCCAACCTTCCACTTTCCGCCTGACCGTTTCTTCGCTCCCCGATGGAGGTGTGGCCACTCCTGACTCGTGCCCTCCCTCCTGTTGTGAGCTGCCAGCGCTTGATACCTGGCGCTCTTCCTCTCCCCTGCTCTCTGTTGGTGACGCTGGTCCCGATTTCCAACTGCTGCTCTCTGAGTCCCCTCTGGCCCTTTCTTCCTGGGGTGTCCCCCTAGGCTCCCCCCTTGCCCTGGCCACTGGTGCTCCTTTCTGTGAATCTTCTGATTCACTGGAAAGACTCGGAGATCTCGGGTCGTCGTCATCACTCATCTTTTCTTCTGCCTCCTCCCCCTCGCTCTCTGTTTCCTCCCTTGCCCTTGCCTCTGCTCCTGAACCCCTGACAAGTATTTTCTATTTTCTAGGGTGCTAGTCTCCGTCCAGGTGGGCGCCGTGCCACCCGCCTCGCAAGCGAGACTCTTCCGCTACCACTACCAGCTTTCCAGGGAGAAAGGGGCAAGTCAGGGTTTGCTTGGGCCAATGGAACTCCCTGCCAAAGGAAGAGCCTCCAGCACTTGAATCCACTGCCCACCTGACTCTTCTTTTCATCTCTCAGCTGGCACCGAGTTCTGGTTGGGCCTGGCAAGAGGAGAAGCTTCTGGTCGACAGCGGTGGCAAGTTTCAGGCAAGCCTTCTCAGAAAGTTTGGGGGCTGTGGGACTGCCTGCCACTGGAGTTGCTATAATAATGAATTTTCCTTATGTTATTCCTGTTAAACTCCTTTTAAAGGTGACAGTGTTTGTCCACTTTTGGGACTGCCTGCCACTGGATGCCCTATAAAGATATGGGGCTTTTCAGCATGAAAAAGAAATCCCAATGACCCCTTTGGGACTCACTGCTACAGTGCCGGGGGGGGGCTTTGGAACTCCCTGCCACTTTGAAATGCCTCTCTGGGCGAGGCGTTCAGCAGGTGGTGGGTTCGAATTCCTCCCTGGCAGGAATGCAGACTTAAAGCTGCTAGTCTGAACCCGTGTCTTGCGGTGGACAACATAGCGTACGCAGCCGGAGGTGGGTGCGAGGAGCAGTGCCAGGGGAGCAGCAAGGAAGGTGAAGAAGCCCAGCAATTGGTGGATCCAGGGTTTGAGAGACAGTATTTTTGCACGGCTTCTTTCCGGCCAGAGCAAAGAAAAGTGACTATGAGAGTAGAGATAATTTATTAAATTTATCTGCTTTATCTGGTTCAATAATTATAATAATTATAATTATTATTTAATTATTGTCAGGGGTTCAGGAGCAGAGGTACAGGAAAGGGAGGAAACAGAGAGCGAGGGGGAGGAATCCGAAGGAAATATGAGCGATGACAGCGGCCCCAGATCTCTGAGTCTTTCCAGTGAATCGGAAGATTCACAGAAAGGGGCGCCAGTGGTCAGAGCAAGGGGGGCGCCTAGGGGGACACCCCAGGAAGAAGGGACCAGAGGGGACTCAGAGAGCAGCAGTTGGAAATCGGGACCAGCTTCCCCACCAGAGCGCAGTAGGGGGGAGGGGTCCCAGGTATCGGGATCTGGCGGCTCGCCGCAAGCGGGAGGGCATGAGTCAGGATTGGCCACACCTCCATCGGGGAGCGAGGAAACGGTCAAGAGGAAGGTTGAAGGCTGGGCGTGCGCGCCAAGTTCAAATACACAGGAAGGCAGCACAGTAAGCAGCCCGGATAGGGAGCCAGGTCCTAAAGCCCGCCGCAAGGAGGGAGAAGAGTCCGGGGGGTCAGCGTCAGAAGAGTCCAGGAAGGAAGAGGCCACGGGGGGTAGAGGGACCCAGAGGAGGAAGGAAAGACGGAAGAGGTGGAGCAAGGCTAGAGTATTAAGTTGGTGTACAGGAGGCGGAGACTCAGACGGAGCTTCGCCGGTCTAGCTTCTAAGACGTAGAGCTGCGCGCTGCGGCTTGGAAATTGAAACTGTAACTCAATAAAGACTTTTGTACAGTACTGCCGGCTAGCGTGGTCCTCTGTGAGCTGGGACCTGGAAGCGGCTCTGACAGTAAGCTCCGTCTCCCTTTTGCACCAAAAGCCTCGCAGCGTGAGTGGGCGCAGCGAGGGGTGAAGATTGGTGCTTCGCGAGCTCACGAAAGTCGGACGAGATGAATAGTGAACAGCAGATAGCAGCCCTGCAAAACGCAGTGACACAACTAAACGCCGAGATACTCGCATCCAGGAAGAGGGAGGAGGAAGCGGCTGCCGCCTACAAGGATCTCCAGGTCAGGTTGGAAGTGCTTACAAAGCAGGGGCAACCGGGACCCAAATCGGAGGGAATTGGGCTGGAGAGAAGAGGAGGCAGCCTTGTATCTCATTTCGATGGGAATTTACAGCAGTACCCCAACTTCCGAGCAGATGTGCAGTTTGCGCTGCAACTGCTGGACAAAGACTTTAGAGATGAGCAAGAGAAGGTGGGGTTTATTTTATCCCATTTGCATGGAGACGCTAAAGCGTGGCTGCGCAATCTGTGGAGAGATCAGGATCCGGCGCTCCGAAGTGCAGATGCCTTCATTAAAGCGATGGATTCGTGTTTTTTATCAAATATAGACATTGATATCGCCAGAAAAGAGATACATGGGCTGAAACAAGGGAGGGCCAGTGTGAGGCAGTATCATTCCCACTTTTTTGCACTGGTCAGTGCCCTGGAATGGGACAAAGATTCAGCTCCAGTCAGAGACCTTTTCTGGGAAGGGTTGAACAGTGCGGTAAAAGACGAAATTGCGCGGGGGGAGAGACCCCGGAGCACTCAGGAGATCGTTCAGAGGGCGCTGACGATTGGGGTGCGTCTAGAAGAACGTCCATGGAGCAGAGACGAAGGGCGTGGAGGACGCGAGTCGGCAAGAGCGCCTTCCTTCTTTCCCAGGGATGCAGCGCGTGCGCACTCCACGCCTCCGCCAGGAGGAGGAGGGGAACCTATGGAGGTTGGAGGCGCCAGGGCTCAGTCAGCAACCAGAGCCCTAGCACCGGGAGCAGTCAAAGCGAAGCCTCCTAGAGGGAACAGGAAGTGCTACCTCTGTGACAGTCCTCAGCACATGGCGAAAGAGTGTCCCCAGAGGCTCCACAAGCACACTGCAGCCTCCGCGACGGTAACAGAAGCAACTCAGCAGAGAGAACCACAGCAGGGAAACGACGGAGTCTGGCTGGAAACAGAGGCACTGGGGCCCAGCCAGACGAGTCAGTGAAGCAGTCCCCAGAGATTTTGCAGCCCACAGACCCCCTCCCGCCCAAACCAGTAGTGCAGCTCACCGCATCGCTCCAGCTACCCAATGGACTTACAATGGAAGTGCCAATTACCATTGACTCTGGTAGCAACGCGGACTTTATAGGACAGGTGTCAGAGCTGCTTCCAGATCCTAGCTCACAGAGGATCACGCTAGCCAGCGATCATTAAGTAAAAGTCTTTATTGAGTTACAGTTTCCATTCTCAAGCTGCTGCGTGCAACTCTACGTCTAATGGTTAGATCGGCGAAGCTCCGTGTGAGTCTCCGCCCCTTGTGCACCAACTTAATATCCTAGCCCTGCTCCACCTTTTCCGCCTGACCGTTCTTCTCTGGGTCCCTCTGCCCCCCGGGGTCTCTTCCTTCCGGGATTCTTCTGACGCCGACCCCCCGGAACCCCCTGTCTCCTTGCGCCGGGCTTTAGGACCTGGCTCCCTTTCCTGGCTGCCTACTGCGTCACTTTCCTGTGCATTTGAACTTGGCGCGCGCGCCCAACCTTCCACTTTCCGTCTGACCGTTTCTTCGCTCCCCGATGGAGGTGTGGCCACTCCTGACTCGTGCTCTCCCCCCTGTTGTGAGCTGCCAGCGCTTGATCCCTGGTGCCCTTCCTCTTCCCTGCTCTCTGGCGGTGACGCTGGTCCCGATTTCCAACTGCTCTCCTCTGAGTCCCCTCTGGCTCTATCTTCCTGGGGTGTCCCCCTAGGCTCCCCCCTTGCCCTGGCCACTGGGGCTCCTTTCTGTGAATCTTCTGATTCACTGGAAAGACTCGGAGATCTCGGGTCGTCGTCATCACTCATCTTTTCTTCTGCCTCCTCCCCCTCGCTCTCTGTTTCCTCCCTTGCCCTTGCCGCTGCTCCTGAACCCCTGACATCCATCCCCCACTCGAAGCCCCCCGTTCCCCCTCCCCTCCTTCCGGTGCGGGAGCGGGGTGCTGCTGTGTCAGGGGGACGAATGTCGGATACAGTTCGCTTCCCGTGGCGGGCCTCCATCTGAAGTCTTCCTGTTCTTCCTCCCTGCTCTCGTCGACGACGGTCACCTCCGCTTCCATCTCTGTGCCGCCGTGCTCGAAACCTGGGTCGTCCCCGAAAACGTCCATGTCCGTCTCTCCCTCGCTTCCTTCTGGCGGCGTTGCTCGTCCTGGACCCTCCAGCCATTTCCTGCGCCACTGCTCCTCTGGTCTATCGTCCCACCAATACGAGGGTTCTGAGGCAGATCCCGAGGGTGACCCCTCCGGGGAACGGGCGTCTCGTATCGGTTCCTCCTCCGAGTCGAACCCCCGGAACGTGATGGCTGAAAGCGTGGGCGTGAAAAGCCAGTCGTCGAAAAAGTCTTCTGGCATTGGCCTATGTGGGAAGAGGGCATGAAACTCGTCTTTGAGCAGAGGTTCGTCCAAAGCGTAGCCCGGCACCCAGCTGTTCGCGCTGGCCGGGGTGCCCTCCTTGGCGAGAAGGTATTCTACCCCCTCTTCCCCCCATCTGGAGTCCAAAATCTCCATGACTTCGTTGATGCGCTCCTCCTGTGCCACTCCCGCGTGCCCGGTTCTTTCTCTGAGCGGACTCGGTGCCGTTCCTGGTTCCTGAAACCTGTGCGGTGCCTTGTAGGGAGTGAGCACCGATCTGTGGAACACCGGATGCATCCTGGAACCCTCCGGAAGCGCCAGCCTGAAACCCACCGGGTTGACCCGCTCTTCGACCTGGTAGGGCCCCAGTTGTTTATGCCCTAGTTTCTTCTTCGCCAACGACCTGGCCGGCACTGCGTGGGCTGCTAACCAGACCCAGTCTCCCACTTGGATCTCTTCGCCAACCCTCCTGTGTTTGTCCGCTTGTACCTTGTATGCGTGTTTGGCCAGCTCCAGGTGCCGCCGCAGCTGATCGTGAACCTCCTGCAACTCCGCCGCGAACGCATCTGCTGTCTGCGGCTCTCCCTCCCCCATTCTTTCCAGTCCCGGGAAGGTTCTGGGGTGCCTCCCGTTGTTGGCGAAGAACGGCGTGACCCCCGTGGACACGTGCTTCGTGTTGTTGTAGGCGAACTCGGCGAGAGGCAGGTAATCCACCCACGTCGCAGGCTGTTGATTCGCATAACATCTCAGGTACTGCTGCATGATGGCATTGACCCGCTCCGCTTGCCCGTTGGTCTGCGGGTGTCTAGCCGACGCCAGGTTGATCTTGACGTTCAGGAAGCCCATCAGCTTCTGCCAGAAATTCGAGATGAACTGTCGCCCTCGGTCGGACAGAATAGACCGTGGCAGACCGTGAACCTTGAACACGTGGTCTATGAACAGTTTGGCGGTTTGTTCCGCCGTGGCCACCTTAGCACACGGAATGAAATGTGCCATCTTGGAGAACAAGTCCACCACCACTAGCACGGCCGTCTTGCCCCTCGAGCTGGGCAGATCCGTGACAAAGTCCAGGGCCACTCTCTCCCATGGTTCGACCGGAGTTTGCAGCGGTTCCAACAGTCCGGCCGGCGGTCTGTGCACTGGTTTGGCCCTCTGGCAGGTGTCACATCTCGCTACGTAGTCCGCGACTTCCCCTCTCATTCCGGGCCACCAGAAGTCTCTGGCGACTAATTCCACCGTCTTTTCCTTGCCGAAGTGCCCGGCAGTGGGCGCGTCGTGCAGCTGCTGCAGTACCTTGGCGCGAAGTTCGTCTCCCGGCACGTAGATGGCCCCTTTACGGATGAGCAATCCGTCCCGCAGCTGGAACTCGTCGGTCGCTGCCGTGCCCCTGTGCACCTCTGCGATCTTTGCTTGCGCGAAAGAGTCATCCTGCAACGCTCGTCGCACCGCCTCCAGGTCAACTGTTGCCGAAGCGCACGCCCACACTGTTGGTGCGAAGATGTGCATGGCGGCCGCTGGCGTTGCCTCCTCCAGATACTGCGGCTTACGGGAGAGAGCATCCGCCATGATGTTGGTGTCCCCCGGGACATACTCTATTCGGAAGTCGAAGTTCGCAAAGAACTCAGCCCAACGTATCTGCCTCTGGTTCAGGAACTGTGCCGTACGCCAGTGCTCCAGATTCTTGTGGTCCGTGCAGACCTGCACCGTGTGCTTGGCGCCGATCAGGAAGTGCCTCCACGCTTTGAACGCTGCATGAATGGCCAGCAACTCCCTGTCCCAGATGGTGTAGTTCTGTTCGGACTTGCTGAGCTTCCTGGAGTAAAACGATCCTGGCCGCCAAACCCCCTGCGGGTCTTTCTGCAGCAGGACTGCTCCCACGGCTCTGTCCGAGGCGTCCGTCTCCACCCTCATCGGCCTGCTGGGGTCGACATGCAGCAGCTGCTCTTCCGACGCGAAGAGACGCTTGAGTGCCTGAAAGGACTGCTCCGCCTGCTCTGTCCAGATGAACTTCTTTTTTTTGGAGCTAAGCGTGTCCGTGATGGCCGCTGTCTGCATAGCGAAGCCTTTGATAAACTTGCGATAGAAGTTCGCGAAGCCGACAAACCGTTGGACCTCCTTCCGGTTGCGTGGGCTCTTCCAGTCCAACACCGCTCGAACCTTGGCGCTGTCCATGGCGAGCCCCTTGTCAGACAACTTGTAGCCCAGAAAATCCACCTCCATCACGTCGAATTGGCACTTCTCCAGCTTGGCGTAGAGCCTATGCTGCTGTAGCCTGCCTAGCACTTCTTTGACGTGTCTGTCATGCTCCTGCTGCGATTCCGAAAAGATCAGGATGTCATCTAAGAAACAGACGCACGTCTTGTAGAGGAGCCCCGCCAACACGTGATGCATGAACGCTTGAAAAACGTGGGAGCCATTTTGCAATCCAAAAGGCATAACTCTATATTCGTAGGTGCCCAGCGGCGTGAACATGGCTGTCTTCCACTCATCCCCTTCCCGCATGCGAATGAGGTTGTACGCCCCTCGCAGGTCTAACTTGGTGAACACGCTGCCCTTCCGTACCTTTGCGAGGAGGTCGTCGATTCGGGGCATGGGGAAGTCCGATGGCTTGGTCACACTGTTTAAGATGCGATAGTCCACCACAAGTCTTTTTTGGGGCGTGTCCCGCTTCTTAACAAAGAATACAGGACTGCCCCCCGCTGCCTTGGACTCCCGGATGAAACCGCGCTCCAAATTATGATCTATGAACTCTTTGAGTTCCTGCAGTTCGTCCTCAGACATGGAATACAGCTTCCCTTTAGGCAGCGCCGCCCCCGGCAGCAGGTCAATTTTGCAGTCATATGGTCTGTGGGGGGGTAGCCTGTCCGCCTCCTTCTCGCAGAAAACCTCCAAAAATTCTGCGTACTTGTGGGGAATCGCTTGCAGCGTGCCTAGCAGCAGCTGTGACTCCTCTTCCCCTCCTTCCTGCCGGGGAACGATGCAGTGTTCAGCACAAAAGGAAGAGCCGAAGGTCAGCTGCCTCTGGTACCAAGCCAGCATTGGGCTGTGCTTGTCCAGCCAACTCATGCCCAATACAATGGGCGTGTCCGATAGTTGAGTGACGTTGAAGCTGATGATTTCCCTGTGATTCCCAAGTCGCATCACCATTGGTGGCGTCTGCTTCACCACTTGCCCCCCTAGCAGCTCCCTGCCATCCACCGTGACCACCTGCAGGGGCAGCGTGGCAGGCAGCAACTGTACAGCGTGCCGGTCGACAAAGTCCTGCCCTATAAAGTCCGCATTGCTTCCCGAGTCAATGGTGAGCGGCACGTCCATGGTGATTCCATTGGGCAGCTGGAGCGATGCGGTGAGCCTCACTACTGGTTTGGGCGGGAGGGGGTCCATGGGCTGTGAAATCTCCGGGGACTTCTTCACTGACACGTCTGGCTGGGCCCCATTGCCTCTTCCTCCAGCCAGACATCGTCGTTTCCCTGCTGTGGTCCTCCTTGTTGCGTTGCTGCAGTTACCATTGCTGAGGCTGCAGTGTGCTTGTGGAGCCTCCGGGGACACTCTTTCGCCATATGCCCTGGATCCTCGCAGATGTAACACTTCCTGTTCCCTCTAGGAGGCTTCGCTTTCACTGTTGTCGGTGCTAGGGCTCTGGCTGCTGATTGAGCCCTTGCACTTCCAACCTCCATAGGTTCCACTCCTCCTCCTGGCGGAGGCGTGGATTGCGCACGCGCTGCTTCTCTGGGAAGGAAGGAGGAGCCCCTGGCTGGTTCGCGCCCTCCACGCCCTTCGTCCCTGCTCCACGGACGTTCTTCCAGCCGCACCCCCACGGCTAGCGCCCTCTGAACGATCTCCTGCGTGGTCCGGGGTCTCTCCCCCCTCGCAATTTCATCTTTAACAGAGCCGTGCAATCCCTCCCAAAACAGGTCTCTTACAGGAGCCGAATCCCTGTCCCATTCCAGAGCACTGACCAAAGCGAAAAAGCGGGCATGATACTGCCTTACGCTGGCCCTCCCTTGTTTCAGTCCATGTATCTGCTGCCGAGCAAGATCCACGTCAATGCTTGATAGGAAACACCCATCCATCGCTTTAATAAAGGCATCCGCATTTTGGAGCGCCGGATCCTTATCCCTCCACAAATTGCGCAGCCATGCTTTAGCTTCCCCATGCAAATGGGACATGATGAACCCCACTTTCTCTTGCTCATCTCTAAAGTCTTTTTTCAGCAGCTCCAGTGCGCACATTACATCTGCTCTAAAGTTGGGGTACTGCTGCAGGTTCCCATCGAAGTGAGAGACCAGACCGCCTGTTCGTCTCGCCAACCCAATTCCCTCCTGTCTGGGTGTCAGTTGCCCGTGCTTCGTAAGCATGTCCAACCTGACCTGGAGATCCCTGCAGGCGGCAGCTGCCTCCTCCTCTCTCTTCCTGGATGCGAGAGCCTCGGCATTCAGTTGTGACACTGCTTTTCTGAGTTCCTCTATCTGCTGCTCAGCCGTCATGTTGTCTGCCGTTCGTGAGCTAGCTAGTAGGCACCTGCTTCTCTCCTCTCCTCGAGGCTGTAGATGCCCACAATTTGTGAGACGGAGCTTACTGTCAGAGCTGCTTCAAGATCCTAGCTCACAGAGGATCACGCTAGCCAGCGGTCATTAAGTAAAAGTCTTTATTGAGTTACAGTTTCCATTCCCAAGCTGCTGCGTGCAACTCTACGTCTAATGGCTAGATCGGCGAAGCTCCGTCTGAGTCTCCGCCCCTTGTGCACCAACTTAATATCCTAGCCCTGCTCCACCTTTTCCGCCTGACTGCTCTCCTCTGGGTCCCCCTGCCCCCCGGGGTCTCTTCCTTCCGGGATTCTTCTGACGCCGACCCCCCGGAACTCCCTGTCTCCTTGCGCCGGGCTTTAGGACCTGGCTCCCTTTCCTGGCTGCCTACTGCGTCACTTTCCTGTGCATTTGAACTTGGCGCGCCCGCCCAACCTTCCACTTCCCGTCTGACCGTTTCTTCGCTCCCCGATGGAGGTGTGGCCACCCCTGACTCGTGCCCTCCCCCCTGTTGCGAGCTGCCAGCGCTTGATCTCTGGCGCTCCTCCTCTTCCCTGCTCTCTGGCTGTGACGCTGGTCCCGATTTCCAACTGCTCTCCTCTGAGTCCCCTCTGGCTCTATCTTCCTCGGGTGTCCCCCTAGGCTCCCCCCTTGCCCTGACCACTGGTGCTCCTTTCTGTGAATCTTCTGATTCACTGGAAAGACTCGGAGATCTCGGGTCGTCGTCATCACTCATCTTTTCTTCTGCCTCCTCCCCCTCGCTCTCTGTTTCCTCCCTTGCTCTTGCCTCTGCTCCTGAACCCCTGACACTGAGTGACGTTGAAGCTGATGATTTCCCTGTGATTTCCAAGTCGCATCACCATTCGTGGCGTCTGCTTCACCACTTGCCCCCCTAACAGCTCCCTGCCATCCACCGTGACAACCTGCAGGGGCAGCGTGGCAGGCAGCAACTGTATAGCGTGCCGGTCGACAAAGTCCTGCCCTATAAAGTCCGCATTGCTTCCTGAGTCAATGGTGATTGGCACGTCCATGGTGATTCCATTGGGCAGCTGGAGCGATGCGGTGAGCCTCACTACTGGTTTGGGCGGGAGGGGGTCCATGGGCTGTAGAATCTCTGGGGACTTCTTCACTGACACGTCTGGCTGGGCCCCAGTGCCTCTTCCTCCAGCCAGACTCCGTCGTTTCCCTGCTGCGTTGCTGCAGTTACCATTGCTGAGGCTGCAGTGTGCTGGTGGAGCCTCCGGGGACACTCTTTCGCCATATGCTGCGGATCATCGCAGATGTAACACTTCCTGTTCCCTCTAGGAGGCTTCGCTTTCACTGCTGCCGGTGCTAGGGCTCTGGCTGCTGACTGAGCCCTTGCACTTCCAACCTCCATAGGTTCCGTCCCTCCTCCAGACGGAGGCGTGGATTGCGCACGCGCTGCTTCTCTGGGAAAGAAGGAGGAGCCCCTGGCTGGTTCGCGCCCTCCACGCCCTTCGTCCCTGCTCCACGGACGTTCTTCCAGCCGCACCCCCACCGCCAGCGCCCTCTGAACGATCTCCTGCGTGGTCCGGGGTCTCTCCCCCCTCGCAATTTCATCTTTAACCGAGCCGTGCAATCCCTCCCAAAACAGGTCTCTAACCGGAGGCGAATCTCTGTCCCATTCCAGGGCACTGACCAAAGTGAAAAAGCGGGCATGGTACTGCCTTACGCTGGCCCTCCCTTGCTTCAGTCCATGTATCTGCTGCCGAGCAAGATCCACGTCAATGCTTGATAAAAAGCACCCATCCATTGCTTTAATAAAGGCATCCGCATTTTGGAGTGCCGGATCCTTATCCCTCCACAAATTGCGCAGCCATGCTTTAGCATCTCCATGCAAATGGGACATGATGAATCCCACTTTCTCTAGTTCATCTCTAAAGTCTTTGTTCAGCAGTTGCAGTGCACACATTACATCTGCTCTAAAGTTGGGGTACTGTTGCAGGTTCCCATCGAAGTGAGAGACCAGACCGCCTGTTCGTCCCCCCAACCCAATTCCCTCCTGTTTGGGTGTCAGTTGCCCTTGCTTCGTAAGCATGTCCAACCTGACCTGGAGATCCCTGTAGGCGGCAGCTGCCTCCTCCTCTCTCTTCCTGGATGCGAGAGCCTCGGCATTCAGTTGTGACACTGCTTCTCTGAGTTCCGCTATCTGCTGCTCAGCCGTCATGTTGTCTGCCGTTCGTGAGCTCGCTAGTAGGCACCCGTTTTCTCTCCTCTCCTTGAGGCCGTAGATGCCCACAATTAAGAGACGGAGCTTACTGTCAGAGCTGCTTCCAGATCCTAGCTCACAGAGGATCACGCTAGCCAGCGATCATTAAGTAAAAGTCTTTATTGAGTTACAGTTTCCATTCTCAAGCTGCAGCGTGCAACTCTACGTCTAATGGTTAGATCGGCGAAGCTCCGTCTGAGTCTCCTTCCTGTGCATTTGAACTTGGCGCGCGCGCCCAACCTTCCACTTTCCGTCTGACCGTTTCTTCGCTCCCCGATGGAGGTGTGGCCACTCCTGACTCGTGCCCTCCCCCCTGTTGTGAGCTGCCAGCGCTTGATCCCTGGCGCCCTTCCTCTTCCCTGCTCTCTGGCGGTGACGCTGGTCCCGATTTCCAACTGCTCTCCTCTGAGTCCCCTCTGGCTCTATCTTCCTGGGGTGTCCCCCTAGGCTCCCCCCTTGCCCTGGCCACTGGTGCTCCTTTCTGTGAATCTTCTGATTCACTGGAAAGACTCGGAGATCTCGGGTCGTCGTCATCACTCATCTTTTCTTCTGCCTCCTCCCCCTCGCTCTCTGTTTCCTCCCTTGCCCTTGCCTCTGCTCCTGAACCCCTGACAACAGGATTTCATCGAGCAGCACAATATAATGCTACTGCCAGCCACGCTGCCCCTGAAGGTTGTCACGGTGGATGGCAGGGAATTGCTAGGGGGGCAGGTGGTGAAGCAAACGCCACCGATGGTGATGCAAATTGGAAATCACAGGGAAGTCATCAGCTTTAATGTCACCCAACTGTCGGACACGCCTGTGGTGTTGGGCATGAGTTGGCTGGACAGGCACAGTCCAACGTTGGCTTGGTACCAGCGGCAACTAACTTTCGGCTCCTCTTACTGTGCAGAACACTGCATCCTGCCCAGACCGGAGGGGGAAGAAGAGGACACACAGCTGCAATTAGGCACGCTGCAAGCAGTGCCCCACAAGTACGCAGAATTTTTGGAGGTTTTATGCGAGAAGGAGGCGGACAAGCTGCCTCCCCACAGGCCCTATGACTGCAAGATTGACCTCCTGCCAGGGGCGACGCTGCCGACAGGGAAACTGTATTCCATGTCTGAAGATGAGCTGCAGGAACTCAGGGAGTTCATAGATCATAATTTGGAGCGCGGGTTCATCCGGGAGTCCAAGGCAGTGGGGGGCAGTCCTGTATTCTTTGTGAGGAAGAAGGACACGCCCCAAAAAAGACTTGTGGTGGACTATAGGATTTTGAACTCGAAAACCAAGCCCACGGCTTTCCCCATGCCCAAGATCGACGACCTCCTCGCGACGGTGCGCAAAGGACGCGTGTTCACCAAGTTGGATCTGCGAGGGGCGTACAACCTTATTCGCATACGGGAGGGCGACAAGTGGAAGACGGCCATGTTCACGCCCCTGGGCACCTACGAATACAGAGTTATGCCGTTTGGATTACAAAATGGCTCCCACTCTTTTCAAGCTTTCATGCATCACGTGTTAGGGGGGCTCCTCTACAAGAAGTGTGTCTGCTTCCTGGACGACATCCTGATATTTTCAGAATCACAGGAGGTTCACGACAGAGATGTCAAGGAAGTTCTGCAAAGGCTACAGGAGCATAGACGGTACGCCAAGCTGGAGAAGTGCCAGTTCGACATGACGGAGGTGGATTTCCTGGGCTACAAGTTGTCGGACAATGGGCTAGCCATGGACAGCGCCAAGGTTCGTGCAGTGTTGGACTGGAAGAGCCCGCGCAGCCGGAAGGAGGTCCAGCGGTTTGTCGGCTTTGCTAAGTTCTATCGCAAGTTCATCAAGGGGTTCGCGATGCAGACAGCGGCCATTACCGACACGCTCAGCTCCAAGAAGAAGAAGTTCATCTGGACGGAGCAGGCGGAGCAGTCCTTTCGGAAACTCAAGCGCCTCTTCTCGTCCTTCTCTTGCTCATCTCTAAAGTCCTTAGCCAGCAGTTGCAGTGCACACATTACATCTGCTCTAAAGTTGGGGTACTGTTGTAAATTCCCATCGAAGTGAGAGACTAGACCGCCTGTTCGTCTCCCCAACCCAATCCCCTCCGGTCTGGGTGTCAGTTGCCCTTGCTTCGTAAGCATTTCCAACCTGACCTGGAGATCCCTGTAGGCGGCAGCTGCGTCCTCCTCTCTCTTCCTGGATGCAAGTGTCTCGGCATTCAGTCGTGTCACTGCTTCTCTGAGTTCCGCTATCTGCTGTTCGGCCGTCATATTGTCTGCCGTTCGTGAGCTCGCTAGTAGGCACCCGCCTTCTCTCCTCTCCGCGAGGCCGTAGATGCCCACAATATGAGACGGAGCTTACTGTCAGAGCTGCTTCCAGATCCTAGCTCACAGAGGATCACGCTAGCCAGCGGTCACTTTGTAAAAGTCTTTATTGAGTTACAGTTTCCATTCTCAAGCTGCTGCGTGCAGCTCTACGTCTTATGGGTTAGACCGGCGAAGCTCCGTCTGAGTCTCCGCCCCCTGTACACCAGCTTAATACCCTAGCCTTACTCCACCTTTTCCGCCTGACCGTTCTTCTCTGGGTCCCTCTGCCCCCCGTGGCCTCTTCCTTCCGGGACGCTTCTGACGCTGACCCCCCGGACCCTTCTGTCTCCTTGCGTCGGGCTTTAGGACCTGGCTCCCTTTCCGGGCTGCTTACTGCGCCACCTTCCTGTGCATTTGAACTTGGCGCGCGCGCCCAACCTTCCACTTTCCGCTTGACCGTTTCTTCGCTCTCCGATGGAGGTGTGGCCACTCCTGACTCATGCCCTCCCTCCTGCTGCGAGCTGCCAGAGCTTGATACCTGGCGCCCTTCCTCTCCACTGCGCTCTGTTGGTGACGCTGGTCCCGATTTCCAACTGCTGCCCTCTGAGCCCCCTCTGGACCCTTCTTCCTGGGGTGTCCCCCTAGGCTCCCCCCTTGCTCTGGCCACTGGCGCTCCTTTCTGTGAATCTTCTGATTCACGGGAAAGACTCGGAGATCTCGGGTCGTCGTCATCACTCATCTTTTCTTCTGCCTCCTCCCCCTCGCTCTCTGTTTCCTCCCTTGCCCTCGCCTCTGCTCCTGAACCCCTGACATCCATCCCCCCTCGAAGCCCCCCCTTCCCCCCTCCCCTCCTTCCGGTGCGGGAGCTGGGTGCTGCAGTGTCATGGGGACGAATGTCGGATACAGTTCGCTTCCCGTGGCGGGCCTCCAACTGAAGACTTCCGGTTCTTCCTCCCTGCGCTCGTCGACAACGGTCACCTCTGCCTCCATCTCTGTGCCTCCGTGCTCGAACCCAAAATCCTCCCCGTACATGTCCACGTCCGTCTCCGCCTCAGTCGTTCCCGGGTCTGTCGCTCGACCTGGAACCTCCCGCCACTTCCTGCGCCGCTGTTCCTCTGGTCTATCGTCCCACCAATACGAGGGTTCTGAGGCCGATCCCGCGGTCGACCCCTCCGGGGAACGTGAGTCCATTGTCGGTTCCTCGTCCGAGTCGAACCCCCGGAACGTGCTGGCTGAAAGCGTCGGTGTGAAAAGCCAATCGTCGAAAAAGTCTGCTGGCATGGGCCTGTGTGGGAAGAGGGCATGAAACTCGTCTTTGAGCAGAGGTTCCTCCAAAGCGTAGCCCAGCACCCAGCTGTTGGCACTGGCCGGGGTGCTCTCTCTGGCGAGAAGGTATTCTACTCCCTCTTCCCCCCATCTCGAGTCCAAAATCTCTGTGACTTCGTTGATGGGCTCCTCCTGTGGCACTCCCCTTTGCTCGGTTCCCTCTCGGAGCGGACTCGGCGCCGTTCCTGGTTCCTGAAATCTGTGAGGTGTCTTGTAGGGAGTGAGCACCGATCTGTGGAACACCGGATGCATCCTGGAGCCCTCCGTCAGCGTCAGCCTGAAGGCTACCGGGTTGACCTGCTCTTCGACTTGGTAGGGTCCCAGTTGTTTATGCCCTAATTTCTTCTTCGCTAACGACCTGGCCGGCACTGCGTGGGCTGCCAACCATACCCAGTCGCCCACATGGATCTCTTCGCCAACCCTCCTGTGTCTGTCCGCTTGTACCTTGTATGCGTGCTTAGCCAGCTCCAGGTGCCGCCGAAGCTGATCGTGGACCTCCTGCAACTCTGACGCGAACGCGTCTGCAGTCTGCGGCTCCTCCCCCCCCATTCTGTCCAGTCCCGGGAAGGTTCTGGGGTTCCTTCCGTTGTTGGCGAAGAACGGCGTCACCCCCGTGGACACGTGCTTCGTGTTGTTGTAGGCGAACTCGGCGAGAGGCAGGTAATCCACCCACGTGTTGGTTCGCTGTTGGTTCGCATAACATCTCAGGTATTGCTGCATGATGGCATTGACCCGCTCCGCTTGCCCGTTGGTCTGCGGGTGTCTAGCCGAAGCCAGGTTGATCTTGACGTTCAGGAAGCCCATCAGCTTCTGCCAGAAGTTCGAGATGAACTGCCGCCCCCGGTCGGACAGAATAGACCGCGGCAGACCGTGAACCTTGAACACGTGATCTATGAACAGTTTGGCGGTTTGTTCCGCCGTGGCCACCTTCGCACACGGAATGAAATGTGCCATCTTGGAGAACAAGTCCACCACCACTAGCACCGCCGTCTTGCCCCTCGAGCTGGGCAGATCCGTGACAAAGTCCAAGGCCACTCTCTCCCATGGTTCGAACGGAGTTTGCAGCAGTTCCAGCAGTCCGGCCGGCGGTCTGTGCACTGGTTTGGCCCTCTGGCAGGTGTCACACCTCGCTACGTAGTCCGCGACTTCCCCTCTCATCCTGGGCCACCAGAAGTCTCTGGCGACTAATTCGACCGTCTTCTCCTTGCCAAAGTGCCCGGCAGTGGGCGCGTCGTGCAGCTGCTGCAGTACCTTGGCGCGAAGTTCGTCTCCCGGCACGTAGATGGCCCCTTTACGGATGAGCAATCCATCGCGCACCTGGAACTCGTCGGTCACTGCCGTGCCCCTGTGCACCTCTGCCATCTTTGTTTGCGCGAAGGAGTCATCCTGCAACGCTCGTCGTACCGCATCCAGGTCAACCGTTGCCGAAGCGCACGCCCACACTGCCGGTGCGAAGATGTGCATGGCAGCCGCTGGCGTCGCCTCCTCCAGATACTGTGGTTTACGGGATAGGGCATCCGCCATGACGTTGGTGTCTCCCGGGACATACTCTATTCGGAAGTCGAAGTTCGCAAAGAACTCAGCCCAACGTATCTGCCTCTGGTTCAGGAACTGCGCCGTGCGCCAGTGCTCCAGATTCTTGTGGTCCGTGCAGACCTGCACCGTGTGCTTGGCGCCGATCAGGAAGTGCCTCCACGCCTTGAATGCTGCATGAATGGCAAGCAACTCCCTGTCCCAGATGGTGTAGTTCTGTTCAGACTTGCTGAGCTTCCTGGAGTAAAATGCTCCCGGCCTCCAAGCCCCCTGCGGGTCTCGCTGCAGCAGGACTGCTCCCACGGCTCTGTCAGAAGCGTCTGTCTCCACCCTCATCGGCCTGCTGGGGTTGACATGCAGTAGCTGCTCTTCCGACGCGAAGAGACGCTTGAGTGCCTGAAAGGATTGCTCCGCCTGCTCCGTCCAGATGAACTTCTTTTTCTTGGAGCTGAGCGTGTCCGTGATGGCCGCTGTTTGCATAGCAAATCCCTTGATAAACTTGCGATAGAAGTTCGCAAAGCCGACAAACCGCTGGACCTCCTTCCGGCTGCGCGGGCTTTTCCAATCCAACACTGCGGAAACCTTGGCGCTGTCCATGGCGAGCCCCTTGTCTGACAACTTGTAGCCCAGGAAATCCACTTCCGTCACGTCGAACTGGCACTTTTCCAGCTTGGCGTAAAGCCTATGCTGCTGTAGCCTGCTCAGCACTTCCTTGACGTGTCTGTCGTGATCCTGCTGCGATTCAGAAAAGATCAGGATGTCATCCAAGAAGCAGACACACGTCTTGTAGAGGAGCCCCGCTAACACGTGATGCATGAAAGCTTGAAAACAGTGGGAGCCATTTTGCAGTCCAAAAGGCATAACTCTATATTCGTAGGTGCCTGGGGGTGTGAACTTGGCTGTCTTCCACTCATCTCCTTCCCGCATGCGAATGAGGTTGTACGCCCCTTGCAGGTCCAACTTGGTGAACACGCGGCCCTTGCGTACCGTTGCGAGGAGGTCGTCGATTCTGGGCATGGGGAAGTCCGAGGGCTTGGTCACACTATTCAAGGTGCGATAGTCCACCACAAGCCTTTTTTGGGGCGTGTCCTTCTTCTTAACAAAGAATACAGGACTGCCCCCCACTGCCTTGGACTCTCGGATGAAACCGCGCTCCAAATTATGATCTATGAACTCTTTGAGTTCCTGTAGTTCTTCCTCAGACATGGAATACAGCTTCCCTTTGGGCAGCACCGCCCCTGGCAGTAGGTCAATTTTGCAGTCATATGGTCTGTGGGGGGGTAGCTTGTACGCCTCCTTCTCGCAGAAGACCTCCAAAAATCCCGCGTATTTGTGGGGGATTGCTTGCAGCGTCCCCAGCTGCAGCTGTGCCTCCTCCTCCTCTCCCTCCTGCCGGGGCAGAATGCAGTGTTCAGCGCAATATGATGAGCCGAAGACCAGCTGCCGTTGGTACCACGCCAACGTCGGACTGTGTCTGTCCAGCCAACTCATGCCCAAGACAATAGGCGTGTCCGACAGTCTGGTGACATTAAAACTGATGACTTCCTTGTGATTTCCAAGTCGCATCACCAAAGGTGGCGTTTGCTTCACCACCTGCCCCCCTAGCAGCTCCCTGCCATCCACTGTGACGACCTGTAGGGGCAGCGTGGCAGGCAGCAGCTGTATAGCGTGTTTGTCGACAAAGTCCTGCCCTATAAAGTCCGCATTGCTTCCTGAGTCAACGGTGATTGGCACGTCTAGAATGAGGCCATTGGGTAGCTGAAGTGATGCAGTGAGCTGCACTGCTGGTTTGGGCGGGAGGGGGTCTGTGGGCTGCAAAATCTCTGGGGACTGCTTCACTGACTCGTCTGGCTAGGCCCCAGTGCCTCTGTCTCCAGCCAGACTCCGTCGTTTCCCAGCTGTGAGTCTCCGTGCTGAGTAGCTGCAGTCACACCGTTGCAGAGGCTGCATTGAGCTTGTGGATCCTCTGGGGACACTCTTTCGCCATGTGTTGCGGACTTTCGCAGATGTAACACTTCCGGTTCCCTCTAGGAGGCTTCGCTTTGACTGCTCCCGGCGCTATGGCTCTGGTTGCTGACTGAGCTCTGACACCGCCAACCTCCATAGGTTCCGCTCCCCCTCCTCGCGGAGGCGTGGATTGCGCACGCGCAGCTTCCCTGGGAACGAAGGAGAACCCTCTCGCTGGTTCGTGCCCTCCACGCCCTTCGTCCCTGCTCCATGGACGTTCCTCCAGCCGCACCCCAACCGCCAGCGCCCTCTGAACGATCTCCTGCGTGCTCCGGGGTCTCTCCCCCCTTGCAATTTCGTCTTTAACCGCGCTGTTCAATCCTTCCCAAAACAGGTCTCTGACTGGAGCCGAATCTCTGTCCCATTCCAGGGCACTGACCAATGCAAAAAAGCGGGCATGATACTGCCTTACACTGGCCCTCCCTTGTTTCAGTCCATGTACCTCCTTCCGGGCAAGATCCACGTCTATGCTTGATAAAAAGCACCCATCCATCGCTTTAATAAAGGCATCCGCATCTTGGAGCGCCGGATCCTTATCTCTCCACAAATTGCGCAGCCATGCTTTGGCATCTCCATGCAAATGGGACATGATAAATCCCACCTTCTCTTGCTCATCTCTAAAGTCCTTAGCCAGCAGTTGCAGTGCACACATTACATCTGCTCTAAAGTTGGGGTACTGTTGTAAATTCCCATCGAAGTGAGAGACTAGACCGCCTGTTCGTCTCCCCAACCCAATCCCCTCCGGTTTGGGTGTCAGTTGCCCTTGCTTCGTAAGCATTTCCAACCTGACCTGGAGATCCCTGTAGGCGGCAGCTGCGTCCTCCTCTCTCTTCCTGGATGCAAGTGTCTCGGCATTCAGTCGTGTCACTGCTTCTCTGAGTTCCGCTATCTGCTGTTCGGCCGTCATATTGTCTGCCGTTCGTGAGCTCGCTAGTAGGCACCCGCCTTCTCTCCTCTCCGCGAGGCCGTAGATGCCCACAAGTTGGGACGGAGCTTACTGTCAGAGCTGCTTCCAGATCCTAGCTCACAGAGGATCAGGCTAGCCAGCGGTCACTTTGTAAAAGTCTTTATTGAGTTACAGTTTCCATTCTCAAGCTGCTGCGTGCAGCTCTACGTCTTATGGGTTAGACCGGCGAAGCTCCGTCTGAGTCTCCGCCCCCTGTACACCAGCTTAATACCCTAGCCTTACTCCACCTTTTCCGCCTGACCGTTCTTCTCTGGGTCCCTCTGCCCCCCGTGGCCTCTTCCTTCTGGGACGCTTCTGACGCTGACCCCCCGGACCCTTCTGTCTCCTTGCGTCGGGCTTTAGGACCTGGCTCCCTTTCCGGGCTGCTTACTGCGCCATCTTCCTGTGCATTTGAACTTGGCGCGCGCGCCCAACCTTCCACTTTCCGCTTGACCGTTTCTTCGCTCCCCGATGGAGGTGTGGCCACTCCTGACTCATGCCCTCCCTCCTGCTGCGAGCTGCCAGAGCTCGATACCTGGCGCCCTTCCTCTCCACTGCGCTCTGTTGGTGATGCTGGTCCCGATTTCCAACTGCTGCCCTCTGAGCCCCCTCTGGACCCTTCTTCCTGGGGTGTCCCCCTAGGCTCCCCCCTTGCTCTGGTCACTGGCGCTCCTTTCTGTGAATCTTCTGATTCACTGGAAAGACTCGGAGATCTCGGGTCGTCGTCATCACTCATCTTTTCTTCTGCCTCCTCCCCCTCGCTCTCTGTTTCCTCCCTTGCCCTCGCCTCTGCTCCTGAACCCCTGACACATGCCCTCCCGCTTGCAGCGAGCCGCCAGATCCCGATACCTGGGACCCCTCCCCCCTACTGCGCTCTGGTGGGGAAGCTAGTCCCGATTTCCAACTGGGGCCGCTGTCATCGCTCATATTTCCTTCGGATTCCTCCCCCTCGCTCTCTGTTTCCTCCCTTTCCTGTACCTCTGCTCCTGAACCCCTGACAATAATTAAATAATGTCAGGGGTTCAGAAGCAGAGACGCAGAGAAGGGAGGAGACAGAGAGCGAGGGGGAGGAATACGAAGGAAAGATGAGTGGGGATGACGAACCGAGATCGCCGAGCTTATCCAGTGAGTCCGAGGATTCCCAGAAGGGAGCGCCAGCAGTCAGAGCAAGGGGGGAAAGCAGGGGGACACCCCAGGAAGAAGGGTCCAGAGAGGAATCAGAGAGCAGCAGTTGGAGATCGGGACCCACGTACCCAGACGGGAACAGCGGGGAGAAAGGGGACCAGATATCGGGTTCCGGAGGCTTTCAGAAGGAGGGAGGGCATGAGTCAGGAGTTGTCACGCCCACCTCGGGGAGCGACGAAACGATCAAGAGGAAGGTTGAGAGTTGGGCGCGCGCGCCAAGTTCAAATGTAGCGGAAGCTGGCGCAGTAAGCAGCCCAGAGAGTGAACCAGGTCCCAAAGCCCGCCGCAAGGAGGCGGAAGGGTCAGGGGGGTCCGCGTCAGAAGAGAGTAGGAAAAAGGAGACCCCGGGGGGCAGAAGGACCCAGAGACGGAGGGAAAGGCGCAGGAGGTGGAGCAAGGCTAGGGTATTAAGCTGGTGTGCTAGAGGCGGAGACTCAGACGGGTCTTCGCCGGTCTGACCTAGAAGAAGTAGGGCTGCACATTGCAGTTTGGAAATGGAACCTGTAATCCAATAAAGACTCTTTTAACCTGAACGCTGGCTAGCGTGGTCCTATGTGAGCTGGGACTGAGTGGCAGCCCTGACAGTAAGACCCGTCTCACTAAAGCTTCGGACACCTGATACCTCGCAGCGGAGGCAGAAGCAGCGAGAGGAGGAAATTGGTGTTTGGGAGCGAGCTCACAACGGTTGGCAGAGATGACGGAAGCAGAGAAAATTTTAGCGCTGCAACAGGCAGTGACCCAATTGAACGCGGAGGTACAGGCATCCAAGAAAAGGGAGGAGGATGCGGCAGCCGCCTACAGAGATCTCCACGCCAGGTTTGAAGCATTGGTTAAGCATGGGCAGCCAGGACCCAGACCGGAGGGGGTTGGGTTGGCACGGAGAGCAGGAGGGCTTGTGGCTCACTTCGATGGGAATTTACAACAGTACCCCAATTTTCGAGCAGACGTAATGTGCGCACTGCAACTGCTGGCGAAAGACTTTAGGGATGAGGAAGAGAAAGTGGGGTTTATACTATCCCATTTGCATGGGGATGCGAAAGCGTGGCTACGCAATTTGTGGAGGGATAAAGATCCGGCGCTTCAGAATGCAGATGCCTTTATCAAAGCGATGGATGCGTGCTTTTTATCTACCATTGACGTGGATCTTGCCCGACGGGAGATTCATGGACTGAAACAAGGGAGGGCGAGCGTACGCCAGTATCACGCCCGCTTTTTTGCGCTGGTCAGTGCCTTAGAATGGGACCGGGATTCGCCCCCAGTCAGAGACCTCTTCTGGGAAGGTTTGAGCAGTGCTGTTAAAGACGAAATTGCGAGGGGGGAGAGGCCCCGGAGCACGCAGGAGGTGGTCCAAAGGGCGCTGACTGTGGGGGTGAGGCTGGAAGAACGTCCATGGTGCAGAGACGAAGGACGTGGAGGGCGCGAAGCAGCGAGAAGTTTCTCTTTCATTCCCAGGGAAACTGCGCGTGCGCAATCCACACCTCCGCCAGGAGGGGGAGTCGAACCTATGGAGGTGGGAGGCGCCAGGGCTCAGTCAGCTACCAGAGCCCCTGCACCGGCGGCAGTCAAGACTAAACCTCCTAGAGGGACCAGGAAGTGTTATATATGCGACAGCTCTCAACACTTGGCGAAAGAGTGTCCCCAGAGGAGCTCCAAGCACACTGCAGCCTCCGCAATGGTGAAAGCGGCCACGCAACACAGCGAACAACAGCAGGGAAACGACGATGTCTGGCTGGAGACAGAGGCACTGGGGCCCAGCCAGACGCATCACTGAAGCAGTCCCCAGCAATCTTGCAACCCACGGACCCCCTCCCACCCAAACCAGTAGTGCAACTCACAGCATCTCTCCAGCTGCCCGATGGCGTCACTATCGAAGTGCCGCTTTCTGTGGATTCTGGAAGCAACGCAGACTTTATAGCACAGGATTTTGTGGAGCAGCACGCTATACAGCTATTACCGGCCACTCTGCCCCTGCAAGTCGTCACAGTGGATGGTAGAGAGTTGCTGGGGGGGCAGGTGGTGAAGCAAACGCCGCCAATGGTGATGCGCCTTGGCAACCACAGGGAAGTCATCAGTTTTAACGTCACCCGCCTGTCGGACACACCCATTGTGTTGGGCATGAGTTGGCTGGACAGGCACAGTCCGACACTGGCTTGGTACCAGCGACAGCTGATCTTCGGCTCCTCTTACTGCGCAGAACACTGCATCCTGCCCGAACAGGAGGGAGAGGAGGAGGAATCACAACTGCAGTTGGGAACGTTGCAAGCAGTCCCCCACAAATATGCAGACTTTCTGGAGGTCTTCTGCGAGAAGGAGGCAGACAAGTTACCACCGCACAGGCAATATGACTGCAAGATTGACCTCCTACCAGGGGCGACGCTACCGAAGGGGAGGCTGTATTCCATGTCGGAGGATGAACTACAGGAACTCAAACAGTTCATAGATCACAATTTGGAGCGCGGTTTCATCCGGGAGTCCAGGGCAGTGGGGGGCAGTCCTGTTTTCTTTGTGAAGAAGAAGGACACGCCCCAAAAAAGGCTGGTGGTGGATTTTCGCCTCTTGAACAAGATGACCAAGCCCTCTGATTTCCCCATGCCCAGGATTGACGACCTACTGGCGACGGTGCGCAAGGGACGCGTGTTTACCAAGTTGGACCTGCGAGGGGCGTACAATCTCATCCGCATGAGGGAGGGCGATGAGTGGAAGACAGCCATGTTCACGCCTCTGGGAACCTACGAGTACAGAGTGATGCCGTTTGGATTGCAAAACGGTTCTCACTGTTTTCAAGCTTTCATGCATCATGTGTTGGCGGGACTCCTCTACAAGAAGTGCGTCTGCTTTCTGGATGACATCCTGATATTCTCCGAGTCGCAGCAAGCGCATGACCAGGATGTTCGGGAGGTGCTGGAGAGGTTGCAGCAGCATAGACTGTACGCCAAACTGGAGAAGTGCCAGTTCGACACGACGGAGGTGGATTTCTTGGGTTACAAGTTGTCGGACAAGGGGCTAGCCATGGACAGCGCCAAGGTGCGAGCGGTGTTGGATTGGAAGAGCCTGCGCAACCGGAAGGAGGTCCAGCGGTTTGTCGGCTTCGCCAACTTCTATCGCAAGTTTATCAAAGGGTTCGCGATGCAGACGGCGGCTATTACGGACACGCTAAGCTCCAAGAAAAAGAAATTCATCTGGACGGAGCAGGCAGAGCAGTCCTTTCAGGCACTCAAGCGTCTCTTCGCGTCGGAAGAGCAACTGCTGCATATCGACCCCAGCAGACCGATGCGGGTAGAGACAGACGCGTCCGATAGAGCAGTGGGAGCTGTCCTGCTGCAGAGGGACCCACAGGGGGTCTGGAGACCGGGAGCGTTCTACTCCAGAAAGCTCAGCAAGTCGGAGCAGAACTACACCATCTGGGACAGGGAGTTGCTTGCCATTCATGCAGCATTCAAAGCATGGAGGCACTTCCTGATCGGCACCAAGCACACGGTGCAGGTCTGCACGGACCACAAGAATCTGGAGCACTGGCGCACGGCGAAGTTCCTGAACCAGAGGCAGATACGTTGGGCGGAGTTCTTTGCTGACTTCGATTTCCGAATAGAGTACGTCCCAGGCGACACCAACATCATGGCGGATGCACTGTCCCGAAAACCGCAATACCTCGAAGAGGCGACGCCAGCGGCAGCCATGCACATCTTCGCGCCAACAGCGTGGGCGTGCGCTTCAGCCACAGTAGACCTGGATGCGGTGCGGCGGGCGTTGCAGGACGACTCATTCGCGCAGGCGAAGATGGCCAAGGTGCACAAGGGCACGGCGAAGAGCGACGAGTTCCAGATACGGGACGGATTGCTCTTACGTAAAGGGGCCATCTACGTGCCGGGAGATGAACTTCGCGCCAAGGTACTGCAGCAGTTGCACGACGCACCCACGGCCGGGCACTTTGGCACGGAAAAAACGGTGGAATTAGTCGCAAGGGACTTTTGGTGGCCCAGACTGAGAGGGGAAGTCGCGGACTACGTCGCGAGGTGCGACACCTGCCAGAGGGCCAAGCCGGTGCACAAACCACCGGCGGGACTGCTCGAACCGCTGCAAACGCCGTTTGAACCGTGGGAGAGGGTGGCCCTGGACTTTGTCACGGATCTACCCAGCTCGAGAGGCAAGACGGCTGTACTAGTGGTGGTGGACTTGTTCACCAAGATGGCACACTTCATACCGTGTGCGAAGGTGGCCACGGCAGAACAAACAGCCAAACTGTTCATAGATCACGTGTTCAAAGTGCACGGGCTGCCGCGGTCTATACTGTCCGACCGCGGTCGCCAGTTCATCTCGAATTTCTGGCAGAAGCTGATGGGCTTCCTGAACGTCAAAATCAACCTGACATCAGCGAGACACCCGCAGACCAACGGGCAAGCGGAGAGGGTCAATGCCATCATGCAGCAGTACCTGAGATGCTATGCCAATCAACAGCCTGCGACGTGGGTGGATTACCTGCCGCTCGCCGAGTTCGCCTACAACAACACGAAGCACGTGTCCACAGGGGTGACACCGTTCTTCGCCAACAATGGGAGGAATCCCAGAACCTTCCCGGGACTGGACAGAGTGGGGGAAGGGGAACCGCAGACGGCGGACGCTTTCGCGTCTGAGTTGCAGGAGGTCCACGATCAACTCCGACGGCAGCTGGAGCTAGCGAAGCACGCATACAAGGTGCAAGCGGACAAGCACAGGCGGGTTGGCGAAGAGATCCGAGTGGGAGACTGGGTCTGGTTGGCAGCCCACGCAGTGCCGACCAGATCGTTAGCCAAAAAGAAGTTGGGGCACAAGCAACTCGGTCCATACCAAGTCGAAGCGCAGATCAACCCAGTAGCTTTCAGGCTGGTGCTACCGGAGGGTTCCAGGATGCATCCGGTGTTCCACAGGTCGGTGCTCACTCCCTACAGGACACCTCACAGGTTCCAGGAACCAGGAACAGCACCGAGTCCGTCTCAGGAGCGGTCGGAGGCGGGAAGATTGCCACAGCAGGACCCCATCAACGAAGTCACGGAGATTTTGGACTCCAGATGGGGGGAAGACGGAGTGGAATACCTCCTAGCCAGAGAGGGCACCCGGGCTAGTGCTAATAGCTGGGTGCCAGACTACGCTTTGGAGGAACCCCTGCTCAAGGACGAGTTTCATGCCCTTTTCCCACACAGACCCATGCCAGCAGGCTTCTTCGACGACTGGTTGTTCACGCCCACACTTTCCTCCAGCACGTTCCATGGCTTCGACTCGGACGGGGAGCCCGCACAGCGCACACATTCCCCAGAGGGGTCACCGGAGGGTTCGGCGTCCGACACCTCGTATTGGTGGGACGATCGGCCAGAGGAGCAGTGGCGCCGGAGGTGGCTGGAGATGCCAGGTCAAGCGACCGACGCAGAGACTGACATGGACGTGTGCGGGGAGGATCTCGGTTTCGAGCACGGCGGCACTGAAATGGAGGCGGAGCAGCTCACCATTGACGAACGCGAGGAGGAAGACTCGGAGGTCTTCAGTTGGCGGCCAGCAACGAGGAGCGAACTGTATCCGGCATTCACTCCTGTGATGATGGAGCACCCTGCAACCACCCTTGAAAGTGGGGAGGGGGGAAGGGGGGGCTTCGAGGGGGGGATGGATGTCAGGGGTTCAGAAGCAGAGACGCAGAGAAGGGAGGAGACAGAGAGCGAGGGGGAGGAATACGAAGGAAAGATGAGTGGGGATGACGAACCGAGATCGCCGAGCTTATCCAGTGAGTCCGAGGATTCCCAGAAGGGAGCGCCAGCAGTCAGAGCAAGGGGGGAAAGCAGGGGGACACCCCAGGAAGAAGGGTCCAGAGAGGAATCAGAGAGCAGCAGTTGGAGATCGGGACCCACGTACCCAGACGGGAACAGCGGGGAGAAAGGGGACCAGATATCGGGTTCCGGAGGCTTTCAGAAGGAGGGAGGGCATGAGTCAGGAGTAGTCACGCCCACCTCGGGGAGCGACGAAACGATCAAGAGGAAGGTTGAGAGTTGGGCGCGCGCGCCAAGTTCAAATGTAGCGGAAGCTGGCGCAGTAAGCAGCCCAGAGAGTGAACCAGGTCCCAAAGCCCGCCGCAAGGAGGCGGAAGGGTCAGGGGGGTCCGCGTCAGAAGAGAGTAGGAAAAAGGAGACCCCGGGGGGCAGAAGGACCCAGAGACGGAGGGAAAGGCGCAGGAGGTGGAGCAAGGCTAGGGTATTAAGCTGGTGTGCTAGAGGCGGAGACTCAGACGGGTCTTCGCCGGTCTGACCTAGAAGAAGTAGGGCTGCACATTGCAGTTTGGAAATGGAACCTGTAATCCAATAAAGACTCTTTTAACCTGAACGCTGGCTAGCGTGGTCCTATGTGAGCTGGGACTGAGTGGCAGCCCTGACAAATAATAATTATAATTATTATCATTATTGAACCAGATAAAGCAGATAAATTTAATAAATTATCTCTACTCTCATGGTCACTTTTCTTTGCTCTGGCCGGAAAGAAGCCGTGCAAAAATACTGTCTCTCAAACCCTGGATCCACCAATTGCTGGGCTTCTTCACCTTCCTTGCTGCTCCCCTGGCACTGCTCCTCGCACCCACCTCCGGCTGCGTACGCTATGTTGTCCACCGCAAGACACGGTGTCAGGGGTTCAGAAGCAGAGACGCAGAGAAGGGAGGAGACAGAGAGCGAGGGGGAGGAATACGAAGGAAAGATGAGTGGGGATGACGAACCGAGATCGCCGAGCTTATCCAGTGAGTCCGAGGATTCCCAGAAGGGAGCGCCAGCAGTCAGAGCAAGGGGGGAAAGCAGGGGGACACCCCAGGAAGAAGGGTCCAGAGAGGAATCAGAGAGCAGCAGTTGGAGATCGGGACCCACGTACCCAGACGGGAACAGCGGGGAGAAAGGGGACCAGATATCGGGTTCCGGAGGCTTTCAGAAGGAGGGAGGGCATGAGTCAGGAGTAGTCACGCCCACCTCGGGGAGCGACGAAACGATCAAGAGGAAGGTTGAGAGTTGGGCGCGCGCGCCAAGTTCAAATGTAGCGGAAGCTGGCGCAGTAAGCAGCCCAGAGAGTGAACCAGGTCCCAAAGCCCGCCGCAAGGAGGCGGAAGGGTCAGGGGGGTCCGCGTCAGAAGAGAGTAGGAAAAAGGAGACCCCGGGGGGCAGAAGGACCCAGAGACGGAGGGAAAGGCGCAGGAGGTGGAGCAAGGCTAGGGTATTAAGCTGGTATGCTAGAGGCGGAGACTCAGACGGGTCTTCGCCGGTCTGACCTAGAAGAAGTAGGGCTGCATATTGCAGTTTGGAAATGGAAGCTGTAATCCAATAAAGACTCTTTTAACCTGAACGCTGGCTAACGTGGTCCTATGTGAGCTGGGACTGAGTGGCAGCCCTGACAGTAAGACCCGTCTCTTTTAAGCTTCGGACACCTGATACCTCGCAGCGGAGGCAGAAGCAGCGAGAGGAGGAAATTGGTGTTTGGGAGCGAGCTCACAACGGTTGGCAGAGATGACGGAAGCAGAGAAAATTTCAGCGCTGCAACAGGCAGTGACCCAATTGAACGCGGAGGTACAGGCATCCAAGAAAAGGGAGGAGGATGCGGCAGCCGCCTACAGAGATCTCCACGCCAGGTTTGAAGCATTGGTTAAGCATGGGCAGCCAGGACCCAGACCGGAGGGGGTTGGGTTGGCACGGAGAGCAGGAGGGCTTGTGGCTCACTTCGATGGGAATTTACAACAGTACCCCAATTTTCGAGCAGACGTAATGTGCGCACTGCAACTGCTGGCGAAAGACTTTAGGGATGAGGAAGAGAAAGTGGGGTTTATACTATCCCATTTGCATGGGGATGCTAAAGCGTGGCTACGCAATTTGTGGAGGGATAAAGATCCGGCGCTTCAGAATGCAGATGCCTTTATCAAAGCGATGGATGCGTGCTTTTTATCTACCATTGACGTGGATCTTGCCCGACGGGAGATTCATGGACTGAAACAAGGGAGGGCGAGCGTACGCCAGTATCACGCCCGCTTTTTTGCGCTGGTCAGTGCCTTGGAATGGGACCGGGATTCGCCCCCAGTCAGAGACCTCTTCTGGGAGGGATTAAGCAGTGCTGTTAAAGACGAAATTGCGAGGGGGGAGAGGCCCCGGAGCACGCAGGAGGTGGTCCAAAGGGCGCTGACTGTGGGGGTGAGGCTGGAAGAACGTCCGTGGTGCAGAGACGAAGGACGTGGAGGGCGCGAAGCAGCGAGAAGTTTCTCTTTCGTTCCCAGGGACGCTACGCGTGCGCAATCTACACCTCCGCCAGGAGGGGGAGTGGAACCTATGGAGGTGGGAGGAGCCAGGGCTCAGTCAGCTACCAGAGCCCCTGCACCGGCGGCAGTCAAGACTAAACCTCCTAGAGGGACCAGGAAGTGTTATATATGCGACAGCTCTCAACACTTGGCGAAAGAGTGTCCCCAGAGGAGCTCCAAGCACACTGCAGCCTCCGCAACGGTGAAAGCGGCCACGCAACACAGCGAACACCAGCAGGGAAACGACGATGTCTGGCTGGAGACAGAGGCACTGGGGCCCAGCCAGACGCATCACTGAAGCAGTCCCCAGCGATCTTGCAACCCACAGACCCCCTCCCACCCAAACCAGTAGTGCAACTCACAGCATCTCTCCAGCTGCCCGATGGCGTCACTATCGAAGTCCCGCTTTCTGTGGATTCTGGAAGCAACGCAGACTTTATAGCACAGGATTTTGTGGAGCAGCACGCTATACAGCTATTGCCGGCCACTCTGCCCCTGCAAGTCGTCACAGTGGATGGCAGAGAGTTGCTGGGGGGGCAGGTGGTGAAGCAAACGCCGCCAATGGTGATGCGCCTTGGCAACCACAGGGAAGTCATCAGTTTTAACGTCACACGACTGTCGGACACACCCATTGTGTTGGGCATGAGTTGGCTGGACAGGCACAGTCCGACACTGGCTTGGTACCAGCGACAGCTGATCTTCGGCTCCTCTTACTGCGCAGAACACTGCATCCTGCCCGGACAGGAGGGAGAGGAGGAGGAATCACAACTGCAGTTGGGAACGTTGCAAGCAGTCCCCCACAAATACGCAGACTTTCTGGAGGTCTTCTGCGAGAAGGAGGCAGACAAGTTACCACCGCACAGGCAATATGACTGCAAGATTGACCTCCTACCAGGGGCGACGCTACCGAAGGGGAGGCTGTATTCCATGTCTGAGGATGAACTACAGGAACTCAAACAGTTCATAGATCACAATTTGGAGCGCGGTTTCATCCGGGAGTCCAGGGCAGTAGGGGGCAGTCCTGTTTTCTTTGTGAAGAAGAAGGACACGCCCCAAAAGAGGCTGGTGGTGGATTTTCGCCTCTTGAACAAGATGACCAAGCCCTCTGATTTCCCCATGCCCAGGATTGACGACCTACTGGCGACGGTGCGCAAGGGACGCGTGTTTACCAAGTTGGACCTGCGAGGGGCGTACAATCTCATCCGCATGAGGGAGGGCGATGAGTGGAAGACAGCCATGTTCACGCCTCTGGGCACCTACGAGTACAGAGTGATGCCGTTTGGATTGCAAAACGGTTCTCACTGTTTTCAAGCTTTCATGCATCATGTGTTGGCGGGACTCCTCTACAAGAAGTGCGTCTGCTTTCTGGATGACATCCTGATATTCTCCGAGTCGCAGCAAGCGCATGACCAAGACGTTCGGGAGGTGCTGGAGAGGTTGCAGCAGCATAGACTGTACGCCAAACTGGAGAAGTGCCAGTTCGACACGACGGAGGTGGATTTCTTGGGTTACAAGTTGTCGGACAAGGGGCTAGCCATGGACAGCGCCAAGGTGCGAGCGGTGTTGGATTGGAAGAGCCCGCGCAACCGGAAGGAGGTCCAGCGGTTTGTCGGCTTCGCCAACTTCTATCGCAAGTTTATCAAAGGGTTCGCGATGCAGACGGCGGCTATTACGGACACGCTAAGCTCCAAGAAAAAGAAATTCATCTGGACGGAGCAGGCAGAGCAGTCCTTTCAGGCACTCAAGCGTCTCTTCGCGTCGGAAGAGCAACTGCTGCATATCGACCCCAGCAGACCGATGCGGGTAGAGACAGACGCGTCCGATAGAGCAGTGGGAGCTGTCCTGCTGCAGAGGGACCCACAGGGGGTCTGGAGACTGGGAGCGTTCTACTCCAGAAAGCTCAGCAAGTCGGAGCAGAACTACACCATCTGGGACAGGGAGTTGCTTGCCATTCATGCAGCATTCAAAGCATGGAGGCACTTCCTGGTCGGCGCCAAGCACACGGTGCAGGTCTGCACGGACCACAAGAATCTGGAGCACTGGCGCACGGCGAAGTTCCTGAACCAGAGGCAGATACGTTGGGCGGAGTTCTTTGCTGACTTCGATTTCCGAATAGAGTACGTCCCAGGCGACACCAACATCATGGCGGATGCACTGTCCCGAAAACCGCAATACCTCGAAGAGGCGACGCCAGCGACAGCCATGCACATCTTCGCGCCAACAGCGTGGGCGTGCGCTTCAGCCACAGTAGACCTGGAGGCGGTGCGGCGGGCGTTGCAGGACGACTCATTCGCGCAGGCGAAGATGGCCGAGGTGCACAAGGGCACGGCGAAGAGCGACGAGTTCCAGATACGGGACGGCTTGCTCTTACGTAAAGGGGCCATCTACGTGCCTGGAGATGAACTTCGCGCCAAGGTACTGCAGCAGTTGCACGACGCACCCACGGCCGGGCACTTTGGCACGGAAAAAACGGTGGAATTAGTCGCAAGGGACTTTTGGTGGCCCAGACTGAGAGGGGAAGTCGCGGACTACGTCGCGAGGTGCGACACCTGCCAGAGGGCCAAGCCGGTGCACAAACCACCGGCGGGACTGCTCGAACCGCTGCAAACGCCGTTTGAACCGTGGGAGAGGGTGGCCCTGGACTTTGTCACGGATCTACCCAGCTCGAGAGGCAAGACGGCTGTACTAGTGGTGGTGGACTTGTTCACCAAGATGGCACACTTCATACCGTGTGCGAAGGTGGCCACGGCAGAACAAACAGCCAAACTGTTCATAGATCACGTGTTCAAAGTGCACGGGCTGCCGCGGTCTATACTGTCCGACCGCGGTCGCCAGTTCATCTCGAATTTCTGGCAGAAGCTGATGGGCTTCCTGAACGTCAAAATCAACCTGACATCAGCGAGACACCCGCAGACCAACGGGCAAGCGGAGAGGGTCAATGCCATCATGCAGCAGTACCTGAGATGCTATGCCAATCAACAGCCTGCGACGTGGGTGGATTACCTGCCGCTCGCCGAGTTCGCCTACAACAACACGAAGCACGTGTCCACAGGGGTGACACCGTTCTTCGCCAACAATGGGAGGAATCCCAGAACCTTCCCGGGACTGGACAGAGTGGGGGAAGGGGAACCGCAGACGGCGGACGCTTTCGCGTCTGAGTTGCAGGAGGTCCATGATCAACTCTGACGGCAGCTGGAGCTAGCGAAGCACGCATACAAGGTGCAAGCGGACAAGCACAGGCGGGTTGGCGAAGAGATCCGAGTGGGAGACTGGGTCTGGTTGGCAGCCCACGCAGTGCCGACCAGATCGTTAGCCAAAAAGAAGTTGGGGCACAAGCAACTCGGTCCATACCAAGTCGAAGCGCAGATCAACCCAGTAGCTTTCAGGCTGGTGCTCCCGGAGGGTTCCAGGATGCATCCGGTGTTCCACAGGTCGGTGCTCACTCCCTACAGGACACCTCACAGGTTCCAGGAACCAGGAACAGCACCGAGTCCGTCTCAGGAGCGGTCGGAGGCGGGAAGATTGCCACAGCAGGACCCCATCAACGAAGTCATGGAGATTTTGGACTCCAGATGGGGGGAAGACGGAGTGGAATACCTCCTAGCCAGGGAGGGCACCCGGGCTAGTGCTAATAGCTGGGTGCCAGACTACGCTTTGGAGGAACCCCTGCTCAAGGACGAGTTTCATGCCCTTTTCCCACACAGACCCATGCCAGCAGGCTTCTTCGACGACTGGTTGTTCACGCCCACACTTTCCTCCAGCACGTTCCATGGCTTCGACTCGGACGGGGAGCCCGCACAGCGCACACATTCCCCAGAGGGGTCACCGGAGGGTTCGGCGTCCGACACCTCGTATTGGTGGGACGATCGGCCAGAGGAGCAGTGGCGCCGGAGGTGGCTGGAGATGCCAGGTCAAGCGACCGACGCAGAGACTGACATGGACGTGTGCGGGGAGGATCTCGGTTTCGAGCACGGCGGCACTGAAATGGAGGCGGAGCAGCTCACCGTTGACGAACGCGAGGAGGAAGACTCGGAGGTCTTCAGTTGGCGGCCAGCAACGAGGAGCGAACTGTATCCGGCATTCACTCCTGTGATGATGGAGCACCCTGCAACCACCCTTGAAAGTGGGGAGGGGGGAAGGGGGGGCTTCGAGGGGGGGATGGATGTCAGGGGTTCAGAAGCAGAGACGCAGAGAAGGGAGGAGACAGAGAGCGAGGGGGAGGAATACGAAGGAAAGATGAGTGGGGATGACGAACCGAGATCGCCGAGCTTATCCAGTGAGTCCGAGGATTCCCAGAAGGGAGCGCCAGCAGTCAGAGCAAGGGGGGAAAGCAGGGGGACACCCCAGGAAGAAGGGTCCAGAGAGGAATCAGAGAGCAGCAGTTGGAGATCGGGACCCACGTACCCAGACGGGAACAGCGGGGAGAAAGGGGACCAGATATCGGGTTCCGGAGGCTTTCAGAAGGAGGGAGGGCATGAGTCAGGAGTAGTCACGCCCACCTCGGGGAGCGACGAAACGATCAAGAGGAAGGTTGAGAGTTGGGCGCGCGCGCCAAGTTCAAATGTAGCGGAAGCTGGCGCAGTAAGCAGCCCAGAGAGTGAACCAGGTCCCAAAGCCCGCCGCAAGGAGGCGGAAGGGTCAGGGGGGTCCGCGTCAGAAGAGAGTAGGAAAAAGGAGACCCCGGGGGGCAGAAGGACCCAGAGACGGAGGGAAAGGCGCAGGAGGTGGAGCAAGGCTAGGGTATTAAGCTGGTGTGCTAGAGGCGGAGACTCAGACGGGTCTTCGCCGGTCTGACCTAGAAGAAGTAGGGCTGCATATTGCAGTTTGGAAATGGAAGCTGTAATCCAATAAAGACTCTTTTAACCTGAACGCTGGCTAACGTGGTCCTATGTGAGCTGGGACTGAGTGGCAGCCCTGACACACGGGTTCAGACTAGCAGCTTTAAGTCTGCATTCCTGCCAGGGAGGAATTCGAACCCACCACCTGCTGAACGCCTCGCCCAGAGAGGCATTTCAAAGTGGCAGGGAGTTCCAAAGCCCCCCCCCGGCACTGTAGCAGTGAGTCCCAAAGGGGTCATTGGGATTTCTTTTTCATGCTGAAAAGCCCCATATCTTTATAGGGCATCCAGTGGCAGGCAGTCCCAAAAGAGGACAAACACTGTCACCTTTAAAAGGAGTTTAACAGGAATAACATAAGGAAAATTCATTATTATAGCAACTCCAGTGGCAGGCAGTCCCACAACCCCCAAACTTTCTGAGAAGGCTTGCCTGAAACTTGCCACCGCTGTCGACCAGAAGCTTCTCCTCTTGCCAGGCCCAACCAGAACTCGGTGCCAGCTGAGAGATGAAAAGAAGAGTCAGGTGGGCAGTGGATTCAAGTGCCGGAGGCTCTTCCTTTGGCAGGGAGTTCCATTGGCCCAAGCAAACCCTGACTTGCCACTTTCTCCCTGGAAAGCTGGTAGTGGTAGCGGAAGAGTCTCGCTTGCGAGGCGGGTGGCACGGCGCCCACCTGGACGGAGACTAGCACCCTAGAAAATAGAAAATACTTATCGGGAGAGAAAGAGAGGGCTGAATCAGCTCCGTTCACACCCAGCCGGGTGTAAATTGTTATTGGGATGATTCATTCCCATCCCCTCAGCCCACCACACAGGGTTGTGAGCTGGAGGCACTCAATGGTCATCCCTCCTGACCCGGACACTTAGGGGTGCCTTGTGTGAGCCCCACCTTCATCACCCACCTCAGCCCAATCCCAGCTCCACCAATCGCCGTGGGGCATCCTCCAGCTTCAGGTGTCATATTCAAAATCGCACAAGCCTGAGCGGGAAACCACATTTTCAGGAGTTCTTTAATAGAAGTATGGGATAGATACAAAAATATATTGGAGCCAAAAGTCCCTTATTGGCTATCTCCGCTGGAGGTAATGAGTGTTAAGAAAATTAATATGAGAGGTAATTGGAGTACATATGGTGAATTGGTAATTAAAGAAGGAGGAAAATGGAAATTGAAACCATTTGAACAAGTTAAAGATTATGTATATGATTGGTTGCATTACTTTCAAGTAAATGAAATGTTTAAAAAAGACTTAAAAGAAAGGGGTTATGTAGAAAAAGAATCTAAATTTCAAATAGACATAATAAACAATTAATATAAAACTCGGTCAAAAATGTATAAGATATTGTTGGAATGGCATACGAAAGAGGTTAAATCGGTAATGATACAGTGGGCCAAAGATTTTGGGTATAATATTCAATTTGATGAATGGGAAAAATTGTGGAAAGAGAATATAAAATTTACTGCATGCACGGCACTGAAAGAAAATGTTATGAAAATGTTTTACAGATGGTACATCACACCTGTAAAGTTAGCAAAGATGTATAAGACGTGTAACAAATGTTGGAAATGTAAAGAAAAAGAAGGGACGTTCTTTCATGTGTGGTGGGAATAAGAAAGTGAAAAGCTTTTGGGAAATGATATACAATAAAATGAAAAAACTGTTAAGATATACTTTTGCCAGTGGCGTAGCGTGGGGGGTGCAGGGGGGGCCGGCCGCACCGGGCGCAACATCTGGGGGTTAGGGTTAGGGGGCGCAAATCCACGGGTTAGGGGGCGCAAATTACTTGCCTTGCCCCGGGTGCTGACAACCCACGCTACGCCACTGACTTTTGCAAAAAAACCGGAGGCTTTTCTTTTAGAGATCTTAGGAAAGGACATAAGAAGAAAAGACTGTAAACTGTTTCAATATGCAGCAACGGCAGCCCAGAAATGGAAGCAAGAGGAAATACCGACGATAAAAGAATGGAGACTGAAATTGACAGATTATGCGGAATTGGACAAATTAACTGGGAAAATCAGATACACCAAAGACCAAAAGTTCATCGAAGACTGGGGAAAGTTCGTAGATTATCTGAAAAACGTATGCGGCATGAACACAACTCTAGTGGGATTTCAAGAGGCACTGTAAAAATAGAGAAATATTGTTAATATGAAATAGTGGGGGAAGGGAGCTATAATGGCAATACGAAAGAAGGGAATGTGTAATTAAAGTTATAAATATGGATGATTATCAGAGACGCTGAAGGAAGTTAAAAAAAGGAGATAATTTGTTGTATTTTGGATAAAAATGTATAATTGCATGGAAAATCAATAAAATTTATTATTAAAAAAAAAAAACCTTATGCAAATAAAGCATTGCTTATTCTTCATCCACTGGTGTGCTTATTGGCTCCAGATCCAGAAATAACCCTGCCCTTGGCAGAACATATACAGTGCTTTTTTCTGGTGGGGGGGGGGGCACAGAGGAATGCATAAAACATTTTGTGAATGTACTTTTGTCCATTTACTGTATTTATTTTTCCCGGTTTGAACTAAAAAATGGCGATTTTCTTGAGTCAAAATGAGAGTACCCCCAATCATTTTTTTTAGAAAAGAAGCACTGCATATATACACACACATATACATATATCCGTTTTATTTTTATTTATTTACAAACGGACACCTATATCTAGGTATGTATATTCTTGTATATAAACTTCCGCGGCCCACCCTCCCCATCCCTGCGCCAAGGGGCACGAGAGGAAGGCCACTGGGGGAGAAAGGCAGGTGAGGGCGGGGCGGGGGGCGGGGCTGCCCCCTGGGGAGAGCGGGGTCGAGAGAGAGTGGGCGGGGGAAAGAGAGAGGGCCAGCCTGGCTCGGCACGTCTCTGCTGGCCCAACGTCGCAGCGCCTCTTCCGCCCGTTTCCCTCCCCTTCCTGTCAGCTTGCCTCTCCTCCGGTGGCACCTCCTTCCGGTACCCCTGCCCTCGCCCAGATGGCGGCAGCACAGGCTCTTCCGCCCGTTTCCCTCCCCTTCCTGTCCGCTTGCCTCTCCTCCGGTGGCACCTCCTTCCGGTACGCCTGCCCTCGCCCAAGATGGCGGCAGCACAGGCTCTTCCGCCCGTTTCCCTCCCCTTCCTGTCCTCTTGCCTCTCCTCCGGTGGCACCTCCTTCCGGTACCACTTCCCTCGCCCAAGATGGCGGCAGCACAGGCTCTTCCGCCCTTCTGTTTGCACCAGAATCACACTACCAAAGCAGAAAGGTCTTCTGGATTCTATCTACATAGGAAGAAGATGAAAACGCTCTGATTGGGCTTATTTCAAATAAGTGTTTTTGGGGTTACAATGCACATTCAACCAAAAATCGCAGAGCGAAATGTATGTTATCAGCCCAAATCAAGCATGGGTGTTTTGGTTCATCTCAATTGAAAGAGGGAGAAGAAGCTTGGATTGCACTCGGTTTTCATTCACCCACAAATAGAAAATCGAAGTATCATAAGCATAATCAACGCAAAACAGGTTGTTTTGGGTTCCGTCTACATAGAAAGAAGAATCTTGGATTTCGCTTAATAAAAAGTATTGTTCTTTGGTGTTAATGCACATTTACCCCAAAATGGCAAAGTGAATGTAATGCGACCAAAATAAAGAAACACCATTCCTCTTCCATATACTTCTTCCAGAAGACGAATAAGCTTCGAGGGGGCTTATTTGAATTTGCATGGTGTTTTTTAGGTTTGCACTAGAATCACACAACCAAAGCAAAAAGAATGCACATTCAACCAAAAATCGCAGTGAAATGTTTGTTATCAGCCAAAATCAACCATAGGTGTCAGAGCTGCTTCCAGATCCTAGCTCACAGAGGATCACGCTAGCCAGCGGTCACTTTGTAAAAGTCTTTATTGAGTTACAGTTTCCATTCTCAAGCTGCTGCGCGCCACTCTACGTCTTATGGGTTAGACCGGCGAAGCTCCGTCTGAGTCTCCGCCCCCTGTGCACCAGCTTACTAACCTAGCTATACTCCACCTTTTCCGCCTGACCGTTCTTCTCTGGGTCCCTCTGCCCCCCGTGGTCTCTTCCTTCCGGGACTCTTCTGACGCGGACCCCCCCCCCGGACCCTCCTGTCTCCTTGCGCCGGGCTTTAGGACCTGGCTCCCTTTCCGGGCTGCTTACTGCGCCACCTTCCTGTGCCTTTGAACTTGGCGCGCGCGCCCAACCTTCCACTTTCCGCCTGACCGTTTCTTCGCTCCCCGATGGAGGTGTGGCTACTCCTGACTCCTGCCCTCCCTCCTGTTGCGAGCTGCCAGCGCTCGATACCTGGCGCCCTTCTTCTCCCCTGCTATCTGTTGGTGACGCTGGTCCCGATTTCCAACTGCTCCCCTATGAGCCCCCTCTGGACCCTTCTCCCTGGGGTGTCCCCCTAGGCTCCCCCCTTGCTCTGGCCACTGGTGCTCCTTTCTGTGAATCTTCTGATTCACTGGAAAGACTCGGAGAGCTCGGGTCGTCGTCATCACTCATCTTTTCTTCTGCCTCCTCCCCCTCGCTCTCTGTTTCCTCCCTTGCCCTCGCCTCTGCTCCTGAACCCCTGACAATAGGTGTTTAAGTTAATCTCAATCGAAAGAGGACAAATAAGCTTGGATTGCATTTCGGTATTCATTTACCCACAAACTGCAAATCGAAGTGTCATAAGCATAAACAAAGCAAAACAGGTTGTTTTGGATACCATCTATATAGAAAGAAGAATCTTGGATTGCGCTTATTTCAAAGTCGTGTTCTTTGGTTCTAATGTACATTGACCCACAAATCGCCAAGTGAGTGTTATGAGCCTAAAATGACAAAACACCATATTTCCGCTTCCATATGCGGAGAAAGAAGACGCATAAGCTTCGAGGCTTATTTCAATTCACAGGGTGTTTTTTGGGTTTGCACTAGAATCACACAACCAAAGCAAAAAGAATGCCTATTCAACCAAAAATCGCAGAGTGAAATGTTTTTTATCAGCCAAAATCAACCATATAGGTGTTTAAGTTCATCTCAATAGAAAGAGAACGAATAAGCTTGGATTGCTCTTTCGGTGTTCATTCACCCACAAGCTGCAAAGCAAAGTGTCATAAGCATAAACAACGCAAAACAGGTTGTTTTGGTTTCCATCTACATAGAAAGAAGAATCTTGGATTTCGCTTATTTCAAAATCGTGTTCTTTGGAGTTAATGCATATTTACCCAGAAATCGCAGTGTATGTAATGAGACCAAAATAACAAAACGACATATTTCCGCTTCCATATGAGTAGAAAGAAGACGAATAAGCTTCGATTGGGCTTATTTCAATTCATAGAATCATAGAGTTGAAATTAGCGTGGTGTTTTTTGGGTGTGCACCAGAACCACCTAACCAAAGCAAAAAGGTGTTCTGGGTTCAATCTACATAAAAAGAAGATGATAACGCTCTCATTGGGCTTATTTCAAATTGGTGTTTTTTGGGTTAGAATGCACATTCAACCAAAAATCGCAAATGTTTGTTATCAGCCCAAATCAAGCATAGGTGTTTTAGTTAATCTCAATAGAAAGAGGACGAATAAGCTTGGATTGCTTTTTCGGTGTTCATTCACCCACAAATAACAAAGCAAAGTGTAATAAGCCTAAAGAAAGCAAAACACGTTGTTTTCGGTTCCATCTACATAGAAAGAAGAATCTTGGATTTCGCTTATTTCAAAGTCGTGTTCTTTGGTGTTAATGCACATTTACCCTGAAATCGCAAAGTGTATGTAATGAGACGAAAATAACAAAACGCCATATTTCCGCTTCCATTTGCGTAGAAAGAAGACGAATAAGCTTCGAGAGGGCTTATTTGAATTTGCATGGTCTTTTTTGGGTGCATACCAGAATCACCCCCAAAGAAAGCAATAAAGTATTTTGCGTTCTATCTACGTAGGAAGAAGATAAAAACGCTCTGATTTGGACTATTTCAAATAGCTGTTTTTGGGGTTAGAATGCACATTCAACAAAAAAAAATCACTGAGCGAAATGTTTGTTATCAGCCCAAATCAACCATATGTGTTTATGTTCATCTCAATAGAAAGAGAACGAATAAGCTTGGATTGCTCTTTCGGTGTTCATTCACCCACAAATAACAAAGCAAAGTGTCATAAGCATAAACAACGCAAAACAGGTTGTTTTGGTTTCCATCTACATAGAAAGAAGAATCTTGGATTTCGCTTATTTCAAAATCGTGTTCTTTGGAGTTAATGCACATTTACCCAGAAATCGCAGTGTATGTAATGAGACCAAAATAACAAAACGACATATTTCCGCTTCTATATGAGTAGAAAGAAGACGAATAAGCTTCGATTGGGCTTATTTCAATTCATAGAATCATAGAATCATAGAGTTGAAATTAGCGTGGTGTTTTTTGGGTGTGCACCAGAATTACCTAACCAAAGCAAAAAGGTGTTCTGGGTTTGAAATAAGCGAAATCCAAGATTCCTCTTTCTATGTTGATGGAAACCAAAACATAATGTTTTGCTTTCTTTCGGCTTTGGAATTTGTGGGTAAATGAACACCTGAGCAATCCAAGCTTATACGTCCTCTTTCTATTGAGATTAACTAAAACGTCTATGCTTGATTTGGGCTGATAACAAACATTTCGCTCTGCGATTTTTGGTTGAATGTGAACCCCAAAAATACCTATTTGAAATAATCCCAATCAGAGCGTTTTTATCTTCTTCCTACGTAGATGGAACGCAAAACCTTATTGCTTTGTTTGGGGGTGATTCTGGTGCTCACCCATAAAACACCATGTAAATTCAAATAAGCCCTCTCGAAGCTTATTCGTCTTCTTTCTACCCATGTGGAAGCGGAAATATGGTGTTTCTTTATTTTGGTCGCATTACATTCACTTTGTGATTTTTGGGTAAATGTGCATTAACACCAAAGAACACTACTTTTTAATAAGCGAAATCGAATATTATTCTTTTATGCAGATGTTAGCCAAAAGACCTTTTTGCTTTGGTTGTGTAATTCTGGTGCACACCCAAAAAACACCACGCTAATTTCAACTCTATGATTCTATGACTCTATGAATTGAAATAAGCCCAATCGAAGCTTATTCGTCTTCTTTCTACTCATATGGAAGCGGAAATATTTCGTTTTGTTATTTTGGTCTCATTACATACACTGCGATTTCTGGGTAAATATGCATTAACTCCAAAGAACACGATTTTGAAATAAGCGAAATCCAAGATTCTTCTTTCTATGTAGATGGAAACCAAAACAACCTGTTTTGCGTTGTTTATGCTTATGACACTTTGCTTTGCAGCTTGTGGGTGAATGAACACCGAAAGAGCAATCCAAGCTTATTCGTTCTCTTTCTATTGAGATAAACATAAACACTTATGGTTGATTTGGGCTGATAACAAACATTTGGCTCTGTGATTTTTTGTTGAATGTTCATTCTAACCCCCAAAACAGCTATTTGAAATAAGCCCAATCAGAGCGTGTTCATCTTCTTTCTACGTAGATGGAACGCAAAACACCTTATGTTTGGGGGTGATTCTGGTGCTCACCCAAAAAACACCATATAAATTCCAACTATGATTCTATGTTTCTATGAATTGAAATAAGCCCAATCGAAGCTTATTCGTCTTCTTTCTACGCATATGATTGCGGAAATATGGCATTTTGTTATTTTGGTCTCATTACATACACTTTGCGATTTCTGGGTAAAGGTGCATTAATACCAAAGAACACGACTTTGAAATAAGCGAAATCCAAGATTCTTATTTCTATGTAGATGGAACCGAATACAACCTGTTTTGCTTTCTTTAGGCTTATTACACTTTGCTTTGTTATTTGTGGGTGAATGAACACCGAAAGAGCAATCCAAGCTTATTCGTTCTCTTTCTATTGAGATGAACTTAAACACCTATATGGTTGATTTTGGCTGATAAAAAACATTTCACTCTGCGATTTTTGGTTGAATGTGCATTCTTTTTGCTTTGGTTGTGTGATTCTAGTGCAAACCCAAAAAACACCCTGTGAATTGAAATAAGCCTCGAAGCTTATGCGTCTTCTTTCTCCGCATATGGAAGCGGAAATATGGTGTTTTGTCATTTTAGGCTCATTACACTCACTTGGCGATTTGTGGGTCAATGTACATTAGAACCAAAGAACACGACTTTGAAATAAGCGCAATCCAAGATTCTTCTTTCTATGTAGATGGTATCCAAAACAACCTGTTTTGCTTTGTTTATGCTTATGACACTTCGATTTGCAGTTTGTGGGTAAATGAATACCGAAATGCAATCCAAGCTTATTTGTCCTCTTTCGATTGAGATTAACTTAAACACCTATGGTTGATTTTGGCTGATAACAAACATTTCACTGCGATTTTTGGTTGAATGTGCATTCTTTTTGCTTTGGTTGTGTGATTCTAGTGCAAACCCAAAAAACACCATGCAAATTCAAATAAGCCCTCTCGAAGCTTATTCGTCTTCTGGAAGAAGTATATGGAAGAGGAATGGTGTTTCTTTATTTTGGTCGCATTACATTCACTTTGCCATTTTGGGGTAAATGTGCATTAACACCAAAGAACAATTTTATTAAGCGAAATCCAAGATTCTTCTTTCTATGTAGACGGAACCCAAAAGAACCTGTTTTGCGTTGATTATGCTTATGATACTTCGATTGTCTATTTGTGGGTGAAAGAAAACCGAGTGCAATCCAAGCTTCTTCTCCCTCTTTCAATTGAGATGAACCAAAACACCCATGCTTGATTTGGGCTGATAACATACATTTCGCTCTGCGATTTTTGGTTGAATGTGCATTGTAACCCCAAAAACACTTATTTGAAATAAGCCCAATCAGAGCGTTTTCATCTTCTTCCTATGTAGATGGAATCCAGAAGACCTTTCTGCTTTGGTAGTGTGATTCTGGTGCAAACAGAAGGGGAGGGAAACGGGCGGAAGAGCCTGTGCTGCCGCCATCTTGGGCGAGGGCAGGGGGTACCCAGAAGGAGGTGCCACCGGAGGAGAGGCAAGAGGACAGGAAAAGGAGGGAAACGGGCGGAAGAGCCTGTGCTGCCGCCATCGTGGGCGAGGGCAGTGGTACCCGGAAGGAGGTGCCACCGGAGGAGAGGCAAGAGGACAGGAAGGGGAGGGAAACGGGCGGAAGAGCCTGTGCTGCCGCCATCTTTGCTAACTTTACAGGTGTGATGTACCATCTGTAAAACATTTTCATAACATTTTCTTTCAGTGCCGTGCATGCAGTAAATTTTATATTCTCTTTCCACAATTTTTCCCATTCATCAAATTGAATATTATACCCAAAATCTTTGGCCCACTGTATCATTACCGATTTAACCTCTTTCGTATGCCATTCCAACAATATCTTATACATTTTTGACCGAGTTTTATATTAATTGTTTATTATGTCTATTTGAAATTTAGATTCTTTTTCTACATAACCCCTTTCTTTTAAGTCTTTTTTAAACATTTCATTTACTTGAAAGTAATGCAACCAATCATATACATAATCTTTAACTTGTTCAAATGGTTTCAATTTCCATTTTCCTCCTTCTTTAATTACCAATTCACCATATGTACTCCAATTACCTCTCATATTAATTTTCTTAACATTCATTACCTCCAGCGGAGATAGCCAATAGGGACTTTTGGCTCCAATATATTTTTGTATCTATCCCATACTTCTATTAAAGAACTCCTGAAAATGTGGTTTCCCGCTCAGGCTTGTGCGATTTTGAATATGACACCTGAAGCTGGAGGATGCCCCACGGCGATTGGTGGAGCTGGGATTGGGCTGAGGTGGGTGATGAAGGTGGGGCTCACACAAGGCACCCCTAAGTGTCCGGGTCAGGAGGGATGACCATTGAGTGCCTCCAGCTCACAACCCTGTGTGGTGGGCTGAGGGGATGGGAATGAATCATCCCAATAACAATTTACACCCGGCTGGGTGTGAACAGAGCTGATTCAGCCCTCTCTTTCTCTCCCGATAAGTATTGTCAGAGCTGCTTCCAGATCCTAGCTCACAGAGGATCACGCTAGCCAGCGGTCACTTATAAAAGTCTTTTATTGAGTTACAGTTTCCATTCTCAAGCTGCTGCATGCAACTCTACGTCTTATGGGTTAGACCGCTGTCAGGGGTTTAGGTGCAGAGGCACGGGCAAGGGAGGAAACAGAGAGCGAAGGGGAGGAGACAGAGGAAAGGATGAGTGATGACGACGACCCGAGATCTCCCAGTCTTTCCAGTGAATCAGAGGATTCACAGAAAGGAGCACCAGTGGCCAGGGCAAGGGGGGAGTCTAGGGAGGCACCCCAGGAAGATAGAGCCAGAGGAGACTCAGGGGGGAGCAGCTGGAAATCGGGACCAGCGTCACCGCCAGGAAGCAGGGAAGAGGAAAGGAGCCAGGGGGGAAGCGCTGGCAGCTCACCACAGGAGGGAGGGCAGGAGTCAGGAGTGGCCACACCTCCATCGGGGAGCGAAGAAACGGTTAAGAGGAAAGTGGAAGGTTGGGCGCGCGCGCCAAGTTCAAATGCAGAGGAAGGCGGCGCAGTGAGCAGCCCCGAAAGGGAACCGGGTCCTAAAGCCCGGCGCAAGGAGGCAGAAGGGTCCGGGTCAGCGTCAGAAGAATCCCGGAAGGAAGAAGCCCCGGGGGGTAGAGGGACCCAGAGGAGGACAGTCAGGAGGAAAAGGTGGAGCAAGGCTAGGATATTAAGATGGTGTGCACGGGGCGGAGACTCAGACGGAGCCTCGCCGATCTAGCTAGTAGACGTAGAGTTGCAGACAGCAGCGTGAGAATGGAAACTGTAATTCAATAAAGACTTTTACTTAATGACCGCTGGCTAGCGTGATCCTCTGTGAGCTAGGATCTTGAAGCAGCTCTGACAGTAGGCTCCGTCTCTACATTGTGGGCATCTGCAGCCTCGAGGAGGGGAGAGAAACAGGCGCCCACTAGCGAGCTCACGAACGGCAGGAGACATGACGGCTGAGCAGCAGATAGAGGACCTCAGAAAAGCAGTGGCACAACTGAACGCCGAGGTTCTCGCATCCAGGAAGAGAGAGGACGAGGCAGCTGCCGCCTGCAGGGATCTCCAGGTCAGGTTAGACGTACTGGCAAAGCAACCACCCCGGCAGGAGGGAATTGGGTTGGCGAGACGGACAGGCGGGCTGCTCTCTCACTTCGATGGGAACCTGCAACAGTATCCCAACTTTAGAGCCGACGTACTGTGCGCACTGCAACTGTTGCATAAAGACTTTAGAGATGAACAGGAGAGAGTGGGGTTCATCATGTCCCATCTGCATGGGGAGGCGAAAGCATGGTTGCGCAATTTATGGAGAGATAACGATCCGGCGCTCCAGAATGCGGATGCCTTTATTAAAGCGATGGATGGGTGTTTCTTATCAAGTATTGACATTGATCTTGCACGGAAGGAGGTGCATGGGCTGAGACAAGGGAGGGCCAGCGTCAGACAGTATCATGCCCGCTTTTTCGCCTTGGTCAGCGCCCTGGAATGGGACAGAGATTCGGCTCCTGTAAGAGACCTCTTTTGGGAGGGACTGCACAACTCGATTAAAGATGAGATAGCGAGGGGGGAGAGACCCCGAACCACCCAGGAGGTCGTTCAGAGGGCACTGGCCGTGGGGGTGAGGCTGGAAGGACGTCCGTGGAGCAGGGACGAAGGACGTGGAGGGCGCGAACCAGCCGGGGGCCCCTCCTTCTTTCCCAGAGAAGCAGCGCGGGCGCAATCCACGCCTCCGCCAGGAGGAGGAGCCGAACCTATGGAGGTTGGAGGTGCAAGGGCTCAGTCAGCAACCAGAGCCCTAGCACCGGCAGCAGTGAAGGCGAAGCCTCCTAGAGGGACCAGGAAGTGTTACGTCTGTGAGCAGCCAGGGCATATGGCGAAAGAGTGTCCCCAGAGGCCCCACAAGCTTACTGCAGCCTCAGCAATGGTGACTGCAGCAACGCAGCAGGGAGGACCACAGCAGGGAAACGACGATGTCTGGCTGGAGGAAGAGGCACTGGGGCCCAGCCAGACGTGTTAGTGACGCAGTCCCCAGAAATTTTACAGCCAGTGAACCCCCTCCCGCCCAAACCAGTAGTGAGGCTCACAGCATCTCTCCAGCTGCCCAATGGAATCACCATGGACGTGCCAATCACCATCGACTCCGGCAGCAACGCGGACTTTATAGGGCAGGAATTTGTCGACAGGCACACTGTGCAGTTGCTGCCGGCCACACTGCCCCTGCAGGTTGTCACGGTGGATGGCAGGGAGCTGCTAGGGGGGCAAGTGGTGAAGCAGACGCCACCAATGGTGATGCGACTTGGGAATCACAGGGAAGTCATCAGCTTCAACGTCACTCAACTGTCTGACACGCCCATTGTATTGGGTATGAGTTGGCTGGACAAGCACAGCCCAACGATGGCTTGGTTCCAGAGGCAGCTGGTCTTCGGCTCTTCCTTTTGTGCTGAACACTGCATCGTACCCAGGCAGGAAGGAGAGGAAGAGGAGTCACAGCTGCTGCTAGGCACGCTGCAAGCGATTCCCCACAAGTACGCAGAATTTCTGGAAGTTTTCTGCGAGAAGGAGGCGGACAGGCTACCCCCTCACAGACCATATGACTGCAAAATTGACCTGCTGCCGGGGGCGGCGCTGCCTAAAGGGAAGCTGTATTCCATGTCTGAGGACGAACTGCAGGAACTCAAAGACTTCATCGATCATAATTTGGAGCGCGGTTTCATCCGGGAGTCTAAGGCAGTGGGGGGCAGTCCTGTATTCTTTGTTAAGAAGCGAGACATGCCCCAAAAAAGACTCGTAGTGGATTACAGGATTTTGAACAGTGTGACCAAGCCGTCGGACTTCCCCATGCCCCGCATCGACGACCTCCTGGCGAAGGTACGGAAGGGAAAGGTGTTCACCAAGTTGGACCTGCGGGGGGCGTACAACCTCATTCGCATGCGGGAAGGTGATGAGTGGAAGACAGCCATGTTCACGCCACTGGGTACCTACGAATACAGAGTTATGCCTTTTGGACTGCAAAATGGCGCTCACGTTTTTCAAGCATTTATGCATCACGTGTTGGCGGGACTGCTCTACAAGACGTGCGTCTGTTTCTTGGATGACATCCTGATCTTTTCGGAGTCGCAGCAAGAACATGACAAGCACGTCAAGGAAGTGCTGGGCAGGCTAAAGCAACACAGGCTCTACGCCAAGCTGGAGAAGTGCCAATTTGACGTGCCGGAGGTGGATTTTCTGGGCTACAAGCTGTCTGACAAGGGGCTCGCCATGGACAGCGCCAAGGTTCGAGCAGTGTTGGATTGGAAGAGCCCACGCAACCGGAAGGAGGTCCAACGGTTTGTCGGCTTTGCGAACTTCTATCGCAAGTTTATCAAGGGCTTCGCGATGCAGACGGCGGCCATCACTGACACCCTTAGCTCCAAGAAGAAGAAGTTCATTTGGACAGAGCAGGCGGAGCAGTCCTTTCAGGCCCTCAAGCGTCTCTTCGCGTCGGAAGAGCAGCTGCTTCATGTCAACCCCAGCATGCCGATGAGGGTGGAGACAGACGCTTCGGACAGAGCAGTGGGGGCGGTCCTGCTGCAGAAGGACCCGCGGGGCGTGTGGCGGCCGGGAGCGTTTTACTCCAGGAAGCTCAGCAAGTCCGAGCAGAACTACACCATATGGGACAGGGAGTTGCTGGCCATTCATGCAGCGTTCAAGGCGTGGAGGCACTTTCTGATCGGCGCCAAGCACACGGTGCAGGTTTGCACGGACCACAAGAATCTGGAACACTGGCGCACAGCACAGTTCCTGAACCAGAGGCAGATACGTTGGGCTGAGTTCTTTGCGGACTTCGACTTCCGAATAGAGTATGTCCCGGGGGACACCAACATCATGGCAGACGCTCTCTCCCGCAAGCCACAGTATCTGGAGGACGCGACACCAGCGGCCGCCATGCACATCTTTGCACCGACAGTGTGGGTGTGCGCCGCGGCGACCGTGGACCTAGAGGCGGTGCGGCGAGCGTTGCAGGGGGACTCCTTCGCACAAACGAAGATGGCAGAGGTGCGAGGGGGCAAGGCAGCGGCCGACGGTTTCCAGCTACGAGATGGCTTGCTCATCCGTAAAGGGGCCATCTACGTGCCGGGTGACGAACTTCGAGCCAAGGTGCTGCAGCAGCTGCACGACGCACCCACGGCCGGGCACTTTGGCAAGGAGAAGACGGTGGAATTAGTAGCCAGGGATTTCTGGTGGCCTGGAATGAGAGGGGAGGTCGCAGACTACGTAGCGAGGTGTGACACCTGCCAGAGGGCAAAGCCGGTGCACAAACCGCCGGCTGGACTGTTGGAGCCGCTGCAAACTCCGGTCGAACCTTGGGAAAGGGTGGCTCTGGACTTTGTCACGGATCTGCCCAGCTCAAGGGGCAAGACGGCAGTGTTGGTGGTGGTGGACCTGTTCTCCAAGATGGCGCATTTCATTCCGTGTGCCAAGGTGGCCACGGCGGAGCAAACCGCCAAACTGTTCATAGACCACGTGTTCAAGGTTCACGGTCTGCCACGGTCTATTCTGTCCGACCGCGGGCGGCAGTTCATCTCGAACTTCTGGCAGAAACTGATGGGCTTCCTGAACGTCAAGATCAATCTGGCGTCGGCGAGACACCCGCAGACCAACGGGCAAGCGGAGCGAGCCAATGCCATCATGCAGCAGTACCTGAGATGTTATGCAAACCAACAGCCTGCGACGTGGGTGGATTACCTGCCGCTTGCAGAGTTTGCCTACAACACCACGAAGCACGTATCCACGGGCGTCACGCCGTTCTTCGCCAACAACGGGCGGCACCCTAGAACCTTTCCGGGACTGGAATGCAGGGGAGAAGAGGAGCCGCAGTCAGCAGATGCGTTCGCGTCGGAGCTGCAGGAAGTCCACGATCAGCTGCGGCGCCACCTGGAGCTGGCTAAACACGCATACAAGGTACAAGCGGACAAACACAGAAGGGTTGGCGAAGAGCTCCACGTGGGAGACTGGGTCTGGTTAGCAGCCCACGCAGTGCCGGCCAGGTCGTTGGCCAAGAAGAAACTAGGGCATAAACAACTGGGGCCCTACCAAGTCGAAGAGCAGGTCAACCCGGTGGCTTTCAGGCTGGCGCTTCCGGAGGGTTCCAGAATGCATCCGGTGTTCCACAGATCGGTGCTCACTCCCTACAAGGCACCGCACAGGTTCCAGGAACCCGGAACGGCGCCGAGTCCGGTCAGAGACAGAACAGGGCACGCGGGAGTGGCACAGAAGGAGCGCATCAACGAAGTCACGGAGATTTTGGACTCCAGATGGGGGGAAGAGGGAGTAGAATACTTTCTCGCCAGGGAGGGCACCCCGGCCAGTGCGAACAGCTGGGTGCCGGGCTACGCTTTAGACGAACCTCTGCTCAAAGACGAGTTTCATGCCCTCTTCCCACATAGACCGATGCCAGCAGACTTTTTCGACGACTGGCTTTTCACGCCCACGCTTTCGGACAGCACGTTCAGGGGGTTCGACTCGGACGAGGAACCAACACGAGACGTCCGTTCCCCAGAGGGGTCACCCTCGGGATCTGTCTCAGAACCCTCGTATTGGTGGGACGATAGGCCGGAGGAGCAGTTCCGCAGGAAGTGGCTGGACTGTTCCGGCCGAGCAACGCCGCCTGGAGGTAGTGCGGGAGAGACGGACATGGACATTTTCGGGGACGACCCTGGTTTCGAGCACGGCGGCACAGAGATGGAAGAGGAGGTGACTGTCGTCAACGAGAGCAGAGAGGAAGACCTGGAAGAGTTCCGCTGGAGGCCTGCCACGGGAAGCGACCGATATCCGACGTTCGTCCCTTTGCAACAGCAGCCCCCAGTTCCAGCACCGGAAGGAGGGGAGGGGGGACTGGGGGGCTTCGAGGGGGGGATGGATGTCAGGGGTTTAGGTGCAGAGGCATGGGCAAGGGAGGAAACAGAGAGCGAAGGGGAGGAGACAGAGGAAAGGATGAGTGATGACGACGACCCGAGATCTCCCAGTCTTTCCAGTGAATCAGAGGATTCACAGAAAGGAGCACCAGTGGCCAGGGCAAGGGGGGAGTCTAGGGAGGCACCCCAGGAAGATAGAGCCAGAGGAGACTCAGGGGGGAGCAGCTGGAAATCGGGACCAGCGTCACCGCCAGGAAGCAGGGAAGAGGAAAGGAGCCAGGGGGGAAGCGCTGGCAGCTCACCACAGGAGGGAGGGCAGGAGTCAGGAGTGGCCACACCTCCATCGGGGAGCGAAGAAACGGTTAAGAGGAAAGTGGAAGGTTGGGCGCGCGCGCCAAGTTCAAATGCAGAGGAAGGCGGCGCAGTGAGCAGCCCCGAAAGGGAACCGGGTCCTAAAGCCCGGCGCAAGGAGGCAGAAGGGTCCGGGTCAGCGTCAGAAGAATCCCGGAAGGAAGAAGCCCCGGGGGGTAGAGGGACCCAGAGGAGGACAGTCAGGAGGAAAAGGTGGAGCAAGGCTAGGATATTAAGTTGGTGTGCACGGGGCGGAGACTCAGACGGAGCCTCGCCGATCTAGCTAGTAGACGTAGAGTTGCAGACAGCAGCGTGAGAATGGAAACTGTAATTCAATAAAGACTTTTACTTAATGACCGCTGGCTAGCGTGATCCTCTGTGAGCTAGGATCTTGAAGCAGCTCTGACAACCGCGAAGCTCCGTCTGAGTCTCCGCCCCCTGTGCACCAGCTTACTAACCTAGCCTTACTCCACCTTTTCCGCCTGACCGTTCTTCTCTGGGTCCCTCTGCCCCCCGGGGTCTCTTCCTTCCGGGATTCTTCTGACGCTGACCCCCCGGACCCTCCTGTCTCCTTGCGCCGGGCTTTAGGACCTGGCTCCCTTTCCGGGCTGCTTACTGCACCACCTTCCTGTGCATTTGAACTTGGCGCGCGCGCCCAACCTTCCACTTTCCGCCTGACCGTTTCTTCGCTCCCCGATGGAGGTGTGGCCACTCCTGACTCGTGCCCTCCCTCCTGTTGTGAGCTGCCAGCGCTTGATACCTGGCGCTCTTCCTCTCCCCTGCTCTCTGTTGGTGACGCTGGTCCCGATTTCCAACTGCTGCTCTCTGAGTCCCCTCTGGCCCTTTCTTCCTGGGGTGTCCCCCTAGGCTCCCCCCTTGCCCTGGCCACTGGTGCTCCTTTCTGTGAATCTTCTGATTCACTGGAAAGACTCGGAGATCTCGGGTCGTCGTCATCACTCATCTTTTCTTCTGCCTCCTCCCCCTCGCTCTCTGTTTCCTCCCTTGCCCTTGCCTCTGCTCCTGAACCCCTGACAAGTATTTTCTATTTTCTAGGGTGCTAGTCTCCGTCCAGGTGGGCGCCGTGCCACCCGCCTCGCAAGCGAGACTCTTCCGCTACCACTACCAGCTTTCCAGGGAGAAAGGGGCAAGTCAGGGTTTGCTTGGGCCAATGGAACTCCCTGCCAAAGGAAGAGCCTCCAGCACTTGAATCCACTGCCCACCTGACTCTTCTTTTCATCTCTCAGCTGGCACCGAGTTCTGGTTGGGCCTGGCAAGAGGAGAAGCTTCTGGTCGACAGCGGTGGCAAGTTTCAGGCAAGCCTTCTCAGAAAGTTTGGGGGCTGTGGGACTGCCTGCCACTGGAGTTGCTATAATAATGAATTTTCCTTATGTTATTCCTGTTAAACTCCTTTTAAAGGTGACAGTGTTTGTCCACTTTTGGGACTGCCTGCCACTGGATGCCCTATAAAGATATGGGGCTTTTCAGCATGAAAAAGAAATCCCAATGACCCCTTTGGGACTCACTGCTACAGTGCCGGGGGGGCTTTGGAACTCCCTGCCACTTTGAAACGCCTCTCTGGGCGAGGCGTTCAGCAGGTGGTGGGTTCGAATTCCTCCCTGGCAGGAATGCAGACTTAAAGCTGCTAGTCTGAACCCGTGTCTTGCGGTGGACAACATAGCGTACGCAGCCGGAGGTGGGTGCGAGGAGCAGTGCCAGGGGAGCAGCAAGGAAGGTGAAGAAGCCCAGCAATTGGTGGATCCAGGGTTTGAGAGACAGTATTTTTGCACGGCTTCTTTCCGGCCAGAGCAAAGAAAAGTGACCATGAGAGTAGAGATAATTTATTAAATTTATCTGCTTTATCTGGTTCAATAATTATAATAATTATAATTATTATTTAATTATTGTCAGGGGTTCAGGAGCAGAGGTACAGGAAAGGGAGGAAACAGAGAGCGAGGGGGAGGAATCCGAAGGAAATATGAGCGATGACAGCGGCCCCAGTTGGAAATCGGGACCAGCTTCCCCACCAGAGCGCAGTAGGGGGGAGGGGTCCCAGGTATCGGGATCTGGCGGCTCGCCGCAAGCGGGAGGGCATGTGTCAGGGGTTCAGGAGCAGAGGCGAGGGCAAGGGAGGAAACAGAGAGCGAGGGGGAGGAGGCAGAAGAAAAGATGAGTGATGACGACGACCCGAGATCTCCGAGTCTTTCCAGTGAATCAGAAGATTCACAGAAAGGAGCGCCAGTGACCAGAGCAAGGGGGGAGCCTAGGGGGACACCCCAGGAAGAAGGGTCCAGAGGGGGCTCAGAGGGCAGCAGTTGGAAATCGGGACCAGCATCACCAACAGAGCGCAGTGGAGAGGAAGGGCGCCAGGTATCGAGCTCTGGCAGCTCGCAGCAGGAGGGAGGGCATGAGTCAGGAGTGGCCACACCTCCATCGGGGAGCGAAGAAACGGTCAAGCGGAAAGTGGAAGGTTGGGTGCGCGCGCCAAGTTCAAATGCACAGGAAGATGGCGCAGTAAGCAGCCCGGAAAGGGAGCCAGGTCCTAAAGCCCGACGCAAGGAGACAGAAGGGTCCGGGGGGTCAGCGTCAGAAGCGTCCCGGAAGGAAGAGGCCACGGGGGGCAGAGGGACCCAGAGAAGAACGGTCAGGCGGAAAAGGTGGAGTAAGGCTAGGGTATTAAGCTGGTGTACAGGGGGCGGAGACTCAGACGGAGCTTCGCCGGTCTAACCCATAACGCAGCAGCTTGAGAATGGAAACTGTAACTCAATAAAGACTTTTACAAAGTGACCGCTGGCTAGCCTGATCCTCTGTGAGCTAGGATCTGGAAGCAGCTCTGACAGTAAGCTCCGTCCCAACTTGTGGGCATCTACGGCCTCACGGAGAGGAGAGAAGGCGGGTGCCTACTAGCGAGCTCACGAACGGCAGACAATATGACGGCCGAACAGCAGATAGCGGAACTCAGAGAAGCAGTGACACGACTGAATGCCGAGACACTTGCATCCAGGAAGAGAGAGGAGGACGCAGCTGTCGCCTACAGGGATCTCCAGGTCAGGTTGGAAATGCTTACGAAGCAAGGGCAACCTACACCCAAACCGGAGGGGATTGGGTTGGGGAGACGAACAGGCGGTCTAGTCTCTCACTTCGATGGGAATTTACAACAGTACCCCAACTTTAGAGCAGATGTAATGTGTGCACTGCAACTGCTGGCTAAGGACTTTAGAGATGAGCAAGAGAAGGTGGGATTTATCATGTCCCATTTGCATGGAGATGCCAAAGCATGGCTGCGCAATTTGTGGAGAGATAAGGATCCGGCGCTCCAAGATGCGGATGCCTTTATTAAAGAGATGGATGGGTGCTTTTTATCAAGCATAGACGTGGATCTTGCCCGGAAGGAGGTACATGGACTGAAACAAGGGAGGGCCAGTGTAAGGCAGTATCATGCCCGCTTTTTTGCATCGGTCAGTGCCCTGGAATGGGACAGAGATTCGGCTCCAGTCAGAGACCTGTTTTGGGAAGGATTGAACAGCACGGTTAAAGACGAAATTGCAAGGGGGGAGAGACCCCGGAGCACGCAGGAGATCGTTCAGAGGGCGCTGGCGGTTGGGGTGCGGCTGGAGGAACGTCCATGGAGCAGGGACGAAGGGCGTGGAGGGCGCGAACCAGCGAGAGGGTTCTCCTTCGTTCCCAGGGAAGCTGCGCGTGCGCAATCCACGCCTCCGCGAGGAGGGGGAGCGGAACCTATGGAGGTTGGCGGTGCCAGAGCTCAGTCAGCAACCAGAGCCATAGCGCCGGGAGCAGTCAAAGCGAAGCCTCCTAGAGGGAACCGGAAGTGTTACATCTGCGAAAGTCCGCAACACATGGCGAAAGAGTGTCCCCAGAGGATCCACAAGCTCAATGCAGCCTCTGCAACGGTGACTGCAGCTACTCAGCACGGAGACTCACAGCCGGGAAACGACGGAGTCTGGCTGGAGACAGAGGCACTGGGGCCCAGCCAGACGAGTCAGTGAAGCAGTCCCCAGAGATTTTGCAGCCCACAGACCCCCTCCCGCCCAAACCAGCAGTGCAGCTCACTGCATCACTTCAGCTACCCAATGGCCTCATTCTAGACGTGCCAATCACCGTTGACTCAGGAAGCAATGCGGACTTTATAGGGCAGGACTTTGTCGACAAACACGCTATACAGCTGCTGCCTGCCACGCTGCCCCTACAGGTCGTCACAGTGGATGGCAGGGAGCTGCTAGGGGGGCAGGTGGTGAAGCAAACGCCACCTTTGGTGATGCGACTTGGAAATCACAAGGAAGTCATCAGTTTTAATGTCACCAGACTGTCGGACACGCCTATTGTCTTGGGCATGAGTTGGCTGGACAGACACAGTCCGACGTTGGCGTGGTACCAACGGCAGCTGGTCTTCGGCTCATCATATTGCGCTGAACACTGCATTCTGCCCCGGCAGGAGGGAGAGGAGGAGGAGGCACAGCTGCAGCTGGGGACGCTGCAAGCAATCCCCCACAAATACGCGGGATTTTTGGAGGTCTTCTGCGAGAAGGAGGCGTACAAGCTACCCCCCCACAGACCATATGACTGCAAAATTGACCTACTGCCAGGGGCGGTGCTGCCCAAAGGGAAGCTGTATTCCATGTCTGAGGAAGAACTACAGGAACTCAAAGAGTTCATAGATCATAATTTGGAGCGCGGTTTCATCCGAGAGTCCAAGGCAGCGGGGGGCAGTCCTGTATTCTTTGTTAAAAAGCGAGACACGCCCCAAAAAAGACTGGTCGTGGACTATCGCATTTTAAACAGTGTGACCAAGCCCTCGGACTTCCCCATGCCCAGAATCGACGACCTCCTCGCAACGGTACGCAAGTGCTGCGTGTTCACCAAGTTGGACCTGCGAGGGGCGTACAACCTCATTCGCATGCGGGAAGGAGATGAGTGGAAGACAGCCAAGTTCACGCCCCTAGGCACCTACGAATATAGAGTTATGCCTTTTGGACTGCAAAATGGCTCCCACTGTTTTCAAGCTTTCATGCATCACGTGTTAGCGGGGCTCCTCTACAAGACGTGTGTCTGCTTCTTGGATGACATCCTGATCTTTTCTGAATCGCAGCAGGATCACGACAGACACGTCAAGGAAGTGCTGAGCAGGCTACAGCAGCATAGGCTTTACGCCAAGCTGGAAAAGTGCCAGTTCGACGTGACGGAAGTGGATTTCCTGGGCTACAAGTTGTCAGACAAGGGGCTCGCCATGGACAGCGCCAAGGTTTGCGCAGTGTTGGATTGGAAAAGCCCGCGCAGCCGGAAGGAGGTCCAGCGGTTTGTCGGCTTTGCGAACTTCTATCGCAAGTTTATCAAGGGATTTGCTATGCAAACAGCGGCCATCACGGACACGCTCAGCTCCAAGAAAAAGAAGTTCATCTGGACGGAGCAGGCGGAGCAATCCTTTCAGGCACTCAAGCGTCTCTTCGCGTCGGAAGAGCAGCTACTGCATGTCAACCCCAGCAGGCCGATGAGGGTGGAGACAGACGCTTCTGACAGAGCCGTGGGAGCAGTCCTGCTGCAGCGAGACCCGCAGGGGGCTTGGAGGCCGGGAGCGTTTTACTCCAGGAAGCTCAGCAAGTCTGAACAGAACTACACCATCTGGGACAGGGAGTTGCTTGCCATTCATGCAGCATTCAAGGCGTGGAGGCACTTCCTGATCGGCGCCAAGCACACGGTGCAGGTCTGCACGGACCACAAGAATCTGGAGCACTGGCGCACGGCGCAGTTCCTGAACCAGAGGCAGATACGTTGGGCTGAGTTCTTTGCGAACTTCGACTTCCGAATAGAGTATGTCCCGGGAGACACCAACGTCATGGCGGATGCCCTATCCCGTAAACCACAGTATCTGGAGGAGGCGACGCCAGCGGCTGCCATGCACATCTTCGCACCGGCAGTGTGGGCGTGCGCTTCGGCAACGGTTGACCTGGATGCGGTACGACGATCGTTGCAGGATGACTCCTTCGCGCAAGCAAAGATGGCAGAGGTGCACAGGGGCACGGCAGCGACCGACGAGTTCCAGGTGCGCGATGGATTGCTCATCCGTAAAGGGGCCATCTACGTGCCGGGAGACGAACTTCGCGCCAAGGTACTGCAGCAGCTGCACGACGCGCCCACTGCCGGGCACTTTGGCAAGGAGAAGACGGTGGAATTAGTCGCCAGAGACTTCTGGTGGCCCAGGATGAGAGGGGAAGTCGCGGACTACGTAGCGAGGTGTGACACCTGCCAGAGGGCCAAACCAGTGCACAGACCGCCGGCCGGACTGCTGGAACCGCTGCAAACTCCGGTCGAACCATGGGAGAGAGTGGCCTTGGACTTTGTCACGGATCTGCCCAGCTCGAGGGGCAAGACGGCGGTGCTAGTGGTGGTGGACTTGTTCTCCAAGATGGCACATTTCATTCCGTGTGCGAAGGTGGCCACGGCGGAACAAACCGCCAAACTGTTCATAGATCACGTGTTCAAGGTTCACGGTCTGCCGCGGTCTATTCTGTCCGACCGGGGGCGGCAGTTCATCTCGAACTTCTGGCAGAAGCTGATGGGCTTCCTGAACGTCAAGATCAACCTGGCTTCGGCTAGACACCCGCAGACCAACGGGCAAGCGGAGCGGGTCAATGCCATCATGCAGCAATACCTGAGATGTTATGCGAACCAACAGCCCGCGACGTGGGTGGATTACCTGCCTCTCGCCGAGTTCGCCTACAACAACACGAAGCACGTGTCCACGGGGGTGACGCCGTTCTTCGCCAACAACGGAAGGCACCCCAGAACCTTCCCGGGACTGGACAGAATGGGGGGGGAGCCGCAGACTGCAGACGCGTTCGCGTCAGAGTTGCAGGAGGTCCACGATCAGCTTCGGCGGCACCTGGAGCTGGCTAAGCACGCATACAAGGTACAAGCGGACAGATACAGGAGGGTTGGCGAAGAGATCCATGTGGGCGACTGGGTATGGTTGGCAGCCCACGCAGTGCCGGCCAGGTCGTTAGCGAAGAAGAAATTAGGGCATAAACAACTGGGACCCTACCAAGTCGAAGAGCAGGTCAACCCGGTAGCCTTCAGGCTGACGCTGACGGAGGGCTCCAGGATGCATCCGGTGTTCCACAGATCGGTGCTCACTCCCTACAAGACACCTCACAGATTTCAGGAACCAGGAACGGCGCCGAGTCCGCTCCGAGAGGGAACCGAGCAAAGGGGAGTGCCACAGGAGGAGCCCATCAACGAAGTCACAGAGATTTTGGACTCGAGATGGGGGGAAGAGGGAGTAGAATACCTTCTCGCCAGAGAGGGCACCCCGGCCAGTGCCAACAGCTGGGTGCCGGGCTACGCTTTGGAGGAACCTCTGCTCAAAGACGAGTTTCATGCCCTCTTCCCACACAGGCCCATGCCAGCAGACTTTTTCGACGATTGGCTTTTCACACCGACGCTTTCAGCCAGCACGTTCCGGGGGTTCGACTCGGACGAGGAACCGACAATGGACACACGTTCCCCGGAGGAGTCGACCGCGGGATCGGCCTCAGAACCCTCGTATTGGTGGGACGATAGACCAGAGGAACAGCGGCGCAGGAAGTGGCGGGAGGTTCCAGGTCGAGCGACAGACCCGGGAACGACTGAGGCGGAGACGGACGTGGACATGTACGGGGAGGATTTTGGGTTCGAGCACGGAGGCACAGAGATGGAGGCAGAGGTGACCGTTGTCGACGAGCGCAGGGAGGAAGAACCGGAAGTCTTCAGTTGGAGGCCCGCCACGGGAAGCGAACTGTATCCGACATTCGTCCCCATGACACTGCAGCACCCAGCTCCCGTACCGGAAGGAGGGGAGGGGGGAAGGGGGGGGCTTCGAGGGGGGATGGATGTCAGGGGTTCAGAAGCAGAGGCGAGGGCAAGGGAGGAAACAGAGAGCGAGGGGGAGGAGGCAGAAGAAAAGATGAGTGATGACGACGACCCGAGATCTCCGAGTCTTTCCAGTGAATCAGAAGATTCACAGAAAGGAGCGCCAGTGGCCAGAGCAAGGGGGGAGCCTAGGGGGACACCCCAGGAAGAAGGGTCCAGAGGGGGCTCAGAGGGCAGCAGTTGGAAATCGGGACCAGCGTCACCAACAGAGCGCAGTGGAGAGGAAGGGCGCCAGGTATCAAGCTCTGGCAGCTCGCAGCAGGAGGGAGGGCATGAGTCAGGAGTGGCCACACCTCCATTGGAGAGCGAAGAAACGGTCAAGCGGAAAGTGGAAGGTTGGGCGCGCGCGCCAAGTTCAAATGCACAGGAAGGTGGCGCAGTAAGCAGCCCGGAAAGGGAGCCAGGTCCTAAAGCTCGACGCAAGGAGACAGAAGGGTCCGGGGGGTCAGCGTCAGAAGCGTCCCGGAAGGAAGAGGCCATGGGGGGCAGAGGGACCCAGAGAAGAACGGTCAGGCGGAAAAGGTGGAGTAAGGCTAGGGTATTAAGCTGGTGTACAGGGGGCGGAGACTCAGACGGAGCTTCGCCGGTCTAACCCATAAGACGTAGAGCTGCACGCAGCAGCTTGAGAATGGAAACTGTAACTCAATAAAGACTTTTACAAAGTGACTGCTGGCTAGCGTGATCCTCTGTGAGCTAGGATCTGGAAGCAGCTCTGACAGTAAGCTCCGTCTCATATTGTGGGCATCTACGGCCTCGCGGAGAGGAGAGAAGACGGGTGCCTACTAGCGAGCTCACGAACGGCAGACAATATGACGGCCGAACAGCAGATAGCGGAACTCAGAGAAGCAGTGACACGACTGAATGCCGAGACACTTGCATCCAGGAAGAGAGAGGAGGACGCAGCTGCCGCCTACAGGGATCTCCAGGTCAGGTTGGAAATGCTTACGAAGCAAGGGCAACTGACACCCAGACCGGAGGGGATTGGGTTGGGGAGACGAACAGGCGGTCTAGTCTCTCACTTCGATGGGAATTTACAACAGTACCCCAACTTTAGAGCAGATGTAATGTGTGCACTGCAACTGCTGGCTAAGGACTTTAGAGATGAGCAAGAGAAGGACGAGAAGAGGCGCTTGAGTTTCCGAAAGGACTGCTCCGCCTGCTCCGTCCAGATGAACTTCTTCTTCTTGGAGCTGAGCGTGTCGGTAATGGCCGCTGTCTGCATCGCGAACCCCTTGATGAACTTGCGATAGAACTTAGCAAAGCCGACAAACCGCTGGACCTCCTTCCGGCTGCGCGGGCTCTTCCATTCCAACACTGCACGAACCTTGGCGCTGTCCATGGCTAGCCCCTTGTCCGACAACTTGTAGCCCAGGAAATCCACCTCCGTCATGTCGAACTGGCACTTCTCCAGCTTGGCGTACCGTCTATGCTCCTGTAGCCTTTGCAGAACTTCCTTGACATCTCTGTCGTGAACCTCCTGTGATTCTGAAAATATCAGGATGTCGTCCAGGAAGCAGACACACTTCTTGTAGAGGAGCCCCCCTAACACGTGATGCATGAAAGCTTGAAAAGAGTGGGAGCCATTTTGTAATCCAAATGGCATAACTCTGTATTCGTAGGTGCCCAGGGGCGTGAACATGGCCGTCTTCCACTTGTCGCCCTCCCGTATGCGAATAAGGTTGTACGCCCCTCGCAGATCCAACTTGGTGAACACGCGTCCTTTGCGCACCGTCGCGAGGAGGTCGTCGATCTTGGGCATGGGGAAAGCCGTGGGCTTGGTTTTCGAGTTCAAAATCCTATAGTCCACCACAAGTCTTTTTGGGGGCGTGTCCTTCTTCCTCACAAAGAATACAGGACTGCCCCCCACTGCCTTGGACTCCCGGATGAACCCGCGCTCCAAATTATGATCTATGAACTCCCTGAGTTCCTGCAGCTCATCTTCAGACATGGAATACAGTTTCCCTGTCGGCAGCGTCGCCCCTGGCAGGAGGTCAATCTTGCAGTCATAGGGCCTGTGGGGAGGCAGCTTGTCCGCCTCCTTCTCGCAGAAAACCTCCAAAAATTCTGCGTACTTGTGGGGCACTGCTTGCAGCGTGCCTATTGCAGCTGTGTGTCCTCTTCTTCCCCCTCCGGTCTGGGCAGGATGCAGTGTTCTGCACAGTAAGAGGAGCCGAAAGTTAGTTGCCGCTGGTACCAAGCCAACGTTGGACTGTGCCTGTCCAGCCAACTCATGCCCAACACCACAGGCGTGTCCGACAGTTGGGTGACATTAAAGCTGATGACTTCCCTGTGATTTCCAATTTGCATCACCATCGGTGGCGTTTGCTTCACCACCTGCCCCCCTAGCAATTCCCTGCCATCCACCGTGACAACCTTCAGGGGCAGCGTGGCTGGCAGTAGCGTTATATTGTGCTGCTCGATGAAATCCTGTTGTCAGGGGTTCAGGAGCAGAGGCAAGGGCAAGGGAGGAAACAGAGAGCGAGGGGGAGGAGGCAGAAGAAAAGATGAGTGATGACGACGACCCGAGATCTCCGAGTCTTTCCAGTGAATCAGAAGATTCACAGAAAGGAGCACCAGTGGCCAGGGCAAGGGGGGAGCCTAGGGGGACACCCCAGGAAGATAGAGCCAGAGGGGACTCAGAGGAGAGCAGTTGGAAATCGGGACCAGCGTCACCGCCAGAGAGCAGGGAAGAAGAAGGGCGCCAGGGATCAAGCGCTGGCAGCTCACAACAGGGGGGAGGGCACGAGTCAGGAGTGGCCACACCTCCATCGGGGAGCGAAGAAACGGTCAGACGGAAAGTGGAAGGTTGGGCGCGCGCGCCAAGTTCAAATGCACAGGAAAGTGACGCAGTAGGCAGCCAGGAAAGGGAGCCAGGTCCTAAAGCCCGGCGCAAGGAGACAGGGGGTTCCGGGGGGTCGGCGTCAGAAGAATCCCGGAAGGAAGAGACCCCGGGGGGCAGAGGGACCCAGAGAAGAACGGTCAGGCGGAAAAGGTGGAGCAGGGCTAGGATATTAAGTTGGTGCACAAGGGGCGGAGACTCACACGGAGCTTCGCCGATCTAACCATTAGACGTAGAGTTGCACGCAGCAGCTTGAGAATGGAAACTGTAACTCAATAAAGACTTTTACTTAATGATCGCTGGCTAGCGTGATCCTCTGTGAGCTAGGATCTGGAAGCAGCTCTGACACCTGTCCTATAAAGTCCGCGTTGCTACCAGAGTCAATGGTAATTGGCACTTCCATTGTAAGTCCATTGGGTAGCTGGAGCGATGCGGTGAGCTGCACTACTGGTTTGGGCGGGAGGGGGTCTGTGGGCTGCAAAATCTCTGGGGACTGCTTCACTGACTCGTATGGCTGGGCCCCAGTGCCTCTGTTTCCAGCCAGACTCCGTCGTTTCCCTGCTGTGGTTCTCTCTGCTGAGTTGCTTCTGTTACCGTCGCGGAGACTGCAGTGTGCTTGTGGAGCCTCTGGGGACACTCTTTCGCCATATGCTGAGGACTGTCACTGAGGTAGCACTTCCTGTTCCCTCTAGGAGGCTTCGCTTTGACTGCTCCCGGTGCTAGGGCTCTGGTTGCTGACTGAGCCCTGGCGCCTCCAACCTCCATAGGTTCCCCTCCTCCTCCTGGCGGAGGCGTGGAGTGCGCACGCGCTGCATCCCTGGGAAAGAGGGAAGGCGCTCTTGCCAACTTGCGTCCTCCACGCCCTTCGTCTCTGCTCCATGGACGTTCTTCTAGACGCACCCCAATCGTCAGCGCCCTCTGAACGATCTCCTGAGTGCTCCGGGGTCTCTCCCCCCGCGCAATTTCGTCTTTTACCGCACTGTTCAACCCTTCCCAGAAAAGGTCTCTGACTGGAGCTGAATCTTTGTCCCATTCCAGGGCACTGACCAGTGCAAAAAAGTGGGAATGATACTGCCTCACACTGGCCCTCCCTTGTTTCAGCCCATGTATCTCTTTTCTGGCGATATCAATGTCTATATTTGATAAAAAACACGAATCCATCGCTTTAATGAAGGCATCTGCACTTCGGAGCGCCGGATCCTGATCTCTCCACAGATTGCGCAGCCACGCTTTAGCGTCTCCATGCAAATGGGATAAAATAAACCCCACCTTCTTTTGCTCATCTCTAAAGTCTTTGTCCAGCAGTTGCAGCGCAAACTGCACATCTGCTCGGAAGTTGGGGTACTGCTGTAAATTCCCATCGAAATGAGATACAAGGCTGCCTCCTCTTCTCTCCAGCCCAATTCCCTCCGATTTGGGTCCCGGTTGCCCCTGCTTTGTAAGCACTTCCAACCTGACCTGGAGATCCTTGTAGGCGGCAGCCGCTTCCTCCTCCCTCTTCCTGGATGCGAGTATCTCGGCGTTTAGTTGTGTCACTGCGTTTTGCAGGGCTGCTATCTGCTGTTCACTATTCATCTCGTCCGACTTTCGTGAGCTCGCGAAGCACCAATCTTCACCCCTCGCTGCGCCCACTCACGCTGCGAGGCTTTTGGTGCAAAAGGGAGACGGAGCTTACTGTCAGAGCTGCTTGAAGATCCTAGCTCACAGAGGATCACGCTAGCCAGCGATCATTAAGTAAAAGTCTTTATTGAGTTACAGTTTCCATTTTCAAGCTGCTGCGTGCAACTCTACGTCTAGTAGCTAGATCGGCGAAGCTCCGTCTGATTCTCCGCCCCTTGTGCACCAACTTAATATCCTAGCCCTGCTCCACCTTTTCCGCCTGACTGTTCTCCTCTGGGTCCCTCTGCCCCCCGGGGTTTCTTCCTTCCGGGATTCTTCTGACGCTGACCCGGACCCTCCTGCCTCCTTGCGCCGGGCTTTAGGACCTGGCTCCCTTTCCGGGCTGCTTACTGCGCCGCCTTCCTGTGCATTTGAACTTGGCGCGCGCGCCCAACCTTCCACTTTCCGCTTAACCGTTTCTTCGCTCCCCGATGGAGGTGTGGCCACTCCTGACTCATGCCCTCCCTCCTGTGGTGAGCTGCCAGCGCTTGCCCCCTGGCTCCCTTCCTCCTCCCTGCTCCCTAGCGGTGACGCTGGTCCCGATTTCCAACTGCTCTCCTCTGAGTCCCCTCTGGCTCTATCTTCCTGGGGTGCCCCCCTAAACTCCCCCCTTGCCCTGGCCACTGGTGCTCCTTTCTGTGAATCCTCTGATTCACTGGAAAGACTCGGAGATCTCGGGTCGTCGTCATCACTCATCTTTTCTTCTGCCTCCTCCCCTTCGCTCTCTGTTTCCTCCCTTGCCCTTGCCTCTGCTCCTAAACCCCTGACTGTGTAATTAAAGTTATAAATATGGATGATTATCAGAGACGCTGAAGGAAGTTAAAAAAAGGAGATAATTTGTTGTATTTTGGATAAAAATGTATAATTGCATGGAAAATCAATAAAATTTATTATAAAAAAAAAACAAAAAAAACCTTATGCAAATAAAGCATTGCTTATTCTTCATCCACTGGTGTGCTTATTGGCTCCAGATCCAGAAATAACCCTGCCCTTGGCAGAACATATACAGTGCTTTTTTCGGGGGGGGGGCACAGAGGAATGCATAAAACATTTTGTGAATGTACTTTTGTCCATTTACTGTATTTATTTTTCCCGGTTTGAACTAAAAAATGGCGATTTTCTTGAGTCAAAATGAGAGTACCCCCAATCATTTTTTTTAGAAAAGAAGCACTGCATATATACACACACATATACATATATCCGTTTTATTTTTATTTATTTACAAACGGACACCTATATCTAGGTATGTATATTCTTGTATATAAACTTCCGCGGCCCACCCTCCCCATCCCTGCGCCAAGGGGCACGAGAGGAAGGCCACTGGGGGAGAAAGGCAGGTGAGGGCGGGGCGGGGGGCAGGGCTGCCCCCTGGGGAGAACGGGGTCGAGAGAGAGTGGGCGGGGGAAAGAGAGAGGGCCAGCCTGGCTCGGCACGTCTCTGCTGGCCCAACGTCGCAGCGCCTCTTCCGCCCGTTTCCCTCCCCTTCCTGTCCGTTTGCCTCTCCTCCGGTGGCACCTCCTTCCGGTACCCCTGCCCTCGCCCAAGATGGCGGCAGCACAGGCTCTTCCGCCCGTTTCCCTCCCCTTCTGTTTGCACCAGAATCACACTACCAAAGCAGAAAGGTCTTCTGGATTCTATCTACATAGGAAGAAGATGAAAACGCTCTGATTGGGCTTACTTCAAATAAGTGTTTTTGGGGTTACAATGCACATTCAACCAAAAATCGCAGAGCGAAATGTATGTTATCAGCCCAAATCAAGCATGGGTGTTTTGGTTCATCTCAATTGAAAGAGGGAGAAGAAGCTTGGATTGCACTCGGTTTTCATTCACCCACAACTAGAAAATCGAAGTATCATAAGCATAATCAACGCAAAACAGGTTGTTTTGGGTTCCGTCTACATAGAAAGAAGAATCTTGGATTTCGCTTAATAAAAAGTATTGTTCTTTGGTGTTAATGCACATTTACCCCAAAATGGCAAAGTGAATGTAATGCGACCAAAATAAAGAAACACCATTCCTCTTCCATATACTTCTTCCAGAAGACGAATAAGCTTCGAGAGGGCTTATTTGAATTTGCATGGTGTTTTTTGGGTTTGCACTAGAATCACACAACCAAAGCAAAAAGAATGCACATTCAACCAAAAATCGCAGTGAAATGTTTGTTATCAGCCAAAATCAACCATAGGTGTCAGAGCTGCTTCCAGATCCTAGCTCACAGAGGATCACGCTAGCCAGCGGTTACTTTGTAAAAGTCTTTATTGAGTTACAGTTTCCGATGTCAAGCTGCTGCGCGCCGCTCTACGTCTTATGGGTTAGACCGGCGAAGCTCCGTCTGAGTCTAGGCCCCCTGTGCACCAGCTTACTAACCTAGCTTTACTCCACCTTTTCCGCCTGACCGTTCTTCTCTGGGTCCCTCTGCCCCCCGTGGTCTCTTCCTTCCGGGACTCTTCTGACGCGGACCCCCCCCCCGGACCCTCCTGTCTCCTTGCGCCGGGCTTTAGGACCTGGCTCCCTTTCCAGGCTGCTTACTGCGCCACCTTCCTGTGCCTTTGAACTTGGCGCGCGCGCCCAACCTTCCACTTTCCGCCTGACCGTTTCTTCGCTCCCCGATGGAGGTGTGGCCACTCCTGACTCCTGCCCTCCCTCCTGTTGCGAGCTGCCAGCGCTTGATACCTGGCGCCCTTCTTCTCCCCTGCTATCTGTTGGTGACGCTGGTCCCGATTTCCAACTGCTCCCCTATGAGCCCCCTCTGGACCCTTCTCCCTGGGGTGTCCCCCTAGGCTCCCCCCTTGCTCTGGCCACTGGCGCTCCTTTCTGTGAATCTTCTGATTCACTGGAAAGACTCGGAGAGCTCGGGTCGTCGTCATCACTCATCTTTTCTTCTGCCTCCTCCCCCTCGCTCTCTGTTTCCTCCCTTGCCCTCGCCTCTGCTCCTGAACCCCTGACAATAGGTGTTTAAGTTAATCTCAATCGAAAGAGGAAATAAGCTTGGATTGCATTTCGGTATTCATTTACCCACAAACTGCAAATCGAAGTGTCATAAGCATAAACAAAGCAAAACAGGTTGTTTTGGATACCATCTATATAGAAAGAAGAATCTTGGATTGCGCTTATTTCAAAGTCGTGTTCTTTGGTTCTAATGTACATTGACCCACAAATCGCCAAGTGAGTGTAATGAGCCTAAAATGACAAAACACCATATTTCCGCTTCCATATGCGGAGAAAGAAGACCCATAAGCTTCGAGGCTTATTTCAATTCACATGATGTTTTTTGGGTTTGCACTAGAATCACACAACCAAAGCAAAAAGAATGCACATTCAACCAAAAATCGCAGAGTGAAATGTTTTTTATCAGCCAAAATCAACCATATAGGTGTTTAAGTTCATCTCAATAGAAAGAGAACGAATAAGCTTGGATTGCTCTTTCGGTGTTCATTCACCCACAAATAACAAAGCAAAGTGTCATAAGCATAAACAACGCAAAACAGGTTGTTTTGGTTTCCATCTACATAGAAATAAGAATCTTGGATTTTGCTTATTTCAAAGTCGTGTTCTTTGGTATTAATGCACTTTTACCCAGAATTCGCAGTGTATGTAATGAGACCAAAATAACAAAACGACATATTTCCGCTTCCATATGAGTAGAAAGAAGACGAATAAGCTTCGATTGGGCTTATTTCAATTCATAGAATCATAGAGTTGAAATTAGCGTGGTGTTTTTTGGGTGTGCACCAGAACCACCTAACCAAAGCAAAAAGGTGTTCTGGGTTCAATCTACATAAAAAGAAGATGATAACGCTCTCATTGGGCTTATTTCAAATTGGTGTTTTTTGGGTTAGAATGCACATTCAACCAAAAATCGCAAATGTTTGTTATCATCCCAAATCAAGCATAGGTGTTTTAGTTAATCTCAATAGAAAGAGGACGAATAAGCTTGGATTGCTTTTTCGGTGTTCATTCACCCACAAATAACAAAGCAAAGTGTAATAAGCCTAAAGAAAGCAAAACACGTTGTTTTCGGTTCCATCTACATAGAAAGAAGAATTGGATTTCGCTTATTTCAAAGTCGTGTTCTTTGGTGTTAACGCACATTTACCCTGAAATCGCAAAGTGTATGTAATGAGACCAAAATAACAAAACGCCATATTTCCGCTTCCATTTGCGTAGAAAGAAGACGAATAAGCTTCGAGAGGGCTTATTTGAATTTGCATGGTCTTTTTTGGGTGCATACCAGAATCACCCCCAAAGAAAGCTGTCAGGGGTTTAGGAGCAGAGGCACGGGCAAGGGAGGAAACAGAGAGCGAAGGGGAGGAGGCAGAAGAAAAGATGAGTGATGACGACGACCCGAGATCTCCTAGTCTTTCCAGTGAATCAGAGGATTCACAGAAAGGAGCACCAGTGGCCAGGGCAAGGGGGGAGTCAAGGGAGGCACCCCAGGAAGATAGAGCCAGAAGGGACTCAGGGGGGAGCAGCTGGAAATCGGGACCAGCGTCACCGCCAGGAAGCAGGGAAGAGGAAGGGAGCCAGGGGGGAAGCGCTGGCAGTTCGCCACAGGAGGGAGGGCATGAGTCAGGAGTGGCCACACCTCCATCGGGGAGCGAAGAAACGGTTAAGAGGAAGGTGGAAGGTTGGGCGCGCGCGCCAAGTTCAAATGCAGAGGAAGGCGGCGCAGTAAGCAGCCCCGAAAGGGAACCAGGTCCTAAAGCCCGGCGCAAGGAGGCAGGAGGGTCCGGGTCAGCGTCAGAAGAATCCCGGAAGGAAGAAGCCCCGGGGGGTAGAGGGACCCAGAGGAGGACAGAGGCGGAAAAGGTGGAGCAAGGCTAGGATATTAAGTTGGTGCACAAGGGGCGGAGATTCAGACGGAGCTTCGCCGATCTAGCTACTAGACGTAGAGTTTGCGCGCAGCAGCGTGAGAATGGAAACTGTAATTCAATAAAGACTTTTACTTAATGATCGCTGGCTAGCGTGATCCTCTGTGAGCTAGGATCTTCAAGCAGCTCTGACAAAAGCAATAAAGTATTTTGCGTTCTATCTACGTAGGAAGAAGATAAAAACGCTCTGATTTGGACTATTTCAAATAGCTGTTTTTGGGGTTAGAATGCACATTCAACAAAAAAAATCACTGAGCGAAATGTTTGTTATCAGCCCAAATCAACCATATGTGTTTATGTTCATCTCAATAGAAAGAGAACGAATAAGCTTGGATTGCTCTTTCGGTGTTCATTCACCCACAAATAACAAAGCAAAGTGTCATAAGCATAAACAACGCAAAACAGGTTGTTTTGGTTTCCATCTACATAGAAAGAAGAATCTTGGATTTCGCTTATTTCAAAATCGTGTTCTTTGGAGTTAATGCACATTTACCCAGAAATCGCAGTGTATGTAATGAGACCAAAATAACAAACCAACATATTTCCGCTTCCATATGAGTAGAAAGAAGACGAATAAGCTTCGATTGGGCTTATTTCAATTCATAGAATCATAGAATCATAGAGTTGAAATTAGCGTGGTGTTTTTTGGGTGTGCACCAGAATTACCTAACCAAAGCAAAAAGGTGTTCTGGGTTTGAAATAAGCGAAATCCAAGATTCCTCTTTCTATGTTGATGGAAACCAAAACATAATTTTTTGCTTTCTTTCGGCTTTGGAATTTGTGGGTGAATGAACACCTGAGCAATCCAAGCTTATTCGTCCTCTTTCTATTGAGATTAACTAAAACGTCTATGCTTGATTTGGGCTGATAACAAACATTTCGCTCTGCGATTTTTGGTTGAATGTGCATTCTAACCCCAAAAATACCTATTTGAAATAATCCCAATCAGAGCGTTTTTATCTTCTTCCTACGTAGATGGAACGCAAAACCTTATTGCTTTGTTTGGGGGTGATTCTGGTGCTCACCCATAAAACACCATGTAAATTCAAATAAGCCCTCTCGAAGCTTATTCGTCTTCTTTCTACCCATGTGGAAGCGGAAATATGGTGTTTCTTTATTTTGGTCGCATTACATTCACTTTGTGATTTTTGGGTAAATGTGCATTAACACCAAAGAACACTACTTTTTAATAAGCGAAATCCAATATTATTCTTTTATGCAGATGTTAGCCAAAAGACCTTTTTGCTTTGGTTGTGTAATTCTGGTGCACACCCAAAAAACACCACGCTAATTTCAACTCTATGATTCTATGATTCTATGAATTGAAATAAGCCCAATCGAAGCTTATTCGTCTTCTTTCTACTCATATGGGAGCGGAAATATGTCGTTTTGTTATTTTGGTCTCATTACATACACTGCGATTTCTGGGTAAATATGCATTAACTCCAAAGAACACGATTTTGAAATAAGCGAAATCCAAGATTCTTCTTTCTATGTAGATGGAAACCAAAACAACCTGTTTTGCGTTGTTTATGCTTATGACACTTTGCTTTGCAGCTTGTGGGTGAATGAACACCGAAAGAGCAATCCAAGCTTATTCGTTCTCTTTCTATTCAGATAAACATAAACACTTATGGTTGATTTGGGCTGATAGCAAACATTTGGCTCTGTAATTTTTTGTTGAATGTTCATTCTAACCCCAAAAACAGCTATTTGAAATAAGCCCAATCAGAGCGTGTTCATCTTCTTTCTACGTAGATGGAACGCAAAACACCTTATGTTTGGGGGTGTTTCTGGTGCTCACCCAAAAAACACCATATAAATTCCAACTATGATTCTATGTTTCTATGAATTGAAATAAGCCCAATCGAAGCTTATTCGTCTTCTTTCTACGCATATGGTTGCGGAAATATGGCGTTTTGTTATTTTGGTCTCATTACATACACTTTGCGATTTCTGGGTAAAAGTGCATTAATACCAAAGAACACGACTTTGAAATAAGCGAAATCCAAGATTCTTATTTCTATGTAGATGGAACCGAATACAACCTGTTTTGCTTTCTTTAGGCTTATTACACTTTGCTTTGTTATTTGTGGGTGAATGAACACCGAAAGAGCAATCCAAGCTTATTCGTTCTCTTTCTATTGAGATGAACTTAAACACCTATATGGTTGATTTTGGCTGATAAAAAACATTTCACTCTGCGATTTTTGGTTGAATGTCCATTCTTTTTGCTTTGGTTGTGTGATTCTAGTGCAAACCCAAAAACCAACCTGTGAATTGAAATAAGCCTCGAAGCTTATGCGTCTTCTTTCTCCGCATATGGAAGCGGAAATATGGTGTTTTGTCATTTTAGGCTCATTACACTCACTTGGCGATTTGGGGTCAATGTACATTAGAACCAAAGAACACGACTTTGAAATAAGCGCAATCCAAGATTCTTCTTTCTATGTAGATGGTATCCAAAACAACCTGTTTTGCTTTGTTTATGCTTATGACACTTCGATTTGCAGTTTGTGGGTCAATGAATACCGAAATGCAATCCAAGCTTATTTGTCCTCTTTCGATTGAGATTAACTTAAACACCTATGGTTGATTTTGGCTGATAACAAACATTTCACTGCGATTTTTGGTTTTATGTGCATTCTTTTTGCTTTGGTTGTGTGATTCTAGTGCAAACCCAAAAAACACCATGCAAATTCAAATAAGCCCTCTCGAAGCTTATTCGTCTTCTGGAAGAAGTATATGGAAGAGGAATGGTGTTTCTTTATTTTGGTCGCATTACATTCACTTTGCCATTTTGGGGTAAATGTGCATTAACACCAAAGAACAATTTTATTAAGCGAAATCCAAGATTCTTCTTTCTATGTAGACGGAACCAAAAAGAACCTGTTTTGCGTTGATTATGCTTATGATACTTCGATTGTCTATTTGTGGGTGAAAGAAAACCGAGTGCAATCCAAGCTTCTTCTCCCTCTTTCAATTGAGATGAACCAAAACACCCATGCTTGATTTGGGCTGATAACATACATTTCGCTCTGCGATTTTTGGTTGAATGTGCATTGTAACCCCAAAAACACTTATTTGAAGTAAGCCCAATCAGAGCGTTTTCATCTTCTTCCTATTTAGATGATATCCAGAAGACCTTTCTGCTTTGGTAGTGTGATTCTGGTGCAAACAGAAGGGGAGGGAAACGGGCGGAAGAGCCTGTGCTGCCGCCATCTTGGGCGAGGGCAGGGGGTACCCAGAAGGAGGTGCCACCGGAGGAGAGGCAAGAGGACAGGAAAAGGAGGGAAACGGGCGGAAGAGCCTGTGCTGCCGCCATCGTGGGCGAGGGCAGTGGTACCCGGAAGGAGGTGCCACCGGAGGAGAGGCAAGAGGACAGGAAGGGGAGGGAAACGGGCGGAAGAGCCTGTGCTGCCGCCATCTTGGGCGAGGGCAGGCGTACCGGAAGGAGGTGCCACCGGAGGAGAGGCAAGCGGACAGGAAGGGGAGGGAAACGGGCGGAAGAGCCTGTGCTGCCGCCATCTTGGGCGAGGGCAGGGGTACCCGATAAAATATGCCACCGGAGGAGAGGCAAGAGGACAGGAAAAGGAGAGAAACGGGCGGAAGAGCCTGTGCTGCCGCCATCTTGGGCGAGGGCAGGGGTACCGGAAGGAGATGCCACCGGAGGAGAGGCAAGAGGACAGGAAGGGGAAGGAAACGGGCGGAAGAGCCTGTGCTGCCGCCATCTTGGGCGAGGGCAATCTTGCTTCCATTTCTGGGCTGCCATTGCTGCATATTGAAAGAGTTTACAGTCTTTTCTTCTTATGTCCTTTCCTAAGATCTCTAAAAGAAAAGCCTCCGGTTTTTTTTGCAAAAGTCAGTGGCGTAGCGTGGGTTGTCAGCACCCGGGGCAAGGCAAGTAATTTGCGCCCCCTAACCCGTGGATTTGCGCCCCCTAACCCTAACCCCCAGATGTTGCGCCCGGTGCGGCTGGCCCCCCCTGCACCCCCCACGCTACGCCACTGGCAAAAGTATATCTTAACAGTTTTTTCATTTTATTGTATATCATTTCCCAAAAGCTTTTCACTTTCTTATTCCCACCACACATGAAAGAACGTCCCTTCTTTTTCTTTACATTTCCAACATTTGTTACACGTCTTATACATCTTTGCTAACTTTACAGGTGTGATGTACCATCTGTAAAACATTTTCATAACATTTTCTTTCAGTGCCGTGCATGCAGTAAATTTTATATTCTCTTTCCACAATTTTTCCCATTCATCAAATTGAATATTATACCCAAAATCTTTGGCCCACTGTATCATTACCGATTTAACCTCTTTCGTATGCCATTCCAACAATATCTTATACATTTTTGACCGAGTTTTATATTAATTGTTTATTATGTTGTCAGGGGTTTAGGTGCAGAGGCACGGGCAAGGGAGGAAACAGAGAGCGAAGGGGAGGAGACAGAGGAAAGGATGAGTGATGACGACGACCCGAGATCTCCCAGTCTTTCCAGTGAATCAGAGGATTCACAGAAAGGAGCACCAGTGGCCAGGGCAAGGGGGGAGTCTAGGGAGGCACCCCAGGAAGATAGAGCCAGAGGAGACTCAGGGGGGAGCAGCTGGAAATCGGGACCAGCGTCACCGCCAGGAAGCAGGGAAGAGGAAAGGAGCCAGGGGGGAAGCGCTGGCAGCTCACCACAGGAGGGAGGGCAGGAGTCAGGAGTGGCCACACCTCCATCAGGGAGCGAAGAAACGGTTAAGAGGAAAGTGGAAGGTTGGGCGCGCGCGCCAAGTTCAAATGCAGAGGAAGGCGGCGCAGTGAGCAGCCCCGAAAGGGAACCAGGTCCTAAAGCCCGGCGCAAGGAGGCAGAAGGGTCCGGGTCAGCGTCAGAAGAATCCCGGAAGGAAGAAGCCCCGGGGGGTAGAGGGACCCAGAGGAGGACAGTCAGGAGGAAAAGGTGGAGCAAGGCTAGGATATTAAGTTGGTGCGCACGGGGCGGAGACTCAGACGGAGCCTCGCCGATCTAGCTAGTAGACGTAGAGTTGCAGACAGCAGCGTGAGAATGGAAACTGTAATTCAATAAAGACTTTTACTTAATGACCGCTGGCTAGCGTGATCCTCTGTGAGCTAGGATCTGGAAGCAGCTCTGACAGTAGGCTCCGTCCCTACATTGTGGGCATCTGCAGCCTCGAGGAGGGGAGAGAAACAGGCGCCCACTAGCGAGCTCACGAACGGCAGGAGACATGACGGCTGAGCAGCAGATAGAGGACCTCAGAAAAGCAGTGGCACAACTGAACGCCGAGGTTCTTGCATCCAGGAAGAGAGAGGACGAGGCAGCTGCCGCCTGCAGGGATCTCCAGGTCAGGTTAGACGTACTGGCAAAGCAAACACCCCGGCAGGAGGGAATTGGGTTGGCGAGACGGACAGGCGGGCTGCTCTCTCACTTCGATGGGAACCTGCAACAGTATCCCAACTTTAGAGCCGACGTACTGTGCGCACTGCAACTGTTACATAAAGACTTTAGAGATGAACAGGAGAGAGTGGGGTTCATCATGTCCCATCTGCATGGGGAGGCGAAAGCATGGTTGCGCAATTTATGGAGAGATAACGATCCGGCGCTCCAGAATGCGGATGCCTTTATTAAAGCGATGGATGGGTGTTTCTTATCAAGTATTGACATTGATCTTGCACGGAAGGAGGTGCATGGGCTGAGACAAGGGAGGGCCAGCGTCAGACAGTATCATGCCCGCTTTTTCGCCTTGGTCAGCGCCCTGGAATGGGACAGAGATTCGGCTCCTGTAAGAGACCTCTTTTGGGAGGGACTGCACAACTCGATTAAAGATGAGATAGCGAGGGGGGAGAGACCCCGAACCACCCAGGAGGTCGTTCAGAGGGCACTGACAGTGGGGGTGAGGCTGGAAGGACGTCCGTGGAGCAAGGACGAAGGACGTGGAGGGCGCGAACCAGCCGGGGGCCCCTCCTTCTTTCCCAGAGAAGCAGCGCGGGCGCAATCCACGCCTCCGCCAGGAGGAGGAGCCGAACCTATGGAGGTTGGAGGTGCAAGGGCTCAGTCAGCAACCAGAGCCCTAGCACCGGCAGCAGTGAAGGCGAAGCCTCCTAGAGGGACCAGGAAGTGTTACGTCTGTGAGCTGCCAGGGCATATGGCGAAAGAGTGTCCCCAGAGGCCCCACAAGCTTACTGCAGCCTCAGCAATGGTGACTGCAGCAACGCAGCAGGGAGGACCACAGCAGGGAAACGACGATGTCTGGCTGGAGGAAGAGGCACTGGGGCCCAGCCAGACGTGTTAGTGACGCAGTCCCCAGAAATTTTACAGCCAGTGAACCCCCTCCCGCCCAAACCAGTAGTGAGGCTCACAGCATCTCTCCAGCTGCCCAATGGAATCACCATGGACGTGCCAATCACCATCGACTCCGGCAGCAACGCGGACTTTATAGGGCAGGAATTTGTCGACAGGCACGCTGTGCAGTTGCTGCCGGCCACACTGCCCCTGCAGGTTGTCACGGTGGATGGCAGGGAGCTGCTAGGGGGGCAAGTGGTGAAGCAGACGCCACCAATGGTGATGCGACTTGGGAATCACAGGGAAGTCATCAGCTTCAACGTCACTCAACTGTCTGACACGCCCATTGTATTGGGCATGAGTTGGCTGGACAAGCACAGCCCAACGATGGCTTGGTTCCAGAGGCAGCTGGTCTTCGGCTCTTCCTTTTGTGCTGAACACTGCATCGTACCCAGGCAGGAAGGAGACGAAGAGGAGTCACAGCTGCTGCTAGGCACGCTGCAAGCGATTCCCCACAAGTACGCAGAATTTCTGGAAGTTTTCTGCGAGAAGGAGGCGGACAGGCTACCCCCTCACAGACCATATGACTGCAAAATTGACCTGCTGCCGGGGGCGGCGCTGCCTAAAGGGAAGCTGTATTCCATGTCTGAGGACGAACTGCAGGAACTCAAAGACTTCATCGATCATAATTTGGAGCGCGGTTTCATCAGGGAGTCTAAGGCAGCGGGGGGCAGTCCTGTATTCTTTGTTAAGAAGCGAGACGCGCCCCAAAAAAGACTCGTAGTGGATTACAGGATTTTGAACAGTGTGACCAAGCCGTCGGACTTCCCCATGCCCCGCATCGACGACCTCCTGGCGAAGGTACGGAAGGGAAAGGTGTTCACCAAGTTGGACCTGCGGGGGGCGTACAACCTCATTCGCATGCGGGAGGGTGATGAGTGGAAGACAGCCATGTTCACGCCACTGGGTACCTACGAATACAGAGTTATGCCTTTTGGACTGCAAAATGGCGCTCACGTTTTTCAAGCATTTATGCATCACGTGTTGGCGGGACTTCTCTACAAGACGTGCGTCTGTTTCTTGGATGACATCCTGATCTTTTCGGAGTCGCAGCAAGAACATGACAAGCACGTCAAGGAAGTGCTGGGCAGGCTAAAGCAACACAGGCTCTACGCCAAGCTGGAGAAGTGCCAATTTGACGTGCCGGAGGTGGATTTTCTGGGCTACAAGCTGTCTGACAAGGGGCTCGCCATGGACAGCGCCAAGGTTCGAGCAGTGTTGGATTGGAAGAGCCCACGCAACCGGAAGGAGGTCCAACGGTTTGTCGGCTTTGCGAACTTCTATCGCAAGTTTATCAAGGGCTTCGCGATGCAGACGGCGGCCATCACTGACACCCTTAGCTCCAAGAAGAAGAAGTTCATCTGGACAGAGCAGGCGGAGCAGTCCTTTCAGGCCCTCAAGCGTCTCTTCGCGTCGGAAGAGCAGTTGCTTCATGTCAACCCCAGCATGCCGATGAGGGTGGAGACAGACGCTTCGGACAGAGCAGTGGGGGCGGTCCTGCTGCAGAAGGACCCGCAGGGCGTGTGGCGGCCGGGAGCGTTTTACTCCAGGAAGCTCAGCAAGTCCGAGCAGAACTACACCATATGGGACAGGGAGTTGCTGGCCATTCATGCAGCGTTCAAGGCGTGGAGGCACTTTCTGATCGGCGCCAAGCACACGGTGCAGGTTTACACGGACCACAAGAATCTGGAACACTGGCGCACGGCACAGTTCCTGAACCAGAGGCAGATACGTTGGGCTGAGTTCTTTGCGGACTTCGACTTCCGCATTGAGTATGTCCCGGGGGACACCAACATCATGGCAGACGCTCTCTCCCGCAAGCCACAGTATCTGGAGGACGCGACACCAGCGGCCGCCATGCACATCTTTGCACCGACAGTGTGGGCGTGCGCCGCGGCGACCGTGGACCTAGAGGCGGTGCGGCGAGCGTTGCAGGGGGACTCCTTCGCACGAGCAAAGATGGCAGAGGTGCAAAGGGGCAAGGCAGCGGCCGACGGTTTCCAGCTACGAGATGGATTGCTCATCCGTAAAGGGGCCATCTACGTGCCGGGTGACGAACTTCGAGCCAAGGTGCTACAGCAGCTGCACGACGCACCCACGGCCGGGCACTTTGGCAAGGAGAAGACGGTGGAATTAGTAGCCAGGGATTTCTGGTGGCCTGGAATGAGAGGGGAGGTCGCAGACTACGTGGCGAGGTGTGACACTTGCCAGAGGGCAAAGCCGGTGCACAAACCGCCGGCTGGACTGTTGGAGCCGCTGCAAACTCCGGTCGAACCTTGGGAAAGGGTGGCTCTGGACTTTGTCACGGATCTGCCCAGCTCAAGGGGCAAGACGGCAGTGTTGGTGGTTGTGGACCTGTTCTCCAAGATGGCGCATTTCATTCCGTGTGCTAAGGTGGCCACGGCAGAGCAAACCGCCAAACTGTTCATAGACCACGTGTTCAAGGTTCACGGTCTGCCACGGTCTATTCTGTCCGACCGCGGGCGGCAGTTCATCTCGAACTTCTGGCAGAAGCTGATGGGCTTCCTAAACGTCAAGATCAATCTGGCGTCGGCGAGACACCCGCAGACCAACGGGCAAGCGGAGCGAGCCAATGCCATCATGCAGCAGTACCTGAGATGTTATGCAAACCAACAGCCTGCGACGTGGGTGGATTACCTGCCGCTTGCAGAGTTTGCCTACAACAACACGAAGCACGTATCCACGGGCGTCACGCCGTTCTTCGCCAACAACGGGCGGCACCCTAGAACCTTCCCGGGACTGGAATGCAGGGGAGAAGGGGAGCCGCAGTCAGCAGATGCGTTCGCGTCGGAACTGCAGGAAGTCCACGATCAGCTGCGGCGCCACCTGGAGCTGGCTAAACACGCATACAAGGTACAAGCGGACAAACACAGAAGGGTTGGCGAAGAGCTCCACGTGGGAGACTGGGTCTGGTTAGCAGCCCACGCAGTGCCGGCCAGGTCGTTGGCCAAGAAGAAACTAGGGCATAAACAACTGGGGCCATACCAAGTCGAAGAGCAGGTCAACCCGGTGGCTTTCAGGCTGGCGCTTCCGGAGGGTTCCAGAATGCATCCGGTGTTCCACAGATCGGTGCTCACTCCCTACAAGGCACCGCACAGGTTCCAGGAACCCGGAACGGCGCCGAGTCCGCTCAGAGAAGGAACGGGGCACGCGGGAGTGGCACAGGAAGAGCGCATCAATGAAGTCACGGAGATTTTGGACTCCAGATGGGGGGAAGAGGGAGTAGAATACTTTCTCGCCAGGGAGGGCACCCCGGCCAGTGCGAACAGCTGGGTGCCGGGCTACGCTTTGGACGAACCTCTGCTCAAAGACGAGTTTCATGCCCTCTTCCCACATAGACCTATGCCAGCAGACTTTTTCGACGACTGGCTTTTCACGCCCACGCTTTCGGACAGCACGTTCAGGGGGTTCGACTCGGACGAGGAACCAACACGAGACGTCCGTTCCCCGGAGGGGTCACCCTCGGGATCTGTCTCAGAACCCTCGTATTGGTGGGACGATAGGCCGGAGGAGCAGTTCCGCAGGAAGTGGCTGGACTGTTCCGGCCGAGCAACGCCGCCTGGAGGAAGTGCGGGAGAGACGGACATGGACATTTTCGGGGACGACCCGGGTTTCGAGCACGGCGGCACAGAGATGGAAGAGGAGGTGACTGTCGTCAACGAGAGCAGAGAGGAAGACCCGGAAGAGTTCCGATGGAGGCCTGCCACGGGAAGCGACCGATATCCGACGTTCGTCCCTTTGCAACAGCAGCCCCCAGCTCCAGCACCGGAAGGAGGGGAGGGGGGACTGGGGGGCTTCGAGGGGGGGATGGATGTCAGGGGTTTAGGTGCAGAGGCACGGGCAAGGGAGGAAACAGAGAGCGAAGGGGAGGAGACAGAGGAAAGGATGAGTGATGACGACGACCCGAGATCTCCCAGTCTTTCCAGTGAATCAGAGGATTCACAGAAAGGAGCACCAGTGGCCAGGGCAAGGGGGGAGTCTAGGGAGGCACCCCAGGAAGATAGAGCCAGAGGAGACTCAGGGGGGAGCAGCTGGAAATCGGGACCAGCGTCACCGCCAGGAAGCAGGGAAGAGGAAAGGAGCCAGGGGGGAAGCGCTGGCAGCTCACCACAGGAGGGAGGGCAGGAGTCAGGAGTGGCCACACCTCCATCAGGGAGCGAAGAAACGGTTAAGAGGAAAGTGGAAGGTTGGGCGCGCGCGCCAAGTTCAAATGCAGAGGAAGGCGGCGCAGTGAGCAGCCCCGAAAGGGAACCAGGTCCTAAAGCCCGGCGCAAGGAGGCAGAAGGGTCCGGGTCAGCGTCAGAAGAATCCCGGAAGGAAGAAGCCCCGGGGGGTAGAGGGACCCAGAGGAGGACAGTCAGGAGGAAAAGGTGGAGCAAGGCTAGGATATTAAGTTGGTGCGCACGGGGCGGAGACTCAGACGGAGCCTCGCCGATCTAGCTAGTAGACGTAGAGTTGCAGACAGCAGCGTGAGAATGGAAACTGTAATTCAATAAAGACTTTTACTTAATGACCGCTGGCTAGCGTGATCCTCTGTGAGCTAGGATCTGGAAGCAGCTCTGACATATGTCTATTTGAAATTTAGATTCTTTTTCTACATAACCCCTTTCTTTTAAGTCTTTTTTAAACATTTCATTTACTTGAAAGTAATGCAACCAATCATATACATAATCTTTAACTTGTTCAAATGGTTTCAATTTCCATTTTCCTCCTTCTTTAATTACCAATTCACCATATGTACTCCAATTACCTCTCATATTAATTTTCTTAACACTCATTACCTCCAGCGGAGATAGCCAATAAGGGACTTTTGGCTCCAATATATTTTTGTATCTATCCCATACTTCTATTAAAGAACTCCTGAAAATGTGGTTTCCCGCTCAGGCTTGTGCGATTTTGAATATGACACCTGAAGCTGGAGGATGCCCCACGGCGATTGGTGGAGCTGGGATTGGGCTGAGGTGGGTGATGAAGGTGGGGCTCACACAAGGCACCCCTAAGTGTCCGGGTCAGGAGGGATGACCATTGAGTGCCTCCAGCTCACAACCCTGTGTGGTGGGCTGAGGGGATGGGAATGAATCATCCCAATAACAATTTACACCCGGCTGGGTGTGAACGGAGCTGATTCAGCCCTCTCTTTCTCTCCCGATAAGTATTGTCAGAGCTGCTTCCAGATCCTAGCTCACAGAGGATCACGCTAGCCAGCGGTCACTTATAAAAGTCTTTTATTGAGTTACAGTTTCCATTCTCAAGCTGCTGCATGCAACTCTACGTCTTATGGGTTAGACCGCGAAGCTCCGTCTGAGTCTCCGCCCCCTGTGCACCAGCTTACTAACCTAGCCTTACTCCACCTTTTCCGCCTGACCGTTCTTCTCTGGGTCCCTCTGCCCCCCGGGGTCTCTTCCTTCCGGGATTCTTCTGACGCTGACCCCCCGGACCCTCCTGTCTCCTTGCGCCGGGCTTTAGGACCTGGCTCCCTTTCCGGGCTGCTTACTGCGCCACCTTCCTGTGCATTTGAACTTGGCGCGCGCGCCCAACCTTCCACTTTCCGCCTGACCGTTTCTTCGCTCCCCGATGGAGGTGTGGCCACTCCTGACTCGTGCCCTCCCTCCTGTTGTGAGCTGCCAGCGCTTGATACCTGGCGCTCTTCCTCTCCCCTGCTCTCTGTTGGTGACGCTGGTCCCGATTTCCAACTGCTGCTCTCTGAGTCCCCTCTGGCCCTTTCTTCCTGGGGTGTCCCCCTAGGCTCCCCCCTTGCCCTGGCCACTGGTGCTCCTTTCTGTGAATCTTCTGATTCACTGGAAAGACTCGGAGATCTCGGGTCGTCGTCATCACTCATCTTTTCTTCTGCCTCCTCCCCCTCGCTCTCTGTTTCCTCCCTTGCCCTTGCCTCTGCTCCTGAACCCCTGACAAGTATTTTCTATTTTCTAGGGTGCTAGTCTCCGTCCAGGTGGGCGCCGTGCCACCCGCCTCGCAAGCGAGACTCTTCCGCTACCACTACCAGCTTTCCAGGGAGAAAGGGGCAAGTCAGGGTTTGCTTGGGCCAATGGAACTCCCTGCCAAAGGAAGAGCCTCCAGCACTTGAATCCACTGCCCACCTGACTCTTCTTTTCATCTCTCAGCTGGCACCGAGTTCTGGTTGGGCCTGGCAAGAGGAGAAGCTTCTGGTCGACAGCGGTGGCAAGTTTCAGGCAAGCCTTCTCAGAAAGTTTGGGGGCTGTGGGACTGCCTGCCACTGGAGTTGCTATAATAATGAATTTTCCTTATGTTATTCCTGTTAAACTCCTTTTAAAGGTGACAGTGTTTGTCCACTTTTGGGACTGCCTGCCACTGGATGCCCTATAAAGATATGGGGCTTTTCAGCATGAAAAAGAAATCCCAATGACCCCTTTGGGACTCACTGCTACAGTGCCGGGGGGGCTTTGGAACTCCCTGCCACTTTGAAATGCCTCTCTGGGCGAGGCGTTCAGCAGGTGGTGGGTTCGAATTCCTCCCTGGCAGGAATGCAGACTTAAAGCTGCTAGTCTGAACCCGTGTCTTGCGGTGGACAACATAGCGTACGCAGCCGGAGGTGGGTGCGAGGAGCAGTGCCAGGGGAGCAGCAAGGAAGGTGAAGAAGCCCAGCAATTGGTGGATCCAGGGTTTGAGAGACAGTATTTTTGCACGGCTTCTTTCCGGCCAGAGCAAAGAAAAGTGACTATGAGAGTAGAGATAATTTATTAAATTTATCTGCTTTATCTGGTTCAATAATTATAATAATTATAATTATTATTTAATTATTGTCAGGGGTTCAGGAGCAGAGGTACAGGAAAGGGAGGAAACAGAGAGCGAGGGGGAGGAATCCGAAGGAAATATGAGCGATGACAGCGGCCCCAGATCTCTGAGTCTTTCCAGTGAATCGGAAGATTCACAGAAAGGAGAACCAGTGGTCAGAGCAAGGGGGGCGCCTAGGGGGACACCCCAGGAAGAAGGGACCAGAGGGGACTCAGAGAGCAGCAGTTGGAAATCGGGACCAGCTTCCCCACCAGAGCGCAGTAGGGGGGAGGGGTCCCAGGTATTGGGATCTGGCGGCTCGCCGCAAGCGGGAGGGCATGAGTCAGGATTGGCCACACCTCCATCGGGGAGCGAGGAAACGGTCAAGAGGAAGGTTGAAGGCTGGGCGTGCGCGCCAAGTTCAAATACACAGGAAGGCAGCACAGTAAGCAGCCCGGATAGGGAGCCAGGTCCTAAAGCCCGCCGCAAGGAGGGAGAAGAGTCCGGGGGGTCAGCGTCAGAAGAGTCCAGGAAGGAAGAGGCCACAGGGGGTAGAGGGACCCAGAGGAGGAAGGAAAGACGGAAGAGGTGGAGCAAGGCTAGAGTATTAAGTTGGTGTACAGGAGGCGGAGACTCAGACGGAGCTTCGCCGGTCTAGCTTCTAAGACGTAGAGCTGCGCGCTGCGGCTTGGAAATTGAAACTGTAACTCAATAAAGACTTTTGTACAGTACTGCCGGCTAGCGTGGTCCTCTGTGAGCTGGGACCTGGAAGCGGCTCTGACAGTAAGCTCCGTCTCCCTTTTGCACCAAAAGCCTCGCAGCGTGAGTGGGCGCAGCGAGGGGTGAAGATTGGTGCTTCGCGAGCTCACGAAAGTCGGACGAGATGAATAGTGAACAGCAGATAGCAGCCCTGCAAAACGCAGTGACACAACTAAACGCCGAGATACTCGCATCCAGGAAGAGGGAGGAGGAAGCGGCTGCCGCCTACAAGGATCTCCAGGTCAGGTTGGAAGTGCTTACAAAGCAGGGGCAACCGGGACCCAAATCGGAGGGAATTGGGCTGGAGAGAAGAGGAGGCAGCCTTGTATCTCATTTCGATGGGAATTTACAGCAGTACCCCAACTTCCGAGCAGATGTGCAGTTTGCGCTGCAACTGCTGGACAAAGACTTTAGAGATGAGCAAAAGAAGGTGGGGTTTATTTTATCCCATTTGCATGGAGACGCTAAAGCGTGGCTGCGCAATCTGTGGAGAGATCAGGATCCGGCGCTCCGAAGTGCAGATGCCTTCATTAAAGCGATGGATTCGTGTTTTTTATCAAATATAGACATTGATATCGCCAGAAAAGAGATACATGGGCTGAAACAAGGGAGGGCCAGTGTGAGGCAGTATCATTCCCACTTTTTTGCACTGGTCAGTGCCCTGGAATGGGACAAAGATTCAGCTCCAGTCAGAGACCTTTTCTGGGAAGGGTTGAACAGTGCGGTAAAAGACGAAATTGCGCGGGGGGAGAGACCCCGGAGCACTCAGGAGATCGTTCAGAGGGCGCTGACGATTGGGGTGCGTCTAGAAGAACGTCCATGGAGCAGAGACGAAGGGCGTGGAGGACGCGAGTCGGCAAGAGCGCCTTCCTTCTTTCCCAGGGATGCAGCGCGTGCGCACTCCACGCCTCCGCCAGGAGGAGGAGGGGAACCTATGGAGGTTGGAGGCGCCAGGGCTCAGTCAGCAACCAGAGCCCTAGCACCGGGAGCAGTCAAAGCGAAGCCTCCTAGAGGGAACAGGAAGTGCTACCTCTGTGACAGTCCTCAGCACATGGCGAAAGAGTGTCCCCAGAGGCTCCACAAGCACACTGCAGCCTCCGCGACGGTAACAGAAGCAACTCAGCAGAGAGAACCACAGCAGGGAAACGACGGAGTCTGGCTGGAAACAGAGGCACTGGGGCCCAGCCAGACGAGTCAGTGAAGCAGTCCCCAGAGATTTTGCAGCCCACAGACCCCCTCCCGCCCAAACCAGTAGTGCAGCTCACCGCATCGCTCCAGCTACCCAATGGACTTACAATGGAAGTGCCAATTACCATTGACTCTGGTAGCAACGCGGACTTTATAGGACAGGTGTCAGAGCTGCTTCCAGATCCTAGCTCACAGAGGATCACGCTAGCCAGCGATCATTAAGTAAAAGTCTTTATTGAGTTACAGTTTCCATTCTCAAGCTGCTGCGTGCAACTCTACGTCTAATGGTTAGATCGGCGAAGCTCCGTGTGAGTCTCCGCCCCTTGTGCACCAACTTAATATCCTAGCCCTGCTCCACCTTTTCCGCCTGACCGTTCTTCTCTGGGTCCCTCTGCCCCCCGGGGTCTCTTCCTTCCGGGATTCTTCTGACGCCGACCCCCCGGAACCCCCTGTCTCCTTGCGCCGGGCTTTAGGACCTGGCTCCCTTTCCTGGCTGCCTACTGCGTCACTTTCCTGTGCATTTGAACTTGGCGCGCGCGCCCAACCTTCCACTTTCCGTCTGACCGTTTCTTCGCTCCCCGATGGAGGTGTGGCCACTCCTGACTCGTGCTCTCCCCCCTGTTGTGAGCTGCCAGCGCTTGATCCCTGGCGCCCTTCCTCTTCCCTGCTCTCTGGCGGTGACGCTGGTCCCGATTTCCAACTGCTCTCCTCTGAGTCCCCTCTGGCTCTATCTTCCTGGGGTGTCCCCCTAGGCTCCCCCCTTGCCCTGGCCACTGGTGCTCCTTTCTGTGAATCTTCTGATTCACTGGAAAGACTCGGAGATCTTGGGTCGTCGTCATCACTCATCTTTTCTTCTGCCTCCTCCCCCTCGCTCTCTGTTTCCTCCCTTGCCCTTGCCGCTGCTCCTGAACCCCTGACATCCATCCCCCACTCGAAGCCCCCCGTTCCCCCTCCCCTCCTTCCGGTGCGGGAGCGGGGTGCTGCTGTGTCAGGGGGACGAATGTCGGATACAGTTCGCTTCCCGTGGCGGGCCTCCATCTGAAGTCTTCCTGTTCTTCCTCCCTGCTCTCGTCGACGACGGTCACCTCCGCTTCCATCTCTGTGCCGCCGTGCTCGAAACCTGGGTCGTCCCCGAAAACGTCCATGTCCGTCTCTCCCTCGCTTCCTTCTGGCGGCGTTGCTCGTCCTGGACCCTCCAGCCATTTCCTGCGCCACTGCTCCTCTGGTCTATCGTCCCACCAATACGAGGGTTCTGAGGCAGATCCCGAGGGTGACCCCTCCGGGGAACGGGCGTCTCGTATCGGTTCCTCCTCCGAGTCGAACTCCCGGAACGTGATGGCTGAAAGCGTGGGCGTGAAAAGCCAGTCGTCGAAAAAGTCTTCTGGCATTTGCCTATGTGGGAAGAGGGCATGAAACTCGTCTTTGAGCAGAGGTTCGTCCAAAGCGTAGCCCGGCACCCAGCTGTTCGCGCTGGCCGGGGTGCCCTCCTTGGCGAGAAGGTATTCTACCCCCTCTTCCCCCCATCTGGAGTCCAAAATCTCCATGACTTCGTTGATGCGCTCCTCCTGTGCCACTCCCGCGTGCCCGGTTCTTTCTCTGAGCGGACTCGGTGCCGTTCCTGGTTCCTGAAACCTGTGCGGTGCCTTGTAGGGAGTGAGCACCGATCTGTGGAACACCGGATGCATCCTGGAACCCTCCGGAAGCGCCAGCCTGAAACCCACCGGGTTGACCCGCTCTTCGACCTGGTAGGGCCCCAGTTGTTTATGCCCTAGTTTCTTCTTCGCCAACGACCTGGCCGGCACTGCGTGGGCTGCTAACCAGACCCAGTCTCCCACTTGGATCTCTTCGCCAACCCTCCTGTGTTTGTCCGCTTGTACCTTGTATGCGTGTTTGGCCAGCTCCAGGTGCCGCCGCAGCTGATCGTGAACCTCCTGCAACTCCGCCGCGAACGCATCTGCTGTCTGCGGCTCTCCCTCCCCCATTCTTTCCAGTCCCGGGAAGGTTCTGGGGTGCCTCCCGTTGTTGGCGAAGAACAGCGTGACCCCCGTGGACACGTGCTTCGTGTTGTTGTAGGCGAACTCGGCGAGAGGCAGGTAATCCACCCACGTCGCAGGCTGTTGATTCGCATAACATCTCAGGTACTGCTGCATGATGGCATTGACCCGCTCCGCCTGCCCGTTGGTCTGCGGGTGTCTCGCCGACGCCAGGTTGATCTTGACGTTCAGGAAGCCCATCAGCTTCTGCCAGAAATTCGAGATGAACTGTCGCCCCCGGTCGGACAGAATAGACCGTGGCAGACCGTGAACCTTGAACACGTGGTCTATGAACAGTTTGGCGGTTTGCTCCGCCGTGGCCACCTTGGCACACGGAATGAAATGTGCCATCTTGGAGAACAAGTCCACCACCACCAGCACGGCCGTCTTGCCCCTCGAGCTGGGCAGATCCGTGACAAAGTCCAGGGCCACCCTCTCCCATGGTTCGACCGGAGTTTGCAGCGGTTCCAACAGTCCGGCCGGCGGTTTGTGCACCGGTTTGGCCCTCTGGCAGGTGTCACACCTCGCCACGTAGTCCGCGACCTCCCCTCTCATTCCGGGCCACCAGAAGTCTCTGGAGACTAATTCCACCGTCTTCTCCTTGCCAAAGTGCCCGGCAGTGGGCGCGTCGTGCAGCTGCTGCAGTACCTTGGCGCGAAGGTCGTCTCCCGGCACGTAGATGGCCCCTTTGCGAATGAGCAATCCATCTCTCAGCTGGAACTCGTTGGTCGCTGCCGTGCCCCTTTGCACCTCTGCCATCTTCGCTTGCGCGAAGGAGTCATCCTGCAACGCTCGCCGCACCGCCTCCAGGTCCACTGTTGCCGCAGCGCACGCCCACACTGTTGGTGCGAAGATGTGCATGGCGGCCGCTGGCTTGGCGTCCTCCAGATATTGTGGCTTACAAGAGAGAGCGTCCGCCATGATGTTGGTGTCCCCCGGGACATACTCTATTCGGAAGTTAAAGTTCGCAAAGAACTCAGCCCAACGTATCTGCCTTTGGTTCAGGAACTGTGCCGTGCGCCAGTGCTCCAGATTCTTGTGGTCCGTGCAGACCTGCACCGTGTGCTTGGCGCCGATCAGGAAGTGCCTCCATGCTTTGAATGCTGCATGAATGGCCAGCAACTCCCTGTCCCAGATGGTGTAGTTCTGTTCGGACTTGCTGAGCTTCCTGGAGTAAAACGATCCCGGCCGCCAAACCCCCTGCGGGTCTTTCTGCAGCAGGACTGCTCCCACGGCTCTTTCCGAGGCGTCCGTCTCCACCCTCATCGGCCTGCTGGGGTCGACATGCAGCAGCTGCTCTTCCGACGCGAAGAGACGCTTGAGTGCCTGAAAGGACTGCTCCGCCTGCTCTGTCCAGATGAACTTCTTTTTTTTGGAGCTAAGCGTGTCCGTGATGGCCGCTGTCTGCATAGCGAAGCCTTTGATAAACTTGCGATAGAAGTTCGCGAAGCCGACAAACCGTTGGACCTCCTTCCGGTTGCGTGGGCTCTTCCAGTCCAACACCGCTCGAACCTTGGCGCTGTCCATGGCGAGCCCCTTGTCAGACAACTTGTAGCCCAGAAAATCCACCTCCGTCACGTCGAATTGGCACTTCTCCAGCTTGGCGTAGAGCCTATGCTGCTGTAGCCTGCTTAGCACTTCTTTGACGTGTCTGTCATGCTCCTGCTGCGATTCCGAAAAGATCAGGATGTCATCTAAGAAACAGACGCACGTCTTGTAGAGGAGCCCCGCCAACACGTGATGCATGAACGCTTGAAAAACGTGGGAGCCATTTTGCAATCCAAAAGGCATAACTCTATATTCGTAGGTGCCCAGCGGCGTGAACATGGCTGTCTTCCACTCATCCCCTTCCCGCATGCGAATGAGGTTGTACGCCCCTCGCAGGTCTAACTTGGTGAACACGCTGCCCTTCCGTACCTTTGCGAGGAGGTCGTCGATTCGGGGCATGGGGAAGTCCGATGGCTTGGTCACACTGTTTAAGATGCGATAGTCCACCACAAGTCTTTTTTGGGGCGTGTCCCGCTTCTTAACGAAGAATACAGGACTGCCCCCCGCTGCCTTGGACTCCCGGATGAAACCGCGCTCCAAATTATGATCTATGAACTCTTTGAGTTCCTGCAGTTCGTCCTCAGACATGGAATACAGCTTCCCTTTAGGCAGCGCCGCCCCCGGCAGCAGGTCAATTTTGCAGTCATATGGTCTGTGGGGGGGTAGCCTGTCCGCCTCCTTCTCGCAGAAAACCTCCAAAATTTCTGCGTACTTGTGGGGAATCGCTTGCAGCGTGCCTAGCAGCACCTGTGACTCCTCTTCCCCTCCTTCCTGCCGGGGCACGATGCAGTGTTCAGCACAAAAGGAAGAGCCGAAGGTCAGCTGCCTCTGGTACCAAGCCAGCGTTGGGCTGTGCTTGTCCAGCCAACTCATGCCCAATACAATGGGCGTGTCCGATAGTTGAGTGACGTTGAAGCTGATGATTTCCCTGTGATTCCCAAGTCGCATCACCATTGGTGGCGTCTGCTTCACCACTTGCCCCCCTAGCAGCTCCCTGCCATCCACCGTGACCACCTGCAGGGGCAGCGTGGCAGGCAGCAACTGTACAGCGTGCCGGTCGACAAAGTCCTGCCCTATAAAGTCCGCATTGCTTCCCGAGTCAATGGTGAGCGGCACGTCCATGGTGATTCCATTGGGCAGCTGGAGCGATGCGGTGAGCCTCACTACTGGTTTGGGCGGGAGGGGGTCCATGGGCTGTGAAATCTCCGGGGACTTCTTCACTGACACGTCTGGCTGGGCCCCATTGCCTCTTCCTCCAGCCAGACATCGTCGTTTCCCTGCTGTGGTCCTCCTTGTTGCGTTGCTGCAGTTACCATTGCTGAGGCTGCAGTGTGCTTGTGGAGCCTCCGGGGACACTCTTTCGCCATATGCCCTGGATCCTCGCAGATGTAACACTTCCTGTTCCCTCTAGGAGGCTTCGCTTTCACTGTTGTCGGTGCTAGGGCTCTGGCTGCTGATTGAGCCCTTGCACTTCCAACCTCCATAGGTTCCACTCCTCCTCCTGGCGGAGGCGTGGATTGCGCACGCGCTGCTTCTCTGGGAAGGAAGGAGGAGCCCCTGGCTGGTTCGCGCCCTCCACGCCCTTCGTCCCTGCTCCACGGACGTTCTTCCAGCCGCACCCCCACGGCTAGCGCCCTCTGAACGATCTCCTGCGTGGTCCGGGGTCTCTCCCCCCTCGCAATTTCATCTTTAACAGAGCCGTGCAATCCCTCCCAAAACAGGTCTCTTACAGGAGCCGAATCCCTGTCCCATTCCAGAGCACTGACCAAAGCGAAAAAGCGGGCATGATACTGCCTTACGCTGGCCCTCCCTTGCCTTAGTCCATGTATCTGCTGCCGAGCAAGATCCACGTCAATGCTTGATAGGAAACACCCATCCATCGCTTTAATAAAGGCATCCGCATTTTGGAGCGCCGGATCCTTATCCCTCCACAAATTGCGCAGCCATGCTTTAGCTTCCCCATGCAAATGGGACATGATGAACCCCACTTTCTCTTGCTCATCTCTAAAGTCTTTTTTCAGCAGCTCCAGTGCGCACATTACATCTGCTCTAAAGTTGGGGTACTGCTGCAGGTTCCCATCGAAGTGAGAGACCAGACCGCCTGTTCGTCTCGCCAACCCAATTCCCTCCTGTCTGGGTGTCAGTTGCCCGTGCTTCGTAAGCATGTCCAACCTGACCTGGAGATCCCTGCAGGCGGCAGCTGCCTCCTCCTCTCTCTTCCTGGATGCGAGAGCCTCGGCATTCAGTTGTGACACTGCTTTTCTGAGTTCCTCTATCTGCTGCTCAGCCGTCATGTTGTCTGCCGTTCGTGAGCTAGCTAGTAGGCACCTGCTTCTCTCCTCTCCTCGAGGCTGTAGATGCCCACAATTTGTGAGACGGAGCTTACTGTCAGAGCTGCTTCAAGATCCTAGCTCACAGAGGATCACGCTAGCCAGCGGTCATTAAGTAAAAGTCTTTATTGAGTTACAGTTTCCATTCCCAAGCTGCTGCGTGCAACTCTACGTCTAATGGCTAGATCGGCGAAGCTCCGTCTGAGTCTCCGCCCCTTGTGCACCAACTTAATATCCTAGCCCTGCTCCACCTTTTCCGCCTGACTGCTCTCCTCTGGGTCCCCCTGCCCCCCGGGGTCTCTTCCTTCCGGGATTCTTCTGACGCCGACCCCCCGGAACTCCCTGTCTCCTTGCGCCGGGCTTTAGGACCTGGCTCCCTTTCCTGGCTGCCTACTGCGTCACTTTCCTGTGCATTTGAACTTGGCGCGCCCGCCCAACCTTCCACTTCCCGTCTGACCGTTTCTTCGCTCCCCGATGGAGGTGTGGCCACCCCTGACTCGTGCCCTCCCCCCTGTTGCGAGCTGCCAGCGCTTGATCTCTGGCGCTCCTCCTCTTCCCTGCTCTCTGGCTGTGACGCTGGTCCCGATTTCCAACTGCTCTCCTCTGAGTCCCCTCTGGCTCTATCTTCCTCGGGTGTCCCCCTAGGCTCCCCCCTTGCCCTGACCACTGGTGCTCCTTTCTGTGAATCTTCTGATTCACTGGAAAGACTCGGAGATCTCGGGTCGTCGTCATCACTCATCTTTTCTTCTGCCTCCTCCCCCTCGCTCTCTGTTTCCTCCCTTGCTCTTGCCTCTGCTCCTGAACCCCTGACACTGAGTGACGTTGAAGCTGATGATTTCCCTGTGATTTCCAAGTCGCATCACCATTCGTGGCGTCTGCTTCACCACTTGCCCCCCTAACAGCTCCCTGCCATCCACCGTGACAACCTGCAGGGGCAGCGTGGCAGGCAGCAACTGTATAGCGTGCCGGTCGACAAAGTCCTGCCCTATAAAGTCCGCATTGCTTCCTGAGTCAATGGTGATTGGCACGTCCATGGTGATTCCATTGGGCAGCTGGAGCGATGCGGTGAGCCTCACTACTGGTTTGGGCGGGAGGGGGTCCATGGGCTGTAGAATCTCTGGGGACTTCTTCACTGACACGTCTGGCTGGGCCCCAGTGCCTCTTCCTCCAGCCAGACTCCGTCGTTTCCCTGCTGCGTTGCTGCAGTTACCATTGCTGAGGCTGCAGTGTGCTGGTGGAGCCTCCGGGGACACTCTTTCGCCATATGCTGCGGATCATCGCAGATGTAACACTTCCTGTTCCCTCTAGGAGGCTTCGCTTTCACTGCTGCCGGTGCTAGGGCTCTGGCTGCTGACTGAGCCCTTGCACTTCCAACCTCCATAGGTTCCGTCCCTCCTCCAGACGGAGGCGTGGATTGCGCACGCGCTGCTTCTCTGGGAAAGAAGGAGGAGCCCCTGGCTGGTTCGCGCCCTCCACGCCCTTCGTCCCTGCTCCACGGACGTTCTTCCAGCCGCACCCCCACCGCCAGCGCCCTCTGAACGATCTCCTGCGTGGTCCGGGGTCTCTCCCCCCTCGCAATTTCATCTTTAACCGAGCCGTGCAATCCCTCCCAAAACAGGTCTCTAACCGGAGGCGAATCTCTGTCCCATTCCAGGGCACTGACCAAAGTGAAAAAGCGGGCATGGTACTGCCTTACGCTGGCCCTCCCTTGCTTCAGTCCATGTATCTGCTGCCGAGCAAGATCCACGTCAATGCTTGATAAAAAGCACCCATCCATTGCTTTAATAAAGGCATCCGCATTTTGGAGTGCCGGATCCTTATCCCTCCACAAATTGCGCAGCCATGCTTTAGCATCTCCATGCAAATGGGACATGATGAATCCCACTTTCTCTAGTTCATCTCTAAAGTCTTTGTTCAGCAGTTGCAGTGCACACATTACATCTGCTCTAAAGTTGGGGTACTGTTGCAGGTTCCCATCGAAGTGAGAGACCAGACCGCCTGTTCGTCTCCCCAACCCAATTCCCTCCTGTTTGGGTGTCAGTTGCCCTTGCTTCGTAAGCATGTCCAACCTGACCTGGAGATCCCTGTAGGCGGCAGCTGCCTCCTCCTCTCTCTTCCTGGATGCGAGAGCCTCGGCATTCAGTTGTGACACTGCTTCTCTGAGTTCCGCTATCTGCTGCTCAGCCGTCATGTTGTCTGCCGTTCGTGAGCTCGCTAGTAGGCACCCGTTTTCTCTCCTCTCCTTGAGGCCGTAGATGCCCACAATTAAGAGACGGAGCTTACTGTCAGAGCTGCTTCCAGATCCTAGCTCACAGAGGATCACGCTAGCCAGCGATCATTAAGTAAAAGTCTTTATTGAGTTACAGTTTCCATTCTCAAGCTGCTGCGTGCAACTCTACGTCTAATGGTTAGATCGGCGAAGCTCCGTCTGAGTCTCCTTCCTGTGCATTTGAACTTGGCGCGCGCGCCCAACCTTCCACTTTCCGTCTGACCGTTTCTTCGCTCCCCGATGGAGGTGTGGCCACTCCTGACTCGTGCCCTCCCCCCTGTTGTGAGCTGCCAGCGCTTGATCCCTGGCGCCCTTCCTCTTCCCTGCTCTCTGGCGGTGACGCTGGTCCCGATTTCCAACTGCTCTCCTCTGAGTCCCCTCTGGCTCTATCTTCCTGGGGTGTCCCCCTAGGCTCCCCCCTTGCCCTGGCCACTGGTGCTCCTTTCTGTGAATCTTCTGATTCACTGGAAAGACTCGGAGATCTCGGGTCGTCGTCATCACTCATCTTTTCTTCTGCCTCCTCCCCCTCGCTCTCTGTTTCCTCCCTTGCCCTTGCCTCTGCTCCTGAACCCCTGACAACAGGATTTCATCGAGCAGCACAATATAACGCTACTGCCAGCCACGCTGCCCCTGAAGGTTGTCACGGTGGATGGCAGGGAATTGCTAGGGGGGCAGGTGGTGAAGCAAACGCCACCGATGGTGATGCAAATTGGAAATCACAGGGAAGTCATCAGCTTTAATGTCACCCAACTGTCGGACACGCCTGTGGTGTTGGGCATGAGTTGGCTGGACAGGCACAGTCCAACGTTGGCTTGGTACCAGCGGCAACTAACTTTCGGCTCCTCTTACTGTGCAGAACACTGCATCCTGCCCAGACCGGAGGGGGAAGAAGAGGACACACAGCTGCAATTAGGCACGCTGCAAGCAGTGCCCCACAAGTACGCAGAATTTTTGGAGGTTTTCTGCGAGAAGGAGGCGGACAAGCTGCCTCCCCACAGGCCCTATGACTGCAAGATTGACCTCCTGCCAGGGGCGACGCTGCCGACAGGGAAACTGTATTCCATGTCTGAAGATGAGCTGCAGGAACTCAGGGAGTTCATAGATCATAATTTGGAGCGCGGGTTCATCCGGGAGTCCAAGGCAGTGGGGGGCAGTCCTGTATTCTTTGTGAGGAAGAAGGACACGCCCCAAAAAAGACTTGTGGTGGACTATAGGATTTTGAACTCGAAAACCAAGCCCACGGCTTTCCCCATGCCCAAGATCGACGACCTCCTCGCGACGGTGCGCAAAGGACGCGTGTTCACCAAGTTGGATCTGCGAGGGGCGTACAACCTTATTCGCATACGGGAGGGCGACAAGTGGAAGACGGCCATGTTCACGCCCCTGGGCACCTACGAATACAGAGTTATGCCGTTTGGATTACAAAATGGCTCCCACTCTTTTCAAGCTTTCATGCATCACGTGTTAGGGGGGCTCCTCTACAAGAAGTGTGTCTGCTTCCTGGACGACATCCTGATATTTTCAGAATCACAGGAGGTTCACGACAGAGATGTCAAGGAAGTTCTGCAAAGGCTACAGGAGCATAGACGGTACGCCAAGCTGGAGAAGTGCCAGTTCGACATGACGGAGGTGGATTTCCTGGGCTACAAGTTGTCGGACAAGGGGCTAGCCATGGACAGCGCCAAGGTTCGTGCAGTGTTGGACTGGAAGAGCCCGCGCAGCCGGAAGGAGGTCCAGCGGTTTGTCGGCTTTGCTAAGTTCTATCGCAAGTTCATCAAGGGGTTCGCGATGCAGACAGCGGCCATTACCGACACGCTCAGCTCCAAGAAGAAGAAGTTCATCTGGACGGAGCAGGCGGAGCAGTCCTTTCGGAAACTCAAGCGCCTCTTCTCGTCCTTCTCTTGCTCATCTCTAAAGTCCTTAGCCAGCAGTTGCAGTGCACACATTACATCTGCTCTAAAGTTGGGGTACTGTTGTAAATTCCCATCGAAGTGAGAGACTAGACCGCCTGTTCGTCTCCCCAACCCAATCCCCTCCGGTCTGGGTGTCAGTTGCCCTTGCTTCGTAAGCATTTCCAACCTGACCTGGAGATCCCTGTAGGCGGCAGCTGCGTCCTCCTCTCTCTTCCTGGATGCAAGTGTCTCGGCATTCAGTCGTGTCACTGCTTCTCTGAGTTCCGCTATCTGCTGTTCGGCCGTCATATTGTCTGCCGTTCGTAAGCTCGCTAGTAGGCACCCGCCTTCTCTCCTCTCCGCGAGGCCGTAGATGCCCACAATATGAGACGGAGCTTACTGTCAGAGCTGCTTCCAGATCCTAGCTCACAGAGGATCACGCTAGCCAGCGGTCACTTTGTAAAAGTCTTTATTGAGTTACAGTTTCCATTCTCAAGCTGCTGCGTGCAGCTCTACGTCTTATGGGTTAGACCGGCGAAGCTCCGTCTGAGTCTCCGCCCCCTGTACACCAGCTTAATACCCTAGCCTTACTCCACCTTTTCCGCCTGACCGTTCTTCTCTGGGTCCCTCTGCCCCCCGTGGCCTCTTCCTTCCGGGACGCTTCTGACGCTGACCCCCCGGACCCTTCTGTCTCCTTGCGTCGGGCTTTAGGACCTGGCTCCCTTTCCGGGCTGCTTACTGCGCCACCTTCCTGTGCATTTGAACTTGGCGCGCGCGCCCAACCTTCCACTTTCCGCTTGACCGTTTCTTCGCTCTCCGATGGAGGTGTGGCCACTCCTGACTCATGCCCTCCCTCCTGCTGCGAGCTGCCAGAGCTTGATACCTGGCGCCCTTCCTCTCCACTGCGCTCTGTTGGTGACGCTGGTCCCGATATCCAACTGCTGCCCTCTGAGCCCCCTCTGGACCCTTCTTCCTGGGGTGTCCCCCTAGGCTCCCCCCTTGCTCTGGCCACTGGCGCTCCTTTCTGTGAATCTTCTGATTCACGGGAAAGACTCGGAGATCTCGGGTCGTCGTCATCACTCATCTTTTCTTCTGCCTCCTCCCCCTCGCTCTCTGTTTCCTCCCTTGCCCTCGCCTCTGCTCCTGAACCCCTGACATCCATCCCCCCTCGAAGCCCCCCCTTCCCCCCTCCCCTCCTTCCGGTGCGGGAGCTGGGTGCTGCAGTGTCATGGGGACGAATGTCGGATACAGTTCGCTTCCCGTGGCGGGCCTCCAACTGAAGACTTCCGGTTCTTCCTCCCTGCGCTCGTCGACAACGGTCACCTCTGCCTCCATCTCTGTGCCTCCGTGCTCGAACCCAAAATCCTCCCCGTACATGTCCACGTCCGTCTCCGCCTCAGTCGTTCCCGGGTCTGTCGCTCGACCTGGAACCTCCCGCCACTTCCTGCGCCGCTGTTCCTCTGGTCTATCGTCCCACCAATACGAGGGTTCTGAGGCCGATCCCGCGGTCGACCCCTCCGGGGAACGTGAGTCCATTGTCGGTTCCTCGTCCGAGTCGAACCCCCGGAACGTGCTGGCTGAAAGCGTCGGTGTGAAAAGCCAATCGTCGAAAAAGTCTGCTGGCATGGGCCTGTGTGGGAAGAGGGCATGAAACTCGTCTTTGAGCAGAGGTTCCTCCAAAGCGTAGCCCAGCACCCAGCTGTTGGCACTGGCCGGGGTGCCCTCTCTGGCGAGAAGGTATTCTACTCCCTCTTCCCCCCATCTCGAGTCCAAAATCTCTGTGACTTCGTTGATGGGCTCCTCCTGTGGCACTCCCCTTTGCTCGGTTCCCTCTCGGAGCGGACTCGGCGCCGTTCCTGGTTCCTGAAATCTGTGAGGTGTCTTGTAGGGAGTGAGCACCGATCTGTGGAACACCGGATGCATCCTGGAGCCCTCCGTCAGCGTCAGCCTGAAGGCTACCGGGTTGACCTGCTCTTCGACTTGGTAGGGTCCCAGTTGTTTATGCCCTAATTTCTTCTTCGCTAACGACCTGGCCGGCACTGCGTGGGCTGCCAACCATACCCAGTCGCCCACATGGATCTCTTCGCCAACCCTCCTGTGTCTGTCCGCTTGTACCTTGTATGCGTGCTTAGCCAGCTCCAGGTGCCGCCGAAGCTGATCATGGACCTCCTGCAACTCTGACGCGAACGCGTCTGCAGTCTGCGGCTCCTCCCCCCCCATTCTGTCCAGTCCCGGGTAGGTTCTGGGGTGCCTTCCGTTGTTGGCGAAGAACGGCGTCACCCCCGTGGACACGTGCTTCGTGTTGTTGTAGGCGAACTCGGCGAGAGGCAGGTAATCCACCCACGTGTTGGTTCGCTGTTGGTTCGCATAACATCTCAGGTATTGCTGCATGATGGCATTGACCCGCTCCGCTTGCCCGTTGGTCTGCGGGTGTCTAGCCGAAGCCAGGTTGATCTTGACGTTCAGGAAGCCCATCAGCTTCTGCCAGAAGTTCGAGATGAACTGCCGCCCCCGGTTGGACAGAATAGACCGCGGCAGACCGTGAACCTTGAACACGTGATCTATGAACAGTTTGGCGGTTTGTTCCGCCGTGGCCACCTTCGCACACGGAATGAAATGTGCCATCTTGGAGAACAAGTCCACCACCACTAGCACCGCCGTCTTGCCCCTCGAGCTGGGCAGATCCGTGACAAAGTCCAAGGCCACTCTCTCCCATGGTTCGAACGGAGTTTGCAGCAGTTCCAGCAGTCCGGCCGGCGGTCTGTGCACTGGTTTGGCCCTCTGGCAGGTGTCACACCTCGCTACGAAGTCCGCGACTTCCCCTCTCATCCTGGGCCACCAGAAGTCTCTGGCGACTAATTCGACCGTCTTCTCCTTGCCAAAGTGCCCGGCAGTGGGCGCGTCGTGCAGCTGCTGCAGTACCTTGGCGCGAAGTTCGTCTCCCGGCACGTAGATGGCCCCTTTACGGATGAGCAATCCATCGCGCACCTGGAACTCGTCGGTCGCTGCCGTGCCCCTGTGCACCTCTGCCATCTTTGTTTGCGCGAAGGAGTCATCCTGCAACGCTCGTCGTACCGCATCCAGGTCAACCGTTGCCGAAGCGCACGCCCACACTGCCGGTGCGAAGATGTGCATGGCAGCCGCTGGCGTCGCCTCCTCCAGATACTGTGGTTTACGGGATAGGGCATCCGCCATGACGTTGGTGTCTCCCGGGACATACTCTATTCGGAAGTCGAAGTTCGCAAAGAACTCAGCCCAACGTATCTGCCTCTGGTTCAGGAACTGCGCCGTGCGCCAGTGCTCCAGATTCTTGTGGTCCGTGCAGACCTGCACCGTGTGCTTGGCGCCGATCAGGAAGTGCCTCCACGCCTTGAATGCTGCATGAATGGCAAGCAACTCCCTGTCCCAGATGGTGTAGTTCTGTTCAGACTTGCTGAGCTTCCTGGAGTAAAACGCTCCCGGCCTCCAAGCCCCCTGCGGGTCTCGCTGCAGCAGGACTGCTCCCACGGCTCTGTCAGAAGCGTCTGTCTCCACCCTCATCGGCCTGCTGGGGTTGACATGCAGTAGCTGCTCTTCCGACGCGAAGAGACGCTTGAGTGCCTGAAAGGATTGCTCCGCCTGCTCCGTCCAGATGAACTTCTTTTTCTTGGAGCTGAGCGTGTCCGTGATGGCCGCTGTTTGCATAGCAAATCCCTTGATAAACTTGCGATAGAAGTTCGTAAAGCCGACAAACCGCTGGACCTCCTTCCGGCTGCGCGGGCTTTTCCAATCCAACACTGCGCAAACCTTGGCGCTGTCCATGGCGAGCCCCTTGTCTGACAACTTGTAGCCCAGGAAATCCACTTCCGTCACGTCGAACTGGCACTTTTCCAGCTTGGCGTAAAGCCTATGCTGCTGTAGCCTGCTCAGCACTTCCTTGACGTGTCTGTCGTGATCCTGCTGCGATTCAGAAAAGATCAGGATGTCATCCAAGAAGCAGACACACGTCTTGTAGAGGAGCCCCGCTAACACGTGATGCATGAAAGCTTGAAAACAGTGGGAGCCATTTTGCAGTCCAAAAGGCATAACTCTATATTCGTAGGTGCCTAGGGGCGTGAACTTGGCTGTCTTCCACTCATCTCCTTCCCGCATGCGAATGAGGTTGTACGCCCCTCGCAGGTCCAACTTGGTGAACACGCAGCACTTGCGTACCGTTGCGAGGAGGTCGTCGATTCTGGGCATGGGGAAGTCCGAGGGCTTGGTCACACTGTTCAAGGTGCGATAGACCACCACAAGCCTTTTTTGGGGCGTGTCCTTCTTCTTAACAAAGAATACAGGACTGCCCCCCGTTGCCTTGGACTCTCGGATGAAACCGCGCTCCAAATTATGATCTATGAACTCTTTGAGTTCCTGTAGTTCTTCCTCAGACATGGAATACAGCTTCCCTTTGGGCAGCACCGCCCCTGGCAGTAGGTCAATTTTGCAGTCATATGGTCTGTGGGGGGGTAGCTTGTACGCCTCCTTCTCGCAGAAGACCTCCAAAAATCCCGCGTATTTGTGGGGGATTGCTTGCAGCGTCCCCAGCTGCAGCTGTGCCTCCTCCTCCTCTCCCTCCTGCCGGGGCAGAATGCAGTGTTCAGCGCAATATGATGAGCCGAAGACCAGCTGCCGTTGGTACCACGCCAACGTCGGACTGTGTCTGTCCAGCCAACTCATGCCCAAGACAATAGGCGTGTCCGACAGTCTGGTGACATTAAAACTGATGACTTCCTTGTGATTTCCAAGTCGCATCACCAAAGGTGGCGTTTGCTTCACCACCTGCCCCCCTAGCAGCTCCCTGCCATCCACTGTGACGACCTGTAGGGGCAGCGTGGCAGGCAGCAGCTGTATAGCGTGTTTGTCGACAAAGTCCTGCCCTATAAAGTCCGCATTGCTTCCTGAGTCAACGGTGATTGGCACGTCTAGAATGAGGCCATTGGGTAGCTGAAGTGATGCAGTGAGCTGCACTGCTGGTTTGGGCGGGAGGGGGTCTGTGGGCTGCAAAATCTCTGGGGACTGCTTCACTGACTCGTCTGGCTGGGCCCCAGTGCCTCTGTCTCCAGCCAGACTCCGTCGTTTCCCGGCTGTGAGTCTCCGTGCTGAGTAGCTGCAGTCACCGTTGCAGAGGCTGCATTGAGCTTGTGGATCCTCTGGGGACACTCTTTCGCCATGTGTTGCGGACTTTCGCAGATGTAACACTTCCGGTTCCCTCTAGGAGGCTTCGCTTTGACTGCTCCCGGCGCTATGGCTCTGGTTGCTGACTGAGCTCTGGCACCGCCAACCTCCATAGGTTCCGCTCCCCCTCCTCGCGGAGGCGTGGATTGCGCACGCGCAGCTTCCCTGGGAACGAAGGAGAACCCTCTCGCTGGTTCGCGCCCTCCACGCCCTTCGTCCCTGCTCCATGGACGTTCCTCCAGCCGCACCCCAACCGCCAGCGCCCTCTGAACGATCTCCTGCGTGCTCCGGGGTCTCTCCCCCCTTGCAATTTCGTCTTTAACCGTGCTGTTCAATCCTTCCCAAAACAGGTCTCTGACTGGAGCCGAATCTCTGTCCCATTCCAGGGCACTGACCGATGCAAAAAAGCGGGCATGATACTGCCTTACACTGGCCCTCCCTTGTTTCAGTCCATGTACCTCCTTCCGGGCAAGATCCACGTCTATGCTTGATAAAAAGCACCCATCCATCTCTTTAATAAAGGCATCCGCATCTTGGAGCGCCGGATCCTTATCTCTCCACAAATTGCGCAGCCATGCTTTGGCATCTCCATGCAAATGGGACATGATAAATCCCACCTTCTCTTGCTCATCTCTAAAGTCCTTAGCCAGCAGTTGCAGTGCACACATTACATCTGCTCTAAAGTTGGGGTACTGTTGTAAATTCCCATCGAAGTGAGAGACTAGACCGCCTGTTCGTCTCCCCAACCCAATCCCCTCCGGTTTGGGTGTAGGTTGCCCTTGCTTCGTAAGCATTTCCAACCTGACCTGGAGATCCCTGTAGGCGACAGCTGCGTCCTCCTCTCTCTTCCTGGATGCAAGTGTCTCGGCATTCAGTCGTGTCACTGCTTCTCTGAGTTCCGCTATCTGCTGTTCGGCCGTCATATTGTCTGCCGTTCGTGAGCTCGCTAGTAGGCACCCGCCTTCTCTCCTCTCCGTGAGGCCGTAGATGCCCACAAGTTGGGACGGAGCTTACTGTCAGAGCTGCTTCCAGATCCTAGCTCACAGAGGATCAGGCTAGCCAGCGGTCACTTTGTAAAAGTCTTTATTGAGTTACAGTTTCCATTCTCAAGCTGCTGCGTTATGGGTTAGACCGGCGAAGCTCCGTCTGAGTCTCCGCCCCCTGTACACCAGCTTAATACCCTAGCCTTACTCCACCTTTTCCGCCTGACCGTTCTTCTCTGGGTCCCTCTGCCCCCCGTGGCCTCTTCCTTCCGGGACGCTTCTGACGCTGACCCCCCGGACCCTTCTGTCTCCTTGCGTCGGGCTTTAGGACCTGGCTCCCTTTCCGGGCTGCTTACTGCGCCATCTTCCTGTGCATTTGAACTTGGCGCGCGCGCCCAACCTTCCACTTTCCGCTTGACCGTTTCTTCGCTCCCCAATGGAGGTGTGGCCACTCCTGACTCATGCCCTCCCTCCTGCTGCGAGCTGCCAGAGCTCGATACCTGGCGCCCTTCCTCTCCACTGCGCTCTGTTGGTGATGCTGGTCCCTATTTCCAACTGCTGCCCTCTGAGCCCCCTCTGGACCCTTCTTCCTGGGGTGTCCCCCTAGGCTCCCCCCTTGCTCTGGTCACTGGCGCTCCTTTCTGTGAATCTTCTGATTCACTGGAAAGACTCGGAGATCTCGGGTCGTCGTCATCACTCATCTTTTCTTCTGCCTCCTCCCCCTCGCTCTCTGTTTCCTCCCTTGCCCTTGCCTCTGCTCCTGAACCCCTGACACATGCCCTCCCGCTTGCGGCGAGCCGCCAGATCCCGATACCTGGGACCCCTCCCCCCTACTGCGCTCTGGTGGGGAAGCTGGTCCCGATTTCCAACTGGGGCCGCTGTCATCGCTCATATTTCCTTCGGATTCCTCCCCCTCGCTCTCTGTTTCCTCCCTTTCCTGTACCTCTGCTCCTGAACCCCTGACAATAATTAAATAATAATTATAATTATTATCATTATTGAACCAGATAAAGCAGATAAATTTAATAAATTATCTCTACTCTCATGGTCTTTGCTCTGGCCGGAAAGAAGCCGTGCAAAAATACTGTCTCTCAAACCCTGGATCCACCAATTGCTGGGCTTCTTCACCTTCCTTGCTGCTCCCCTGGCACTGCTCCTCGCACCCACCTCCGGCTGCGTACGCTATGTTGTCCACCGCAAGACACGGGTTCAGACTAGCAGCTTTAAGTCTGCATTCCTGCCAGGGAGGAATTCGAACCCACCACCTGCTGAACGCCTCGCCCAGAGAGGCATTTCAAAGTGGCAGGGAGTTCCAAAGCCCCCCCGGCACTGTAGCAGTGAGTCCCAAAGGGGTCATTGGGATTTCTTTTTCATGCTGAAAAGCCCCATATCTTTATAGGGCATCCAGTGGCAGGCAGTCCCAAAAGAGGACAAACACTGTCACCTTTAAAAGGAGTTTAACAGGAATAACATAAGGAAAATTCATTATTATAGCAACTCCAGTGGCAGGCAGTCCCACAACCCCCAAACTTTCTGAGAAGGCTTGCCTGAAACTTGCCACCGCTGTCGACCAGAAGCTTCTCCTCTTGCCAGGCCCAACCAGAACTCGGTGCCAGCTGAGAGATGAAAAGAAGAGTCAGGTGGGCAGTGGATTCAAGTGCCGGAGGCTCTTCCTTTGGCAGGGAGTTCCATTGGCCCAAGCAAACCCTGACTTGCCACTTTCTCCCTGGAAAGCTGGTAGTGGTAGCGGAAGAGTCTCGCTTGCGAGGCGGGTGGCACGGCGCCCACCTGGACGGAGACTAGCACCCTAGAAAATAGAAAATACTTATCGGGAGAGAAAGAGAGGGCTGAATCAGCTCCGTTCACACCCAGCCGGGTGTAAATTGTTATTGGGATGATTCATTCCCATCCCCTCAGCCCACCACACAGGGTTGTGAGCTGGAGGCACTCAATGGTCATCCCTCCTGACCCGGACACTTAGGGGTGCCTTGTGTGAGCCCCACCTTCATCACCCACCTCAGCCCAATCCCAGCTCCACCAATCGCCGTGGGGCATCCTCCAGCTTCAGGTGTCATATTCAAAATCGCACAAGCCTGAGCGGGAAACCACATTTTCAGGAGTTCTTTAATAGAAGTATGGGATAGATACAAAAATATATTGGAGCCAAAAGTCCCTTATTGGCTATCTCCGCTGGAGGTAATGAGTGTTAAGAAAATTAATATGAGAGGTAATTGGAGTACATATGGTGAATTGGTAATTAAAGAAGGAGGAAAATGGAAATTGAAACCATTTGAACAAGTTAAAGATTATGTATATGATTGGTTGCATTACTTTCAAGTAAATGAAATGTTTAAAAAAGACTTAAAAGAAAGGGGTTATGTAGAAAAAGAATCTAAATTTCAAATAGACATAATAAACAATTAATATAAAACTCGGTCAAAAATGTATAAGATATTGTTGGAATGGCATACGAAAGAGGTTAAATCGGTAATGATACAGTGGGCCAAAGATTTTGGGTATAATATTCAATTTGATGAATGGGAAAAATTGTGGAAAGAGAATATAAAATTTACTGCATGCACGGCACTGAAAGAAAATGTTATGAAAATGTTTTACAGATGGTACATCACACCTGTAAAGTTAGCAAAGATGTATAAGACGTGTAACAAATGTTGGAAATGTAAAGAAAAAGAAGGGACGTTCTTTCATGTGTGGTGGGAATAAGAAAGTGAAAAGCTTTTGGGAAATGATATACAATAAAATGAAAAAACTGTTAAGATATACTTTTGCCAGTGGCGTAGCGTGGGGGGTGCAGGGGGGGCCGGCCGCACCGGGCGCAACATCTGGGGGTTAGGGTTAGGGGGCGCAAATCCACGGGTTAGGGGGCGCAAATTACTTGCCTTGCCCCGGGTGCTGACAACCCACGCTACGCCACTGACTTTTGCAAAAAAACCGGAGGCTTTTCTTTTAGAGATCTTAGGAAAGGACATAAGAAGAAAAGACTGTAAACTCTTTCAATATGCAGCAACGGCAGCCCAGAAATGGAAGCAAGAGGAAATACCGACGATAAAAGAATGGAGACTGAAATTGACAGATTATGCGGAATTGGACAAATTAACTGGGAAAATCAGATACACCAAAGACCAAAAGTTCATCGAAGACTGGGGAAAGTTCGTAGATTATCTGAAAAACGTATGCGGCGTGAACACAACTCTAGTGGGATTTCAAGAGGCACTGTAAAAATAGAGAAATATTGTTAATATGAAATAGTGGGGGAAGGGAGGTATAATGGCAATACGAAAGAAGGGAATGTGTAATTAAAGTTATAAATATGGATGATTATCAGAGACGCTGAAGGAAGTTAAAAAAAGGAGATAATTTGTTGTATTTTGGATAAAAATGTATAATTGCATGGAAAATCAATAAAATTTATTATTAAAAAAAAAAAAACCTTATGCAAATAAAGCATTGCTTATTCTTCATCCACTGGTGTGCTTATTGGCTCCAGATCCAGAAATAACCCTGCCCTTGGCAGAACATATACAGTGCTTTTTTCTGGTGGGGGGGGGCACAGAGGAATGCATAAAACATTTTGTGAATGTACTTTTGTCCATTTACTGTATTTATTTTTCCCGGTTTGAACTAAAAAATGGCGATTTTCTTGAGTCAAAATGAGAGTACCCCCAATCATTTTTTTTAGAAAAGAAGCACTGCATATATACACACACATATACATATATCCGTTTTATTTTTATTTATTTACAAACGGACACCTATATCTAGGTATGTATATTCTTGTATATAAACTTCCGCGGCCCACCCTCCCCATCCCTGCGCCAAGGGGCACGAGAGGAAGGCCACTGGGGGAGAAAGGCAGGTGAGGGCGGGGCGGGGGGCGGGGCTGCCCCCTGGGGAGAGCGGGGTCGAGAGAGAGTGGGCGGGGGAAAGAGAGAGGGCCAGCCTGGCTCGGCACGTCTCTGCTGGCCCAACGTCGCAGCGCCTCTTCCGCCCGTTTCCCTCCCCTTCCTGTCAGCTTGCCTCTCCTCCGGTGGCACCTCCTTCCGGTACCCCTGCCCTCGCCCAGATGGCGGCAGCACAGGCTCTTCCGCCCGTTTCCCTCCCCTTCCTGTCCGCTTGCCTCTCCTCCGGTGGCACCTCCTTCCGGTACGCCTGCCCTCGCCCAAGATGGCGGCAGCACAGGCTCTTCCGCCCGTTTCCCTCCCCTTCCTGTCCTCTTGCCTCTCCTCCGGTGGCACCTCCTTCCGGTACCACTGCCCTCGCCCAAGATGGCGGCAGCACAGGCTCTTCCGCCCTTCTGTTTGCACCAGAATCACACTACCAAAGCAGAAAGGTCTTCTGGATTCTATCTACATAGGAAGAAGATGAAAACCCTCTGATTGGGCTTATTTCAAATAAGTGTTTTTGGGGTTACAATGCACATTCAACCAAAAATCGCAGAGCGAAATGTATGTTATCAGCCCAAATCAAGTATGGGTGTTTTGGTTCATCTCAATTGAAAGAGGGAGAAGAAGCTTGGATTGCACTCGGTTTTCATTCACCCACAAATAGAAAATCGAAGTATCATAAGCATAATCAACGCAAAACAGGTTGTTTTGGGTTCCGTCTACATAGAAAGAAGAATCTTGGATTTCGCTTAATAAAAAGTATTGTTCTTTGGTGTTGTCAGGGGTTTAGGTGCAGAGGCACGGGCAAGGGAGGAAACAGAGAGCGAAGGGGAGGAGACAGAGGAAAGGATGAGTGATGACGACGACCCGAGATCTCCCAGTCTTTCCAGTGAATCAGAGGATTCACAGAAAGGAGCACCAGTGGCCAGGGCAAGGGGGGAATCTAGAGAGGCACCCCAGGAAGATAGAGCCAGAGGAGACTCAGGGGGGAGCAGCTGGAAATCGGGACCAGCGTCACCGCCAGGAAGCAGGGAAGAGGAAAGGAGCCAGGGGGGGAGCGCTGGCAGCTCACCACAGGAGGGAGGGCAGGAGTCAGGAGTGGCCACACCTCCATCGGGGAGCGAAGAAACGGTAAAGAGGAAAGTGGAAGGTTGGGCGCGCGCGCCAAGTTCAAATGCAGAGGAAGGCGGCGCAGTGAGCAGCCCCGAAAGGGAACCAGGTCCTAAAGCCCGGCGCAAGGAGGCAGAAGGGTCCGGGTCAGCGTCAGAAGAATCCCGGAAGGAAGAAGCCCCGGGGGGTAGAGGGACCCAGAGGAGGACAGTCAGGAGGAAAAGGTGGAGCAAGGCTAGGATATTAAGTTGGTGCGCACGGGGAGGAGACTCAGACGGAGCCTCGCCGATCTAGCTAGTAGACGTAGAGTTGCAGACAGCAGCGTGAGAATGGAAACTGTAACTCAATAAAGACTTTTACTTAATGACCGCTGGCTAGCGTGATCCTCTGTGAGCTAGGATCTTGAAGCAGCTCTGACAGTAGGCTCCGTCTCCACATTGTGGGCATCTGCAGCCTCGAGGAGGGGAGAGAAACAGGCGCCCACTAGCGAGCTCACGAACGGCAGGAGACATGACGGCTGAGCAGCAGATAGAGGACCTCAGAAAAGCAGTGGCACAACTGAACGCCGAGGTTCTCGCATCCAGGAAGAGAGAGGACGAGGCAGCTGCCGCCTGCAGGGATCTCCAGGTCAGGTTAGACGTACTGGCAAAGCAAACACCCCGGCAGGAGGGAATTGGGTTGGCGAGACGGACGGGCGGACTGCTCTCTCACTTCGATGGGAACCTGCAACAGTATCCCAACTTTAGAGCCGACGTACTGTGCGCACTGCAACTGTTGCATAAAGACTTTAGAGATGAACAGGAGAGAGTGGGGTTCATCATGTCCCATCTGCATGGGGAGGCGAAAGCATGGTTGCGCAATTTATGGAGAGATAACGATCCGGCGCTCCAGAATGCGGATGCCTTTATTAAAGCGATGGATGGGTGTTTCTTATCAAGTATTGACATTGATCTTGCACGGAAGGAGGTGCATGGGCTGAGACAAGGGAGGGCCAGCGTCAGACAGTATCATGCCCGCTTTTTCGCCTTGGTCAGCGCCCTGGAATGGGACAGAGATTCGGCTCCTGTAAGAGACCTCTTTTGGGAGGGACTGCACAACTCGATTAAAGATGAGATAGCGAGGGGGGAGAGACCCCGAACCACCCAGGAGGTCGTTCAGAGGGCACTGGCTGTGGGGGTGAGGCTGGAAGGACGTCCGTGGAGCAAGGACGAAGGACGTGGAGGGCGCGAACCAGCCGGGGGCCCCTCCTTCTTTCCCAGAGAAGCAGCACGGGCGCAATCCACGCCTCCGCCAGGAGGAGGAGCCGAACCTATGGAGGTTGGAGGTGCAAGGGCTCAGTCAGCAACCAGAGCCCTAGCACCGGCAGCAGTGAAGGCGAAGCCTCCTAGAGGGACCAGGAAGTGTTACGTCTGTGAGCAGCCAGGGCATATGGCGAAAGAGTGTCCCCAGAGGCCCCACAAGCTTACTGCAGCCTCAGCAATGGTGACTGCAGCAACGCAGCAGGGAGGACCACAGCAGGGAAACGACGATGTCTGGCTGGAGGAAGAGGCACTGGGGCCCAGCCAGACGTGTTAGTGACGCAGTCCCCAGAGATTTTACAGCCAGTGAACCCCCTCCCGCCCAAACCAGTAGTGAGGCTCACAGCATCTCTCCAGCTGCCCACTGGAATCACCATGGACGTGCCAATCACCATCGACTCCGGCAGCAACGCGGACTTTATAGGGCAGGAATTTGTCGACAGGCACGCTGTGCAGTTGCTGCCGGCCACACTGCCCCTGCAGGTTGTCACTGTGGATGGCAGGGAGCTGCTAGGGGGGCAAGTGGTGAAGCAGACGCCACCAATGGTGATGCGACTTGGAAATCACAGGGAAGTCATCAGCTTCAACGTCACTCAACTGTCTGACACGCCCATTGTATTGGGCATGAGTTGGCTGGACAAGCACAGCCCAACGATGGCTTGGTTCCAGAGGCAGCTGGTTTTCGGCTCTTCCTTTTGTGCTGAACACTGCATCGTACCCAGGCAGGAAGGAGAGGAAGAGGAGTCACAGCTGCTGCTAGGCACGCTGCAAGCGATTCCCCACAAGTACGCAGAATTTCTGGAAGTTTTCTGCGAGAAGGAGGCGGACAGGCTACCCCCTCACAGACCATATGACTGCAAAATTGACCTGCTGCCGGGGGCGGCGCTGCCTAAAGGGAAGCTGTATTCCATGTCTGAGGACGAACTGCAGGAACTCAAAGACTTCATCGATCATAATTTGGAGCGCGGTTTCATCCGAGAGTCTAAGGCAGCGGGGGGCAGTCCTGTATTCTTTGTTAAGAAGCGAGACACGCCCCAAAAAAGACTCGTAGTGGATTACAGGATTTTGAACAGTGTGACCAAGCCGTCGGACTTCCCCATGCCCCGCATCGACGACCTCCTGGCGAAGGTACGGAAGGGAAAGGTGTTCACCAAGTTGGACCTGCGGGGGGCGTACAACCTCATTCGCATGCGGGAGGGTGATGAGTGGAAGACAGCCATGTTCACGCCACTGGGTACCTACGAATACAGAGTTATGCCTTTTGGACTGCAAAATGGCGCTCACGTTTTTCAAGCATTTATGCATCACGTGTTGGCGGGACTTCTCTACAAGACGTGCGTCTGTTTCTTGGATGACATCCTGATCTTTTCGGAGTCGCAGCAAGAACATGACAAGCACGTCAAGGAAGTGCTGGGCAGGCTAAAGCAACACAGGCTCTACGCCAAGCTGGAGAAGTGCCAATTTGACGTGCCGGAGGTGGATTTTCTGGGCTACAAGCTGTCTGACAAGGGGCTCGCCATGGACAGCGCCAAGGTTCGAGCAGTGTTGGATTGGAAGAGCCCACGCAACCGGAAGGAGGTCCAACGGTTTGTCGGCTTTGCGAACTTCTATCGCAAGTTTATCAAGGGCTTCGCGATGCAGACGGCGGCCATCACTGACACCCTTAGCTCCAAGAAGAAGAAGTTCATCTGGACAGAGCAGGCGGAGCAGTCCTTTCAGGCCCTCAAGCGTCTCTTCGCGTCGGAAGAGCAGCTGCTTCATGTCAACCCCAGCATGCCGATGAGGGTGGAGACAGACGCTTCGGACAGAGCAGTGGGGGCGGTCCTGCTGCAGAAGGACCAGCAGGGCGTGTGGCGGCCGGGAGCGTTTTACTCCAGGAAGCTCAGCAAGTCCGAGCAGAACTACACCATATGGGACAGGGAGTTGCTGGCCATTCATGCAGCGTTCAAGGCGTGGAGGCACTTTCTGATCGGCGCCAAGCACACGGTGCAGGTTTGCACGGACCACAAGAATCTGGAACACTGGCGCACGGCACAGTTCCTGAACCAGAGGCAGATACGTTGGGCTGAGTTCTTTGCGGACTTCGACTTCCGAATAGAGTATGTCCCGGGGGACACCAACATCATGGCAGACGCTCTCTCCCGCAAGCCACAGTATCTGGAGGACGCAACACCAGCGGCCGCCATGCACATCTTTGCACCGACAGTGTGGGCGTGCGCCGCGGCGACCGTGGACCTAGAGGCGGTGCGGCGAGCGTTGCAGGGGGACTCCTTCGCACAAACGAAGATGGCAGAGGTGCGAGGGGGCAAGGCAGCGGCCGACGGTTTCCAGCTACGAGATGGATTGCTCATCCGTAAAGGGGCCATCTACGTGCCGGGTGACGAACTTCGAGCCAAGGTGCTACAGCAGCTGCACGACGCACCCACGGCCGGGCACTTTGGCAAGGAGAAGACGGTGGAATTAGTAGCCAGGGATTTCTGGTGGCCTGGAATGAGAGGGGAGGTCGCAGACTACGTGGCGAGGTGTGACACTTGCCAGAGGGCAAAGACGGTGCACAAACCGCCGGCTGGACTGTTGGAGCCGCTGCAAACTCCGGTCGAACCTTGGGAAAGGGTGGCTCTGGACTTTGTCACGGATCTGCCCAGCTCAAGGGGCAAGACGGCAGTGTTGGTGGTGGTGGACCTGTTCTCCAAGATGGCGCATTTCATTCCGTGTGCTAAGGTGGCCACGGCAGAGCAAACCGCCAAACTGTTCATAGACCACGTGTTCAAGGTTCACGGTCTGCCACGGTCTATTCTGTCCGACCGCGGGCGGCAGTTCATCTCGAACTTCTGGCAGAAGCTGATGGGCTTCCTAAACGTCAAGATCAATCTGGCGTCGGCGAGACACCCGCAGACCAACGGGCAAGCGGAGCGAGCCAATGCCATCATGCAGCAGTACCTGAGATGTTATGCGAACCAACAGCCTGCGACGTGGGTGGATTACCTGCCGCTTGCAGAGTTTGCCTACAACAACACGAAGCACGTATCCACGGGCGTCACGCCGTTCTTCGCCAACAACGGGCGGCACCCTAGAACCTTCCCGGGACTGGAATGCAGGGGAGAAGGGGAGCCGCAGTCAGCAGATGCGTTCGCGTCGGAGCTGCAGGAAGTCCACGATCAGCTGCGGCGCCACCTGGAGCTGGCTAAACACGCATACAAGGTACAAGCGGACAAACACAGAAGGGTTGGCGAAGAGCTCCACGTGGGAGACTGGGTCTGGTTAGCAGCCCACGCAGTGCCGGCCAGGTCGTTGGCCAAGAAGAAACTAGGGCATAAACAACTGGGGCCCTACCAAGTCGAAGAGCAGGTCAACCCGGTGGCTTTCAGGCTGGCGCTTCCGGAGGGTTCCAGAATGCATCCGGTGTTCCACAGATCGGTGCTCACTCCCTACAAGGCACCGCACAGGTTCCAGGAACCCGGAACGGCGCCGAGTCCGCTCAGAGAAGGAACGGGGCACGCGGGAGTGGCACAGGAGGAACACATCAACGAAGTCACGGAGATTTTGGACTCCAGATGGGGGGAAGAGGGAGTAGAATACTTTCTCGCCAGGGAGGGCACCCCGGCCAGTGCTAACAGCTGGGTGCCGGGCTACGCTTTAGACGAACCTCTGCTCAAAGACGAGTTTCATGCCCTCTTCCCACATAGACCTATGCCAGCGGACTTTTTCGACGACTGGCTTTTCACGCCCACGCTTTCGGACAGCACGTTCAGAGGGTTCGACTCGGACGAGGAACCGACACGAGACGTCCGTTCCCCGGAGGGGTCACCCTCGGGATCTGTATCAGAACCCTCGTATTGGTGGGACGATAGGCCGGAGGAGCAGTTCCGCAGGAAGTGGCTGGACTGTTCCGGCCGAGCAACGCCGCCTGGAGGAAGTGCGGGAGAGACGGACATGGACATTTTCGGGGACGACCCTGGTTTCGAGCACGGCGGCAGAGAGATGGAAGAGGAGGTGACTGTCGTCAACGAGAGCAGGGAGGAAGACCCGGAAGAGTTCCGATGGAGGCCTGCCACGGGAAGCGACCGATATCCGACGTTCGTCCCTTTGCAACAGCAGCCCCCAGCTCCAGCACCGGAAGGAGGGGAGGGGGGACTGGGGGGCTTCGAGGGGGGGATGGATGTCAGGGGTTTAGGTGCAGAGGCACGGGCAAGGGAGGAAACAGAGAGCGAAGGGGAGGAGACAGAGGAAAGGATGAGTGATGACGACGACCCGAGATCTCCCAGTCTTTCCAGTGAATCAGAGGATTCACAGAAAGGAGCACCAGTGGCCAGGGCAAGGGGGGAATCTAGAGAGGCACCCCAGGAAGATAGAGCCAGAGGAGACTCAGGGGGGAGCAGCTGGAAATCGGGACCAGCGTCACCGCCAGGAAGCAGGGAAGAGGAAAGGAGCCAGGGGGGGAGCGCTGGCAGCTCACCACAGGAGGGAGGGCAGGAGTCAGGAGTGGCCACACCTCCATCGGGGAGCGAAGAAACGGTAAAGAGGAAAGTGGAAGGTTGGGCGCGCGCGCCAAGTTCAAATGCAGAGGAAGGCGGCGCAGTGAGCAGCCCCGAAAGGGAACCAGGTCCTAAAGCCCGGCGCAAGGAGGCAGAAGGGTCCGGGTCAGCGTCAGAAGAATCCCGGAAGGAAGAAGCCCCGGGGGGTAGAGGGACCCAGAGGAGGACAGTCAGGAGGAAAAGGTGGAGCAAGGCTAGGATATTAAGTTGGTGCGCACGGGGAGGAGACTCAGACGGAGCCTCGCCGATCTAGCTAGTAGACGTAGAGTTGCAGACAGCAGCGTGAGAATGGAAACTGTAAATCAATAAAGACTTTTACTTAATGACCGCTGGCTAGCGTGATCCTCTGTGAGCTAGGATCTTGAAGCAGCTCTGACAGGTGTTAATGCACATTTACCCCAAAATGGCAAAGTGAATGTAATGCGACCAAAATAAAGAAACACCATTCCTCTTCCATATACTTCTTCCAGAAGACGAATAAGCTTCGAGGGGGCTTATTTGAATTTGCATGGTGTTTTTTGGGTTTGCACTAGAATCACACAACCAAAGCAAAAAGAATGCACATTCAACCAAAAATCGCAGTGAAATGTTTGTTATCAGCCAAAATCAACCATAGGTGTCAGAGCTGCTTCCAGATCCTAGCTCACAGAGGATCACGCTAGCCAGCGGTCACTTTGTAAAAGTCTTTATTGAGTTACAGTTTCCATTCTCAAGCTGCTGCGCGCCACTCTACGTCTTATGGGTTAGACCGGCGAAGCTCCGTCTGAGTCTCCGCCCCTTGTGCACCAGCTTACTAACCTAGCTATACTCCACCTTTTCCGCCTGACCGTTCTTCTCTGGGTCCCTCTGCCCCCCGTGGTCTCTTCCTTCCGGGACTCTTCTGACGCGGACCCCCCCCCGGACCCTCCTGTCTCCTTGCGCCGGGCTTTAGGACCTGGCTCCCTTTCCGGGCTGCTTACTGCGCCACCTTCCTGTGCCTTTGAACTTGGCGCGCGCGCCCAACCTTCCACTTTCCGCCTGACCGTTTCTTCGCTCCCCGATGGAGGTGTGGCTACTCCTGACTCCTGCCCTCCCTCCTGTTGCGAGCTGCCAGCGCTCGATACCTGGCGCCCTTCTTCTCCCCTGCTATCTGTTGGTGACGCTGGTCCCGATTTCCAACTGCTCCCCTATGAGCCCCCTCTGGACCCTTCTCCCTGGGGTGTCCCCCTAGGCTCCCCCCTTGCTCTGGCCACTGGTGCTCCTTTCTGTGAATCTTCTGATTCACTGGAAAGACTCGGAGAGCTCGGGTCGTCGTCATCACTCATCTTTTCTTCTGCCTCCTCCCCCTCGCTCTCTGTTTCCTCCCTTGCCCTCGCCTCTGCTCCTGAACCCCTGACAATAGGTGTTTAAGTTAATCTCAATCGAAAGAGGACAAATAAGCTTGGATTGCATTTCGGTATTCATTTACCCACAAACTGCAAATCGAAGTGTCATAAGCATAAACAAAGCAAAACAGGTTGTTTTGGATACCATCTATATAGAAAGAAGAATCTTGGATTGCGCTTATTTCAAAGTCGTGTTCTTTGGTTCTAATGTACATTGACCCACAAATCGCCAAGTGAGTGTAATGAGCCTAAAATGACAAAACACCATATTTCCGCTTCCATATGCGGAGAAAGAAGACGCATAAGCTTCGAGGCTTATTTCAATTCACAGGCTGTTTTTTGAGTTTGCACTAGAATCACACAACCAAAGCAAAAAGAATGCACATTCAACCAAAAATCGCAGAGTGAAATGTTTTTTATCAGCCAAAATCAACCATATAGGTGTTTAAGTTCATCTCAATAGAAAGAGAACGAATAAGCTTGGATTGCTCTTTCGGTGTTCACTCACCCACAAGCTGCAAAGCAAAGTGTCATAAGCATAAACAACGCAAAACAGGTTGTTTTGGTTTCCATCTACATAGAAAGAAGAATCTTGGATTTCGCTTATTTCAAAATCGTGTTCTTTGGAGTTAATGCATATTTACCCAGAAATCGCAGTGTATGTAATGAGACCAAAATAACAAAACGACATATTTCCGCTTCCATATGAGTAGAAAGAAGACGAATAAGCTTCGATTGGGCTTATTTCAATTCATAGAATCATAGAGTTGAAATTAGCGTGGTGTTTTTTGGGTGTGCACCAGAACCACCTAACCAAAGAAAAAGGGGTTCTGGGTTCAATCTACATAAAAAGAAGATGATAACGCTCTCATTGGGCTTATTTCAAATTGGTGTTTTTTGGGTTAGAATGCACATTCAACCAAAAATCGCAAATGTTTGTTATCAACCCAAATCAAGCATAGGTGTTTTAGTTAATCTCAATAGAAAGAGGACGAATAAGCTTGGATTGCTTTTTCGGTGTTCATTCACCCACAAATAACAAAGCAAAGTGTAATAAGCCTAAAGAAAGCAAAACACGTTGTTTTCGGTTCCATCTACATAGAAAGAAGAATCTTGGATTTCGCTTATTTCAAAGTCGTGTTCTTTGGTGTTAATGCACATTTACCCTGAAATCGCAAAGTGTATGTAATGAGACGAAAATAACAAAACGCCATATTTCCGCTTCCATTTGCGTAGAAAGAAGACGAATAAGCTTCGAGAGGGCTTATTTGAATTTGCATGGTCTTTTTTGGGTGCATACCAGAATCACCCCCAAAGAAAGCAATAAAGTATTTTGCGTTCTATCTACGTAGGAAGAAGATAAAAACGCTCTGATTTGGACTATTTCAAATAGCTGTTTTTGGGGTTAGAATGAACATTCAACAAAAAAAATCACTGAGCGAAATGTTTGTTATCAGCCCAAATCAACCATATGTGTTTATGTTCATCTCAATAGAAAGAGAACGAAGAAGCTTGGATTGCTCTTTCGTTGTTCATTCACCCACAAGCTGCAAAGCAAAGTGTCATAAGCATAAACAACGCAAAACAGGTTGTTTTGGTTTCCATCTACATAGAAAGAAGAATCTTGGATTTCGCTTATTTCAAAATCGTGTTCTTTGGAGTTAATGCACATTTACCCAGAAATCGCAGTGTATGTAATACCAAAATAACAAAACGACATATTTCCGCTTCCATATGAGTAGAAAGAAGACGAATAAGCTTCGATTGGGCTTATTTCAATTCATAGAATCATAGAGTTGAAATTAGCGTGGTGTTTTTTGGGTGTGCACCAGAATTACCTAACCAAACCAAAAAGGTGTTCTGGGTTTGAAATAAGCGAAATCCAAGATTCCTCTTTCTATGTAGATGGAAACCAAAACAAAATGTTTTGCTTTCTTTCGGCTTTGGAATTCGTGGGTGAATGAACACCAGAGCAATCCAAGCTTATTCGTCCTCTTTCTATTGAGATTAACTCAAACGTCTATGCTTGATTTGGGCTGATAACAAACATTTCGCTCTGCGATTTTTGGTTGAATGTGCATTCTAACCCCAAAAATACCTATTTGAAATAATCCCAATCAGAGCGTTTTTATCTTTTTCCTACGTAGATGGAACGCAAAACCTTATTGCTTTGTTTGGGGGTGATTCTGGTGCTCACCCAAAAAACACCACGCTAATTTCAACTCTATGATTCTATGATTCTATGAATTGAAATAAGCTTATTCGTCTTCTTTCTACCCATGTGGAAGCGGAAATGGTGTTTCTTTATTTTAGTCGCATTACATTCACTTTGTGATTTTTGGGTAAATGTGCATTAACACCAAAGAACACTACTTTTTAATAAGCGAAATCCAATATTATTCTTTTATGCAGATGTTAGCCAAAAGACCTTTTTGCTTTGGTTGTGTAATTCTGGTGCACACCCAAAAAACACCACGCTAATTTCAACTCTATGATTCTATGATTCTATGAATTGAAATAAGCCCAATCGAAGCTTATTCGTCTTCTTTCTACTCATATGGAAGCGGAAATATGTCGTTTTGTTATTTTGGTCTCATTACATACACTGCGATTTCTGGGTAAATATGCATTAACTCCAAAGAACACGATTTTGAAATAAGCGAAATCCAAGATTCTTCTTTCTATGTAGATGGAAACCAAAACAACCTGTTTTGCGTTGTTTATGCTTATGACACTTTGCTTTGCAGCTTGTGGGTGAATGAACACCGAAAGAGCAATCCAAGCTTATTCGTTCTCTTTCTATTCAGATAAACATAAACACTTATGGTTGATTTGGGCTGATAACAAACATTTGGCTCTGTGATTTTTTGTTGAATGTTCATTCTAACCCCAAAAACAGCTATTTGAAATAAGCCCAATCAGAGCGTGTTCATCTTCTTTCTACGTAGATGGAACGCAAAACACCTTATGTTTGGGGGTGATTCTGGTGCTCACCCAAAAAACACCATATAAATTCCAACTATGATTCTATGTTTCTATGAATTGAAATAAGCCCAATCGAAGCTTATTCGTCTTCTTTCTACGCATATGATTGCGGAAATATGGCGTTTTGTTATTTTGGTCTCATTACATACACTTTGCGATTTCTGGGTAAAAGTGCATTAATACCAAAGAACACGACTTTGAAATAAGCGAAATCCAAGATTCTTATTTCTATGTAGATGGAACCGAATACAACCTGTTTTGCTTTCTTTAGGCTTATTACACTTTGCTTTGTTATTTGTGGGTGAAAGAACACCGAAAGAGCAATCAAAGCTTATTCGTTCTCTTTCTATTGAGATGAACTTAAACACCTATATGGTTGATTTTGGCTGATAAAAAACATTTCACTCTGTGATTTTTGGTTGAATGTGCATTCTTTTTGCTTTGGTTGTGTGATTCTAGTGCAAACCCAAAAAACACCCTGTGAATTGAAATAAGCCTCGAAGCTTATGCGTCTTCTTTCTCCGCATATGGAAGCGGAAATATGGTGTTTTGTCATTTTAGGCTCATTACACTCACTTGGCGATTTGTGGGTCAATGTACATTAGAACCAAAGAACACGACTTTGAAATAAGCGCAATCCAAGATTCTTCTTTCTATATAGATGGTATCCAAAACAACCTGTTTTGCTTTGTTTATGCTTATGACACTTCGATTTGCAGTTTGTGGGTAAATGAATACCGAAATGCAATCCAAGCTTATTTGTCCTCTTTCGATTGAGATTAACTTAAACACCTATTGTCAGGGGTTCAGGAGCAGAGGCGAGGGCAAGGGAGGAAACAGAGAGCGAGGGGGAGGAGGCAGAAGAAAAGATGAGTGATGACGACGACCCGAGCTCTCCGAGTCTTTCCAGTGAATCAGAAGATTCACAGAAAGGAGCACCAGTGGCCAGAGCAAGGGGGGAGCCTAGGGGGACACCCCAGGGAGAAGGGTCCAGAGGGGGCTCATAGGGGAGCAGTTGGAAATCGGGACCAGCGTCACCAACAGATAGCAGGGGAGAAGAAGGGCGCCAGGTATCGAGCGCTGGCAGCTCGCAACAGGAGGGTGGGCAGGAGTCAGGAGTAGCCACACCTCCATCGGGGAGCGAAGAAACGGTCAGGCGGAAAGTGGAAGGTTGGGCGCGCGCGCCCAGTTCAAAGGCACAGGAAGGTGGCGCAGTAAGCAGCCCGGAAAGGGAGCCAGGTCCTAAAGCCCGGCGCAAGGAGACAGGAGGGTCCGGGGGGGGGTCCGCGTCAGAAGAGTCCCGGAAGGAAGAGACCACGGGGGGCAGAGGGACCCAGAGAAGAACGGTCAGGCGGAAAAGGTGGAGTATAGCTAGGTTAGTAAGCTGATAAGACGTAGAGTGGCGCGCAGCAGCTTGAGAATGGAAACTGTAACTCAATAAAGACTTTTACAAAGTGACCGCTGTCTAGCGTGATCCTCTGTGAGCTAGGATCTGGAAGCAGCTCTGACACCTATGGTTGATTTTGGCTGATAACAAACATTTCACTGCGATTTTTGGTTGAATGTGCATTCTTTTTGCTTTGGTTGTGTGATTCTAGTGCAAACCCAAAAAACACCATGCAAATTCAAATAATCCCTCTCGAAGCTTATTCGTCTTCTGGAAGAAGTATATGGAAGAGGAATGGTGTTTCTTTATTTTGGTCGCATTACATTCACTTTGCCATTTTGGGGTAAATGTGCATTAACACCAAAGAACAATTTTATTAAGCGAAATCCAAGATTCTTCTTTCTATGTAGACGGAACCCAAAAGAACCTGTTTTGCGTTGATTATGCTTATGATACTTCGATTGTCTATTTGTGGGTGAAAGAAAACCGAGTGCAATCCAAGCTTCTTCTCCCTCTTTCAATTGAGATGAACCAAAACACCCAACACAGAAGGGGAGGGAAACGGGCGGAAGAGCCTGTGCTGCCGCCATCTTGGGCGAGGGCAGGGGGTACCCAGAAGGAGGTGCCACCGGAGGAGAGGCAAGAGGACAGGAAAAGGAGGGAAACGGGCGGAAGAGCCTGTGCTGCCGCCATCGTGGGCGAGGGCAGTGGTACCCGGAAGGAGGTGCCACCGGAGGAGAGGCAAGAGGACAGGAAGGGGAGGGAAACGGGCGGAAGAGCCTGTGCTGCCGCCATCTTGGGCGAGGGCAGGCGTACCGGAAGGAGGTGCCACCGGAGGAGAGGCAAGCGGACAGGAAGGGGAGGGAAACGGGCGGAAGAGCCTGTGCTGCCGCCATCTTGGGCGAGGGCAGGGGTACCCGATAAAATATGCCACCGGAGGAGAGGCAAGAGGACAGGAAAAGGAGAGAAACGGGCGGAAGAGCCTGTGCTGCCGCCATCTTGGGCGAGGGCAGGGGTACCGGAAGGAGATGCCACCGGAGGAGAGGCAAGAGGACAGGAAGGGGAAGGAAACGGGCAGAAGAGCCTGTGCTGCCGCCATCTTGGGCGAGGGCAATCTTGCTTCCATTTCTGGGCTGCCATTGCTGCATATTGAAAGAGTTTACAGTCTTTTCTTCTTATGTCCTTTCCTAAGATCTCTAAAAGAAAAGCCTCCGGTTTTTTTGCAAAAAGTGGCGTAGCGTGGGTTGTCAGCACCCGGGGCAAGGCAAGTAATTTGCGCCCCCTAACCCGTGGATTTGCGCCCCCTAACCCTAACCCCCAGATGTTGCGCCCGGTGCGGCCGGCCCCCCCTGCACCCCCCACGCTACGCCACTGGCAAAAGTATATCTTAACAGTTTTTTCATTTTATTGTATATCATTTCCCAAAAGCTTTTCACTTTCTTATTCCCACCACACATGAAAGAACGTCCCTTCTTTTTCTTTACATTTCCAACATTTGTTACACGTCTTATACATCTTTGCTAACTTTACAGGTGTGATGTACCATCTGTAAAACATTTTCATAACATTTTCTTTCAGTGCCGTGCATGCAGTAAATTTTATATTCTCTTTCCACAATTTTTCCCATTCATCAAATTGAATATTATACCCAAAATCTTTGGCCCACTGTATCATTACCGATTTAACCTCTTTCGTATGCCATTCCAACAATATCTTATACATTTTTGACCGAGTTTTATATTAATTGTTTATTATGTCTATTTGAAATTTAGATTCTTTTTCTACATAACCCCTTTCTTTTAAGTCTTTTTTAAACATTTCTGTCAGGGGTTTAGGAGCAGAGGCACGGGCAAGGGAGGAAACAGAGAGCGAAGGGGAGGAGGCAGAAGAAAAGATGAGTGATGACGACGACCCGAGATCTCCTAGTCTTTCCAGTGAATCAGAGGATTCACAGAAAGGAGCACCAGTGGCCAGGGCAAGGGGGGAGTCAAGGGGGGCACCCCAGGAAGATAGAGCCAGAAGGGACTCAGGGGGGAGCAGCTGGAAATCGGGACCAGCGTCACCGCCAGGAAGCAGGGAAGAGGAAGGGAGCCAGGGGGGAAGCGCTGGCAGCTCGCCACAGGAGGGAGGGCATGAGTCAGGAGTGGCCACACCTCCATCGGGGAGCGAAGAAACGGTTAAGAGGAAGGTGGAAGGTTGGGCGCGCGCGCCAAGTTCAAATGCAGAGGAAGGCGGCGCAGTAAGCAGCCCCGAAAGGGAACCAGGTCCTAAAGCCCGGCGCAAGGAGGCAGGAGGGTCCGGGTCAGCGTCAGAAGAATCCCGGAAGGAAGAAGCCCCGGGGGGTAGAGGGACCCAGAGGAGGACAGTCAGGCGGAAAAGGTGGAGCAAGGCTAGGATATTAAGTTGGTGCACAAGGGGCGGAGATTCAGACGGAGCTTCGCCGATCTAGCTACTAGACGTAGAGTTTGCGCGCAGCAGCGTGAGAATGGAAACTGTAATTCAATAAAGACTTTTACTTAATGATCGCTGGCTAGCGTGATCCTCTGTGAGCTAGGATCTTCAAGCAGCTCTGACAATTTCATTTACTTGAAAGTAATGCAACCAATCATATACATAATCTTTAACTTGTTCAAATGGTTTCAATTTCCATTTTCCTCCTTCTTTAATTACCAATTCACCATATGTACTCCAATTACCTCTCATATTAATTTTCTTAACACTCATTACCTCCAGCGGAGATAGCCAATAGGGACTTTTGGCTCCAATATATTTTTGTATCTATCCCATACTTCTATTAAAGAACTCCTGAAAATGTGGTTTCCCGCTCAGGCTTGTGCGATTTTGAATATGACACCTGAAGCTGGAGGATGCCCCACGGCGATTGGTGGAGCTGGGATTGGGCTGAGGTGGGTGATGAAGGTGGGGCTCACACAAGGCACCCCTAAGTGTCCGGGTCAGGAGGTGTCAGGGGTTTAGGAGCAGAGGCACGGGCAAGGGAGGAAACAGAGAGCGAAGGGGAGGAGGCAGAAGAAAAGATGAGTGATGACGACGACCCGAGATCTCCTAGTCTTTCCAGTGAATCAGAGGATTCACAGAAAGGAGCACCAGTGGCCAGGGCAAGGGGGGAGTCAAGGGGGGCACCCCAGGAAGATAGAGCCAGAAGGGACTCAGGGGGGAGCAGCTGGAAATCGGGACCAGCGTCACCGCCAGGAAGCAGGGAAGAGGAAGGGAGCCAGGGGGGAAGCGCTGGCAGCTCACCACAGGAGGGAGGGCATGAGTCAGGAGTGGCCACACCTCCATCGGGGAGCGAAGAAACGGTTAAGAGGAAGGTGGAAGGTTGGGCGCGCGCGCCAAGTTCAAATGCAGAGGAAGGCGGCGCAGTAAGCAGCCCCGAAAGGGAACCAGGTCCTAAAGCCCGGCGCAAGGAGGCAGGAGGGTCCGGGTCAGCGTCAGAAGAATCCCGGAAGGAAGAAGCCCCGGGGGGTAGAGGGACCCAGAGGAGGACAGTCAGGCGGAAAAGGTGGAGCAAGGCTAGGATATTAAGTTGGTGCACACGGGGCGGAGACTCAGACGGAGCTTCGCCGATCTAGCTACTAGACGTAGAGTTTGCGCGCAGCAGCGTGAGAATGGAAACTGTAATTCAATAAAGACTTTTACTTAATGATCGCTGGCTAGCGTGATCCTCTGTGAGCTAGGATCTTCAAGCAGCTCTGACAGTAAGCTCCGTCTCTCCATTGTGGGCATCTACAGCCTCGAGGAGGGGAGAGAAACAGGTGCCTACTAGCGAGCTCACGAACGGCAGACGACATGACGGCTGAGCAGCAGATAGAGGACCTCAGAAAAGCAGTGGCACAACTGAACGCCGAGGTTCTCGCATCCAGGAAGAGAGAGGAGGAGGCAGCTGCCGCCTGCAGGGATCTCCAGGTCAGGTTAGACGTGCTGACAAAGCAGACACCCCGGCAGGAGGGAATTGGGTTGGCGAGACGGACAGGCGGGCTGGTCTCTCACTTCGATGGGAACCTGCAACAGTATCCCAACTTTAGAGCCGACGTACTGTGCGCACTGCAACTGCTGCATAAAGACTTTAGAGATGAACAAGAGAGAGTGGGGTTCATCATGTCCCATCTGCATGGGGATGCGAAAGCATGGCTACGCAATTTATGGAGAGATAAGGATCCGGCGCTCCAGAATGCGGATGCCTTTATTAAAGCGATGGATGGGTGCTTTTTATCAAGTATTGACGTGGATCTTGCACGGAAGGAGGTGCATGGGCTGAGACAAGGGAGGGCCAGCGTCAGGCAGTATCATGCCCGCTTTTTCGCCTTGGTCAGTGCCCTGGAATGGGACAGAGATTCGGCTCCTGTAAGAGACCTCTTTTGGGAGGGGCTGCACAACTCGATTAAAGATGAGATCGCGAGGGGGGAGAGACCCCGAACCACCCAGGAGGTCGTTCAGAGGGCACTGGCAGTGGGGGTGAGGCTGGAAGGACGTCCGTGGAGCAAGGACGAAGGGCGTGGAGGGCGCGAACCAGCCGGGGGCCCCTCCTTCCTTCCCAGAGAAGCAGCGCGGGCGCAATCCACGCCTCCGCCAGGAGGAGGAGCCGAACCTATGGAGGTTGGAGGTGCAAGGGCTCAGTCAGCAACCAGAGCCCTAGCACCGGCAGCAGTGAAAGCGAAGCCTCCTAGAGGGAACAGGAAGTGTTACGTCTGTGAGGAACCAGGGCATATGGCAAAAGAGTGTCCCCAGAGGCCCCACAAGCTCACTGCAGCCTCAGCAATGGTGACTGCAGCAACGCAGCAAGGAGGACCACAGCAGGGAAACGACGCAGTCTGGCTGGAGGAAGAGGCACTGGGGCCCAGCCAGACGTGTTAGTGACGCAGTCCCCAGAGATTTTACAGCCCGTGAACCCCCTCCCGCCCAAACCAGTAGTGAGGCTCACAGCATCTCTCCAGCTGCCCAATGGAATCACCATAGACGTGCCAATCACCATTGACTCAGGCAGCAATGCGGACTTTATAGGGCAGGACTTTGTCGACAGGCACGCTGTGCAGTTGCTGCCGGCCACACTGCCCCTGCAGGTTGTCACGGTGGATGGCAGGGAGCTGCTCGGGGGGCAAGTGGTGAAGCAGACGCCACCGATGGTGATGCGACTTGGGAATCACAGAGAAATCATCAGCTTCAACGTCACTCAACTATCTGACACGCCCGTTGTATTGGGCATGAGTTGGCTGGACAAGCACAGCCCAACGATGGCTTGGTACCAGAGGCAGCTGACCTTCGGCTCTTCCTTTTGTGCTGAACACTGCATCGTGCCCAGGCAGGAAGGAGAGGAAGAGGAGTCACAGCTGCTGCTAGGCACGCTGCAAGCGATTCCCCACAAGTACGCTGAATTTTTGGAAGTTTTCTGCGAGAAGGAGGCAGACAGGCTACCCCCTCACAGACCATATGACTGCAAAATTGACCTGCTGCCGGGGGCGGCGCTGCCTAAAGGGAGACTGTATTCCATGTCAGAGGACGAACTGCAAGAACTCAAGGAGTTCATTGATCATAATTTGCAGCGCGGCTTCATCCGGGAGTCCAAGGCAGTGGGGGGCAGTCCCGTATTCTTTGTTAAGAAGCGGGACACGCCCCAAAAGAGACTCGTAGTGGATTACAGGATTTTGAACAGTGTGACTAGGCCATCGGACTTCCCCATGCCCCGAATTGACGACCTCCTCGCAAAGGTACGGAAGGGCAGAGTGTTCACCAAGTTGGACCTGCGGGGGGCGTACAACCTCATTCGCATGCGGGAGGGTGATGAGTGGAAGACAGCCATGTTCACGCCACTGGGGACCTACGAATATAGAGTTATGCCTTTTGGATTGCAAAATGGCTCCCACGTTTTTCAAGCATTTATGCATCACGTGTTGGCGGGACTTCTCTACAAGACGTGCGTCTGTTTCTTAGATGACATCCTGATCTTTTCGGAGTCGCAGCAGGAGCATGACAAACACGTCAAGGAAGTGCTGAGCAGGCTGAAGCAACATAGGCTCTACGCCAAGCTGGAGAAGTGCCAATTTGACGTGCCGGAGGTGGATTTTCTGGGCTACAAGCTGTCTGACAAGGGGCTCGCCATGGACAGCGCCAAGGTTCGAGCGGTGTTGGATTGGAAGAGTCCACGCAACCGGAAGGAGGTCCAACGGTTTGTCGGCTTTGCGAACTTCTATCGCAAGTTTATCAAGGGCTTCGCGATGCAGACGGCGGCCATCACGGACACGCTTAGCTCCAAGAAAAAGAAGTTCATTTGGACAGAGCAGGCGGAGCAGTCCTTTCAGGCACTCAAGCGTCTCTTCGCGTCGGAAGAGCAGCTGCTTCATGTCAACCCCAGCAAGCCGATGAGGGTGGAGACAGACGCTTCGGACAGAGCCGTGGGGGCGGTCCTGCTGCAGAAAGACCCGCAGGGGGTGTGGCGACCGGGAGCGTTTTACTCCAGGAAGCTCAGCAAGTCCGAGCAGAACTACACCATATGGGACAGGGAGTTGCTGGCCATTCACGCAGCGTTCAAGGCGTGGAGGCACTTTCTGATCGGCGCCAAGCACACGGTGCAGGTTTGCACGGACCACAAGAATCTAGAGCACTGGCGCACGGCACAGTTCCTGAACCAGAGGCAGATACGTTGGGCTGAGTTCTTTGCGAACTTCGACTTCCGAATAGAGTATGTCCCGGGGGACACCAACATCATGGCAGACGCTCTCTCCCGTAAGCCACAGTATCTGGAGGACGCAACACCAGCGGCCGCCATGCACATCTTCGCACCGACAGTGTGGGCGTGCGCCGCGGCGACCGTGGACCTGGAGGCGGTGCGACGAGCGTTGCAGGGGGACTCCTTCGCACAAGCAAAGATGGCAGAGGTGCAAAGGGGCAAGGCAGCGGCCGACGGTTTCCAGCTGAGAGATGGATTGCTCATCCGTAAGGGGGCCATCTACGTGCCGGGAGACGAACTTCGAGCCAAAGTGCTGCAGCAGCTGCACGACGCGCCCACGGCCGGGCACTTTGGCAAGGAGAAGACGGTGGAATTAGTAGCCAGGGATTTCTGGTGGCCTGGAATGAGAGGGGAGGTCGCAGACTACGTGGCGAGGTGTGACACCTGCCAGAGGGCCAAACCAGTGCACAAACCGCCGGCCGGACTGTTGGAACCGCTGCAAACTCCGGTCGAACCTTGGGAAAGGGTGGCCCTGGACTTTGTCACGGATCTGCCCAGCTCAAGGGGCAAGACGGCAGTGCTGGTGGTGGTGGACCTGTTTTCCAAGATGGCCCATTTCATTCCGTGTGCGAAGGTGGCCACGGCGGAGCAAACCGCCAAACTGTTCATAGACCACGTGTTCAAGGTTCACGGTCTGCCACGGTCTATTCTGTCCGACCGGGGGCGGCAGTTCATCTCGAATTTCTGGCAGAAGCTGATGGGCTTCCTGAACGTCAAGATCAACCTGGCGTCGGCGAGACACCCGCAGACCAACGGGCAAGCGGAGCGGGTCAATGCCATCATGCAGCAGTACCTGAGATGTTATGCAAATCAACAGCCTGCGACGTGGGTGGATTACCTGCCGCTTGCCGAGTTCGCCTACAACAACACGAAGCACGTGTCCACGGGGGTCACGCCGTTCTTCGCCAACAACGGGAGGCACCCCAGAACCTTCCCGGGACTGGAAAGAATGGGGGAGGGGGAGCCGCAGACAGCAGATGCGTTCGCGTCGGAGCTGCAGGAAGTCCACGATCAGCTGAGGCGCCACCTGGAGCTGGCCAAGCACGCATACAAGGTACAAGCAGACAAGCACAGAAGGGTTGGAGAAGAGCTCCACGTGGGAGACTGGGTTTGGTTAGCAGCCCACGCAGTGCCGGCCAGGTCGTTGGCCAAGAAGAAACTAGGGCATAAGCAACTGGGGCCCTACCAAGTCGAAGAGCAGGTCAACCCGGTAGCTTTCAGACTGGCACTTCCGGAGGGTTCCAGAATGCATCCGGTATTCCACAGATCGGTGCTCACTCCCTACAAGGCACCGCACAGGTTCCAGGAACCCGGAACGGCGCCGAGTCCGGCCAGAGACAGAACAGGGCACGCGGGAGTGGCACAGACGGAGCGCATCAACGAAGTCACGGAGATTTTGGACTCCAGATGGGGGGAAGAGGGGGTTGAATACTTTCTCGCCAAGGAGGGCACCCCGGCCAGTGCGAACAGCTGGGTGCCGGGCTACGCCTTAGACGAACCTCTGCTCAAAGACGAGTTTCATGCCCTCTTCCCACATAGACCTATGCCAGCAGACTTTTTCGACGACTGGCTTTTCATGCCCACGCTTTCGGCCAGCACGTTCCGGGGGTTCGACTCGGACGAGGAACCGACACGAGACGTCCGTTCCCCGGAGGGGTCACCCTCGGGATCCGCCTCAGAACCCTCGTATTGGTGGGACGATAGGCCAGAGGAGCAGTTCCGCAGAAAGTGGCTGGAATGCTCAGGACGAGCAACGCCGCCAGGAGGAAGTGAGGGAGAGACGGACATGGACATTTTCGGGGACGACCCTGGTTTCGAGCACGGCGGCACAGAGATGGAAGCGGAGGTGACCGTCGTCGACGAGAGCAGGGAGGAAGAACCGGAAGACTTCAGATGGAGGCCCGCCACGGGAAGCGACCGATATCCGACGTTCGTCCCTTTGCAACAGCAGCCCCCAGCTCCAGCACCGGAAGGAGGGGAGGGGGGAATGGGGGGCTTCGAGGGGGGGATGGATGTCAGGGGTTTAGGAGCAGAGGCACGGGCAAGGGAGGAAACAGAGAGCGAAGGGGAGGAGGCAGAAGAAAAGATGAGTGATGACGACGACCCGAGATCTCCTAGTCTTTCCAGTGAATCAGAGGATTCACAGAAAGGAGCACCAGTGGCCAGGGCAAGGGGGGAGTCAAGGGGGGCACCCCAGGAAGATAGAGCCAGAAGGGACTCAGGGGGGAGCAGCTGGAAATCGGGACCAGCGTCACCGCCAGGAAGCAGGGAAGAGGAAGGGAGCCAGGGGGGAAGCGCTGGCAGCTCACCACAGGAGGGAGGGCATGAGTCAGGAGTGGCCACACCTCCATCGGGGAGCGAAGAAACGGTTAAGAGGAAGGTGGAAGGTTGGGCGCGCGCGCCAAGTTCAAATGCAGAGGAAGGCGGCGCAGTAAGCAGCCCCGAAAGGGAACCAGGTCCTAAAGCCCGGCGCAAGGAGGCAGGAGGGTCCGGGTCAGCGTCAGAAGAATCCCGGAAGGAAGAAGCCCCGGGGGGTAGAGGGACCCAGAGGAGGACAGTCAGGCGGAAAAGGTGGAGCAAGGCTAGGATATTAAGTTGGTGCACACGGGGCGGAGACTCAGACGGAGCTTCGCCGATCTAGCTACTAGACGTAGAGTTTGCGCGCAGCAGCGTGAGAATGGAAACTGTAATTCAATAAAGACTTTTACTTAATGATCGCTGGCTAGCGTGATCCTCTGTGAGCTAGGATCTTCAAGCAGCTCTGACAGGAGGGATGACCATTGAGTGCCTCCAGCTCACAACCCTGTGTGGTGGGCTGAGGGGATGGGAATGAATCATCCCAATAACAATTTACACCCGGCTGGGTGTGAACGGAGCTGATTCAGCCCTCTCTTTCTCTCCCGATAAGTATTGTCAGAGCTGCTTCCAGATCCTAGCTCACAGAGGATCACGCTAGCCAGCGGTCACTTATAAAAGTCTTTTATTGAGTTACAGTTTCCATTCTCAAGCTGCTGCATGCAACTCTACGTCTTATGGGTTAGACCGCGAAGCTCCGTCTGAGTCTCCGCCCCCTGTGCACCAGCTTACTAACCTAGCCTTACTCCACCTTTTCCGCCTGACCGTTCTTCTCTGGGTCCCTCTGCCCCCCGGGGTCTCTTCCTTCCGGGATTCTTCTGACGCTGACCCCCCGGACCCTCCTGTCTCCTTGCGCCGGGCTTTAGGACCTGGCTCCCTTTCCGGGCTGCTTACTGCGCCACCTTCCTGTGCATTTGAACTTGGCGCGCGCGCCCAACCTTCCACTTTCCGCCTGACCGTTTCTTCGCTCCCCGATGGAGGTGTGGCCACTCCTGACTCGTGCCCTCCCTCCTGTTGTGAGCTGCCAGCGCTTGATACCTGGCGCTCTTCCTCTCCCCTGCTCTCTGTTGGTGACGCTGGTCCCAATTTCCAACTGCTGCTCTCTGAGTCCCCTCTGGCCCTTTCTTCCTGGGGTGTCCCCCTAGGCTCCCCCCTTGCCCTGGCCACTGGTGCTCCTTTCTGTGAATCTTCTGATTCACTGGAAAGACTCGGAGATCTCGGGTCGTCGTCATCACTCATCTTTTCTTCTGCCTCCTCCCCCTCGCTCTCTGTTTCCTCCCTTGCCCTTGCCTCTGCTCCTGAACCCCTGACAAGTATTTTCTATTTTCTAGGGTGCTAGTCTCCGTCCAGGTGGGCGCCGTGCCACCCGCCTCGCAAGCGAGACTCTTCCGCTACCACTACCAGCTTTCCAGGGAGAAAGGGGCAAGTCAGGGTTTGCTTGGGCCAATGGAACTCCCTGCCAAAGGAAGAGCCTCCAGCACTTGAATCCACTGCCCACCTGACTCTTCTTTTCATCTCTCAGCTGGCACCGAGTTCTGGTTGGGCCTGGCAAGAGGAGAAGCTTCTGGTCGACAGCGGTGGCAAGTTTCAGGCAAGCCTTCTCAGAAAGTTTGGGGGCTGTGGGACTGCCTGCCACTGGAGTTGCTATAATAATGAATTTTCCTTATGTTATTCCTGTTAAACTCCTTTTAAAGGTGACAGTGTTTGTCCACTTTTGGGACTGCCTGCCACTGGATGCCCTATAAAGATATGGGGCTTTTCAGCATGAAAAAGAAATCCCAATGACCCCTTTGGGACTCACTGCTACAGTGCCGGGGGGGCTTTGGAACTCCCTGCCACTTTGAAATGCCTCTCTGGGCGAGGCGTTCAGCAGGTGGTGGGTTCGAATTCCTCCCTGGCAGGAATGCAGACTTAAAGCTGCTAGTCTAAACCCGTGTCTTGCGGTGGACAACATAGCGTACGCAGCCGGAGGTGGGTGCGAGGAGCAGTGCCAGGGGAGCAGCAAGGAAGGTGAAGAAGCCCAGCAATTGGTGGATCCAGGGTTTGAGAGACAGTATTTTTGCACGGCTTCTTTCCGGCCAGAGCAAAGAAAAGTGACCATGAGAGTAGAGATAATTTATTAAATTTATCTGCTTTATCTGGTTCAATAATTATAATAATTATAATTATTATTTAATTATTGTCAGGGGTTCAGGAGCAGAGGTACAGGAAAGGGAGGAAACAGAGAGCGAGGGGGAGGAATCCGAAGGAAATATGAGCGATGACAGCGGCCCCAGATCTCTGAGTCTTTCCAGTGAATCGGAAGATTCACAGAAAGGGGCGCCAGTGGTCAGAGCAAGGGGGGCGCCTAGGGGGACACCCCAGGAAGAAGGGACCAGAGGGGACTCAGAGAGCAGCAGTTGGAAATCGGGACCAGCTTCCCCACCAGAGCGCAGTAGGGGGGAGGGGTCCCAGGTATCGGGATCTGGCGGCTCGCCGCAAGCGGGAGGGCATGAGTCAGGATTGGCCACACCTCCATCGGGGAGCGAGGAAACGGTCAAGAGGAAGGTTGAAGGCTGGGCGTGCGCGCCAAGTTCAAATACACAGGAAGGCAGCACAGTAAGCAGCCCGGATAGGGAGCCAGGTCCTAAAGCCCGCCGCAAGGAGGGAGAAGAGTCCGGGGGGTCAGCGTCAGAAGAGTCCAGGAAGGAAGAGGCCATGGGGGGTAGAGGGACCCAGAGGAGGAAGGAAAGACGGAAGAGGTGGAGCAAGGCTAGAGTATTAAGTTGGTGTACAGGAGGCGGAGACTCAGACGGAGCTTCGCCGGTCTAGCTTCTAAGATGTAGAGCTGCGCGCTGCGGCTTGGAAATTGAAACTGCAACTCAATAAAGACTTTTGTACAGTACTGCCGGCTAGCGTGGTCCTCTGTGAGCTGGGACCTGGAAGCGGCTCTGACAGTAAGCTCCGTCTCCCTTTTGCACCAAAAGCCTCGCAGCGTGAGTGGGCGCAGCGAGGGGTGAAGATTGGTGCTTCGCGAGCTCACGAAAGTCGGACGAGATGAATAGTGAACAGCAGATAGCAGCCCTGCAAAACGCAGTGACACAACTAAACGCCGAGATACTCGCATCCAGGAAGAGGGAGGAGGAAGCGGCTGCCGCCTACAAGGATCTCCAGGTCAGGTTGGAAGTGCTTACAAAGCAGGGGCAACCGGGACCCAAATCGGAGGGAATTGGGCTGGAGAGAAGAGGAGGCAGCCTTGTATCTCATTTCGATGGGAATTTACAGCAGTACCCCAACTTCCGAGCAGATGTGCAGTTTGCGCTGCAACTGCTGGACAAAGACTTTAGAGATGAGCAAGAGAAGGTGGGGTTTATTTTATCCCATTTGCATGGAGACGCTAAAGCGTGGCTGCGCAATCTGTGGAGAGATCAGGATCCGGCGCTCCGAAGTGCAGATGCCTTCATTAAAGCGATGGATTCGTGTTTTTTATCAAATATAGACATTGATATCGCCAGAAAAGAGATACATGGGCTGAAACAAGGGAGGGCCAGTGTGAGGCAGTATCATTCCCACTTTTTTGCACTGGTCAGTGCCCTGGAATGGGACAAAGATTCAGCTCCAGTCAGAGACCTTTTCTGGGAAGGGTTGAACAGTGCGGTAAAAGACGAAATTGCGCGGGGGGAGAGACCCCGGAGCACTCAGGAGATCGTTCAGAGGGCGCTGACGATTGGGGTGCGTCTAGAAGAACGTCCATGGAGCAGAGACGAAGGGCGTGGAGGACGCGAGTCGGCAAGAGCGCCTTCCTTCTTTCCCAGGGATGCAGCGCGTGCGCACTCCACGCCTCCGCCAGGAGGAGGAGGGGAACCTATGGAGGTTGGAGGCGCCAGGGCTCAGTCAGCAACCAGAGCCCTAGCACCGGGAGCAGTCAAAGCGAAGCCTCCTAGAGGGAACAGGAAGTGCTACCTCTGTGACAGTCCTCAGCACATGGCGAAAGAGTGTCCCCAGAGGCTCCACAAGCACACTGCAGCCTCCGCGACGGTAACAGAAGCAACTCAGCAGAGAGAACCACAGCAGGGAAACGACGGAGTCTGGCTGGAAACAGAGGCACTGGGGCCCAGCCAGACGAGTCAGTGAAGCAGTCCCCAGAGATTTTGCAGCCCACAGACCCCCTCCCGCCCAAACCAGTAGTGCAGCTCACCGCATCGCTCCAGCTACCCAATGGACTTACAATGGAAGTGCCAATTACCATTGACTCTGGCAGCAACGCGGACTTTATAGGACAGGTGTCAGAGCTGCTTCCAGATCCTAGCTCACAGAGGATCACGCTAGCCAGCGATCATTAAGTAAAAGTCTTTATTGAGTTACAGTTTCCATTCTCAAGCTGCTGCGTGCAACTCTACGTCTAATGGTTAGATCGGCGAAGCTCCGTGTGAGTCTCCGCCCCTTGTGCACCAACTTAATATCCTAGCCCTGCTCCACCTTTTCCGCCTGACCGTTCTTCTCTGGGTCCCTCTGCCCCCCGGGGTCTCTTCCTTCCGGGATTCTTCTGACGCCGACCCCCCCGGAACCCCCTGTCTCCTTGCGCCGGGCTTTAGGACCTGGCTCCCTTTCCTGGCTGCCTACTGCGTCACTTTCCTGTGCATTTGAACTTGGCGCGCGCGCCCAACCTTCCACTTTCCGTCTGACCGTTTCTTCGCTCCCCGATGGAGGTGTGGCCACTCCTGACTCGTGCTCTCCCCCCTGTTGTGAGCTGCCAGCGCTTGATCCCTGGCGCCCTTCCTCTTCCCTGCTCTCTGGCGGTGACGCTGGTCCCGATTTCCAACTGCTCTCCTCTGAGTCCCCTCTGGCTCTATCTTCCTGGGGTGTCCCCCTAGGCTCCCCCCTTGCCCTGGCCACTGGTGCTCCTTTCTGTGAATCTTCTGATTCACTGGAAAGACTCGGAGATCTCGGGTCGTCGTCATCACTCATCTTTTCTTCTGCCTCCTCCCCCTCGCTCTCTGTTTCCTCCCTTGCCCTTGCCGCTGCTCCTGAACCCCTGACTTCCATCCCCCCCTCGAAGCCCCCCGTTCCCCCCTCCCCTCCTTCCGGTGCGGGAGCGGGGTGCTGCTGTGTCAGGGGGACGAATGTCGGATACAGTTCGCTTCCCGTGGCGGGCCTCCATCTGAAGTCTTCCTGTTCTTCCTCCCTGCTCTCGTCGACGACGGTCACCTCCGCTTCCATCTCTGTGCCGCCGTGCTCGAAACCTGGGTCGTCCCCGAAAACGTCCATGTCCGTCTCTCCCTCGCTTCCTTCTGGCGGCGTTGCTCGTCCTGGACCCTCCAGCCATTTCCTGCGCCACTGCTCCTCTGGTCTATCGTCCCACCAATACGAGGGTTCTGAGGCAGATCCCGAGGGTGACCCCTCCGGGGAACGGGCGTCTCGTATCGGTTCCTCCTCCGAGTCGAACCCCCGGAACGTGCTGGCTGAAAGCGTGGGCGTGAAAAGCCAGTCGTCGAAAAAGTCTTCTGGCATTGGCCTATGTGGGAAGAGGGCATGAAACTCGTCTTTGAGCAGAGGTTCGTCCAAAGCGTAGCCCGGCACCCAGCTGTTCGCGCTGGCCGGGGTGCCCTCCTTGGCGAGAAGGTATTCTACCCCCTCTTCCCCCCATCTGGAGTCCAAAATCTCCGTGACTTCGTTGATGCGCTCCTCCTGTGCCACTCCCGCGTGCCCGGTTCTTTCTCTGAGCGGACTCGGTGCCGTTCCTGGTTCCTGAAACCTGTGCGGTGCCTTGTAGGGAGTGAGCACCGATCTGTGGAACACCGGATGCATCCTGGAACCCTCCGGAAGCGCCAGCCTGAAACCCACCGGGTTGACCCGCTCTTCGACCTGGTAGGGCCCCAGTTGTTTATGCCCCAGTTTCTTCTTCGCCAACGACCTGGCCGGCACTGCGTGGGCTGCTAACCAGACCCAGTCTCCCACTTGGATCTCTTCGCCAACCCTCCTGTGTTTGTCCGCTTGTACCTTGTATGCGTGTTTGGCCAGCTCCAGGTGCCGCCGCAGCTGATCGTGAACCTCCTGCAACTCCGCCGCGAACGCATCTGCTGTCTGCGGCTCTCCCTCCCCCATTCTTTCCAGTCCCGGGAAGGTTCTGGGGTGCCTCCCGTTGTTGGCGAAGAACGGCGTGACCCCCGTGGACACGTGCTTCGTGTTGTTGTAGGCGAACTCGGCGAGAGGCAGGTAATCCACCCACGTCGCAGGCTGTTGATTCGCATAACATCTCAGGTACTGCTGCATGATGGCATTGACCCGCTCCGCTTGCCCGTTGGTCTGCGGGTGTCTAGCCGACGCCAGGTTGATCTTGACGTTCAGGAAGCCCATCAGCTTCTGCCAGAAATTCGAGATGAACTGTCGCCCTCGGTCGGACAGAATAGACCGTGGCAGACCGTGAACCTTGAACATGTGGTCTATGAACAGTTTGGCGGTTTGTTCCGCCGTGGCCACCTTAGCACACGGAATGAAATGTGCCATCTTGGAGAACAAGTCCACCACCACTAGCACGGCCGTCTTGCCCCTCGAGCTGGGCAGATCCGTGACAAAGTCCAGGGCCACTCTCTCCCATGGTTCGACCGGAGTTTGCAGCGGTTCCAACAGTCCGGCCGGCGGTCTGTGCACTGGTTTGGCCCTCTGGCAGGTGTCACATCTCGCTACGTAGTCCGCGACTTCCCCTCTCATTCCGGGCCACCAGAAGTCTCTGGCGACTAATTCCACCGTCTTTTCCTTGCCGAAGTGCCCGGCAGTGGGCGCGTCGTGCAGCTGCTGCAGTACCTTGGCGCGAAGTTCGTCTCCCGGCACGTAGATGGCCCCTTTACGGATGAGCAATCCGTCCCGCAGCTGGAACTCGTCGGTCGCTGCCGTGCCCCTGTGCACCTCTGCGATCTTTGCTTGCGCGAAAGAGTCATCCTGCAACGCTCGTCGCACCGCCTCCAGGTCAACTGTTGCCGCAGCGCACGCCCACACTGTTGGTGCGAAGATGTGCATGGCGGCCGCTGGCGTTGCCTCCTCCAGATACTGCGGCTTACGGGAGAGAGCATCCGCCATGATGTTGGTGTCCCCCGGGACATACTCTATTCGGAAGTCGAAGTTCGCAAAGAACTCAGCCCAACGTATCTGCCTCTGGTTCAGGAACTGTGCCGTACGCCAGTGCTCCAGATTCTTGTGGTCCGTGCAGACCTGCACCGTGTGCTTGGCGCCGATCAGGAAGTGCCTCCACGCTTTGAACGCTGCATGAATGGCCAGCAACTCCCTGTCCCAGATGGTGTAGTTCTGTTCGGACTTGCTGAGCTTCCTGGAGTAAAACGCTCCCGGCCTCCAAACCCCCTGCGGGTCTTTCTGCAGCAGGACTGCTCCCACGGCTCTGTCCGAAGCGTCTGTCTCCACCCTCATCGGCCTGCTGGGGTTGACATGAAGCAGCTGCTCTTCCGATGCGAAGAGACGCTTGAGTGCCTGAAAGGACTGCTCCGCCTGCTCTGTCCAGATGAACATCTTTTTCTTGGAGCTGAGCGTGTCCGTGATGGCCGCTGTCTGCATGGCAGAGCCTTTGATAAACTTGCGATAGAAGTTCGCGAAGCCGACAAACCGTTGGACCTCCTTCCGGTTGCGTGGGCTTTTCCAATCCAACACTGCTCGAACCTTGGCGCTGTCCATGGCGAGCCCCTTGTCAGACAACTTGTAGCCCAGGAAATCCACCTCCGTCACGTCGAATTGGCACTTCTCCAGCTTGGCGTAAAGCCTATGCTGCTGTAGTCTGCTCAGCACTTCCTTGACGTGTCTGTCATGCTCCTGCTGCGATTCCGAAAAGATCAGGATGTCATCCAAGAAACAGACGCACGTCTTGTAGAGGAGTCCGGCCAACACGTGATGCATGAATGCTTGAAAAACGTGGGAGCCATTTTGCAAACCAAAAGGCATAACTCTATATTCGTAGGTGCCCAGGGGCGTGAACATGGCTGTCTTCCACTCATCTCCTTCCCGCATGCGAATGAGGTTGTACGCCCCTCGCAGGTCCAACTTGGTGAACACGCTGCCCTTCCGTACCTTCGCGAGGAGGTCGTCGATTCGGGGCATGGGGAAGTCCGATGGCTTGGTCACACTGTTTAATATGCGATAGTCCACTACAAGCCTTTTTTGGGGCGTGTCTCGCTTCTTAACAAAGAATACAGGACTGCCCCCCGCTGCCTTGGACTCTCGGATGAAACCGCGCTCCAAATTGTGATCTATGAACTCTTTGAGTTCCTGCAGTTCGTCCTCAGACATGGAATACAGCTTCCCTTTGGGCAGCGCCGCCCCCGGCAGCAGGTCAATTTTGCAGTCATATGGTCTGTGGGGGGGTAGCCTGTCCGCCTCCTTCTCGCAGAAAACCTCCAAAAATTCTGCGTACTTGTGGGGAACCGCTTGCAGCGTGCCTAGCTGCAGCTGTGACTCCTCTTCCCCTCCTTCCTGCCGGGGCACGATGCAGTGTTCAGCACAAAAGGAAGAGCCGAAGGTCAGCTGCCTCTGGTACCAAGCCAGTGTTGGGCTGTGCTTGTCCAGCCAACTCATGCCCAATACAATGGGCGTGTCCGATAGCTGAGTGACGTTGAAGCTGATGATTTCCCTGTGATTTCCAAGTCGCATCACCATTGGTGGCGTCTGCTTCACCACTTGCCCCCCTAACAGCTCCCTGCCATCCTCCGTGACAACCTGCAGGGGCAGCGTGGCAGGCAGCAACTGTATAGCGTGCCGGTCGACAAAGTCCTGCCCTATAAAGTCCGCATTGCTTCCTGAGTCAATGGTGATTGGCACGTCCATGGTGATTCCATTGGGCAGCTGGAGCGATGCGGTGAGCCTCACTACTGGTTTGGGCGGGAGGGGGTCCATGGGCTGTAGAATCTCTGGGGACTTCTTCACTGACACGTCTGGCTGGGCCCCAGTGCCTCTTCCTCCAGCCAGACTCCGTCGTTTCCCTGCTGCGTTGCTGCAGTTACCATTGCTGAGGCTGCAGTGTGCTGGTGGAGCCTCCGGGGACACTCTTTCGCCATATGCTGCGGATCATCGCAGATGTAACACTTCCTGTTCCCTCTAGGAGGCTTCGCTTTCACTGCTGCCGGTGCTAGGGCTCTGGCTGCTGACTGAGCCCTTGCACTTCCAACCTCCATAGGTTCCGTCCCTCCTCCAGACGGAGGCGTGGATTGCGCACGCGCTGCTTCTCTGGGAAAGAAGGAGGAGCCCCTGGCTGGTTCGCGCCCTCCACGCCCTTCGTCCCTGCTCCACGGACGTTCTTCCAGCCGCACCCCCACCGCCAGCGCCCTCTGAACGATCTCCTGCGTGGTCGGGGTCTCTCCCCCCTCGCAATTTCATCTTTAACCGAGCCGTGCAATCCCTCCCAAAACAGGTCTCTAACCGGAGGCGAATCTCTGTCCCATTCCAGGGCACTGACCAAAGTGAAAAAGCGGGCATGGTACTGCCTTACGCTGGCCCTCCCTTGCTTCAGTCCATGTATCTGCTGCCGAGCAAGATCCACGTCAATGCTTGATAAAAAGCACCCATCCATTGCTTTAATAAAGGCATCCGCATTTTGGAGTGCCGGATCCTTATCCCTCCACAAATTGCGCAGCCATGCTTTAGCATCTCCATGCAAATGGGACATGATGAATCCCACTTTCTCTAGTTCATCTCTAAAGTCTTTGTTCAGCAGTTGCAGTGCACACATTACATCTGCTCTAAAGTTGGGGTACTGTTGCAGGTTCCCATCGAAGTGAGAGACCAGACCGCCTGTTCGTCTCCCCAACCCAATTCCCTCCTGTTTGGGTGTCAGTTGCCCTTGCTTCGTAAGCATGTCCAACGTGACCTGGAGATCCCTGTAGGCGGCAGCTGCCTCCTCCTCTCTCTTCCTGGATGCGAGAGCCTCGGCATTCAGTTGTGACACTGCTTCTCTGAGTTCCGCTATCTGCTGCTCAGCCGTCATGTTGTCTGCCGTTCGTGAGCTCGCTAGTAGGCACCCGTTTTCTCTCCTCTCCTTGAGGCCGTAGATGCCCACAATTAAGAGACGGAGCTTACTGTCAGAGCTGCTTCCAGATCCTAGCTCACAGAGGATCACGCTAGCCAGCGATCATTAAGTAAAAGTCTTTATTGAGTTACAGTTTCCATTCTCAAGCTGCAGCGTGCAACTCTACGTCTAATGGTTAGATCGGCGAAGCTCCGTCTGAGTCTCCTTCCTGTGCATTTGAACTTGGCGCGCGCGCCCAACCTTCCACTTTCCGTCTGACCGTTTCTTCGCTCCCCGATGGAGGTGTGGCCACTCCTGACTCGTGCCCTCCTCCCTGTTGTGAGCTGCCAGCGCTTGATCCCTGGCGCCCTTCCTCTTCCCTGCTCTCTGGCGGTGACGCTGGTCCCGATTTCCAACTGCTCTCCTCTGAGTCCCCTCTGGCTCTATCTTCCTGGGGTGTCCCCCTAGGCTCCCCCCTTGCCCTGGCCACTGGTGCTCCTTTCTGTGAATCTTCTGATTCACTGGAAAGACTCGGAGATCTCGGGTCGTCGTCATCACTCATCTTTTCTTCTGCCTCCTCCCCCTCGCTCTCTGTTTCCTCCCTTGCCCTTGCCTCTGCTCCTGAACCCCTGACAACAGGATTTCATCGAGCAGCACAATATAACGCTACTGCCAGCCACGCTGCCCCTGAAGGTTGTCACGGTGGATGGCAGGGAATTGCTAGGGGGGCAGGTGGTGAAGCAAACGCCACCGATGGTGATGCAAATTGGAAATCACAGGGAAGTCATCAGCTTTAATGTCACCCAACTGTCGGACACGCCTGTGGTGTTGGGCATGAGTTGGCTGGACAGGCACAGTCCAACGTTGGCTTGGTACCAGCGGCAACTAACTTTCGGCTCCTCTTACTGTGCAGAACACTGCATCCTGCCCAGACCGGAGGGGGAAGAAGGGGACACACAGCTGCAATTAGGCACGCTGCAAGCAGTGCCCCACAAGTACGCAGAATTTTTGGAGGTTTTCTGCGAGAAGGAGGCGGACAAGCTGCCTCCCCACAGGCCCTATGACTGCAAGATTGACCTCCTGCCAGGGGCGACGCTGCCGACAGGGAAACTGTATTCCATGTCTGAAGATGAGCTGCAGGAACTCAGGGAGTTCATAGATCATAATTTGGAGCGCGGGTTCATCCGGGAGTCCAAGGCAGTGGGGGGCAGTCCTGTATTCTTTGTGAGGAAGAAGGACACGCCCCAAAAAAGACTTGTGGTGGACTATAGGATTTTGAACTCGAAAACCAAGCCCACGGCTTTCCCCATGCCCAAGATCGACGACCTCCTCGCGACGGTGCGCAAAGGACGCGTGTTCACCAAGTTGGATCTGCGAGGGGCGTACAACCTTATTCGCATACGGGAGGGCGACAAGTTGAAGACGGCCATGTTCACGCCCCTGGGCACCTACGAATACAGAGTTATGCCGTTTGGATTACAAAATGGCTCCCACTCTTTTCAAGCTTTCATGCATCACGTGTTAGGGGGGCTCCTCTACAAGAAGTGTGTCTGCTTCCTGGACGACATCCTGATATTTTCAGAATCACAGGAGGTTCACGACAGAGATGTCAAGGAAGTTCTGCAAAGGCTACAGGAGCATAGACGGTACGCCAAGCTGGAGAAGTGCCAGTTCGACATGACGGAGGTGGATTTCCTGGGCTACAAGTTGTCGGACAAGGGGCTAGCCATGGACAGCGCCAAGGTTCGTGCAGTGTTGGACTGGAAGAGCCCGCGCAGCCGGAAGGAGGTCCAGCGGTTTGTCGGCTTTGCTAAGTTCTATCGCAAGTTCATCAAGGGGTTCGCGATGCAGACAGCGGCCATTACCGACACGCTCAGCTCCAAGAAGAAGAAGTTCATCTGGACGGAGCAGGCGGAGCAGTCCTTTCGGAAACTCAAGCGCCTCTTCTCGTCCTTCTCTTGCTCATCTCTAAAGTCCTTAGCCAGCAGTTGCAGTGCACACATTACATCTGCTCTAAAGTTGGGGTACTGTTGTAAATTCCCATCGAAGTGAGAGACTAGACCGCCTGTTCGTCTCCCCAACCCAATCCCCTCCGGTCTGGGTGTCAGTTGCCCTTGCTTCGTAAGCATTTCCAACCTGACCTGGAGATCCCTGTAGGCGGCAGCTGCGTCCTCCTCTCTCTTCCTGGATGCAAGTGTCTCGGCATTCAGTCGTGTCACTGCTTCTCTGAGTTCCGCTATCTGCTGTTCGGCCGTCATATTGTCTGCCGTTCGTGAGCTCGCTAGTAGGCACCCGCCTTCTCTCCTCTCCGCGAGGCCGTAGATGCCCACAATATGAGACGGAGCTTACTGTCAGAGCTGCTTCCAGATCCTAGCTCACAGAGGATCACGCTAGCCAGCGGTCACTTTGTAAAAGTCTTTATTGAGTTACAGTTTCCATTCTCAAGCTGCTGCGTGCAGCTCTACGTCTTATGGGTTAGACCGGCGAAGCTCCGTCTGAGTCTCCGCCCCCTGTACACCAGCTTAATACCCTAGCCTTACTCCACCTTTTCCGCCTGACCGTTCTTCTCTGGGTCCCTCTGCCCCCCGTGGCCTCTTCCTTCCGGGACGCTTCTGACGCTGACCCCCCGGACCCTTCTGTCTCCTTGCGTCGGGCTTTAGGACCTGGCTCCCTTTCCGGGCTGCTTACTGCGCCACCTTCCTGTGCATTTGAACTTGGCGCGCGCGCCCAACCTTCCACTTTCCGCTTGACCGTTTCTTCGCTCTCCGATGGAGGTGTGGCCACTCCTGACTCATGCCCTCCCTCCTGCTGCGAGCTGCCAGAGCTTGATACCTGGCGCCCTTCCTCTCCACTGCGCTCTGTTGGTGACGCTGGTCCCGATTTCCAACTGCTGCCCTCTGAGCCCCCTCTGGACCCTTCTTCCTGGGGTGTCCCCCTAGGCTCCCCCCTTGCTCTGGCCACTGGCGCTCCTTTCTGTGAATCTTCTGATTCACGGGAAAGACTCGGAGATCTCGGGTCGTCGTCATCACTCATCTTTTCTTCTGCCTCCTCCCCCTCGCTCTCTGTTTCCTCCCTTGCCCTCGCCTCTGCTCCTGAACCCCTGACATCCATCCCCCCTCGAAGCCCCCCCTTCCCCCCTCCCCTCCTTCCGGTGCGGGAGCTGGGTGCTGCAGTGTCATGGGGACGAATGTCGGATACAGTTCGCTTCCCGTGGCGGGCCTCCAACTGAAGACTTCCGGTTCTTCCTCCCTGCGCTCGTTGACAACGGTCACCTCTGCCTCCATCTCTGTGCCTCCGTGCTCGAACCCAAAATCCTCCCCGTACATGTCCACGTCCGTCTCCGCCTCAGTCGTTCCCGGGTCTGTCGCTCGACCTGGAACCTCCCGCCACTTCCTGCGCCGCTGTTCCTCTGGTCTATCGTCCCACCAATACGAGGGTTCTGAGGCCGATCCCGCGGTCGACCCCTCCGGGGAACGTGAGTCCATTGTCGGTTCCTCGTCCGAGTCGAACCCCCGGAACGTGCTGGCTGAAAGCGTCGGTGTGAAAAGCCAATCGTCGAAAAAGTCTGCTGGCATGGGCCTGTGTGGGAAGAGGGCATGAAACTCGTCTTTGAGCAGAGGTTCCTCCAAAGCGTAGCCCAGCACCCAGCTGTTGGCACTGGCCGGGGTGCCCTCTCTGGCGAGAAGGTATTCTACTCCCTCTTCCCCCCATCTCGAGTCCAAAATCTCTGTGACTTCGTTGATGGGCTCCTCCTGTGGCACTCCCCTTTGCTCGGTTCCCTCTCGGAGCGGACTCGGCGCCGTTCCTGGTTCCTGAAATCTGTGAGGTGTCTTGTAGGGAGTGAGCACCGATCTGTGGAACACCGGATGCATCCTGGAGCCCTCCGTCAGCGTCAGCCTGAAGGCTACCGGGTTGACCTGCTCTTCGACTTGGTAGGGTCCCAGTTGTTTATGCCCTAATTTCTTCTTCGCTAACGACCTGGCCGGCACTGCGTGGGCTGCCAACCATACCCAGTCGCCCACATGGATCTCTTCGCCAACCCTCCTGTGTCTGTCCGCTTGTACCTTGTATGCGTGCTTAGCCAGCTCCAGGTGCCGCCGAAGCTGATCGTGGACCTCCTGCAACTCTGACGCGAACGCGTCTGCAGTCTGCGGCTCCTCCCCCCCCATTCTGTCCAGTCCCGGGTAGGTTCTGGGGTGCCTTCCGTTGTTGGCGAAGAACGGCGTCACCCCCGTGGACACGTGCTTCGTGTTGTTGTAGGCGAACTCGGCGAGAGGCAGGTAATCCACCCACGTGTTGGTTCGCTGTTGGTTCGCATAACATCTCAGGTATTGCTGCATGATGGCATTGACCCGCTCCGCTTGCCCGTTGGTCTGCGGGTGTCTAGCCGAAGCCAGGTTGATCTTGACGTTCAGGAAGCCCATCAGCTTCTGCCAGAAGTTCGAGATGAACTGCCGCCCCCGGTTGGACAGAATAGACCGCGGCAGACCGTGAACCTTGAACACGTGATCTATGAACAGTTTGGCGGTTTGTTCCGCCGTGGCCACCTTCGCACACGGAATGAAATGTGCCATCTTGGAGAACAAGTCCACCACCACTAGCACCGCCGTCTTGCCCCTCGAGCTGGGCAGATCCGTGACAAAGTCCAAGGCCACTCTCTCCCATGGTTCGAACGGAGTTTGCAGCAGTTCCAGCAGTCCGGCCGGCGGTCTGTGCACTGGTTTGGCCCTCTGGCAGGTGTCACACCTCGCTACGAAGTCCGCGACTTCCCCTCTCATCCTGGGCCACCAGAAGTCTCTGGCGACTAATTCGACCGTCTTCTCCTTGCCAAAGTGCCCGGCAGTGGGCGCGTCGTGCAGCTGCTGCAGTACCTTGGCGCGAAGTTCGTCTCCCGGCACGTAGATGGCCCCTTTACGGATGAGCAATCCATCGCGCACCTGGAACTCGTCGGTCGCTGCCGTGCCCCTGTGCACCTCTGCCATCTTTGCTTGCGCGAAGGAGTCATCCTGCAACGCTCATCGTACCGCATCCAGGTCAACCGTTGCCGAAGCGCACGCCCACACTGCCGGTGCGAAGATGTGCATGGCAGCCGCTGGCGTCGCCTCCTCCAGATACTGTGGTTTACGGGATAGGGCATCCGCCATGACGTTGGTGTCTCCCGGGACATACTCTATTCGGAAGTCGAAGTTCGCAAAGAACTCAGCCCAACGTATCTGCCTCTGGTTCAGGAACTGCGCCGTGCGCCAGTGCTCCAGATTCTTGTGGTCCGTGCAGACCTGCACCGTGTGCTTGGCGCCGATCAGGAAGTGCCTCCACGCCTTGAATGCTGCATGAATGGCAAGCAACTCCCTGTCCCAGATGGTGTAGTTCTGTTCAGACTTGCTGAGCTTCCTGGAGTAAAATGCTCCCGGCCTCCAAGCCCCCTGCGGGTCTCGCTGCAGCAGGACTGCTCCCACGGCTCTGTCAGAAGCGTCTGTCTCCACCCTCATCGGCCTGCTGGGGTTGACATGCAGTAGCTGCTCTTCCGACGCGAAGAGACGCTTGAGTGCCTGAAAGGATTGCTCCGCCTGCTCCGTCCAGATGAACTTCTTTTTCTTGGAGCTGAGCGTGTCCGTGATGGCCGCTGTTTGCATAGCAAATCCCTTGATAAACTTGCGATAGAAGTTCGCAAAGCCGACAAACCGCTGGACCTCCTTCCGGCTGCGCGGGCTTTTCCAATCCAACACTGCGCAAACCTTGGCGCTGTCCATGGCGAGCCCCTTGTCTGACAACTTGTAGCCCAGGAAATCCACTTCCGTCACGTCGAACTGGCACTTTTCCAGCTTGGCGTAAAGCCTATGCTGCTGTAGCCTGCTCAGCACTTCCTTGACGTGTCTGTCGTGATCCTGCTGCGATTCAGAAAAGATCAGGATGTCATCCAAGAAGCAGACACACGTCTTGTAGAGGAGCCCCGCTAACACGTGATGCATGAAAGCTTGAAAACAGTGGGAGCCATTTTGCAGTCCAAAAGGCATAACTCTATATTCGTAGGTGCCTAGGGGTGTGAACTTGGCTGTCTTCCACTCATCTCCTTCCCGCATGCGAATGAGGTTGTACGCCCCTCGCAGGTCCAACTTGGTGAACACGCGGCCCTTGCGTACCGTTGCGAGGAGGTCGTCGATTCTGGGCATGGGGAAGTCCGAGGGCTTGGTCACACTGTTCAAGGTGCGATAGTCCACCACAAGCCTTTTTTGGGGCGTGTCCTTCTTCTTAACAAAGAATACAGGACTGCCCCCCACTGCCTTGGACTCTCGGATGAAACCGCGCTCCAAATTATGATCTATGAACTCTTTGAGTTCCTGTAGTTCTTCCTCAGACATGGAATACAGCTTCCCTTTGGGCAGCACCGCCCCTGGCAGTAGGTCAATTTTGCAGTCATATGGTCTGTGGGGGGTAGCTTGTACGCCTCCTTCTCGCAGAAGACCTCCAAAAATCCCGCGTATTTGTGGGGGATTGCTTGCAGCGTCCCCAGCTGCAGCTGTGCCTCCTCCTCCTCTCCCTCCTGCCGGGGCAGAATGCAGTGTTCAGCGCAATATGATGAGCCGAAAACCAGCTGCCGTTGGTACCACGCCAACGTCGGACTGTGTCTGTCCAGCCAACTCATGCCCAAGACAATAGGCGTGTCCGACAGTCTGGTGACATTAAAACTGATGACTTCCTTGTGATTTCCAAGTCGCATCACCAAAGGTGGCGTTTGCTTCACCACCTGCCCCCCTAGCAGCTCCCTGCCATCCACTGTGACGACCTGTAGGGGCAGCGTGGCAGGCAGCAGCTGTATAGCGTGTTTGTCGACAAAGTCCTGCCCTATAAAGTCCGCATTGCTTCCTGAGTCAACGGTGATTGGCACGTCTAGAATGAGGCCATTGGGTAGCTGAAGTGATGCAGTGAGCTGCACTGCTGGTTTGGGCGGGAGGGGGTCTGTGGGCTGCAAAATCTCTGGGGACTGCTTCACTGACTCGTCTGGCTAGGCCCCAGTGCCTCTGTCTCCAGCCAGACTCCGTCGTTTCCCGGCTGTGAGTCTCCGTGCTGAGTAGCTGCAGTCACACCGTTGCAGAGGCTGCATTGAGCTTGTGGATCCTCTGGGGACACTCTTTCGCCATGTGTTGCGGACTTTCGCAGATGTAACACTTCCTGTTCCCTCTAGGAGGCTTCGCTTTGACTGCTCCCGGCGCTATGGCTCTGGTTGCTGACTGAGCTCTGGCACCGCCAACCTCCATAGGTTCCGCTCCCCCTCCTCGCGGAGGCGTGGATTGCGCACGCGCAGCTTCCCTGGGAACGAAGGAGAACCCTCTCGCTGGTTCGCGCCCTCCACGCCCTTCGTCCCTGCTCCATGGACGTTCCTCCAGCCGCACCCCAACCGCCAGCGCCCTCTGAACGATCTCCTGCGTGCTCCGGGGTCTCTCCCCCCTTGCAATTTCGTCTTTAACCGCGCTGTTCAATCCTTCCCAAAACAGGTCTCTGACTGGAGCCGAATCTCTGTCCCATTCCAGGGCACTGACCAATGCAAAAAAGCGGGCATGATACTGCCTTACACTGGCCCTCCCTTGTTTCAGTCCATGTACCTCCTTCCGGGCAAGATCCACGTCTATGCTTGATAAAAAGCACCCATCCATCGCTTTAATAAAGGCATCCGCATCTTGGAGCGCCGGATCCTTATCTCTCCACAAATTGCGCAGCCATGCTTTGGCATCTCCATGCAAATGGGACATGATAAATCCCACCTTCTCTTGCTCATCTCTAAAGTCCTTAGCCAGCAGTTGCAGTGCACACATTACATCTGCTCTAAAGTTGGGGTACTGTTGTAAATTCCCATCGAAGTGAGAGACTAGACCGCCTGTTCGTCTCCCCAACCCAATCCCCTCCGGTTTGGGTGTCAGTTGCCCTTGCTTCGTAAGCATTTTCAACCTGACCTGGAGATCCCTGTAGGCGGCAGCTGCGTCCTCCTCTCTCTTCCTGGATGCAAGTGTCTCGGCATTCAGTCGTGTCACTGCTTCTCTGAGTTCCGCTATCTGCTGTTCGGCCGTCATATTGTCTGCCGTTCGTGAGCTCGCTAGTAGGCACCCGCCTTCTCTCCTCTCCGCGAGGCCGTAGATGCCCACAAGTTGGGACGGAGCTTACTGTCAGAGCTGCTTCCAGATCCTAGCTCACAGAGGATCAGGCTAGCCAGCGGTCACTTTGTAAAAGTCTTTATTGAGTTACAGTTTCCATTCTCAAGCTGCTGCGTGCAGCTCTACGTCTTATGGGTTAGACCGGCGAAGCTCCGTCTGAGTCTCCGCCCCCTGTACACCAGCTTAATACCCTAGCCTTACTCCACCTTTTCCGCCTGACCGTTCTTCTCTGGGTCCCTCTGCCCCCCGTGGCCTCTTCCTTCTGGGACGCTTCTGACGCTGACCCCCCGGACCCTTCTGTCTCCTTGCGTCGGGCTTTAGGACCTGGCTCCCTTTCCGGGCTGCTTACTGCGCCATCTTCCTGTGCATTTGAACTTGGCGCGCGCGCCCAACCTTCCACTTTCCGCTTGACCGTTTCTTCGCTCCCCGATGGAGGTGTGGCCACTCCTGACTCATGCCCTCCCTCCTGCTGCGAGCTGCCAGAGCTCGATACCTGGCGCCCTTCCTCTCCACTGCGCTCTGTTGGTGATGCTGGTCCCGATTTCCAACTGCTGCCCTCTGAGCCCCCTCTGGACCCTTCTTCCTGGGGTGTCCCCCTAGGCTCCCCCCTTGCTCTGGTCACTGGCGCTCCTTTCTGTGAATCTTCTGATTCACTGGAAAGACTCGGAGATCTCGGGTCGTCGTCATCACTCATCTTTTCTTCTGCCTCCTCCCACTCGCTCTCTGTTTCCTCCCTTGCCCTCGCCTCTGCTCCTGAACCCCTGACACATGCCCTCCCGCTTGCGGCGAGCCGCCAGATCCCGATACCTGGGACCCCTCCCCCCTACTGCGCTCTGGTGGGGAAGCTGGTCCCGATTTCCAACTGGGGCCGCTGTCATCGCTCATATTTCCTTCGGATTCCTCCCCCTCGCTCTCTGTTTCCTCCCTTTCCTGTACCTCTGCTCCTGAACCCCTGACAATAATTAAATAATAATTATAATTATTATAATTATTGAACCAGATAAAGCAGATAAATTTAATAAATTATCTCTACTCTCATGGTCACTTTTCTTTGCTCTGGCCGGAAAGAAGCCGTGCAAAAATACTGTCTCTCAAAACCTGGATCCACCAATTGCTGGGCTTCTTCACCTTCCTTGCTGCTCCCCTGGCACTGCTCCTCGCACCCACCTCCGGCTGCGTACGCTATGTTTTCCACCGCAAGACACGGGTTCAGACTAGCAGCTTTAAGTCTGCATTCCTGCCAGGGAGGAATTCGAACCCACCACCTGCTGAACGCCTCGCCCAGAGAGGCATTTCAAAGTGGCAGGGAGTTCCAAAGCCCCCCCCGGCACTGTAGCAGTGAGTCCCAAAGGGGTCATTGGGATTTCTTTTTCATGCTGAAAAGCCCCATATCTTTATAGGGCATCCAGTGGCAGGCAGTCCCAAAAGTGGACAAACACTGTCACCTTTAAAAGGAGTTTAACAGGAATAACATAAGGAAAATTCATTATTATAGCAACTCCAGTGGCAGGCAGTCCCACAACCCCCAAACTTTCTGAGAAGGCTTGCCTGAAACTTGCCACCGCTGTCGACCAGAAGCTTCTCCTCTTGCCAGGCCCAACCAGAACTCGGTGCCAGCTGAGAGATGAAAAGAAGAGTCAGGTGGGCAGTGGATTCAAGTGCCGGAGGCTCTTCCTTTGGCAGGGAGTTCCATTGGCCCAAGCAAACCCTGACTTGCCACTTTCTCCCTGGAAAGCTGGTAGTGGTAGCGGAAGAGTCTCGCTTGCGAGGCGGGTGGCACGGCGCCCACCTGGACGGAGACTAGCACCCTAGAAAATAGAAAATACTTATCGGGAGAGAAAGAGAGGGCTGAATCAGCTCCGTTCACACCCAGCCGGGTGTAAATTGTTATTGGGATGATTCATTCCCATCCCCTCAGCCCACCACACAGGGTTGTGAGCTGGAGGCACTCAATGGTCATCCCTCCTGACCCGGACACTTAGGGGTGCCTTGTGTGAGCCCCACCTTCATCACCCACCTCAGCCCAATCCCAGCTCCACCAATCGCCGTGGGGCATCCTCCAGCTTCAGGTGTCATATTCAAAATCGCACAAGCCTGAGCGGGAAACCACATTTTCAGGAGTTCTTTAATAGAAGTATGGGATAGATACAAAAATATATTGGAGCCAAAAGTCCCTTATTGGCTATCTCCGCTGGAGGTAATGAGTGTTAAGAAAATTAATATGAGAGGTAATTGGAGTACATATGGTGAATTGGTAATTAAAGAAGGAGGAAAATGGAAATTGAAACCATTTGAACAAGTTAAAGATTATGTATATGATTGGTTGCATTACTTTCAAGTAAATGAAATGTTTAAAAAAGACTTAAAAGAAAGGGGTTATGTAGAAAAAGAATCTAAATTTCAAATAGACATAATAAACAATTAATATAAAACTCGGTCAAAAATGTATAAGATATTGTTGGAATGGCATACGAAAGAGGTTAAATCGGTAATGATACACTGGGCCAAAGATTTTGGGTATAATATTCAATTTGATGAATGGGAAAAATTGTGGAAAGAGAATATAAAATTTACTGCATGCACGGCACTGAAAGAAAATGTTATGAAAATGTTTTACAGATGGTACATCACACCTGTAAAGTTAGCAAAGATGTATAAGACGTGTAACAAATGTTGGAAATTGTCAGGGGTTCAGAAGCAGAGACGCAGAGAAGGGAGGAGACAGAGAGCGAGGGGGAGGAATACGAAGGAAAGATGAGTGGGGATGACGAACCGAGATCGCCGAGCTTATCCAGTGAGTCCGAGGATTCCCAGAAGGGAGCGCCAGCAGTCAGAGCAAGGGGGGAAAGCAGGGGGACACCCCAGGAAGAAGGGTCCAGAGAGGAATCAGAGAGCAGCAGTTGGAGATCGGGACCCACGTACCCAGACGGGAACAGCGGGGAGAAAGGGGACCAGATATCGGGTTCCGGAGGCTTTCAGAAGGAGGGAGGGCATGAGTCAGGAGTAGTCACGCCCACCTCGGGGAGCGACGAAACGATCAAGAGGAAGGTTGAGAGTTGGGCGCGCGTGCCAAGTTCAAATGTAGCGGAAGCTGGCGCAGTAAGCAGCCCAGAGAGTGAACCAGGTCCCAAAGCCCGCCGCAAGGAGGCGGAAGGGTCAGGGGGGTCCGCGTCAGAAGAGAGTAGGAAAAAGGAGACCCCGGGGGGCAGAAGGACCCAGAGACGGAGGGAAAGGCGCAGGAGGTGGAGCAAGGCTAGGGTATTAAGCTGGTGTGCTAGAGGCGGAGACTCAGACGGGTCTTCGCCGGTCTGACCTAGAAGAAGTAGGGCTGCATATTGCAGTTTGGAAATGGAAGCTGTAATCCAATAAAGACTCTTTTAACCTGAACGCTGGCTAACGTGGTCCTATGTGAGCTGGGACTGAGTGGCAGCCCTGACAGTAAGACCCGTCTCTTTTAAGCTTCGGACACCTGATACCTCGCAGCGGAGGCAGAAGCAGCGAGAGGAGGAAATTGGTGTTTGGGAGCGAGCTCACAACGGTTGGCAGAGATGACGGAAGCAGAGAAAATTTCAGCGCTGCAACAGGCAGTGACCCAATTGAACGCGGAGGTACAGGCATCCAAGAAAAGGGAGGAGGATGCGGCAGCCGCCTACAGAGATCTCCACGCCAGGTTTGAAGCATTGGTTAAGCATGGGCAGCCAGGACCCAGACCGGAGGGGGTTGGGTTGGCACGGAGAGCAGGAGGGCTTGTGGCTCACTTCGATGGGAATTTACAACAGTACCCCAATTTTCGAGCAGACGTAATGTGCGCACTGCAACTGCTGGCGAAAGACTTTAGGGATGAGGAAGAGAAAGTGGGGTTTATACTATCCCATTTGCATGGGGATGCTAAAGCGTGGCTACGCAATTTGTGGAGGGATAAAGATCCGGCGCTTCAGAATGCAGATGCCTTTATTAAAGCGATGGATGCGTGCTTTTTATCTACCATTGACGTGGATCTTGCCCGACGGGAGATTCATGGACTGAAACAAGGGAGGGCGAGCGTACGCCAGTATCACGCCCGCTTTTTTGCGCTGGTCAGTGCCTTGGAATGGGACCGGGATTCGCCCCCAGTCAGAGACCTCTTCTGGGAGGGATTAAGCAGTGCTGTTAAAGACGAAATTACGAGGGGGGAGAGGCCCCGGAGCACGCAGGAGGTGGTCCAAAGGGCGCTGACTGTGGGGGTGAGGCTGGAAGAACGTCCGTGGTGCAGAGACGAAGGACGTGGAGGGCGCGAAGCAGCGAGAAGTTTCTCTTTCGTTCCCAGGGACGCTACGCGTGCGCAATCTACACCTCCGCCAGGAGGGGGAGTGGAACCTATGGAGGTGGGAGGAGCCAGGGCTCAGTCGGCTACCAGAGCCCCTGCACCGGCGGCAGTCAAGACTAAACCTCCTAGAGGGACCAGGAAGTGTTATATATGCGACAGCTCTCAACACTTGGCGAAAGAGTGTCCCCAGAGGAGCTCCAAGCACACTGCAGCCTCCGCAACGGTGAAAGCGGCCACGCAACACAGCGAACACCAGCAGGGAAACGACGATGTCTGGCTGGAGACAGAGGCACTGGGGCCCAGCCAGACGCATCACTGAAGCAGTCCCCAGCGATCTTGCAACCCACAGACCCCCTCCCACCCAAACCAGTAGTGCAACTCACAGCATCTCTCCAGCTGCCCGATGGCGTCACTATCGAAGTCCCGCTTTCTGTGGATTCTGGAAGCAACGCAGACTTTATAGCACAGGATTTTGTGGAGCAGCACGCTATACAGCTATTGCCGGCCACTCTGCCCCTGCAAGTCGTCACAGTGGATGGCAGAGAGTTGCTGGGGGCGCAGGTGGTGAAGCAAACGCCGCCAATGGTGATGCGCCTTGGCAACCACAGGGAAGTCATCAGTTTTAACGTCACACGACTGTCGGACACACCCATTGTGTTGGGCATGAGTTGGCTGGACAGGCACAGTCCGACACTGGCTTGGTACCAGCGACAGCTGATCTTCGGCTCCTCTTACTGCGCAGAACACTGCATCCTGCCCGGACAGGAGGGAGAGGAGGAGGAATCACAACTGCAGTTGGGAACGTTGCAAGCAGTCCCCCACAAATACGCAGACTTTCTGGAGGTCTTCTGCGAGAAGGAGGCAGACAAGTTACCACCGCACAGGCAATATGACTGCAAGATTGACCTCCTACCAGGGGCGACGCTACCGAAGGGGAGGCTGTATTCCATGTCTGAGGATGAACTACAGGAACTCAAACAGTTCATAGATCACAATTTGGAGCGCGGTTTCATCCGGGAGTCCAGGGCAGTAGGGGGCAGTCCTGTTTTCTTTGTGAAGAAGAAGGACACGCCCCAAAAGAGGCTGGTGGTGGATTTTCGCCTCTTGAACAAGATGACCAAGCCCTCTGATTTCCCCATGCCCAGGATTGACGACCTACTGGCGACGGTGCGCAAGGGACGCGTGTTTACCAAGTTGGACCTGCGAGGGGCGTACAATCTCATCCGCATGAGGGAGGGCGATGAGTGGAAGACAGCCATGTTCACGCCTCTGGGCACCTACGAGTACAGAGTGATGCCGTTTGGATTGCAAAACGGTTCTCACTGTTTTCAAGCTTTCATGCATCATGTGTTGGCGGGACTCCTCTACAAGAAGTGCGTCTGCTTTCTGGATGACATCCTGATATTCTCCGAGTCGCAGCAAGCGCATGACCAAGACGTTCGGGAGGTGCTGGAGAGGTTGCAGCAGCATAGACTGTACGCCAAACTGGAGAAGTGCCAGTTCGACACGACGGAGGTGGATTTCTTGGGTTACAAGTTGTCGGACAAGGGGCTAGCCATGGACAGCGCCAAGGTGCGAGCGGTGTTGGATTGGAAGAGCCCGCGCAACCGGAAGGAGGTCCAGCGGTTTGTCGGCTTCGCCAACTTCTATCGCAAGTTTATCAAAGGGTTCGCGATGCAGACGGCGGCTATTACGGACACGCTAAGCTCCAAGAAAAAGAAATTCATCTGGACGGAGCAGGCAGAGCAGTCCTTTCAGGCACTCAAGCGTCTCTTCGCGTCGGAAGAGCAACTGCTGCATATCGACCCCAGCAGACCGATGCGGGTAGAGACAGACGCGTCCGATAGAGCAGTGGGAGCTGTCCTGCTGCAGAGGGACCCACAGGGGGTCTGGAGACCGGGAGCGTTCTACTCCAGAAAGCTCAGCAAGTCGGAGCAGAACTACACCATCTGGGACAGGGAGTTGCTTGCCATTCATGCAGCATTCAAAGCATGGAGGCACTTCCTGATCGGCGCCAAGCACACGGTGCAGGTCTGCACGGACCACAAGAATCTGGAGCACTGGCGCACGGCGAAGTTCCTGAACCAGAGGCAGATACGTTGGGCGGAGTTCTTTGCTGACTTCGATTTCCGAATAGAGTACGTCCCAGGCGACACCAACATCATGGCGGATGCACTGTCCTGAAAACCGCAATACCTCGAAGAGGCGACGCCAGCGGCAGCCATGCACATCTTCGCGCCAACAGCGTGGGCGTGCGCTTCAGCCACAGTAGACCTGGAGGCGGTGCGGCGGGCGTTGCAGGACGACTCATTCGCGCAGGCGAAGATGGCTGAGGTGCACAAGGGCACGGCGAAGAGCGACGAGTTCCAAATACGGGACGGCTTGCTCTTACGTAAAGGGGCCATCTACGTGCCTGGAGATGAACTTCGCGCCAAGGTACTGGAGCAGTTGCACGACGCACCCACGGCCGGGCACTTTGGCACGGAAAAAACGGTGGAATTAGTCGCAAGGGACTTTTGGTGGCCCAGACTGAGAGGGGAAGTCGCGGACTACGTCGCGAGGTGCGACACCTGCCAGAGGGCCAAGCCGGTGCACAAACCACCGGCGGGACTGCTCGAACCGCTGCAAACGCCGTTTGAACCGTGGGAGAGGGTGGCCCTGGACTTTGTCACGGATCTACCCAGCTCGAGAGGCAAGACGGCTGTACTAGTGGTGGTGGACTTGTTCACCAAGATGGCACACTTCATACCGTGTGCGAAGGTGGCCACGGCAGAACAAACAGCCAAACTGTTCATAGATCACGTGTTCAAAGTGCACGGGCTGCCGCGGTCTATACTGTCCGACCGCGGTCGCCAGTTCATCTCGAATTTCTGGCAGAAGCTGATGGGCTTCCTGAACGTCAAAATCAACCTGACATCAGCGAGACACCCGCAGACCAACGGGCAAGCGGAGAGGGTCAATGCCATCATGCAGCAGTACCTGAGATGCTATGCCAATCAACAGCCTGCGACGTGGGTGGATTACCTGCCGCTCGCCGAGTTCGCCTACAACAACACGAAGCACGTGTCCACAGGGGTGACACCGTTCTTCGCCAACAATGGGAGGAATCCCAGAACCTTCCCGGGACTGGACAGAGTGGGGGAAGGGGAACTGCAGACGGCGGACGCTTTCGCGTCTGAGTTGCAGGAGGTCCACGATCAACTCCGACGGCAGCTGGAGCTAGCGAAGCGCGCATACAAGGTGCAAGCGGACAAGCACAGGCGGGTTGGCGAAGAGATCCGAGTGGGAGACTGGGTCTGGTTGGCAGCCCACGCAGTGCCGACCAGATCGTTAGCCAAAAAGAAGTTGGGGCACAAGCAACTCGGTCCATACCAAGTCGAAGCGCAGATCAACCCAGTAGCTTTCAGGCTGGTGCTCCTGGAGGGTTCCAGGATGCATCCGGTGTTCCACAGGTCGGTGCTCACTCCCTACAGGACACCTCACAGGTTCCAGGAACCAGGAACAGCACCGAGTCCGTCTCAGGAGCGGTCGGAGGCGGGAAGATTGCCACAGCAGGACCCCATCAACGAAGTCACGGAGATTTTGGACTCCAGATGGGGGGAAGACGGAGTGGAATACCTCCTAGCCAGGGAGGGCACCCGGGCTAGTGCTAATAGCTGGGTGCCAGACTACGCTTTGGAGGAACCCCTGCTCAAGGACGAGTTTCATGCCCTTTTCCCACACAGACCCATGCCAGCAGGCTTCTTCGACGACTGGTTGTTCACGCCCACACTTTCCTCCAGCACGTTCCATGGCTTCGAGTCGGACGGGGAGACCGCACAGCGCACACATTCCCCAGAGGGGTCACCGGAGGGTTCGGCGTCCGACACCTCGTATTGGTGGGACGATCGGCCAGAGGAGCAGTGGCGCCGGAGGTGGCTGGAGATGCCAGGTCAAGCGACCGACGCAGAGACTGACATGGACGTGTGCGGGGAGGATCTCGGTTTCGAGCACGGCGGCACTGAAATGGAGGCGGAGCAGCTCACCGTTGACGAACGCGAGGAGGAAGACTCGGAGGTCTTCAGTTGGCGGCCAGCAACGAGGAGCGAACTGTATCCGGCATTCACTCCTGTGATGATGGAGCACCCTGCAACCACCCTTGAAAGTGGGGAGGGGGGAAGGGGGGGCTTCGAGGGGGGGAATGGATGTCAGGGGTTCAGAAGCAGAGACGCAGAGAAGGGAGGAGACAGAGAGCGAGGGGGAGGAATACGAAGGAAAGATGAGTGGGGATGACGAACCGAGATCGCCGAGCTTATCCAGTGAGTCCGAGGATTCCCAGAAGGGAGCGCCAGCAGTCAGAGCAAGGGGGGAAAGCAGGGGGACACCCCAGGAAGAAGGGTCCAGAGAGGAATCAGAGAGCAGCAGTTGGAGATCGGGACCCACGTACCCAGACGGGAACAGCGGGGAGAAAGGGGACCAGATATCGGGTTCCGGAGGCTTTCAGAAGGAGGGAGGGCATGAGTCAGGAGTAGTCACGCCCACCTCGGGGAGCGACGAAACGATCAAGAGGAAGGTTGAGAGTTGGGCGCGCGCGCCAAGTTCAAATGTAGCGGAAGCTGGCGCAGTAAGCAGCCCAGAGAGTGAACCAGGTCCCAAAGCCCGCCGCAAGGAGGCGGAAGGGTCAGGGGGGTCCGCGTCAGAAGAGAGTAGGAAAAAGGAGACCCCGGGGGGCAGAAGGACCCAGAGACGGAGGGAAAGGCGCAGGAGGTGGAGCAAGGCTAGGGTATTAAGCTGGTGTGCTAGAGGCGGAGACTCAGACGGGTCTTCGCCGGTCTGACCTAGAAGAAGTAGGGCTGCATATTGCAGTTTGGAAATGGAAGCTGTAATCCAATAAAGACTCTTTTAACCTGAACGCTGGCTAACGTGGTCCTATGTGAGCTGGGACTGAGTGGCAGCCCTGACAGTAAGACCCGTCTCTTTTAAGCTTCGGACACCTGATACCTCGCAGCGGAGGCAGAAGCAGCGAGAGGAGGAAATTGGTGTTTGGGAGCGAGCTCACAACGGTTGGCAGAGATGACGGAAGCAGAGAAAATTTCAGCGCTGCAACAGGCAGTGACCCAATTGAACGCGGAGGTACAGGCATCCAAGAAAAGGGAGGAGGATGCGGCAGCCGCCTACAGAGATCTCCACGCCAGGTTTGAAGCATTGGTTAAGCATGGGCAGCCAGGACCCAGACCGGAGGGGGTTGGGTTGGCACGGAGAGCAGGAGGGCTTGTGGCTCACTTCGATGGGAATTTACAACAGTACCCCAATTTTCGAGCAGACGTAATGTGCGCACTGCAACTGCTGGCGAAAGACTTTAGGGATGAGGAAGAGAAAGTGGGGTTTATACTATCCCATTTGCATGGGGATGCTAAAGCGTGGCTACGCAATTTGTGGAGGGATAAAGATCCGGCGCTTCAGAATGCAGATGCCTTTATCAAAGCGATGGATGCGTGCTTTTTATCTACCATTGACGTGGATCTTGCCCGACGGGAGATTCATGGACTGAAACAAGGGAGGGCGAGCGTACGCCAGTATCACGCCCGCTTTTTTGCGCTGGTCAGTGCCTTGGAATGGGACCGGGATTCGCCCCCAGTTAGAGACCTATTCTGGGAGGGTTTAAGCAGTGCTGTTAAAGACGAAATTGCGAGGGGGGAGAGGCCCCGGAGCACGCAGGAGGTGGTCCAAAGGGCGCTGACTGTGGGGGTGAGGCTGGAAGAACGTCCGTGGTGCAGAGACGAAGGACGTGGAGGGCGCGAAGCAGCGAGAAGTTTCTCTTTCGTTCCCAGGGACGCTACGCGTGCGCAATCTACACCTCCGCCAGGAGGGGGAGTGGAACCTATGGAGGTGGGAGGAGCCAGGGCTCAGTCAGCTACCAGAGCCCCTGCACCGGTGGCAGTCAAGACTAAACCTCCTAGAGGGACCAGGAAGTGTTATATATGCGACAGCTCTCAACACTTGGCGAAAGAGTGTCCCCAGAGGAGCTCCAAGCACACTGCAGCCTCCGCAACGGTGAAAGCGGCCACGCAACACAGCGAACACCAGCAGGGAAACGACGATGTCTGGCTGGAGACAGAGGCACTGGGGCCCAGCCAGACGCATCACTGAAGCAGTCCCCAGCGATCTTGCAACCCACAGACCCCCTCCCACCCAAACCAGTAGTGCAACTCACAGCATCTCTCCAGCTGCCCGATGGTGTCACTATCGAAGTCCCGCTTTCTGTGATTCTGGAAGCAACGCAGACTTTATAGCACAGGATTTTGTGGAGCAGCACGCTATACAGCTATTGCCGGCCACTCTGCCCCTGCAAGTCGTCACAGTGGATGGCAGAGAGTTGCTGGGAGGGCAGGTGGTGAAGCAAACGCCGCCAATGGTGATGCGCCTTGGCAACCACAGGGAAGTCATCAGTTTTAACGTCACACGACTGTCGGACACACCCATTGTGTTGGGCATGAGTTGGCTGGACAGGCACAGTCCGACACTGGCTTGGTACCAGCGACAGCTGATCTTCGGCTCCTCTTACTGCGCAGAACACTGCATCCTGCCCGGACAGGAGGGAGAGGAGGAGGAATCACAACTGCAGTTGGGAACGTTGCAAGCAGTCCCCCACAAATACGCAGACTTTCTGGAGGTCTTCTGCGAGAAGGAGGCAGACAAGTTACCACCGCACAGGCAATATGACTGCAAGATTGACCTCCTACCAGGGGCGACGCTACCGAAGGGGAGGCTGTATTCCATGTCTGAGGATGAACTACAGGAACTCAAACAGTTCATAGATCACAATTTGGAGCGCGGTTTCATCCGGGAGTCCAGGGCAGTAGGGGGCAGTCCTGTTTTCTTTGTGAAGAAGAAGGACACGCCCCAAAAGAGGCTGGTGGTGGATTTTCGCCTCTTGAACAAGATGACCAAGCCCTCTGATTTCCCCATGCCCAGGATTGACGACCTACTGGCGACGGTGCGCAAGGGACGCGTGTTTACCAAGTTGGACCTGCGAGGGGCGTACAATCTCATCCGCATGAGGGAGGGCGATGAGTGGAAGACAGCCATGTTCACGCCTCTGGGCACCTACGAGTACAGAGTGATGCCGTTTGGATTGCAAAACGGTTCTCACTGTTTTCAAGCTTTCATGCATCATGTGTTGGCGGGACTCCTCTACAAGAAGTGCGTCTGCTTTCTGGATGACATCCTGATATTCTCCGAGTCGCAGCAAGCGCATGACCAGGATGTTCGGGAGGTGCTGGAGAGGTTGCAGCAGCATAGACTGTACGCCAAACTGGAGAAGTGCCAGTTCGACACGACGGAGGTGGATTTCTTGGGTTACAAGTTGTCGGACAAGGGGCTAGCCATGGACAGCGCCAAGGTGCGAGCGGTGTTGGATTGGAAGAGCCCGCGCAACCGGAAGGAGGTCCAGCGGTTTGTCGGCTTCGCCAACTTCTATCGCAAGTTTATCAAAGGGTTCGCGATGCAGACGGCGGCTATTACGGACACGCTAAGCTCCAAGAAAAAGAAATTCATCTGGACGGAGCAGGCAGAGCAGTCCTTTCAGGCACTCAAGCGTCTCTTCGCGTCGGAAGAGCAACTGCTGCATATCGACCCCAGCAGACCGATGCGGGTAGAGACAGACGCGTCCGATAGAGCAGTGGGAGCTGTCCTGCTGCAGAGGGACCCACAGGGGGTCTGGAGACCGGGAGCGTTCTACTCCAGAAAGCTCAGCAAGTCGGAGCAGAACTACACCATCTGGGACAGGGAGTTGCTTGCCATTCATGCAGCATTCAAAGCATGGAGGCACTTCCTGATCGGCGCCAAGCACACGGTGCAGGTCTGCACGGACCACAAGAATCTGGAGCACTGGCGCACGGCGAAGTTCCTGAACCAGAGGCAGATACGTTGGGCGGAGTTCTTTGCTGACTTCGATTTCCGAATAGAGTACGTCCCAGGCGACACCAACATCATGGCGGATGCACTGTCCCGAAAACCGCAATACCTCGAAGAGGCGACGCCAGCGGCAGCCATGCACATCTTCGCGCCAACAGCGTGGGCGTGCGCTTCAGCCACAGTAGACCTGGAGGCGGTGCGGCGGGCGTTGCAGGACGACTCATTCGCGCAGGCGAAGATGGCCGAGGTGCACAAGGGCACGGCGAAGAGCGACGAGTTCCAAATACGGGACGGCTTGCTCTTACGTAAAGGGGCCATCTACGTGCCTGGAGATGAACTTCGCGCCAAGGTACTGGAGCAGTTGCACGACGCACCCACGGCCGGGCACTTTGGCACGGAAAAAACGGTGGAATTAGTCGCAAGGGACTTTTGGTGGCCCAGACTGAGAGGGGAAGTCGCGGACTACGTCGCGAGGTGCGACACCTGCCAGAGGGCCAAGCCGGTGCACAAACCACCGGCGGGACTGCTCGAACCGCTGCAAACGCCGTTTGAACCGTGGGAGAGGGTGGCCCTGGACTTTGTCACGGATCTACCCAGCTCGAGAGGCAAGACGGCTGTACTAGTGGTGGTGGACTTGTTCACCAAGATGGCACACTTCATACCGTGTGCGAAGGTGGCCACGGCAGAACAAACAGCCAAACTGTTCATAGATCACGTGTTCAAAGTGCACGGGCTGCCGCGGTCTATACTGTCCGACCGCGGTCGCCAGTTCATCTCGAATTTCTGGCAGAAGCTGATGGGCTTCCTGAACGTCAAAATCAACCTGACATCAGCGAGACACCCGCAGACCAACGGGCAAGCGGAGAGGGTCAATGCCATCATGCAGCAGTACCTGAGATGCTATGCCAATCAACAGCCTGCGACGTGGGTGGATTACCTGCCGCTCGCCGAGTTCGCCTACAACAACACGAAGCACGTGTCCACAGGGGTGACACCGTTCTTCGCCAACAATGGGAGGAATCCCAGAACCTTCCCGGGACTGGACAGAGTGGGGGAAGGGGAACCGCAGACGGCGGACGCTTTCGCGTCTGAGTTGCAGGAGGTCCACGATCAACTCCGACGGCAGCTGGAGCTAGCGAAGCACGCATACAAGGTGCAAGCGGACAAGCACAGGCGGGTTGGCGAAGAGATCCGAGTGGGAGACTGGGTCTGGTTGGCAGCCCACGCAGTGCCGACCAGATCGTTAGCCAAAAAGAAGTTGGGGCACAAGCAACTCGGTCCATACCAAGTCGAAGCGCAGATCAACCCAGTAGCTTTCAGGCTGGTGCTCCCGGAGGGTTCCAGGATGCATCCGGTGTTCCACAGGTCGGTGCTCACTCCCTACAGGACACCTCACAGGTTCCAGGAACCAGGAACAGCACCGAGTCCGTCTCAGGAGCGGTCGGAGGCGGGAAGATTGCCACAGCAGGACCCCATCAACAAAGTCACGGAGATTTTGGACTCCAGATGGGGGGAAGACGGAGTGGAATACCTCCTAGCCAGAGAGGGCACCCGGGCTAGTGCTAATAGCTGGGTGCCAGACTACGCTTTGGAGGAACCCCTGCTCAAGGACGAGTTTCATGCCCTTTTCCCACACAGACCCATGCCAGCAGGCTTCTTCGACGACTGGTTGTTCACGCCCACACTTTCCTCCAGCACGTTCCATGGCTTCGACTCGGACGGGGAGCCCGCACAGCGCACACATTCCCCAGAGGGGTCACCGGAGGGTTCGGCGTCCGACACCTCGTATTGGTGGGACGATCGGCCAGAGGAGCAGTGGCGCCGGAGGTGGCTGGAGATGCCAGGTCAAGCGACCGACGCAGAGACTGACATGGACGTGTGCGGGGAGGATCTCGGTTTCGAGCACGGCGGCACTGAAATGGAGGCGGAGCAGCTCACCGTTGACGAACGCGAGGAGGAAGACTCGGAGGTCTTCAGTTGGCGGCCAGCAACAAGGAGCGAACTGTATCCGGCATTCACTCCTGTGATGATGGAGCACCCTGCAACCACCCTTGAAAGTGGGGAGGGGGGAAGGGGGGGCTTCGAGGGGGGGAATGGATGTCAGGGGTTCAGAAGCAGAGACGCAGAGAAGGGAGGAGACAGAGAGCGAGGGGGAGGAATACGAAGGAAAGATGAGTGGGGATGACGAACCGAGATCGCCGAGCTTATCCAGTGAGTCCGAGGATTCCCAGAAGGGAGCGCCAGCAGTCAGAGCAAGGGGGGAAAGCAGGGGGACACCCCAGGAAGAAGGGTCCAGAGAGGAATCAGAGAGCAGCAGTTGGAGATCGGGACCCACGTACCCAGACGGGAACAGCGGGGAGAAAGGGGACCAGATATCGGGTTCCGGAGGCTTTCAGAAGGAGGGAGGGCATGAGTCAGGAGTAGTCACGCCCACCTCGGGGAGCGACGAAACGATCAAGAGGAAGGTTGAGAGTTGGGCGCGCGCGCCAAGTTCAAATGTAGCGGAAGCTGGCGCAGTAAGCAGCCCAGAGAGTGAACCAGGTCCCAAAGCCCGCCGCAAGGAGGCGGAAGGGTCAGGGGGGTCCGCGTCAGAAGAGAGTAGGAAAAAGGAGACCCCGGGGGGCAGAAGGACCCAGAGACGGAGGGAAAGGCGCAGGAGGTGGAGCAAGGCTAGGGTATTAAGCTGGTGTGCTAGAGGCGGAGACTCAGACGGGTCTTCGCCGGTCTGACCTAGAAGAAGTAGGGCTGCATGGAAATGGAAGCTGTAATCCAATAAAGACTCTTTTAACCTGAACGCTGGCTAACGTGGTCCTATGTGAGCTGGGACTGAGTGGCAGCCCTGACAGGAAGCAAGAGGAAATACCGACGATAAAATAATGGAGACTGAAATTGACAGATTATGCGGAATTGGACAAATTAACTGGGAAAATCAGATACACCAAAGACCAAAAGTTCATCGAAGACTGGGGAAAGTTCGTAGATTATCTGAAAAACGTATGCGGCGTGAACACAACTCTAGTGGGATTTCAAGAGGCACTGTAAAAATAGAGAAATATTGTTAATATGAAATAGTGGGGGAAGGGAGGTATAATGGCAATACGAAAGAAGGGAATGTGTAATTAAAGTTATAAATATGGATGATTATCAGAGACGCTGAAGGAAGTTAAAAAAAGGAGATAATTTGTTGTATTTTGGATAAAAATGTATAATTGCATGGAAAATCAATAAAATTTATTATAAAAAAAACAAAAAAACCTTATGCAAATAAAGCATTGCTTATTCTTCATCCACTGGTGTGCTTATTGGCTCCAGATCCAGAAATAACCCTGCCCTTGGCAGAACATATACAGTGCTTTTTTCTGGTGGGGGGGGCACAGAGGAATGCATAAAACATTTTGTGAATGTACTTTTGTCCATTTACTGTATTTATTTTTCCCGGTGTGAACTAAAAAATGGCGATTTTCTTGAGTCAAAATGAGAGTACCCCCAATCATTTTTTTTTAGAAAAGAAGCACTGCATATATACACACACATATACATATATCCGTTTTATTTTTATTTATTTACAAAGGGACACCTATATCTAGGTATGTATATTCTTGTATATAAACTTCCGCGGCCCACCCGCCCCATCCCTGCGCCAAGGGGCACGAGAGGAAGGCCACTGGGGGAGAAAGGCAGGTGAGAGCGGGGCGGGGGCAGGGCTGCCCCCTGGGGAGAACGGGGTCGAGAGAGAGTGGGCGGGGGAAAGAGAGAGGGCCAGCCTGGCTCGGCACGTCTCTGCTGGCCCAACGTCGCAGCGCCTCTTCCGCCCGTTTCCCTCCCCTTCCTGTCAGCTTGCCTCTCCTCCGGTGGCACCTCCTTCCGGTACCCCTGCCCTCGCCCAGATGGCGGCAGCACAGGCTCTTCCGCCCGTTTCCCTCCCCTTCCTGTCCTCTTGCCTCTCCTCCGGTGGCACCTCCTTCCGGTACCCCTGCCCTCGCCCAGATGGCGGCAGCACAGGCTCTTCCGCCCGTTTCCCTCCCCTTCCTGTCCGCTTGCCTCTCCTCCGGTGGCACCTCCTTCCGGTACGCCTGCCCTCGCCCAAGATGGCGGCAGCACAGGCTCTTCCGCCCGTTTCCCTCCCCTTCCTGTCCTCTTGCCTCTCCTCCGGTGGCACCTCCTTCCGGTACCACTGCCCTCGCCCAAGATGGCGGCAGCACAGGCTCTTCCGCCCTTCTGTTTGCACCAGAATCACACTACCAAAGCAGAAAGGTCTTCTGGATTCTATCTACATAGGAAGAAGATGAAAACGCTCTGATTGGGCTTATTTCAAATAAGTGTTTTTGGGGTTACAATGCACATTCAACCAAAAATCGCAGAGCGAAATGTATGTTATCAGCCCAAATCAAGCATGGGTGTTTTGGTTCATCTCAATTGAAAGAGGGAGAAGAAGCTTGGATTGCACTCGGTTTTCATTCACCCACAAATAGAAAATCGAAGTATCATAAGCATAATCAACGCAAAACAGGTTGTTTTGGGTTCCGTCTACATAGAAAGAAGAATCTTGGATTTCGCTTAATAAAAAGTATTGTTCTTTGGTGTTAATGCACATTTACCCCAAAATGGCAAAGTGAATGTAATGCGACCAAAATAAAGAAACACCATTCCTCTTCCATATACTTCTTCCAGAAGACGAATAAGCTTCGAGAGGGCTTATTTGAATTTGCATGGTGTTTTTTGGGTTTGCACTAGAATCACACAACCAAAGCAAAAAGAATGCACATTCAACCAAAAATCGCAGTGAAATGTTTGTTATCAGCCAAAATCAACCATAGGTGTCAGAGCTGCTTCCAGATCCTAGCTCACAGAGGATCACGCTAGACAGCGGTCACTTTGTAAAAGTCTTTATTGAGTTACAGTTTCCATTCTCAAGCTGCTGCGCGCCACTCTACGTCTTATCAGCTTACTATCCTAGCTATACTCCACCTTTTCCGCCTGACCGTTCTTCTCTGGGTCCCTCTGCCCCCCGTGGTCTCTTCCTTCCGGGACTCTTCTGACGCGGACCCCCCCCCCGGACCCTCCTGTCTCCTTGCGCCGGGCTTTAGGACCTGGCTCCCTTTCCGGGCTGCTTACTGCGCCACCTTCCTGTGCCTTTGAACTTGGCGCGCGCGCCCAACCTTCCACTTTCCGCCTGACCGTTTCTTCGCTCCCCGATGGAGGTGTGGCTACTCCTGACTCCTGCCCTCCCTCCTGTTGCGAGCTGCCAGCGCTCGATACCTGGCGCCCTTCTTCTCCCCTGCTATCTGTTGGTGACGCTGGTCCCGATTTCCAACTGCTCCCCTATGAGCCCCCTCTGGACCCTTCTCCCTGGGGTGTCCCCCTAGGCTCCCCCCTTGCTCTGGCCACTGGTGCTCCTTTCTGTGAATCTTCTGATTCACTGGAAAGACTCGGAGAGCTCGGGTCGTCGTCATCACTCATCTTTTCTTCTGCCTCCTCCCCCTCGCTCTCTGTTTCCTCCCTTGCCCTCGCCTCTGCTCCTGAACCCCTGACAATAGGTGTTTAAGTTAATCTCAATCGAAAGAGGACAAATAAGCTTGGATTGCATTTCGGTATTCATTTACCCACAAACTGCAAATCGAAGTGTCATAAGCATAAACAAAGCAAAACAGGTTGTTTTGGATACCATCTATATAGAAAGAAGAATCTTGGATTGCGCTTATTTCAAAGTCGTGTTCTTTGGTTCTAATGTACATTGACCCACAAATCGCCAAGTGAGTGTAATGAGCCTAAAATGACAAAACACCATATTTCCGCTTCCATATGCGGAGAAAGAAGACGCATAAGCTTCGAGGCTTATTTCAATTCACAGGGTGTTTTTTGGGTTTGCACTAGAATCACACAACCAAAGCAAAAAGAATGCACATTCAACCAAAAATCGCAGAGTGAAATGTTTTTTATCAGCCAAAATCAACCATATAGGTGTTTAAGTTCATCTCAATAGAAAGAGAACGAATAAGCTTGGATTGCTCTTTCGGTGTTCACTCACCCACAAGCTGCAAAGCAAAGTGTCATAAGCATAAACAACGCAAAACAGGTTGTTTTGGTTTCCATCTACATAGAAAGAAGAATCTTGGATTTCGCTTATTTCAAAATCGTGTTCTTTGGAGTTAATGCATATTTACCCAGAAATCGCAGTGTATGTAATGAGACCAAAATAACAAAACGACATATTTCCGCTTCCATATGAGTAGAAAGAAGACGAATAAGCTTCGATTGGGCTTATTTCAATTCATAGAATCAGAGTTGAAATTAGCGTGGTGTTTTTTGGGTGTGCACCAGAACCACCTAACCAAAGAAAAAGGGGTTCTGGGTTCAATCTACATAAAAAGAAGATGATAACGCTCTCATTGGGCTTATTTCAAATTGGTGTTTTTTGGGTTAGAATGCACATTCAACCAAAAATCGCAAATGTTTGTTATCAACCCAAATCAAGCATAGGTGTTTTAGTTAATCTCAATAGAAAGAGGACGAATAAGCTTGGATTGCTTTTTCGGTGTTCATTCACCCACAAATAACAAAGCAAAGTGTAATAAGCCTAAAGAAAGCAAAACACGTTGTTTTCGGTTCCATCTACATAGAAAGAAGAATCTTGGATTTCGCTTATTTCAAAGTCGTGTTCTTTGGTGTTAATGCACATTTACCCTGAAATCGCAAAGTGTATGTAATGAGACGAAAATAACAAAACGCCATATTTCCGCTTCCATTTGCGTAGAAAGAAGACGAATAAGCTTCGAGAGGGCTTATTTGAATTTGCATGGTCTTTTTTGGGTGCATACCAGAATCACCCCCAAAGAAAGCAATAAAGTATTTTGCGTTCTATCTACGTAGGAAGAAGATAAAAACGCTCTGATTTGGACTATTTCAAATAGCTGTTTTTGGGGTTAGAATGAACATTCAACAAAAAAAATCACTGAGCGAAATGTTTGTTATCAGCCCAAATCAACCATATGTGTTTATGTTCATCTCAATAGAAAGAGAACGAAGAAGCTTGGATTGCTCTTTCGTTGTTCATTCACCCACAAGCTGCAAAGCAAAGTGTCATAAGCATAAACAACGCAAAACAGGTTGTTTTGGTTTCCATCTACATAGAAAGAAGAATCTTGGATTTCGCTTATTTCAAAATCGTGTTCTTTGGAGTTAATGCACATTTACCCAGAAATCGCAGTGTATGTAATACCAAAATAACAAAACGACATATTTCCGCTTCCATATGAGTAGAAAGAAGACGAATAAGCTTCGATTGGGCTTATTTCAATTCATAGAATCATAGAGTTGAAATTAGCGTGGTGTTTTTTGGGTGTGCACCAGAATTACCTAACCAAACCAAAAAGGTGTTCTGGGTTTGAAATAAGCGAAATCCAAGATTCCTCTTTCTATGTAGATGGAAACCAAAACAAAATGTTTTGCTTTCTTTCGGCTTTGGAATTCGTGGGTGAATGAACACCAGAGCAATCCAAGCTTATTCGTCCTCTTTCTATTGAGATTAACTAAAACGTCTATGCTTGATTTGGGCTGATAACAAACATTTCGCTCTGCGATTTTTGGTTGAATGTGCATTCTAACCCCAAAAATACCTATTTGAAATAATCCCAATCAGAGCGTTTTTATCTTTTTCCTACGTAGATGGAACGCAAAACCTTATTGCTTTGTTTGGGGGTGATTCTGGTGCTCACCCAAAAAACACCACGCTAATTTCAACTCTATGATTCTATGATTCTATGAATTGAAATAAGCTTATTCGTCTTCTTTCTACCCATGTGGAAGCGGAAATGGTGTTTCTTTATTTTAGTCGCATTACATTCACTTTGTGATTTTTGGGTAAATGTGCATTAACACCAAAGAACACTACTTTTTAATAAGCGAAATCCAATATTATTCTTTTATGCAGATGTTAGCCAAAAGACCTTTTTGCTTTGGTTGTGTAATTCTGGTGCACACCCAAAAAACACCACGCTAATTTCAACTCTATGATTCTATGATTCTATGAATTGAAATAAGCCCAATCGAAGCTTATTCGTCTTCTTTCTACTCATATGGAAGCGGAAATATGTCGTTTTGTTATTTTGGTCTCATTACATACACTGCGATTTCTGGGTAAATATGCATTAACTCCAAAGAACACGATTTTGAAATAAGCGAAATCCAAGATTCTTCTTTCTATGTAGATGGAAACCAAAACAACCTGTTTTGCGTTGTTTATGCTTATGACACTTTGCTTTGCAGCTTGTGGGTGAATGAACACCGAAAGAGCAATCCAAGCTTATTCGTTCTCTTTCTATTCAGATAAACATAAACACTTATGGTTGATTTGGGCTGATAACAAACATTTGGCTCTGTGATTTTTTGTTGAATGTTCATTCTAACCCCAAAAACAGCTATTTGAAATAAGCCCAATCAAAGCGTGTTCATCTTCTTTCTACGTAGATGGAACGCAAAACACCTTATGTTTGGGGGTGATTCTGGTGCTCACCCAAAAAACACCATATAAATTCCAACTATGATTCTATGTTTCTATGAATTGAAATAAGCCCAATCGAAGCTTATTCGTCTTCTTTCTACGCATATGATTGCGGAAATATGGCGTTTTGTTATTTTGGTCTCATTACATACACTTTGCGATTTCTGGGTAAAAGTGCATTAATACCAAAGAACACGACTTTGAAATAAGCGAAATCCAAGATTCTTATTTCTATGTAGATGGAACCGAATACAACCTGTTTTGCTTTCTTTAGGCTTATTACACTTTGCTTTGTTATTTGTGGGTGAATGAACACCGAAAGAGCAATCCAAGCTTATTCGTTCTCTTTCTATTGAGATGAACTTAAACACCTATATGGTTGATTTTGGCTGATAAAAAACATTTCACTCTGCGATTTTTGGTTGAATGTGCATTCTTTTTGCTTTGGTTGTGTGATTCTAGTGCAAACCCAAAAAACACCCTGTGAATTGAAATAAGCCTCGAAGCTTATGCGTCTTCTTTCTCCGCATATGGAAGCGGAAATATGGTGTTTTGTCATTTTAGGCTCATTACACTCACTTGGCGATTTGTGGGTCAATGTACATTAGAACCAAAGAACACGACTTTGAAATAAGCGCAATCCAAGATTCTTCTTTCTATGTAGATGGTATCCAAAACAACCTGTTTTGCTTTGTTTATGCTTATGACACTTCGATTTGCAGTTTGTGGGTAAATGAATACCGAAATGCAATCCAAGCTTATTTGTCCTCTTTCGATTGAGATTAACTTAAACACCTATGGTTGATTTTGGCTGATAACAAACATTTCACTGCGATTTTTGGTTGAATGTGCATTCTTTTTGCTTTGGTTGTGTGATTCTAGTGCAAACCCAAAAAACACCATGCAAATTCAAATAAGCCCTCTCGAAGCTTATTCGTCTTCTGGAAGAAGTATATGGAAGAGGAATGGTGTTTCTTTATTTTGGTCGCAGTACATTCACTTTGCCATTTTGGGGTAAATGTGCATTAACACCAAAGAACAATTTTATTAAGCGAAATCCAAGATTCTTCTTTCTATGTAGACGGAACCCAAAAGAACCTGTTTTGCGTTGATTATGCTTATGATACTTCGATTGTCTATTTGTGGGTGAATGAAAACCGAGTGCAATCCAAGCTTCTTCTCCCTCTTTCAATTGAGATGAACCAAAACACCCATGCTGATTTGGGCTGATAACATACATTTCGCTCTGCGATTTTTGGTTGAATGTGCATTGTAACCCCAAAAACACTTATTTGAAATAAGCCCAATCAGAGCGTTTTCATCTTCTTCCTATGTAGATGGAATCCAGAAGACCTTTCTGCTTTGGTAGTGTGATTCTGGTGCAAACAGAAGGGGAGGGAAACGGGCGGAAGAGCCTGTGCTGCCGCCATCTTGGGCGAGGGCAGGGGGTACCCAGAAGGAGGTGCCACCGGAGGAGAGGCAAGAGGACAGGAAAAGGAGGGAAACGGGCGGAAGAGCCTGTGCTGCCGCCATCGTGGGCGAGGGCAGTGGTACCCGGAAGGAGGTGCCACCGGAGGAGAGGCAAGCGGACAGGAAGGGGAGGGAAACGGGCGGAAGAGCCTGTGCTGCCGCCATCTTGGGCGAGGGCAGGGGTACCCGATAAAATATGCCACCGGAGGAGAGGCAAGAGGACAGGAAAAGGAGAGAAACGGGCGGAAGAGCCTGTGCTGCCGCCATCTTGGGCGAGGGCAGGGGTACCGGAAGGAGATGCCACCGGAGGAGAGGCAAGAGGACAGGAAGGGGAAGGAAACGGGCGGAAGAGCCTGTGCTGCCGCCATCTTGGGCGAGGGCAATCTTGCTTCCATTTCTGGGCTGCCGTTGCTGCATATTGAAAGAGTTTACAGTCTTTTCTTCTTATGTCCTTTCCTAAGATCTCTAAAAGAAAAGCCTCCGGTTTTTTTTGCAAAAGTCAGTGGCGTAGCGTGGGTTGTCAGCACCCGGGGCAAGGCAAGTAATTTGCGCCCCCTAACCCGTGGATTTGCGCCCCCTAACCCTAACCCCCAGATGTTGCGCCCGGTGCGGCCGGCCCCCCCTGCACCCCCCACGCTACGCCACTGGCAAAAGTATATCTTAACAGTTTTTTCATTTTATTGTATATCATTTCCCAAAAGCTTTTCACTTTCTTATTCCCACCACACATGAAAGAACGTCCCTTCTTTTTCTTTACATTTCCAACATTTGTTACACGTTGTCAGAGCTGCTCGAAGATCCTAGCTCACAGAGGATCACGCTAGCCAGCGATCATTAAGTAAAAGTCTTTATTGAGTTACAGTTTCCATTTTCAAGCTGCTACGTGCAACTCTACGTCTAGTAGCTAGATCGGCGAAGCTCCGTCTGATTCTCCGCCCCCTGTACACCAACTTAATACCCTCGCCTTACTCCACCTTTTCCGCCTTTCCCTCCTTCTCTGGGTCCCTCTGCCCCCCGTGGTCTCTTCCTTCCTGGACTCTTCTGACGCTGACCCGGACCCTTCTGCCTCCTTGCGCCGGGCTTTAGGACCTGGCTCCCTTTCCGGGCTGCTTACTGCGCCGCCTTCCTCTGCATTTGAACTTGGCGCGCGCGCCCAACCTTCCACTTTCCGCTTAACCGTTTCTTCGCTCCCCGATGGAGGTGTGGCCACTCCTGACTCAGGCCCTCCCTCCTGTGGTGAGCTGCCAGCGCTTGCCCCCTGGCTCTCTTCCTCCTCCCTGCTCCCTGGCGGTGACGCTGGTCCCGATTTCCAACTGCTCTCCTCTGAGTCCCCTCTGGCTCTATCTTCCTGGGGTGCCCCCCTAAACTCCCCCCTTGCCCTGGCCACTGGTGCTCCTTTCTGTGAATCCTCTGATTCACTGGAAAGACTCGGAGATCTCGGGTCGTCGTCATCACTCATCTTTTCTTCTGCCTCCTCCCCTTCGCTCTCTGTTTCCTCCCTTGCCCTTGCCTCTGCTCCTAAACCCCTGACATCCATCCCCCCCTCGAAGCCCCCCATTCCTTCCTCCCCTCCTTCCGGTGCTGGAGCTGGGTGCTGCTGTTGCAAAGGGACGAACGTCGGATATCGTTCGCCTCCCGTGGCGGGCCTCCATCTGAAGGCTCCCGGGTCTTCCTCCCTGCTCCCGTCGACGACGGTCACCTCCGCTTCCATCTCTGTGACGCCGTGCTCGAAACCAGGGTCGTCCCCGAAAACGTCCATGTCCGTCTCTCCCTCACTTCCTCCTGGCGGCGTTGCTCGTCCTGGGCATTCCAGCCACTTTCTGCGGAACTGCTCCTCTGGTCTATCGTCCCACCAATACGAGGGTTCTGATGCAGATCCCGAGGGTGACCCCTCCGGGGAACGGACGTCTTGTGTCGGGTCCTCGTCCGAGTCGAACCCCCGGAAAGTGCTGGCCGAAAGCGTGGGTGTGAAAAGCCAGTCGTCGAAAAAGTCTGCTGGCATTGGTCTATGTGGGAAGAGGGCGTGAAACTCGTCTTTGAGTAGAGGTTCGTCCAAAGCGTAGCCCGGCACCCAGCTGTTCGCACTGGCCGGGGTGCCCTCCTTGGCGAGAAAGTATTCTACCCCCTCCTCCCCCCATCTGGAGTCCAAAATCTCCGTGACTTCGTTGATGCGCTCCTTCTGTGCCACTCCCGCGTGCCCTGTTCTGTCTCTGACCGGACTCGGCGCCGTTCCGGGTTCCTGGAACCTGTGCGGTGCCTTGTAGGGAGTGAGCACCGATCTGTGGAACACCGGATGCATTCTGGAACCCTCCGGAAGTGCCAGTCTGAAAGCTACCGGGTTGACCTGCTCTTCGACTTGGTAGGGCCCCAGTTGTTTATGCCCTAGTTTCTTCTTGGCCAACGACCTGGCCGGCACTGCGTGGGCTGCTAACCAGACCCAGTCTCCCACGTGGAGCTCTTCGCCAACCCTTCTGTGCTTGTCCGCTTGTACCTTGTATGCGTGTTTGGCCAGCTCCAGGTGGCGCCTCAGCTGATCGTGGACTTCCTGCAGCTCCGACGCGAACGCATCTGCTGTCTGCGGCTCCCCCTCCCCCATTCTTTCCAGTCCCGGGAAGGTTCTGGGGTGCCTCCCATTGTTGGCGAAGAACGGCGTGACCCCCGTGGACACGTGCTTCGTGTTGTTGTAGGCGAACTCGGCAAGCGGCAGGTAATCCACCCACGTCGCAGGCTGTTGATTTGCATAACATCTCAGGTACTGCTGCATGATGGCATTGACCCGCTCCGCTTGCCCGTTGGTCTGCGGGTGTCTCGCCGACGCCAGGTTGATCTTGACGTTCAGGAAGCCCATCAGCTTCTGCCAGAAATTCGAGATGAACTGCCGCCCCCGGTCGGACAGAATAGACCGTGGCAGACCGTGAACCTTGAACACGTGGTCTATGAACAGTTTGGCGGTTTGCTCCGCCGTGGCCACCTTCGCACACGGAATGAAATGTGCCATCTTGGAAAACAGGTCCACCACCACCAGCACTGCCGTCTTGCCTCTCGAGCTGGGCAGATCTGTGACAAAGTCCAGAGCCACCCTTTCCCAAGGTTCGACCGGAGTTTGCAGCGGTTCCAACAGTCCGGCCGGCGGTCTGTGCACTGGCTTGGCCCTCTGGCAGGTGTCACACCTCGCCACGTAGTCTGCGACCTCCCCTCTCATTCCAGGCCACCAGAAATCCCTGGCTACTAATTCCACCGTCTTCTCCTTGCCAAAGTGCCCGGCCGTGGGCGCGTCGTGCAGCTGCTGCAGCACCTTGGCGCGAAGGTCGTCTCCCGGCACGTAGATGGCCCCTTTACGGATGAGCAATCCATCTCGTAGCTGGAAACCGTCGGCCGCAGCCTTGCCCCTTTGCACCTCTGCCATCTTTGCTTGCGCGAAGGAGTCATCCTGCAACGCTCGTCGCACCGCCTCCAGGTCCACGGTGGCCGCGGCGCACGCCCACACTGTTGGTGCGAAGATGTGCATGGCGGCCGCTGGCGTTGCGTCCTCCAGATACTGTGGCTTACGGGAGAGGGCGTCCGCCATGATGTTAGTGTCCCCCGGGACATACTCTATGCGGAAGTCGAAGTTCGCAAAGAACTCAGCCCAACGTATCTGCCTCTGGTTTAGGAACTGTGCCATGCGCCAGTGCTCCAGATTCTTGTGGTCCGTGCAAACCTGCACCGTGTGCTTGGCGCCGATCAGGAAGTGCCTCCACGCTTTGAACGCTGCATGAATGGCCAGCAACTCCCTGTCCCAGATGGTGTAGTTCTGCTCGGACTTGCTGAGCTTCCTGGAGTAAAACGCTCCCGGTCGCCACACCCCCTGCTGGTCCTTCTGCAGCAGGACCGCCCCCACGGCTCTGTCCGAGGCGTCTGTCTCCACCCTCATCGGCCTGCTGGGGTTGACATGAAGCAGCTGCTCTTCCGACGCGAAGAGACGCTTGAGCGCCTGAAAGGACTGCTCCGCCTGCTCTGTCCAAACAAACTTCTTTTTCTTGGAGCTAAGCGTGTCTGTGATGGCCGCTGTCTGCATAGCGAAGCCTTTGATAAACTTGTGATAGAAGTTCGCGAAGCCGACAAACCGTTGGACCTCCTTCCGGTTGCGTGGACTCTTCCAATCCAACACCGCTCGAACCTTGGCGCTGTCCATGGCGAGCCCCTTGTCAGACAGCTTGTAGCCCAGAAAGTCCACCTCCGTCACGTCAAATTGGCACTTCTCCAGCTTGGCGTAGAGCCTATGTTGCTTTAGCCTGCTCAGCACTTCCTTGACGTGCCCGTCATGCTCCTGCTGCGATTCCGAAAAGATCAGGATGTCATCTAAGAAACAGACGCACGTCTTGTAGAGAAGTCCCGCCAACACGTGATGCATGAAAGCTTGAAAAACGTGGGAGCCATTTTGCAATCCAAAAGGCATAACTCTATATTCGTAGGTCCCCAGTGGCGTGAACATGGCCGTCTTCCACTCATCTCCTTCCCGCATGCGAATGAGGTTGTACGCCCCTCGCAGGTCCAACTTGGTGAACACTTTTCCCTTCCGCACCTTCGCTAGGAGGTCGTCGATTCGGGGCATGGGGAAGTCCGATGGCTTGGTCCCACTGTTTAAAATGCGATAGTCCACGACCAGTCTTTTTTGGGGTGTGTCTCGCTTTTTAACAAAGAATACAGGACTGCCCCCCGCTGCCTTGGACTCTCGGATGAAACCGCGCTCCAAATTATGATCTATGAACTCCTTGAGTTCTTGCAGTTCGTCCTCTGACATGGAATACAGTTTCCCTTTAGGCAGCGCCGCCCCCGGCAGCAGGTCAATTTTGCAGTCATATGGTCTGTGAGGGGGTAGTCTGTCCGCCTCCTTTTCGCAGAAAACTTCCAAAAATTCTGCGTACTTGTGGGGAATCGCTTGCAGCGTGCCTAGCAGCAGCTGTGACTCCTCTTCCTCTCCTTCCTGCCGGGGCACGATGCAGTGTTCAGCACAAAAGGAAGAGCCGAAGATCAGCTGCCTCTGGTACCAAGCCAGCGTTGGGCTGTGCTTGTCCAGCCAACTCATTCCCAATACAATGGGCGTATCCGATAGTTGAGTGACATTGAAGCTGATGACTTCTTTGTGATTCCCAAGTCGCATCACCATCGGTGGCGTCTGCTTCACCACTTGCCCCCCTAGCAGCTCCCTGCCATCCACCGTGACAACCTGCAGGGGCAGTGTGGCCGGCAGCAACTGTATAGCGTGTTTGTCGACAAAGTCCTGCCCTATAAAGTCCGCATTGCTGCCCGAGTCCACGGTGATTGGCACGTCCATGGTGACGCCATTGGGCAGCTGGAGAGATGCGGTGAGCCTCACTACTGGTTTGGGCGGGAGGGGGTTCACGGGCTGTAAAATCTCTGGGGACTGCGTCACTAACACGTCTGGCTGGGCCCCAGTGCCTCTTCCTCCAGCCAGACTGCGTCGTTTCCCTGCTGTGGTCCACCTTGCTGCGTCGCTGCAGTCACCATTGCTGAGGCTGCAGTGAGCTTGTGGGGCCTCTGGGGACACTCTTTCGCCATGTGCCCTGGCTCCTCACAGACGTAACACTTCCTGTTCCCTCTAGGAGGCTTCGCTTTCACTGCTGCCGGTGCTAGGGCTCTGGTTGCTGACTGAGCCCTTGCACCTCCCACCTCCATAGGTTCCGCTCCTCCTCCTGGTGGAGGCGTGGATTGCGCCCGCGCTGCGTCTCTGGGAAGGAAGGAGGGGCCCCTGGCTGGTTCGCGCCCTCCACGCCCTTCGTCCCTGCTCCACGGACGTTCTTCCAGTCGCACCCCCACTGCCAGTGCCCTCTGAACGACCTCCTGGGTGGTCCGGGGTCTCTCCCCCCTCGCGATTTCATCTTTAATCGAGCTGTGCAACCCCTCCCAAAAGAGGTCTCTCACAGGGGCCGAATCTCTGTCCCATTCCAGGGCACTGACCAAAGCGAAAAAGCGGGCATGATATTGCCTTACGCTGGCCCTCCCTTGCCTTAGTCCATGCACCTCCTTCCGGGCAAGATCCACGTCAATGCTTGATAAAAAACACCCATCCATCGCTTTAATAAAGGCATCCGCATCTTGGAGCGCCGGATCCTTATCCCTCCATAGATTGCGCAGCCATGCTTTAGCATCCCCATGCAAATGGGACATGATGAATCCCACCTTCTCTTGCTCATCTCTAAAGTCTTTATTCAGCAGTTGCAGTGCGCACAGTACATCTGCTCTAAAGTTGGGATACTGTTGCAGGTTCCCATCGAAGTGAGAGACCAGACCGCCTGTACGTCTCGCCAACCCAATTCCCTCCTGTCTGGGTGTCTGCTTTGTAAGCACGTCTAACCTGACTTGGAGATCCCTGCAGGCGGCAGCTGCCTCCTCCTCTCTCTTCCGGGATGCGAGAGCCTCTGCAGTCAGTTGTGACACTGCTTTTCTGAGTTCCTCTATCTGCTGCTCAGCCGTCATGTCGGCTGCCGTTCGTGAGCTCGCTGATAGGCACCTGCTTCTCCCCCCTCCTCGAGGCTGTAGATGCCCACACTTGTGAGACGGAGCTTACTGTCAGAGCTGCTCGAAGATCCTAGCTCACAGAGGATCACGCTAGCCAGCGATCATTAAGTAAAAGTCTTTATTGAGTTACAGTTTCCATTTTCAAGCTGCTACGTGCAACTCTACGTCTAGTAGCTAGATCGGCGAAGCTCCGTCTGATTCTCCGCCTCTTGTGCACCAACTTAATATCCTAGCCCTGCTCCACCTTTTCCGCCTGACTGTTCTCCTCTGGGTCCCTCTGCCCCCCGGGGTTTCTTCCTTCCGGGATTCTTCTGACGCTGACCCGGACCCTTCTGCCTCCTTGCGCCGGGCTTTAGGACCTGGCTCCCTTTCCGGGCTGCTTACTGCGCCGCCTTCCTCTGCATTTGAACTTGGCGCGCGCGCCCAACCTTCCACTTTCCGCTTAACCGTTTCTTCGCTCCCCAATGGAGGTGTGGCCACTCCTGACTCATGCCCTCCCTCCTGTGGTGAGCTGCCAGCGCTTGCCCCCTGGCTCCCTTCCTCCTCCCTGCTCCCTGGCGGTGACGCTGGTCCCGATTTCCAACTGCTCTCCTCTGAGTCCCCTCTGGCTCTATCTTCCTGGGGTGCCCCCCTAAACTCCCCCCTTGCCCTGGCCACTGGTGCTCCTTTCTGTGAATCCTCTGATGCACTGGAAAGACTCGGAGATCTCGGGTCGTCGTCATCACTCATCTTTTCTTCTGCCTCCTCCCCTTCGCTCTCTGTTTCCTCCCTTGCCCTTGCCTCTGCTCCTAAACCCCTGACATCCGTCTTATACATCTTTGCTAACTTTACAGGTGTGATGTACCATCTGTAAAACATTTTCATAACATTTTCTTTCAGTGCCGTGCATGCAGTAAATTTTATATTCTCTTTCCACAATTTTTCCCATTCATCAAATTGAATATTATACCCAAAATCTTTGGCCCACTGTATCATTACCGATTTAACCTCTTTCGTATGCCATTCCAACAATATCTTATACATTTTTGACCGAGTTTTATATTAATTGTTTATTATGTCTATTTGAAATTTAGATTCTTTTTCTACATAACCCCTTTCTTTTAAGTCTTTTTTAAACATTTCATTTACTTGAAAGTAATGCAACCAATCATATACATAATCTTTAACTTGTTCAAATGGTTTCAATTTCCATTTTCCTCCTTCTTTAATTACCAATTCACCATATGTACTCCAATTACCTCTCATATTAATTTTCTTAACACTCATTACCTCCAGCGGAGATAGCCAATAAGGGACTTTTGGCTCCAATATATTTTTGTATCTATCCCATACTTCTATTAAAGAACTCCTGAAAATGTGGTTTCCCGCTCAGGCTTGTGCGATTTTGAATATGACACCTGAAGCTGGAGGATGCCCCACGGCGATTGGTGGAGCTGGGATTGGGCTGAGGTGGGTGATGAAGGTGGGGCTCACACAAGGCACCCCTAAGTGTCCGGGTCAGGAGGGATGACCATTGAGTGCCTCCAGCTCACAACCCTGTGTGGTGGGCTGAGGGGATGGGAATGAATCATCCCAATAACAATTTACACCCGGCTGGGTGTGAACGGAGCTGATTCAGCCCTCTCTTTCTCTCCCGATAAGTATTGTCAGAGCTGCTTCCAGATCCTAGCTCACAGAGGATCACGCTAGCCAGAGGTCACTTATAAAAGTCTTTTATTGAGTTACAGTTTCCATTCTCAAGCTGCTGCGTGCAACTCTACGTCTTATGGGTTAGACCGCGAAGCTCCGTCTGAGTCTCCGCCCCCTGTGCACCAGCTTACTAACCTAGCCTTACTCCACCTTTTCCGCCTGACCGTTCTTCTCTGGGTCCCTCTGCCCCCCGGGGTCTCTTCCGGGATTCTTCTGACGCTGACCCCCCGGACCCTCCTGTCTCCTTGCGCCGGGCTTTAGGACCTGGCTCCCTTTCCGGGCTGCTTACTGCGCCACCTTCCTGTGCATTTGAACTTGGCGCGCGCGCCCAACCTTCCACTTTCCGCCTGACCGTTTCTTCGCTCCCCGATGGAGGTGTGGCCACTCCTGACTCGTGCCCTCCCTCCTGTTGTGAGCTGCCAGCGCTTGATACCTGGCGCTCTTCCTCTCACCTGCTCTCTGTTGGTGACACTGGTCCCGATTTCCAACTGCTGCTCTCTGAGTCCCCTCTGGCCCTTTCTTCCTGGGGTGTCCCCCTAGGCTCCCCCCTTGCCCTGGCCACTGGTGCTCCTTTCTGTGAATCTTCTGATTCACTGGAAAGACTCGGAGATCTCGGGTCGTCGTCATCACTCATCTTTTCTTCTGCCTCCTCCCCCTCGCTCTCTGTTTCCTCCCTTGCCCTTGCCTCTGCTCCTGAACCCCTGACATCCATCCCCCCCTCGAAGCCCCCCTTCCCTCCTCCCCTCCTTCCGGTGCGGGAGCTGGGTGCTGCCGTGTCAGGGGGACGAATGTCGGATACATTTCGCTTCTCGTGGCGGGCCTCCATCTGAAGGCTTCCGGTTCTTCCTCCCTGCTCTTTTCGATGACGGTCACCTCCGCTTCCATCTCTGTGCCGCCGTGCTCGAAACCTGGGTCGTCCCCAAATACGTCCATGTCCGTCTCTCCCTCGTTTCCTTCTGGGGACGTTGCTCGTCCTGGACCCTCCAGCCACTCTCTGCGCCACTGCTCCTCTGGTCTATCGTCCCACCAATACGAGGGTTCTGAGGCAGATCCCGAGGGTGACCCCTCAGGGGAACGGGCGTCTCGTGTCGGTTCCTCGTCCGAGTCGAACCCCTGGAACGTGCTGGCTGAAAGCGTGGGCGTGAAAAGCCAGTCGTCGAAAAAGTCTGCTGGCATGGGCCTATGTGGGAAGAGGGCATGAAACTCTTCTTTGAGCAGAGGTTCCTCTAAAGCGTAGCCCGGCACCCAGCTGTTGGCACTGGCCGGGGTGCCCTCCTTGGCGAGAAGGTATTCTACCCCCTCTTCCCCCCATCTAGAGTCCAAAATCTCTGTGACTTCGTTGATAAACTCCTCCTGTGCCACTCCCCCTTGCTCGGTTCTCTCTCGGAGCGGACTTGGTGCCGTTCCTGGTTCCTGAAATCTGTGAGGTGCCTTGTAGGGAGTGAGCACCGATCTGTGGAACACCGGATGCATCCTGGAACCCTCCGGAAGCGCCAGCCTGAAAGCCACCGGGTTGACCCGCTCTTCGACTTGGTAGGGCCCCAGTTGTTTATGCCCTAGTTTCTTCTTCGCCAACGACCTGGCCGGCACTGCGTGGGCTGCTAACCAGACCCAGTCTCCCACATGTATCTCTTCGCCAACCCTCCTGTGTCTGTCCGCTTGTACCTTGTATGCGTGTTAGCCAGCTCCAGGTGCCGCCGAAGCTGATCGTGGACCTCCTGCAACTCCGACGCGAACGCGTCTGCTGTCTGCGGGTCCCCCTCCCCCATTCTTTCCAGTCCCGGGAATGTTCTGGGGTGCCTTCCGTTGTTGGCAAAGAACGGCGTCACCCCCGTGGACACGTGCTTCGTGTTGTTGTAGGCGAACTCAGCGAGAGGCAGGTAATCCACCCACGTCGCAGGCTGTTGATTCGCATAACATCTCAGGTACTGCTGCATGATGGCATTGACCCGCTCCGCTTGCCCGTTGGTCTGCGGGTGTCTAGCCGAAGCCAGGTTGATCTTGACGTTCAGGAAGCTCATCATCTTCTGCCAGAAGTTCGAGATGAACTGCCGCCCCCGGTCGGACAGTATAGACCGCGGCAGACCGTGAACCCTGAACACGTGATCTATGAACAGTTTGGCGGTTTGTTCCGCCGTGGCCACCTTCGCACACGGGATGAAATGTGCCATCTTGGAGAACAAGTCCACCACCACTAGCACTGCCGTCTTGCCCCTCGAGCTGGGCAGATCCGTGACAAAGTCCAGGGCCACTCTCTCCCACAGTTCGAACGGGGTTTGCAGCGGTTCCAGCAGTCCCGCCGGCGGTCTGTGTACTGGTTTGGCCCTCTGGCAGGTGTCGCACCTCGCCACGTAGTCCGCGACCTCCCCTCTCATTTTGGGCCACCAGAAGTCCCTGGCGACTAATTCTATCGTCTTCTCCTTGCCAAAGTGCCCGGCAGTGGGTGCGTCGTGCAGCTGCTGCTGTACCTTGGCGCGAAGATCGTCCCCCGGCACGTAGATTGCCCCTTTACGGAGGAGTAATCCATCGCGAACTTGGAACTCGCCGGTCGCCGCCTTGCCCCTTTGCGCCTCTGCCATCTTGGCTCGCGCGAAGGTGTCGTCCTGCAGCGCTCTCCTCACCGCATCCAGGTCAACTGTCGCCGAAGCGCACGCCCACACCGTCGGTGCGAAGATGTGCATGGCAGCCGCTGGCGTCGCCTCCTCCAGGTACTGTGGTTTACGGGATAGGGGATCCGCCATGACGTTGGTGTTCCCCGGGACATACTCTATTCGGAAGTCGAAGTTCGCAAAGAATTCGGCCCAACGTATCTGCCTCTGGTTCAGGAACTGCGCTGTGCGCCAGTGCTCCAGATTCTTGTGGTCCGTGCAGACCTGCACCGTGTGCTTGGCGCCGATCAGGAAGTGCCTCCACGCCTTGAAAGCTGCATGAATGGCCAGCAACTCCCTGTCCCAGATGGTGTAGTTCTGTTCAGACTTGCTGAGCTTCCTGGAGTAAAACGCTCCTGGCCTCCAGGCCCCCTGCGGGTCTTGCTGCAACAGGACTACTCCCACGGCTCTGTCTGATGCGTCCGTCTCCACCCTCATAGGCCTGCTGGGGTTGACATGCAACAGCTGCTCTTCCGACGCGAAGAGACGCTTGAGTGCCTGAAAGGACCGCTCCGCCTGCTCCGTCCAGATGAACTTCTTCTTCTTGGAACTGAGCGTGTCTGTGATGGCCGCCGTTTGCATAGCGAACCCCTTGATAAACTTGCGATAGAAGTTCGCAAAGCCAACAAACCGCTGGACCTCCTTCCGGTTGCGCGGGCTCTTCCAGTCCAACACGGCACGAACCTTGGCGCTGTCCATGGCGAGCCCCTTGTCTGACAACCTGTAGCCCAGGAAATCCACCTCCGTCACGTCGAACTGGCACTTTTCCAGCTTGGCGTAAAGCCTATGCTGCTGTAGTCTGCTCAGCACTTCCTTGACGTGTCTGTCGTGATCCTGCTGCGATTCAGAAAATATCAGGATGTCATCCAAGAAGCAGACGCACGTCTTGTAGAGGAGCCCCGCCAGCACGTGATGCATGAAAGCTTGAAAACAGTGAGAGCCATTTTGCAATCCAAAAGGCATAACTCTGTATTCGTAGGTGCCCAGGGGCGTGAACATGGCTGTCTTCCACTCATCACCCTCCCGTATGCGAATGAGGTTGTACGCCCCAAGCAGGTCCAACTTGGTGAACACGCGGCCCTTGCGTACCGTCGCGAGGAGGTCGTCGATCCTGGGCATGGGGAAGTCCGATGGCTTGGTCACACTGTTCAAGATCCGGTAGTCCACTACAAGTCTTTTTTGGGGCGTGTCCTTCTTCTTAACAAAGAATACAGGACTGCCTCCCACCGCCTTGGACTCCCGGATGAAGCCACGCTCCAAATTATGATCTATGAACTCCTTGAGTTCCTGTAGTTCGTCCTCAGACATGGAATACAGCTTCCCTTTGGGCAGCGCCGCCCCTGGCAGGAGGTCAATCTTGCAGTCATATGATCTGTGGGGGGTAGCTTATCCGCTTCTTTCTCGCAGAAGACCTCCAAAAATCCCGCGTATTTGTGGGGGATTGCTTGCAGCGTCCCCAGCTGCAGCTGCGCTTCCTCCTCCTCTCCCTCCTGCCGGGGCAGGATGCAGTGTTCAGCGCAGTAGGAGGAGCCAAAGACTAGCTGCCGCTGGTACCAAGCCAACGTCGGACTGTGTCTGTCCAGCCAACTCATGCCCAAGACAATAGGCGTGTCCGACAGTCTGGTGACATTAAAACTGATGATTTCCCTGTGATTTCCAAGTCGCATCACCATTGGTGGCGTTTGCTTCACCACCTGCCCCCCTAGCAGCTCCCTGCCATCCACCGTGACGACCTGCAGGGGCAGCGTGGCAGGCAGCAGCTGTATAGCGTGTTTATCGACAAAGTCCTGCCCTATAAAGTCCGCAACCAGAGCCCTAGCACCAGGAGCAGTCAAAGCGAAGCCTCCTAGAGGGAACAGGAAGTGCTACCTCTGTGACAGTCCTCAGCACATGGCGAAAGAGTGTCCCCAGAGGCTCCACAAGCACACTGCAGCCTCCGCGACGGTAACAGAAGCAACTCAGCAGAGAGAACCACAGCAGGGAAACGACGGAGTCTGGCTGGAAACAGAGGCACTGGGGCCCAGCCAGACGATTCAGTGAAGCAGTCCCCAGAGATTTTGCAGCCCACAGACCCCCTCCCGCCCAAACCAGTAGTGCAGCTCACCGCATCGCTCCAGCTACCCAATGGACTTACAATGGAAGTGCCAATTACCATTGACTCTGGTAGCAACGCGGACTTTATAGGACAGGTGTCAGAGCTGCTTCCAGATCCTAGCTCACAGAGGATCACGCTAGCCAGCGATCATTAAGTAAAAGTCTTTATTGAGTTACAGTTTCCATTCTCAAGCTGCTGCGTGCAACTCTACGTCTAATGGTTAGATCGGCGAAGCTCCGTGTGAGTCTCCGCCCCTTGTGCACCAAGTTAATATCCTAGCCCTGCTCCACCTTTTCCGCCTGACCGTTCTTCTCTGGGTCCCGCTGCCCCCCGGGGTCTCTTCCTTCCGGGATTCTTCTGACGCCGACCCCCCGGAACCCCCTGTCTCCTTGCGCTGGGCTTTAGGACCTGGCTCCCTTTCCTGGCTGCCTACCGCGTCACTTTCCTGTGCATTTGAACTTGGCGCGCGCGCCCAACCTTCCACTTTCCGTCTGACCGTTTCTTCGCTCCCCGATGGAGGTGTGGCCACTCCTGACTCGTGCCCTCCCCCCTGTTGTGAGCTGCCAGCGCTTGATCCCTGGCGCCCTTCCTCTTCCCTGCTCTCTGGCGGTGACGCTGGTCCCGATTTCCAACTGCTCTCCTCTGAGTCCCCTCTGGCTCTATCTTCCTGGGGTGTCTCCCTAGGCTCCCCCCTTGCCCTGGCCACTGGTGCTCCTTTCTGTGAATCTTCTGATTCACTGGAAAGACTCGGAGATCTCGGGTCGTCGTCATCACTCATCTTTTCTTCTGCCTCCTCCCCCTCGCTCTCTGTTTCCTCCCTTGCCCTTGCCTCTGCTCCTGAACCCCTGACAACAGGATTTCATCGAGCAGCACAATATAACGCTACTGCCAGCCACGCTGCCCCTGAAGGTTGTCACGGTGGATGGCAGGGAATTGCTAGGGGGGCAGGTGGTGAAGCAAACGCCACCGATGGTGATGCAAATTGGAAATCACAGGGAAGTCATCAGCTTTAATGTCACCCAACTGTCGGACACGCCTGTGGTGTTCGGCATGAGTTGGCTGGACAGGCACAGTCCAACGTTACCTTTGTACCAGCGGCAACTAACTTTCGGCTCCTCTTACTGTGCAGAACACTGCATCCTGCCCAGACCGGAGGGGGAAGAAGAGGACACACAGCTGCAATTAGGCACGCTGCAAGCAGTGCCCCACAAGTACGCAGAATTTTTGGAGGTTTTCTGCGAGAAGGAGGTGGACAAGCTGCCTCCCCACAGGCCCTATGACTGCAAGATTGACCTCCTGCCAGGGGCGACGCTGCCGACAGGGAAACTGTATTCCATGTCTGAAGATGAGCTGCAGGAACTCAGGGAGTTCATAGATCATAATTTGGAGCGCGGGTTCATCCGGGAGTCCAAGGCAGTGGGGGGCAGTCCTGTATTCTTTGTGAGGAAGAAGGACACGCCCCAAAAAAGACTTGTGGTGGACTATAGGATTTTGAACTCGAAAACCAAGCCCACGGCTTTCCCCATGCCCAAGATCGACGACCTCCTCGCGACGGTGCGCAAAGGACGCGTGTTCACCAAGTTGGATCTGCGAGGGGCGTACAACCTTATTAGCATACGGGAGGGCGACAAGTGGAAGACGGCCATGTTCACGCCCCTGGGCACCTACGAAAACAGAGTTATGCTGTTTGGATTACAAAATGGCTCCCACTCTTTTCAAGCTTTCATGCATCACGTGTTGGGGGGCTCCTCTATAAGAAGTGTGTCTGCTTCCTGGACGACATCCTGATATTTTCAGAATCACAGGAGGTTCACGACAGAGATGTCAAGGAAGTTCTGCAAAGGCTACAGGAGCATAGACGGTACGCCAAGCTGGAGAAGTGCCAGTTCGACATGACGGAGGTGGATTTCCTGGGCTACAAGTTGTCGGACAAGGGGCTAGCCATGGACAGCGCCAAGGTTCGTGCAGTGTTGGACTGGAAGAGCCCGCGCAGCCGGAAGGAGGTGCAGCGGTTTGTCGGCTTTGCTAAGTTCTATCGCAAGTTCATCAAGGGGTTCGCGATGCAGACAGCGGCCATTACCGACACGCTCAGCTCCAAGAAGAAGAAGTTCATCTGGACGGAGCAGGCGGAGCAGTCCTTTCGGAAACTCAAGCGCCTCTTCTCGTCCTTCTCTTGCTCATCTCTAAAGTCCTTAGCCAGCAGTTGCAGTGCACACATTACATCTGCTCTAAAGTTGGGGTACTGTTGTAAATTCCCATCGAAGTGAGAGACTAGACTGCCTGTTCGTCTCCCCAACCCAATCCCCTCCGGTCTGGGTGTCAGTTGCCCTTGCTTCGTAAGCATTTCCAACCTGACCTGGAGATCCCTGTAGGCGGCAGCTGCGTCCTCCTCTCTCTTCCTGGATGCAAGTGTCTCGGCATTCAGTCGTGTCACTGCTTCTCTGAGTTCCGCTATCTGCTGTTCGGCCGTCATATTGTCTGCCGTTCGTGAGCTCGCTAGTAGGCACCCGTCTTCTCTCCTCTCCGCGAGGCCGTAGATGCCCACAATATGAGACGGAGCTTACTGTCAGAGCTGCTTCCAGATCCTAGCTCACAGAGGATCACGCTAGCCAGCGGTCACTTTGTAAAAGTCTTTATTGAGTTACAGTTTCCATTCTCAAGCTGCTGCGTGCAGCTCTACGTCTTATGGGTTAGACCGGTGAAGCTCCGTCTGAGTCTCCGCCCCCTGTACACCAGCTTAATACCCTAGCCTTACTCCACCTTTTCCGCCTGACCGTTCTTCTCTGGGTCCCTCTGCCCCCCGTGGCCTCTTCCTTCCGGGACGCTCTGACGCTGACCCCCCGGACCCTTCTGTCTCCTTGCGTCGAGCTTTAGGACCTGGCTCCCTTTCCGGGCTGCTTACTGCGCCACCTTCCTGTGCATTTGAACTTGGCGCGCACGCCCAACCTTCCACTTTCCGCTTGACCGTTTCTTCGCTCTCCGATGGAGGTGTGGCCACTCCTGACTCATGCCCTCCCTCCTGCTGCGAGCTGCCAGAGCTTGATACCTGGCGCCCTTCCTCTCCACTGCGCTCTGTTGGTGACGCTGGTCCCGATTTCCAACTGCTGCCCTCTGAGCCCCCTCTGGACCCTTCTTCCTGGGGTGTCCCCCTAGGCTCCCCCCTTGCTCTGGCCACTGGCGCTCCTTTCTGTGAATCTTCTGATTCACGGGAAAGACTCGGAGATCTCGGGTCGTCGTCATCACTCATCTTTTCTTCTGCCTCCTCCCCCTCGCTCTCTGTTTCCTCCCTTGCCCTCGCCTCTGCTCCTGAACCCCTGACATCCATCCCACCCTCGAAGCCCCCCCTTCCCCCCTCCCCTCCTTCCGGTGCGGGAGCTGGGTGCTGCAGTGTCATGGGGACGAATGTCGGATACAGTTTGCTTCCCGTGGCGGGCCTCCAACTGAAGACTTCCGGTTCTTCCTCCCTGCGCTCGTCGACAACGGTCACCTCTGCCTCCATCTCTGTGCCTCCGTGCTCGAACCCAAAATCCTCCCCGTACATGTCCACGTCCGTCTCCGCCTCAGTCGTTCCCGGGTCTGTCACTCGACCTGGAACCTCCCGCCACTTCCTGCGCCGCTGTTCCTCTGGTCTATCGTCCCACCAATACGAGGGTTCTGAGGCCGATCCCGCGGTCGACCCCTCCGGGGAACGTGTGTCCATTGTCGGTTCCTCGTCCGAGTCGAACCCCCGGAACGTGCTGGCTGAAAGCGTCGGTGTGAAAAGCCAATCGTCAAAAAAGTCTGCTGGCATGGGCCTGTGTGGGAAGAGGGCATGAAACTCGTCTTTGAGCAGAGGTTCCTCCAAAGCGTAGCCCGGCACCCAGCTGTTGGCACTGGCCGGGGTGCCCTCTCTGGCGAGAAGGTATTCTACTCCCTCTTCCCCCCATCTCGAGTCCAAAATCTCTGTGACTTCGTTGATGGGCTCCTCCTGTGGCACTCTCCTTTGCTCGGTTCCCTCTCGGAGTGGACTCGGCGCCGTTCCTGGTTCCTGAAATCTGTGAGGTGTCTTGTAGGGAGTGAGCACCGATCTGTGGAACACCGGATGCATCCTGGAGCCCTCCGGCAGCGTCAGCCTGAAGGCTACCGGGTTGACCTGCTCTTCGACTTGGTAGGGTCCCAGTTGTTTACGCCCTAATTTCTTCTTCGCTAACGACCTGGCCGGCACTGCGTGGGCTGCCAACCATACCCAGTCGCCCACATGGATCTCTTTGCCAACCCTCCTGTGTCTGTCCGCTTGTACCTTGTATGCGTGCTTAGCCAGCTCCAGGTGCCGCCGAAGCTGATCGTGGACCTCCTGCAACTCTGACGCGAACACGTCTGCAGTCTGCGGCTCCTCCCCCCCATTCTGTCCAGTCCCGGGAAGGTTCTGGGGTGCCTTCCGTTGTTGGCGAAGAACGGCGTCACCCCCGTGGACACGTGCTTCGTGTTGTTGTAGGCGCTCGGCGAGAGGCAGGTAATCCACCCACGTCGCGGGCTGTTGGTTCGCATAACATCTCAGGTATTGCTGCATGATGGCATTGACCCGCTCCGCTTGCCCGTTGGTCTGCGGGTGTCTAGCCGAAGCCAGGTTGATCTTGACGTTCAGGAAGCCCATCAGCTTCTGCCAGAAGTTCGAGATGAACTGCCGCCCCCGGTCGGACAGAATAGACCGCGGCAGACCGTGAACCTTGAACACGTGATCTATGAACAGTTTGGCGGTTTGTTCCACCGTGGCCACCTTCGCACACGGAATGAAATGTGCCATCTTGGAGAACAAGTCCACCACCACTAGCACCGCCGTCTTGCCCCTCGAGCTGGGCAGATCCGTGACAAAGTCCAAGGCCACTCTCTCCCATGGTTCGAACGGAGTTTGCAGCGGTTCCAGCAGTCCGGCCGGCGGTCTGTGCACTGGTTTGGCCCTCTGGCAGGTGTCGCACCTCGCCACGTAGTCCGCGACTTCCCCTCTCATCCTGGGCCACCAGAAGTCTCTGGCGACTAATTCCACCGTCTTCTCCTTGCCAAAGTGCCCGGCAGTGGGCGCGTCATGCAGCTGCTGCAGTACCTTGGCGCGAAGTTCGTCTCCCGGCACGTAGATGGCCCCTTTACGGATGAGCAATCCATCGCGCACCTGGAACTCGTCGGTCGCTGCCGTGCCCCTGTGCACCTCTGCCATCTTTGCTTGCGCGAAGGAGTCATCCTGCAACGCTCGTCGTACCGCATCCAGGTCAACCGTTGCCGAAGCGCACGCCCACACTGCCGGTGCGAAGATGTGCATGGCAGCCGCTGGCGTCGCCTCCTCCAGATACTGTGGTTTACGGGATAGGGCATTCGCCATGACGTTGGTGTCTCCCGGGACATACTCTATTCGGAAGTCGAAGTTCGCAAAGAACTCAGCCCAACGTATCTGCCTCTGGTTCAGGAACTGCGCCGTGCGCCAGTGCTCCAGATTCTTGTGGTCCGTGCAGACCTGCACCGTGTGCTTGGCGCCGATCAGGAAGTGCCTCCACGCCTTGAATGCTGCATGAATGGCAAGCAACTCCCTGTCCCAGATGGTGTAGTTCTGTTCAGACTTGCTGAGCTTCCTGGAGTAAAACGCTCCCGGCCTCCAAGCCCCCTGCGGGTCTCGCTGCAGCAGGACTGCTCCCACGGCTCTGTCAGAAGCGTTTGTCTCCACCCTCATCGGCCTGCTGGGGTTGACATGCAGTAGCTGCTCTTCCGATGCGAAGAGACGCTTGAGTGCCTGAAAGGACTGCTCCGCCTGCTCCGTCCAGATGAACTTCTTTTTCTTGGAGCTGAGCGTGTCCGTGATGGCCGCTGTTTGCATAGCAAATCCCTTGATAAACTTGCGATAGAAGTTTGCAAAGCCGACAAACCGCTGGACCTCCTTCCGGCTGCGCGGGCTTTTCCAATCCAACACTGCGCAAACCTTGGCGCTGTCCATGGCGAGCCCCTTGTCTGACAACTTGTAGCCCAGGAAATCCACTTCCATCACGTCAAACTGGCACTTTTCCAGCTTGGCGTAAAGCCTATGCTGCTGTAGCCTGCTCAGCACTTCCTTGACGTGTCTGTCGTGATCCTGCTGCGATTCAGAAAAGATCAGGATGTCATCCAAGAAGCAGACACACGTCTTGTAGAGGAGCCCCGCTAACACGTGATGCATGAAAGCTTGAAAACAGTGGGAGCCATTTTGCAGTCCAAAAGGCATAACTCTATATTCGTAGGTGCCTAGGGGCGTGAACATGGCTGTCTTCCACTCATCTCCTTCCCGCATGCGAATGAGGTTGTACGCCCCTCGCAGGTCCAACTTGGTGAACACGCGGCCCTTGCGTACCGTTGCGAGGAGGTCGTCGATCTTGGGCATGGGGAAGTCCGAGGGCTTGGTCACACTGTTCAAGGTGCGATAGTCCACCACAAGCCTTTTTTGGGGCGTGTCCTTCTTAACAAAGAATACAGGACTGCCCCCCACTGCCTTGGACTCTCGGATGAAACCGCGCTCCAAATTATGATCTATGAACTCTTTGAGTTCCTGTAGTTCTTCCTCAGACATGGAATACAGCTTCCCTTTGGGCAGCGCCGCCCCTGGCAGTAGGTCAATTTTGCAGTCATATGGTCTGTGGGGGGGTAGCCTGTCCGCCTCCTTCTCGCAGAAGACCTCCAAAAATCCCGCGTATTTGTGGGGGATTGCTTGCAGCGTCCCCAGCTGCAGCTGTGCCTCCTCCTCCTCTCCCTCCTGCCGGGGCAGAATGCAGTGTTCAGCGCAATATGATGAGCCGAAGACCAGCTGCCGCTGGTACCACGCCAACGTCGGACTGTGTCTGTCCAGCCAACTCATGCCCAAGACAATAGGCGTGTCCGACAGTCTGGTGACATTAAAACTGATGACTTCCTTGTGATTTCCAAGTCGCATCACCAAAGGTGGCGTTTGCTTCACCACCTGCCCCCCTAGCAGCTCCCTGCCATCCACTGTGATGACCTGTAGGGGCAGCGTGGCAGGCAGCAGCTGTATAGCGTGTTTATCGACAAAGTCCTGCCCTATAAAGTCCGCATTGCTTCCTGAGTCAACAGTGATTGGCACGTCTAGAAAGAGGCCATTGGGTAGCTGAAGTGATGTAGTGAGCTGCACTACTGGATTGGGCGGGAGGGGGTCTGTGGGCTGCAAAATCTCTGGGGACTGCTTCACTGACTCGTCTGGCTGGGCCCCAGTGCCTCTGTCTCCAGCCAGACTCCGTCGTTTCCCTGCTGTGAGTCTCCGTGCTGAGTAGCTGCAGTCACCGTTGCAGAGGCTGCATTGAGCTTGTGGATCCTCTGGGGACACTCTTTCGCCATGTGTTGCGGACTTTCGCAGATGTAACACTTCCGGTTCCCTCTAGGAGGCTTCGCTTTGACTGCTCCCGGCGCTATGGCTCTGGTTGCTGACTGAGCCCTGGCACCGCCAACCTCCATAGGTTCCGCTCCCCCTCCTGGCGGGGGCGTGGATTGCGCACGCGCAGCTTCCCTGGGAACGAAGGAGAACCCTCTCGCTGGTTCGTGCCCTCCACGCCCTTCGTCCCTGCTCCATGGATGTTCCTCCAGCCGCACCCCAACCGCCAGCGCCCTCTGAACGATCTCCTGCGTGCTCCGGGGTCTCTCCCCCCTTGCAATTTCGTCTTTAACCGCGCTGTTCAATCCTTCCCAAAACAGGTCTCTGACTGGAGCCGAATCTCTGTCCCATTCCAGGGCACTGACCAATGCAAAAAAGCGGGCATGATATTGCCTTACACTGGCCCTCCCTTGCTTCAGTCCATGTACCTCCTTCCGGGCAAGATCCACGTCTATGCTTGATAAAAAGCACCCATCCATTGCTTTAATAAAGGCATCCGCATCTTGGAGCGCCGGATCCTTATCTCTCCACAAATCGCGAAGCCATGCTTTAGCATCTCCATGCAAATGGGACATGATAAATCCCACCTTCTCTTGCTCATCTCTAAAGTCCTTAGCCAGCAGTTGCAGTGCACACATTACATCTGCTCTAAAGTTGGGGTACTGTTGTAAATTCCCATCGAAGTGAGAGACTAGACCGCCTGTTCGTCTCCCCAACCCAATCCCCTCCGGTCTGGGTGTCAGTTGCCCTTGCTTCGTAAGTGTTTCCAACCTGACCTGGAGATCCCTGTAGGCGGCAGCTGCGTCCTCCTCTCTCTTCCTGGATGCAAGTGTCTCGGCATTCAGTCGTGTCACTGCTTCTCTGAGTTCCGCTATCTGCTGTTCGGCCGTCATATTGTCTGCCGTTCGTGAGCTCGCTAGTAGGCACCCGTCTTCTCTCCTCTCCGCGAGGCCGTAGATGCCCACAATATGAGACGGAGCTTTCTGTCAGAGCTGCTTCCAGATCCTAGCTCACAGAGGATCAGGCTAGCCAGCGGTCACTTTGTAAAAGTCTTTATTGAGTTACAGTTTCCATTCTCAAGCTGCTGCGTGCAGCTCTACGTCTTATGGGTTAGACCGGCGAAGCTCCGTCTGAGTCTCCGCCCCCTGTACACCAGCTTAATACCCTAGCCTTACTCCACCTTTTCCGCCTGACCGTTCTTCTCTGGGTCCCTCTGCCCCCCGTGGCCTCTTCCTTCCGGGACGCTTCTGACGCTGACCCCCCGGACCCTTCTGTCTCCTTGCGTCGGGCTTTAGGACCTGGCTCCCTTTCCGGGCTGCTTACTGCGCCACCTTCCTGTGCATTTGAACTTGGCGCGCGCGCCCAACCTTCCACTTTCCGCTTGACCGTTTCTTCGCTCTCCGATGGAGGTGTGGCCACTCCTGACTCATGCCCTCCCTCCTGCTGCGAGCTGCCAGAGCTTGATACCTGGCGCCCTTCCTCTCCACTGCGCTCTGTTGGTGACGCTGGTCCCGATTTCCAACTGCTGCCCTCTGAGCCCCCTCTGGACCCTTCTTCCTGGGGTGTCCCCCTAGGCTCCCCCCTTGCTCTGGCCACTGGCGCTCCTTTCTGTGAATCTTCTGATTCACGGGAAAGACTCGGAGATCTCGGGTCGTCGTCATCACTCATCTTTTCTTCTGCCTCCTCCCCCTCGCTCTCTGTTTCCTCCCTTGCCCTCGCCTCTGCTCCTGAACCCCTGACACATACGTTGGGCGGAGTTCTTTGCGGAGTTCGACTTCAGGATAGAGTACGTCCCAGGTGACAACAACGTCATGGCGGATGCACTGTCCAGGAAGCCGCAATATCTCGAGGAGGCGACGCCAGCGGCGGTGTCAGGGGTTCAGGAGCAGAGGCGAGGGCAAGGGAGGAAACAGAGAGCGAGGGGGAGGAGTCCGAAGGAAAGATGAGCGATGACGACGACCCGATATCTCCGAGTCTTTCCAGTGAATCGGAACATTCACAGAAAGGAGCGCCAGTGGCCAGAGCAAGGGGGGAGAGTAGGGGGACACCCCAGGAAAAAGGGACAAAAGGGGGTTCAGAGAACAGCAGTTGGAAATCGGGGCCAATGTCCCCAACAGAGTGCAGTGGGGAGGAAGGGCGCCAGGTATTGGGATCCGGCGGCTCGCCGCAGGGGGGAGGGCATGAGTCAGGAGTGACCACACCTCCATCGGGGAGCGAAGAAACGGTCAAGCGGAAAGTGGGAGGTTGGGCGCGCGCGCCAAGTTCAAATGCACAGGAAGGTGGCAGAGTAAGCAGCCCAGAAAGGGAGCCAGGTCCTAAAGCCCGCCGCAAGGAGACAGAAGGGTCCGGGGGGTCAGCGTCAGAAGAGTCCAGAAAGGAAGAGACCACGGGGGGCAGAGGGACCCAGAGAAGGAGGGAAAGGCGGAAAAGGTGGAGTAAGGCGAGGGTATTAAGTTGGTGTACAGGAGGCGGGGACTCAGACGGAGCTTCGCCGGTCTAGCTTATAAGACGTAGGGCTGCAAGCGCCAGCTTGGAAATGGAAACTGTAAATCAATAAAGACTTTTATAAAGTGAACGCTGGCTAGCGTGATCCTCTGTGAGCTAGGATCTGGAAGCAGCTCTGACAGTAAGCTCCGTCTCTACCCTCATCGGTCCGACCGGGGGCGACAGTTCATCTCGAACTTTTGGCAGAAGCTGATGGGCTTCCTGAACGTCAAGATCAACCTGGCGTCGGCGAGACACCCGCAGACGAACGGGCAAGGGGAGCGAGTCAATGCCATCATGCAGCAGTACCTGAGATGTTATGCAAATCAACAGCCTGCAACGTGGGTGGATTACCTGCCACTCGCCGAGTTCGCCTACAACAACACGAAGCACGTGTCCACAGGGGTGACGCCGTTCTTCGCCAACAATGGAAGGCACCCCAGAACCTTCCCGGGACTGGAAAGAATGGGGGAGGGGGAGCCGCAAGCAGCGGACACGTTCGCGTCGGAGTTGCAGGAGGTCCACGATCAGCTCCGGCGGCAGCTGGAGCTAGCTAAGCACGCATACAAGGTGCAAGCGGACAAACACAGGAGGGTTGGCGAAGAGATCCAAGTGGGCGACTGGGTCTGGTTGGCAGCCCACGCAGTGCCGGCCAGATCGTTAGCGAAGAAGAATCTAGGGCATAAGCAACTGGGGCCCTACCAAGTCGAGGCACAGGTCAACCCGGTGGCCTTCCGGCTGACACTTTCGGAGGGATCCAGGATGCATCCGGTGTTCCACAGATCGGTGCTCACTCCCTACAAGGCACCTCACAGATTTCAGGAGCCAGGAACGGCACCGAGACCGCTCCGGGAGGGGACCGAGCAGGGGGGAGTGCCACAGGAGGAGCCCATCAACGAGGTCACAGAGATTTTGGACTCAAGATGGGGGGAAGACGGAGTAGAATACCTTCTCGCCAGAGAGGGCACTCCAGCCAGTGCCAACAGCTGGGTGCCGGGCTACGCTTTGGAGGAACCGCTACTAAAAGATGAGTTTCATGCCCTCTTTCCACACAGGCCCATGCCAGCCGAGTTTTTCGATGACTGGCTTTTCACGCCCACGCTTTCAGCCAGCACGTTCCGGGGGTTCGACTCAAACGAGGAACCGACACTGAACACACGTTCCCAGGAGGGGTCACCCTCGGGATCTGCCTCAGAACCCTCGTATTGGTGGGATGATCGACCAGAGGAGCAGTGGCGCAGGAAGTGGCTGGAGGGTCCCGGACGAGCAACGTCCCCAGAAGGAACCGAGGGAGAAACGGACATGGACGTGTTCGGGGAGGACCTTGGGTTCGAGCACGGCGGCACAGAGATGGAAGAGGAGGTGACCGTCGGCGACGAGCGCAGGGAGGAGGAACCGGAAGTCTTCAGTTGGATGCCAGCCACGGGAAGCGAACTGTATCCGGCATTCGTCCCCATGACGATGGAGCAACCCGCACCCACACCTGAAGGAGGGGAGGGGGGAAGGGGGGGCTTCGAAGAGGGCATGAAACTCGTCTTTGAGCAGAGGTTCCTCCAAAGCGTAGCCAGCTGTTGGCACTGGCTGAGGTGCCCTCTCTGGCGAGAAGGTATTCTACTCCCTCTTCCCCCCATCTTGAGTCTAAAATCTCTGTGACCTTGTTGATGGGCTCCCCCTCTGGCGACCCCCCCCCTGCGTGGTCCTTTCCCTGAGCGGGCTCGGTGCCGTCCCTGGCTCCTGAAATCTGTGAGGTGCCTTGTAGGGAGTGAGTACTGACCTATGGAAAACCGGATGCATCCTGGATCCCTCCGGAAGCGTCAGCCGGAAAGCCACCGGATTGATCTGTGCCTCGACTTGGTAGGGCCCTAGCTGCTTATGTCCGAGCTTCTTTTTCTCTAACGATCTGGCCGGCACTGCCTGGGCTGCCAACCAAACCCAGTCTCCCACCTGTATTTCTTACCCAACCCTCCTGTGTCTGTCAGCCTGCAGTTTGTATGAGTGCTTAGCTAGCTCTAACTGCCTTCGAAGCTGTTCGTGGACCTCCTGCAACTCTGACGCGAAGACGTCCGCTGCCTGTGGCTCCCCCTCCCCCACTCTCTGTAGTCCCGGGAAGGTTCTGGGATGCCTCCCATTGTTGGCGAAGAACGGCGTCACCCCCGTGGACACGTGCTTCGTGTTGTTGTAGGCGAACTCGGCGAGTGGCAGGTAGTCCACCCACGTTGCAGGCTGCTGATTTGCGTAACATCTCAGGTACTGCTGCATGATGGCATTGACCCGCTCCGCTTGTCCGTTGGTCTGCGGGTGTCTCGCCGACGCTAGGTTGATCTTGACATTCAGGATGCCCATCAGCTTCTGCCAGAAGTTCGAGATGAACTGTCGCCCCCGGTCGGACAGTATAGACCGTGGCAGACCGTGAACCTTGAACACGTGATCTATGAACAGTTTGGCGGTCTGTTACGCCGTGGCCACTTTCGCACACGGAATGAAATGTGCCATTTTGGTGAACATGTCCACCACCACTAGCACTGCTGTCTTGCCCCTCGAGCTGGGCAGATCCGTGACAAAGTCCAGGGCCACCCTCTCCCACGGTTCGAGCGGAGTTTGCAGCGGTTCCAGCAGTCCCGCCGGCGGTTTATGCACTGTCTTAGCCCTCTGGCAGGTGTCGCACCTCGCGACGTAATCCGCGACTTCTCCCCGCATCTTGGGCCACCAGAAGTCTCTGGCGACTAATTCTGTCGTCTTCTCAGTGCCAAAGTGCCCGGCGGTGGGTGCGTCGTGCAACTGCTGCAGTACCTTAGCGCGGAGTTCGTCTCCCGGCACGTAGAGGGCCCCTTTGCGGATGAGCAACCCTTCGCGTATCTGGAACTCGTCGCCCTTCGCCGTGCCCCTGTGCACCTCCTCCATCTTCGCTCGTGCGAAGGAGTCTTCCTGCAGCGTGCGACGTACAGCATCCAGGTCTACGGTTGCCGAAGCGCACGCCCATGCTTCTGGTGCGAAAATGTGCTTGGCCGCCTGTCAGAGCTGCTTCCAGATCCTAGCTCACAGAGGATCACGCTAGCCAGCGTTCACTTTATAAAAGTCTTTATTGATTTACAGTTTCCATTTCCAAGCTGGCGCTTGCAGCCCTACGTCTTATAAGCTAGACCGGCGAAGCTCCGTCTGAGTCCCCGCCTCCTGTACACCAACTTAATACCCTCGCCTTACTCCACCTTTTCCGCCTTTCCCTCCTTCTCTGGGTCCCTCTGCCCCCCGTGGTCTCTTCCTTCCTGGACTCTTCTGACGCTGACCCCCCGGACCCTTCTGTCTCCTTGCGGCGGGCTTTAGGACCTGGCTCCCTTTCCGGGCTGCTTACTCTGCCGCCTTCCTGTGCATTTGAACTTGGCGCGCGCGCCCAACCTCCCACTTTCCGCTTGACCGTTTCTTTGCTCCCCGATGGAGGTGTGGTCACTCCTGACTCATGCCCTCCCCCCTGCGGCGAGCCGCCGGATCCCAATACCTGGCGCCCTTCCTCCCCACTGCGCTCTGTTGGGGACATTGGCCCCGATTTCCAACTGCTGCTCTCTGAACCCCCTTTTGTCCCTTTTTCCTGGGGTGTCCCCCTACTCTCCCCCCTTGCTCTGGCCACTGGCGCTCCTTTCTGTGAATCTTCCGATTCACTGGAAAGACTTGGAGATCTCGGGTCGTCGTCATCGCTCATCTTTCCTTCGGACTCCTCCCCCTCGCTCTCTGTTTCCTCCCTTGCCCTCGCCTCTGCTCCTGAACCCCTGACACCGCCGCTGGCGTCGCCTCCTCGAGATATTGCGGCTTCCTGGACAGTGCATCCGCCATGACGTTGTTGTCACCTGGGACATACTCTATCCTGAAGTCGAAGTCCGCAAAGAACTCCGCCCAACGTATGTGTCAGGGGTTCAGGAGCAGAGGCGAGGGCAAGGGAGGAAACAGAGAGCGAGGGGGAGGAGGCAGAAGATGAGTGATGACGACGACCCGAGATCTCCGAGTCTTTCCCGTGAATCAGAAGATTCACAGAAAGGAGCGCCAGTGGCCAGAGCAAGGGGGGAGCCTAGGGGGACACCCCAGGAAGAAGGGTCCAGAGGGGGCTCAGAGGGCAGCAGTTGGAAATCGGGACCAGCGTCACCAACAGAGCGCAGTGGAGAGGAAGGGCGCCAGGTATCAAGCTCTGGCAGCTCGCAGCAGGAGGGAGGGCATGAGTCAGGAGTGGCCACACCTCCATCGGAGAGCGAAGAAACGGTCAAGCGGAAAGTGGAAGGTTGGGCGTGCGCGCCAAGTTCAAATGCACAGGAAGGTGGCGCAGTAAGCAGCCCGGAAAGGGAGCCAGGTCCTAAAGCCCGATGCAAGGAGACAGAAGGGTCCGGGGGGTCAGCGTCAGAAGTGTCCCGGAAGGAAGAGGCCACGGGGGGCAGAGGGACCCAGAGAAGAACGGTCAGGCGGAAAAGGTGGAGTAAGGCTAGGGTATTAAGCTGGTGTACAGGGGGCGGAGACTCAGACGGAGCTTCGCCGGTCTAACCCATAAGACGTAGAGCTGCACGCAGCAGCTTGAGAATGGAAACTGTAACTCAATAAAGACTTTTACAAAGTGACCGCTGGCTAGCGTGATCCTCCGTGAGCTAGGATCTGGAAGCAGCTCTGACAGTAAGCTCCGTCTCATATTGTGGGCATCTACGGCCTCGCGGAGAGGAGAGAAGACGGGTGCCTACTAGCGAGCTCACGAACGGCAGACAATATGACGGCCGAACAGCAGATAGCGGAACTCAGAGAAGCAGTGACACGACTGAATGCCGAGACACTTGCATCCAGGAAGAGAGAGGAGGACGCAGCTGCCGCCTACAGGGATCTCCAGGTCAGGTTGGAAATGCTTACGAAGCAAGGGCAACTGACACCCAGACCGGAGGGGATTGGGTTGGGGAGACGAACAGGCGGTCTAGTCTCTCACTTCGATGGGAATTTACAACAGTACCCCAACTTTAGAGCAGATGTAATGTGTGCACTGCAACTGCTGGCTAAGGACTTTAGAGATGAGCAAGAGAAGGACGAGAAGAGGCGCTTGAGTTTCCGAAAGGACTGCTCCGCCTGCTCCGTCCAGATGAACTTCTTCTTCTTGGAGCTGAGCGTGTCGGTAATGGCCGCTGTCTGCATCGCGAACCCCTTGATGAACTTGCGATAGAACTTAGCAAAGCCGACAAACCGCTGGACCTCCTTCCGGCTGCGCGGGCTCTTCCAGTCCAACACTGCACGAACCTTGGCGCTGTCCATGGCTAGCCCCTTGTCCGACAACTTGTAGCCCAGGAAATCCACCTCCGTCATGTCGAACTGGCACTTCTCCAGCTTGGCGTACCGTCTATGCTCCTGTAGCCTTTGCAGAACTTCCTTGACGTCTCTGTCGTGAACCTCCTGTGATTCTGAAAATATCAGGATGTCGTCCAGGAAGCAGACACACTTCTTGTAGAGGAGCCCCGCTAACACGTGATGCATGAAAGCTTGAAAAGAGTGGGAGCCATTTTGTAATCCAAACGGCATAACTCTGTATTCGTAGGTGCCCAGGGGCGTGAACATGGCCGTCTTCCACTTGTCGCCCTCCCGTATGCGAATAAGGTTGTACGCCCCTCGCAGATCCAACTTGGTGAACACGTGTCCTTTGCGCACCGTCGCGAGGAGGTTGTCGATCTTGGGCATGGGGAAAGCCGTGGGCTTGGTTTTCGAGTTCAAAATCCTATAGTCCACCACAAGTCTTTTTTGGGGCGTGTCCTTCTTCCTCACAAAGAATACAGGACTGCCCCCCACTGCCTTGGACTCCCGGATGAACCCGCGCTCCAAATTATGATCTATGAACTCCCTGAGTTCCTGCAGCTCATCTTCAGACATGGAATACAATTTCCCTGTCGGCAGCGTCGCCCCTGGCAGGAGGTCAATCTTGCAGTCATAGGGCCTGTGGGGAGGCAGCTTGTCCGCCTCCTTCTCGCAGAAAACCTCCAAAAATTCTGCGTACTTGTGGGGCACTGCTTGCAGCGTGCCTAATTGCAGCTGTGTGTCCTCTTCTTCCCCCTCCGGTCTGGGCAGGATGCAGTGTTCTGCACAGTAAGAGGAGCCGAAAGTTAGTTGCCGCTGGTACCAAGCCAACGTTGGACTGTGCCTGTCCAGCCAACTCATGCCCAACACCACAGGCGTGTCCGACAGTTGGGTGACATTAAAGCTGATGACTTCCCTGTGATTTCCAATTTGCATCACCATCGGTGGCGTTTGCTTCACCACCTGCCCCCCTAGCAATTCCCTGCCATCCACCGTGACAACCTTCAGGGGCAGCGTGGCTGGCAGTAGCGTTATATTGTGCTGCTCGATGAAATCCTGTCCTATAAAGTCCGCGTTGCTACCAGAGTTGTCATGGGCTGCCTCTGGTCTCAGCTCACAAAAGACCAACGCCAAGCTCTTCTTATATACAAGGATGTTTATTGCAGTTCATTATTGGTTCCACAACCGAGGCGTGCAGCCCCGAGTGTCTAACGTCAGACATTTGAAGTCCCCTCTGACTCGGTCCCGCCCCTGCACCAACTTATGAGGCTTGTGCTAGACCACCGCTTCCTGTCTTTCCTTTTCCGCAGGGTCTTTCTGCCCCCCTGGGTTCCTTCCCTCCTGCTCTCTCCCGAAGCGGATTCCTGAGATGCCTCTTCCCCCCTCCTTCGTGCTTTGGGGCTGGGCTCCTCCTCCGGGCTTTCTCCATTTCCGCGCGCCTCCACATTTGAACTTGGCGCGCACTCGCTACCCCTGACCTTCCTTTTGACACTGACACTACTCCCTGTACTACTCTCCCCCTCTTCCGGCAGGACGTTCTCCCCAGATCTCCTTCCCCTGTCTCTTTCCTGCTCCGCTCCGTGTGTAACACTGGGAACCCCCCTCTCTTCCCTTCGTTCCTGCTGGGAAGCCGGCCCCGATCTCCCACTCCCGCTCGGGGTTTCCCTGCTGCTTCCCTGCTCCTGGCAGCTCCCCCCTGTGACCCCCCCTTGTCCTGACTAGGGGCGCCCCCTCCTGAGAATCCTCCGATTCACTTGAGAGACTCATGGAAGATCTCAAGTCATTGTCATCCTCTTCCTCACTGTCCTGGGATTCTTCCTCGTCGCTCTCCGTCTCCTCCCTCACCTGTGCCTCTGTCTCTGAACCCCTGACATCCATCCCCCCCTTGAAGCCCCCCCTTCCCCCCTCCCGCTGCTCGGGCGCAGGTTCCGGGGGCTCCGTCGTTGCGGAGGTCGCTGCCGGACACAGGTCGTCGACGTCGATCTCCTCTGCTTCCAGTTCATTGTTTGTGTACTCGAACCCATTGTCCTCTCCCAACATGTTCACGTCCTCCCCTCCCCCTGTTGCCTGGGTGGGGTCTGCTTGCCAAGGACCCACCCGCCACCTCATGCGCCAGTCCTCTTCTGGTTGGTCGTCCCACCAGTAAGAAGGGTCGGTGTCCACCCCCGAACACGATCCCCTTGGAGGGCTCGACTCTGGCGTCGTCTCCTCTGCGGAGGAGAACCCTCGGAAGGTGCTGGCGGAAAGTGTGGGCGTAAAAAGCCAATCGTCGAAAAACTGTGCTGGCATGGGCCTGTGTGGGAAAAGGGCATGGAACTCGTCCTTGAGGAGGGGTTCGTCCAAAGCGTAGTCTGGCACCCAACTGTTGGTGCTGGCCGGGGCGCCCTCCCTGGCGAGAAAATATTCTACTCCCTCTTCCCCCCATCTTGAGTCCAGAATCTCTGTGACCTCGTTGACTGGTTCGTCCTTAGGTGACCTCCCCCTCTTGGGCGACTCCCTGCTTGGTTCTGGTGCCGTCCCTGACTCCTGACAGGTCCCCCCTGTGACCCCCCTTGTCCTGACTAGGGGCGCCCCCTCCTGAGAATCCTCCGATTCACTTGAGAGACTCATGGAAGATCTCAAGTCATTGTCATCCTCTTCCTCACTGTCCTGGGATTCTTCCTCGTCGCTCTCCGTCTCCTCCCTCACCTGTGCCTCTGTCTCTGAACTCCTGACAAGAGTCAATGGTAATTGGCACTTCCATTGTAAGTCCATTGGGTAGCTGGAGCGATGCGGTGAGCTGCACTACTGGTTTGGGCAGGAGGGGGTCTGTGGGCTGCAACATCTCTGGGGACTGCTTCACTGACTCGTCTGGCTGGGCCCCAGTGCCTCTGTTTCCAGCCAGACTCCGTCGTTTCCCTGCTGTGGTTCTCTCTGCTGAGTTGCTTCTGTTACCGTCGCGAAGGCTGCAGTGTGCTTGTGGAGCCTCTGGGGACACTCTTTCGCCATGTGCTGAGGACTGTCACAGAGGTAGCACTTCCTGTTCCCTCTAGGAGGCTTCGCTTTCACTGTTGTCGGTGCTAGGGCTCTGGTTGCTGACTGAGCCCTGGCGCCTCCAACCTCCATAGGTTCCCCTCCTCCTCCTCCTGGCGGAGGCGTGGAGTGCGCACGCGCTGCATCCCTGGGAAAGAAGGAAGGCGCTCTTGCCGACTCGCGTCCTCCACGCCCTTCGTCTCTGCTCCATGGACGTTCTTCTAGACGCACCCCAATCGTCAGCGCCCTCTGAACGATCTCCTGAGTGCTCCGGGGTCTCTCCCCCCGCGCAATTTCGTCTTTTACCGCACTGTTCAACCCTTCCCAGAAAAGGTCTCTGACTGGAGCTGAATCTTTGTCCCATTCCAGGGCACTGACCAGTGCAAAAAAGTGGGAATGATACTGCCTCACACTGGCCCTCCCTTTTTTCAGCCCATGTGTCAGAGTTGCTTCAAGATCCTAGCTCACAGAGGATCACGCTAGCCAGCGGTCATTAAGTAAAAGTCTTTATTGAGTTACAGTTTCCATTCCCAAGCTGCTGCGTGCAACTCTACGTCTAATGGCTAGATCGGCGAAGCTCCGTCTGAGTCTCCGCCCCTTGTGCACCAACTTAATATCCTAGCCCTGCTCCACCTTTTCCGCCTGACTGTTCTCCTCTGGGTCCCTCTGCCCCCCGGGGTCTCTTCCTTCCGGGATTCTTCTGACGCCGACCCCCCGGAACTCCCTGTCTCCTTGCGCCGGGCTTTAGGACCTGGCTCCCTTTCCTGGCTGCCTACTGCGTCACTTTCCTGTGCATTTGAACTTGGCGCGCGCGCCCAACCTTCCACTTTCCGTCTGGGCGCGTCGTGCAGCTGCTGCAGTACCTTGGCGCGAAGTTCGTCTCCCGGCACGTAGATGGCCCCTTTACGGATGAGCAATCCATCTCGCAGCTGGAACTCGTCGGTCGCTGCCGTGCCCCTGTGCACCTCTGCCATCTTTGCTTGCGCGAAGGAGTCATCCTGCAAGGCTCGTCGCACCGCCTCCAGGTCCACTGTTGCCGCAGCGCACGCCCACACTGTTGGTGCGAAGATGTGCATGGCGGCCGCTGGCTTGGCGTCCTCCAGATATTGTGGCTTACGAGAGAGAGCGTCCGCCATGATGTTGGTGTCCCCCGGGACATACTCTATTCGGAAGTCGAAGTTCGCAAAGAACTCAGCCCAACGTATCTGCCTTTGGTTCAGGAACTGTGCCGTGCGCCAGTGCTCCAGATTCTTGTGGTCCGTGCAGACCTGCACCGTGTGCTTGGCGCCGATCAGGAAGTGCCTCCATGCTTTGAATGCTGCATGAATGGCCAGCAACTCCGTGTCCCAGATGGTGTAGTTCTGTTCGGACTTGCTGAGCTTCCTGGAGTAAAACGCTCCTGGCCGCCAAACCCCCTGCGGATCTTTCTGCAGCAGGACTGCTCCCACGGCTCTGTCCGAGGCGTCTGTCTCCACCCTCATCGGCCTGCTGGGGTCGACATGCAGCAGCTGCTCTTCCGATGCGAAGAGACGCCTGAATGGACTGCTCCGCCTGCTCTGTCCAGATGAACTTCTTTTTCTTGGAGCTAAGCGTGTCCGTGATGGCCGCTGTCTGCATAGCGAAGCCTCTGATAAACTTGCGATAGAAGTTCGCGAAGCCGACAAACCGTTGGACCTCCTTCCGGTTGCGTGGGCTCTTCCAGTCCAACACCGCTCGAACCTTGGCGCTGTCCATGGCGAGCCCCTTGTCAGACAACTTGTAGCCCAGAAAATCCACCTCCGTCACGTCGAATTGGCACTTCTCCAGCTTGGCGTAGAGCCTATGCTGCTGTAGCCTGCTTAGCACTTCTTTGACGTGTCTGTCATGCTCCTGCTGCGATTCCGAAAAGATCAGGATGTCATCTAAGAAACAGACGCACGTCTTGTAGAGGAGCCCCGCCAACACGTGATGCATGAACGCTTGAAAAACGTGGGAGCCATTTCGCAATCCAAAAGGCATAACTCTATATTCGTAGGTGCCCAGCGGCGTGAACATGGCTGTCTTCCACTCATCTCCTTCCCGCATGCGAATGAGGTTGTACGCCCCTCGCAGGTCTAACTTGGTGAACACGCTGCCATTCCGTACCTTTGCGAGGAGGTCGTCGATTCGGGGCATGGGGAAGTCCGATGGCTTGGTCACACTGTTTAAGATGCGATAGTCCACCACAAGTCTTTTTTGGGGCGTGTCCCGCTTCTTAACAAAGAATACAGGACTGCCCCCCGCTGCCTTGGACTCCCGGATGAAACCGCGCTCCAAATTATGATCTATGAACTCTTTGAGTTCCTGCAGTTCGTCCTCAGACATGGAATACAGCTTCCCTTTAGGCAGCGCCGCCCCCGGCAGCAGGTCAATTTTGCAGTCATATGGTCTGTGGGGGGGTAGCCTGTCTGCCTCCTTCTCGCAGAAAACCTCCAAAAATTCTGCGTACTTGTGGGGAATCGCTTGCAGCGTGCCTAGCAGCAGCTGTGACTCCTCTTCCTCTCCTTCCTGCCGGGGGACGATGCAGTGTTCAGCACAAAAGGAAGAGCCGAAGGTCAGCTGCCTCTGGTACCAAGCCAGCGTTGGGCTGTGCTTGTCCAGCCAACTCATGCCCAATACAATGGGCGTGTCCGATAGTTGAGTGACGTTGAAGCTGATGACTTCCTTGTGATTCCCAAGGCGCATCACCATTGGTGGTGTCTGCTTCACCACTTGCCCCCCTATCAGCTCCCTGCCGTCCACCGTGACCACCTGCAGAGGCAGCGTGGCCGGCAGCAACTGTATAGCGTGCCGGTCTACAAAGTCCTGCCCTGTAAAGTCCGCATTGCTTCCCGAGTCAATGGTGAGCGGCACGTCCATGGTGATTCCATTGGGCAGCTGGAGCGATGCGGTGAGCCTCACTACTGGTTTGGGCGGGAGGGGGTCTATGGGCTGTGAAATCTCCGGGGACTTCTTCACTGACACGTCTGGCTGGGCCCCAGTGCCTCTTCCTCCAGCCAGACATCGTCGTTTCCCTGCTGTGGTCCTCCTTGTTGCGTTGCTGCAGTTACCATTGCTGAGGCTGCAGTGTGCTTGTGGAGCCTCCGGGGACACTCTTTCGCCATATGCCCTGGATCCTCGCAGATGTAACACTTCCTGTTCCCTCTAGGAGGCTTCGCTTTCACTGTTGTCGGTGCTAGGGCTCTGGCTGCTGACTGAGCCCTTGCACTTCCAACCTCCATAGGTTCCACCCCTCCTCCTGGCGGAGGCGTGGATTGCGCACGCGCTGCTTCTCTGGGAAGGAAGGAGGAGCCCCTGGCTGGTTCGCGCCCTCCGCGCCCTTCGTCCCTGCTCCATGGACGTTCTTCCAGCCGCACCCCCACCGCCAGCGCCCTCTGAACGATCTCCTGCGTGGTCCGGGGTCTCTCCCCCCTCGCAATTTCATCTTTCACAGAGCCGTGCAATCCCTCCCAAAACAGGTCTCTTACAGGAGCCGAATCCCTGTCCCATTCCAGAGCACTGACCAAAGCGAAAAAGCGGGCATGATACTGCCTTACGCTGGCCCTCCCTTGTTTCAGTCCATGTATCTGCTGCCGAGCAAGATCCACGTCAATGCTTGATAAAAAACACCCATCCATCGCTTTAATAAAGGCATCCGCATTTTGGAGCGCCGGATCCTTATCCCTCCACAAATTGCGCAGCCATGCTTTAGCTTCCCCATGCAAATGGGACATGATGAACCCCACTTTCTCTTGCTCATCTCTAAAGTCTTTTTTCAGCAGTTCCAGTGCGCACATTACATCTGCTCTAAAGTTGGGGTACTGCTGCAGGTTCCCATCGAAGTGAGAGTCCAGACCGCCTGTTCGTCTCGCCAACCCAATCCCCTCCTGTTTGGGTGTCAGTTGCCCGTGCTTCGTAAGCATGTCCAACCTGACCTGGAGATCCCTGCAGGCGGCAGCTGCCTCCTCCTCTCTCTTCCTGGATGCGAGAGCCTCGGCATTCAGTTGTGACACTGCTTTTCTGAGTTCCTCTATCTGCTGCTCAGCCGTCATGTTGTCTGCCGTTCGTGAGCTAGCTAGTAGGCACCTGCTTCTCTCCTCTCCTCGAGGCTGTAGATGCCCACAATTTGGAGACGGAGCTTACTGTCAGAGTTGCTTCAAGATCCTAGCTCACAGAGGATCACGCTAGCCAGCGGTCATTAAGTAAAAGTCTTTATTGAGTTACAGTTTCCATTCCCAAGCTGCTGCGTGCAACTCTACGTCTAATGGCTAGATCGGCGAAGCTCCGTCTGAGTCTCCGCCCCTTGTGCACCAACTTAATATCCTAGCCCTGCTCCACCTTTTCCGCCTGACTGTTCTCCTCTGGGTCCCTCTGCCCCCCGGGGTCTCTTCCTTCCGGGATTCTTCTGACGCCGACCCCCCGGAACTCCCTGTCTCCTTGCGCCGGGCTTTAGGACCTGGCTCCCTTTCCTGGCTGCCTACTGCGTCACTTTCCTGTGCATTTGAACTTGGCGCGCGCGCCCAACCTTCCACTTTCCGTCTGACCGTTTCTTCGCTCCCCGATGGAGGTGTGGCCACTCCTGACTCGTGCCCTCCCCCCTGTTGCGAGCTGCCAGCGCTTGATCTCTGGCGCTCTTCCTCTTCCCTGCTCTCTGGCTGTGACGCTGGTCCCGATTTCCAACTGCTCTCCTCTGAGTCCCCTCTGGCTCTATCTTCCTGGGGTGTCCCCCTAGGCTCCCCCCTTGCCCTGGCCACTGGTGCTCCTTTCTGTGAATCTTCTGATTCACTGGAAAGACTCGGAGATCTCGGGTCGTCGTCATCACTCATCTTTTCTTCTGCCTCCTCCCCCTCGCTCTCTGTTTCCTCCCTTGCCCTTGCCTCTGCTCCTGAACCCCTGACACCATGTATCTCTTTTCTGGCGATATCAACGTCTATATTTGATAAAAAACACGAATCCATCGCTTTAATGAAGGCATCTGCACTTTGGAGCGCCGGATCCTGATCTCTCCACAGATTGCGCAGCCACGCTTTAGCGTCTCCATGCAAATGGGATAAAATAAACCCCACCTTCTCTTGCTCATCTCTAAAGTTTTTGTCCAGCAGTTGCAGCGCAAACTGCACATCTGCTCGGAAGTTGGGGTACTGCTGTAAATTCCCATCGAAATGAGATACAAGGCTGCCTCCTCTTCTCTCCAGCCCAATTCCCTCCGATTTGGGTCCCGGTTGCCCCTGCTTTGTAAGCACTTCCAACCTGACCTGGAGATCCTTGTAGGCGGCAGCCGCTTCCTCCTCCCTCTTCCTGGATGCGAGTATCTCGGCGTTTAGTTGTGTCACTGCGTTTTGCAGGGCTGCTATCTGCTGTTCACTATTCATCTCGTCCGACTTTCGTGAGCTCGCGAAGCACCAATCTTCACCCCTCGCTGCGCCCACTCACGCTGCGAGGCTTTTGGTGCAAAAGGGAGACGGAGCTTACTGTCAGAGCCGCTTCCAGGTCCCAGCTCACAGAGGACCACGCTAGCCGGCAGTACTGTACAAAAGTCTTTATTGAGTTACAGTTTCAATTTCCAAGCCGCAGCGCGCAGCTCTACGTCTTAGAAGCTAGACCGGCGAAGCTCCGTCTGAGTCTCTGCCTCCTGTACACCAACTTAATACTCTAGCCTTGCTCCACCTCTTCCGTCTTTCCTTCCTCCTCTGGGTCCCTCTACCCCCCGTGGCCTCTTCCTTCCTGGACTCTTCTGACGCTGACCCCCCGGACTCTTCTCCCTCCTTGCGGCGGGCTTTAGGACCTGGCTCCCTATCCGGGCTGCTTACTGTGCTGCCTTCCTGTGTATTTGAACTTGGCGCGCACGCCCAGCCTTCAACCTTCCTCTTGACCGTTTCCTCGCTCCCCGATGGAGGTGTGGCCAATCCTGACTCATGCCCTCCCGCTTGCGGCGAGCCGCCAGATCCCGATACCTGGGACCCCTCCCCCCTACTGCGCTCTGGTGGGGAAGCTGGTCCCGATTTCCAACTGCTGCTCTCTGAGTCCCCTCTGGTCCCTTCTTCCTGGGGTGTCCCCCTAGGCGCCCCCCTTGCTCTGACCACTGGCGCCCCTTTCTGTGAATCTTCCGATTCACTGGAAAGACTCAGAGATCTGGGGCCGCTGTCATCGCTCATATTTCCTTCGGATTCCTCCCCCTCGCTCTCTGTTTCCTCCCTTTCCTGTACCTCTGCTCCTGAACCCCTGACAATAATTAAATAATAATTATAATTATTATAATTATTGAACCAGATAAAGCAGATAAATTTAATAAATTATCTCTACTCTCATGGTCACTTTTCTTTGCTCTGGCCGGAAAGAAGCCGTGCAAAAATACTGTCTCTCAAACCCTGGATCCACCAATTGCTGGGCTTCTTCACCTTCCTTGCTGCTCCCCTGGCACTGCTCCTCGCACCCACCTCCGGCTGCGTACGTGTCAGGGGTTTAGGAGCAGAGGCAAGGGCAAGGGAGGAAACAGAGAGCGAAGGGGAGGAGGCAGAAGAAAAGATGAGTGATGACGACAACCCGAGATCTCCGAGTCTTTCCAGTGAATCAGAGGATTCACAGAAAGGAGCACCAGTGGCCAGGGCAAGGGGGGAGCCTAGGGGGACACCCCAGGAAGATAGAGCCAGAGGGGACTCAGAGGAGAGCAGTTGGAAATCGGGACCAGCGTCACCGCTAGGGAGCAGGGAGGAGGAAGGGAGCCAGGGGGCAAGCGCTGGCAGCTCACCACAGGAGGGAGGGCATGAGTCAGGAGTGGCCACACCTCCATTGGGGAGCGAAGAAACGGTTAAGCGGAAAGTGGAAGGTTGGGCGCGCGCGCCAAGTTCAAATGCAGAGGAAGGCGGCGCAGTAAGCAGCCCGGAAAGGGAGCCAGGTCCTAAAGCCCGGTGCAAGGAGGCAGGAGGGTCCGGGTCAGCGTCAGAAGAATCCCGGAAGGAAGAAACCCCGGGGGGCAGAGGGACCCAGAGGAGAACAGTCAGGCGGAAAAGGTGGAGCAGGGCTAGGATATTAAGTTGGTGCACAAGGGGCGGGGAATCAGACGGAGCTTCGCCGATCTAGCTACTAGACGTAGAGTTGCACGCAGCAGCTTGAAAATGGAAACTGTAACTCAATAAAGACTTTTACTTAATGATCGCTGGCTAGCGTGATCCTCTGTGAGCTAGGATCTGGAAGCAGCTCTGACAGTAAGCTCCGTCTCTTAATTGTGGGCATCTACAGCCTCGAGGAGAGGAGAGAAGCAGGTGCCTACCAGCGAGCTCACGAACGGCAGCCGACATGACGGCTGAGCAGCAGATAGAGGAACTCAGAAAAGCAGTGTCACAACTGAATGCAGAGGCTCTCGCATCCCGGAAGAGAGAGGAGGAGGCAGCTGCCGCCTGCAGGGATCTCCAAGTCAGGTTAGACGTGCTTACAAAGCAGACACCCAGACAGGAGGGAATTGGGTTGGCGAGACGTACAGGCGGTCTGGTCTCTCACTTCGATGGGAACCTGCAACAGTATCCCAACTTTAGAGCAGATGTACTGTGCGCACTGCAACTGCTGAATAAAGACTTTAGAGATGAGCAAGAGAAAGTGGGATTCATCATGTCCCATTTGCATGGGGATGCGAAAGCATGGCTGCGCAATCTATGGAGAGATAAGGATCCGGCGCTCCAAGATGCGGATGCCTTTATTAAAGCGATGGATGGGTGTTTTTTATCAAGCATTGACGTGGATCTTGCCCGGAAAGAGGTGCATGGACTAAGGCAAGGGAGGGCCAGCGTAAGGCAATATCATGCCCGCTTTTTCGCTTTGGTCAGTGCCCTGGAATGGGACAGGGATTCGGCTCCTGTGAGAGACCTCTTTTGGGAGGGGCTGCACAGCTCGATTAAAGATGAGATCGCGAGGGGGGAGAGACCCCGGACCACCCAGGAGGTCGTTCAGAGGGCACTGGCAGTGGGGGTGCGGCTGGAAGAACGTCCGTGGAGCAGGGACGAAGGGCGTGGAGGGCGCGAACCAGCCAGGGGCCCCTCCTTCCTTCCCAGAGACGCAGCGCGGGTGCAATCCACGCCTCCACCAGGAGGAGGAGCGGAACCTATGGAGGTGGGAGGTGCAAGGGCTCAGGCAGCAACCAGAGCCCTAGCACCGGCAGCAGTGAAAGCGAAGCCTCCTAGAGGGAACAGGAAGTGTTACGTCTGTGAGGAGCCAGGGCACATGGCGAAAGAGTGTCCCCAGAGGCCCCACAAGCTCACTGCAGCCTCAGCAATGGTGACTGCAGCGACGCAGCAAGGTGGACCACAGCAGGGAAACGACGCAGTCTGGCTGGAGGAAGAGGCACTGGGGCCCAGCCAGACGTGTTAGTGACGCAGTCCCCAGAGATTTTACAGCCCGTGAACCCCCTCCCGCCCAAACCAGTAGTGAGGCTCACCGCATCTCTCCAGCTGCCCGATGGCATCACCATGGACGTGCCAATCACCGTGGACTCGGGCAGCAACGCGGACTTTATAGGGCAGGCCTTTGTCGACAAACACGCTATACAGTTGCTGCCGGCCACTCTGCCCCTGCAGGTTGTCACGGTGGATGGCAGGGAGCTGCTAGGGGGGCAAGTGGTGAAGCAGACGCCACCGATGGTGATGCGACTTGGGAATCACAAAGAAGTCATCAGCTTCAATGTCACTCAACTATCGGATACGCCCATTGTATTGGGAATGAGTTGGCTGGACAAGCACAGCCCAACGCTGGCTTGGTACCAGAGGCAGCTGATCTTCGGCTCTTCCTTTTGTGCTGAACACTGCATCGTGCCCCGGCAGGAAGGAGAGGAAGAGGAGTCACAGCTGCTGCTAGGCACGCTGCAAGCGATTCCCCACAAGTACGCAGAATTTTTGGAAGTTTTCTGCGAAAAGGAGGCGGACAGACTACCCCCTCACAGACCATATGACTGCAAAATTGACCTGCTGCCGGGGGCGGCGCTGCCTAAAGGGAAACTGTATTCCATGTCAGAGGACGAACTGCAAGAACTCAAGGAGTTCATAGATCATAATTTGGAGCGCGGTTTCATCCGAGAGTCCAAGGCAGCGGGGGGCAGTCCTGTATTCTTTGTTAAAAAGCGAGACACGCCCCAAAAAAGACTGGTCGTGGACTATCGCATTTTAAACAGTGGGACCAAGCCATCGGACTTCCCCATGCCCCGAATCGACGACCTCCTAGCGAAGGTGCGGAAGGGAAAAGTGTTCACCAAGTTGGACCTGCGAGGGGCGTACAACCTCATTCGCATGCGGGAAGGAGATGAGTGGAAGACGGCCATGTTCACGCCACTGGGGACCTACGAATATAGAGTTATGCCTTTTGGATTGCAAAATGGCTCCCACGTTTTTCAAGTTTTCATGCATCACGTGTTGGCGGGACTTCTCTACAAGACGTGCGTCTGTTTCTTAGATGACATCCTGATCTTTTCGGAATCGCAGCAGGAGCATGACGGACACGTCAGGGAAGTGCTGAGCAGGCTACAGCAACATAGGCTTTACGCCAAGCTGGAGAAGTGCCAATTTGACGTGATGGAGGTGGACTTTCTGGGCTACAAGCTGTCTGACAAGGGGCTCGCCATGGACAGCGCCAAGGTTCGAGCGGTGTTGGATTGGAAGAGTCCACGCAACCGGAAGGAGGTCCAACGGTTTGTCGGCTTCGCGAACTTCTATCGCAAGTTTATCAAAGGCTTCGCTATGCAGACAGCGGCCATCACAGACACGCTTAGCTCCAAGAAAAAGAAGTTCGTTTGGACAGAGCAGGCGGAGCAGTCCTTTCAGGCGCTCAAGCGTCTCTTCGCGTCGGAAGAGCAGCTGCTTCATGTCAACCCCAGCAGGCCGATGAGGGTGGAGACAGACGCCTCGGACAGAGCCGTGGGGGCGGTCCTGCTGCAGAAGGACCAGCAGGGGGTGTGGCGACCGGGAGCGTTTTACTCCAGGAAGCTCAGCAAGTCCGAACAGAACTACACCATCTGGGACAGGGAGTTGCTGGCCATTCATGCAGCGTTCAAAGCGTGGAGGCACTTCCTGATCGGCGCCAAGCACACGGTGCAGGTTTGCACGGACCACAAGAATCTGGAGCACTGGCGCACGGCACAGTTCCTAAACCAGAGGCAGATACGTTGGGCTGAGTTCTTTGCGAACTTCGACTTCCGCATAGAGTATGTCCCGGGGGACACTAACATCATGGCGGACGCCCTCTCCCGTAAGCCACAGTATCTGGAGGACGCAACGCCAGCGGCTGCCATGCACATCTTCGCACCAACAGTGTGGGCGTGCGCCGCGGCCACCGTGGACCTGGAGGCGGTGCACGAGCGTTGCAGGATGACTCCTTCGCGCAAGCAAAGATGGCAGAGGTGCAAAGGGGCAAGGCTGCGGCCGACGGTTTCCAGCTACGAGATGGATTGCTCATCCGTAAAGGGGCCATCTACGTGCCGGGAGACGACCTTCGCGCCAAGGTGCTGCAGCAGCTGCACGACGCGCCCACTGCCGGGCACTTTGGCAAGGAGAAGACGGTGGAATTAGTAGCCAGGGATTTCTGGTGGCCTGGAATGAGAGGGGAGGTCGCGGACTACGTGGCGAGGTGTGACACCTGCCAGAGGGCCAAGCCAGTGCACAGACCGCCGGCCGGACTGTTGGAACCGCTGCAAACTCCGGTCGAACCTTGGGAAAGGGTGGCTCTGGACTTTGTCACAGATCTGCCCAGCTCGAGAGGCAAGACGGCAGTGCTGGTGGTGGTGGACCTGTTTTCCAAGATGGCACATTTCATTCCGTGTGCGAAGGTGGCCACGGCGGAGCAAAGCGCCAAACTGTTCATAGACCACGTGTTCAAGGTTCACGGTCTGCCATGGTCTATTCTGTCCGACCGGGGGCGGCAGTTCATCTCGAATTTCTGGCAGAAGCTGATGGGCTTCCTGAACGTCAAGATCAACCTGGCGTCGGCGAGACACCCGCAGACCAACGGGCAAGCGGAGCGGGTCAATGCCATCATGCAGCAGTACCTGAGATGTTATGCAAATCAACAGCCTGCGACGTGGGTGGATTACCTGCCGCTTGCTGAGTTCGCCTACAACAACACGAAGCACGTGTCCACGGGGGTCACGCCGTTCTTCGCCAACAATGGGAGGCACCCCAGAACCTTCCCGGGACTGGAAAGAATGGGGGAGGGGGAGCCGCAGACAGCAGATGCGTTCGCGTCGGAGCTGCAGGAAGTCCACGATCAGCTGAGGCGCCACCTGGAGCTGGCCAAACACGCATACAAGGTACAAGCGGACAAGCACAGAAGGGTTGGCGAAGAGCTCCACGTGGGAGACTGGGTCTGGTTAGCAGCCCACGCAGTGCCGGCCAGGTCGTTGGCCAAGAAGAAACTAGGGCATAAACAACTGGGGCCCTACCAAGTCGAAGAGCAGGTCAACCCGGTAGCTTTCAGACTGGCACTTCCGGAGGGTTCCAGAATGCATCCGGTGTTCCACAGATCGGTGCTCACTCCCTACAAGGCACCGCACAGGTTCCAGGAACCCGGAACGGCGCCGAGTCCGGTCAGAGACAGAACAGGGCACGCGGGAGTGGCACAGAAGGAGCGCATCAACGAAGTCACAGAGATTTTGGACTCCAGATGGGGGGAGGAGGGGGTAGAATACTTTCTCGCCAAGGAGGGCACCCCGGCCAGTGCGAACAGCTGGGTGCCGGGCTACGCTTTGGACGAACCTCTACTCAAAGACGAGTTTCACGCCCTCTTCCCACATAGACCAATGCCAGCAGACTTTTTCGACGACTGGCTTTTCACGCCCACGCTTTCGGCCAGCACTTTCCGGGGGTTCGACTCGGACGAGGACCCGACACAAGACGTACGTTCCCCGGAGGGGTCACCCTCGGGATCTGCATCAGAACCCTCGTATTGGTGGGACGATAGACCAGAGGAGCAGTTCCGCAGAAAGTGGCTGGAATGCCCAGGACGGGCAACGCCGCCAGGAGGAAGTGAGGGAGAGACGGACATGGACGTTTTCGGGGACGACCCTGGTTTCGAACACGGCGGCACAGAGATGGAAGCGGAGGTGACCGTCGTCGACGGGAGCAGGGAGGAAGACCCGGGAGCCTTCAGATGGAGGTCCGCCACGGGAAGCGAACGATATCCGACGTTCGTCCCTTTCCAACAGCAGCACCCAGCTCCAGCACCGGAAGGAGGGGAGGGGGGAATGGGGGGCTTCGAGGGGGGGATGGATGTCAGGGGTTTAGGAGCAGAGGCAAGGGCAAGGGAGGAAACAGAGAGCGAAGGGGAGGAGGCAGAAGAAAAGATGAGTGATGACGACGACCCGAGATCTCCGAGTCTTTCCAGTGAATCAGAGGATTCACAGAAAGGAGCACCAGTGGCCAGGGCAAGGGGGGAGTTTAGGGGGGCACCCCAGGAAGATAGAGCCAGAGGGGACTCAGAGGAGAGCAGTTGGAAATCGGGACCAGCGTCACCGCTAGGGAGCAGGGAGGAGGAAGGGAGCCAGGGGGCAAGCGCTGGCAGCTCACCACAGGAGGGAGGGCATGAGTCAGGAGTGGCCACACCTCCATCGGGGAGCGAAGAAACGGTTAAGCGGAAAGTGGAAGGTTGGGCGCGCGCGCCAAGTTCAAATGCAGAGGAAGGCGGCGCAGTAAGCAGCCCGGAAAGGGAGCCAGGTCCTAAAGCCCGGCGCAAGGAGGCAGGAGGGTCCGGGTCAGCGTCAGAAGAATCCCGGAAGGAAGAAACCCCGGGGGGCAGAGGGACCCAGAGGAGAACAGTCAGGCGGAAAAGGTGGAGCAGGGCTAGGATATTAAGTTGGTGCACAAGGGGCGGGGAATCAGACGGAGCTTCGCCGATCTAGCTACTAGACGTAGAGTTGCACGCAGCAGCTTGAAAATGGAAACTGTAACTCAATAAAGACTTTTACTTAATGATCGCTGGCTAGCGTGATCCTCTGTGAGCTAGGATCTTCGAGCAGCTCTGACAGTACGCTATGTTGTCCACCGCAAGACACGGGTTCAGACTAGCAGCTTTAAGTCTGCATTCCTGCCAGGGAGGAATTCGAACCCACCACCTGCTGAACGCCTCGCCCAGAGAGGCATTTCAAAGTGGCAGGGAGTTCCAAAGCCCCCCCGGCACTGTAGCAGTGAGTCCCAAAGGGGTCATTGGGATTTCTTTTTCATGCTGAAAAGCCCCATATCTTTATAGGGCATCCAGTGGCAGGCAGTCCCAAAAGTGGACAAACACTGTCACCTTTAAAAGGAGTTTAACAGGAATAACATAAGGAAAATTCATTATTATAGCAACTCCAGTGGCAGGCAGTCCCACAGCCCCCAAACTTTCTGAGAAGGCTTGCCTGAAACTTGCCACCGCTGTCGACCAGAAGCTTCTCCTCTTGCCAGGCCCAACCAGAACTCGGTGCCAGCTGAGAGATGAAAAGAAGAGTCAGGTGGGCAATGGATTCAAGTGCCGGAGGCTCTTCCTTTGGCAGGGAGTTCCATTGGCCCAAGCAAACCCTGACTTGCCCCTTTCTCCCTGGAAAGCTGGTAGTGGTAGCGGAAGAGTCTCGCTTGCGAGGCGGGTGGCACGGCGCCCACCTGGACGGAGACTAGCACCCTAGAAAATAGAAATTACTTATCGGGAGAGAAAGAGAGGGCTGAATCAGCTCCGTTCACACCCAGCCGGGTGTAAATTGTTATTGGGATGATTCATTCCCATCCCCTCAGCCCACCACACAGGGTTGTGAGCTGGAGGCACTCAATGGTCATCCCTCCTGACCCGGACACTTAGGGGTGCCTTGTGTGAGCCCCACCTTCATCACCCACCTCAGCCCAATCCCAGCTCCACCAATCGCCGTGGGGCATTGTCAGGGGTTCAGAGACAGAGGCACAGGTGAGGGAGGAGACGGGGAGCGACGAGGAAGAATCCCAGGACAGTGAGGAAGAGGATGACAATGACTTGAGATCTTTCATGAGTCTCTCAAGTGAATCGGAGGATTCTCAGGAGGGGGCGCCCCTAGTCAGGACAAGGGGGGTCACAGGGGGGACCTGCCAGGAGCAGGGAAGCAGCAGGGAAACCCCGAGCGGGAGTGGGAGATCGGGGCCGGCTTCCCAGCAGGAACGAAGGGAAGAGAGGGGGGTGCCCAGTGTGACACACGGAGCGGAGCAGGAAAGAGACAGGGGAAGGAGATCTGGGGAGAACGTCCTGCCGGAAGAGGGGGAGAGTAGTACAGGGAGTAGTGTCAGTGTCAAAAGGAAGGTCAGGGGTAGCGAGCGCGCGCCAAGTTCAAATGTGGAGGTGCGCGGAAATGGAGAAAGCCCGGAGGAGGAGCCCAGCCCCAAAGCACGAAGGAGGGGGGAAGAGGCATCTCAGGAATCCGCTTCGGGAGAGAGCAGGAGGGAAGGAACCCAGGGGGGCAGAAAGACCCTGCGGAAAAGGAAAGACAGGAAGCGGTGGTCTAGCACAAGCCTCATAAGTTGGTGCAGGGGCGGGACTGAGTCAGAGGGGACTTCAAATGTCTGACGTTAGACACTCGGGGCTGCACGCCTCGGTTGTGGAACCAATAATGAACTGCAATAAACATCCTTGTATATAAGAAGAACTTGGCGTTGGTCTTTTGTGAGCTGAGACCAGAGGCAGCCCGTGACAGTAAGTCCCCTCCAAAACTACGCAAAAATTTTTTTTTTGCAAATCTCACGAAGTTTGGCAGCCATGAGTATGGACCAGCAGATAGCTGAGCTACGCGACGCAGTCTCCCAGCTTACCACTGCGGTAACGATCTCCCAGAAGAGGGGGGAAGAGGCGGAAAAGCGGTGCCAAGATCTGCAAGCCAGGTGGGATCATGCATGCCAAGTGGGGTTCCCGGGGACCAAAGCTGCTGGAGTAGCACTGGGCAGAAGAGGGGGCAACTTAGTAGCCCACTTCGATGGGAACCTGCAGCAATACCCCAGTTTTAAGGCAGACGTAGAATATGCGTTGCATTTGCTTCGCGACGACTTTAAAGATGAAGAGGAAAAAGTGGGTTTCATTGTGTCCCACTTGCATGGGGAAGCGAGGGCTTGGCTGCGCAATCTGTGGCACGAGGATTGCCCTGCTCGAAGGGACTCTGATGAATTTATCAAATGCATGGACGCTTGTTTCCAGTCTAGTGTGGATGTGGATGTGGCACGCCAGCAGCTCCATGGTTTAAGGCAAGGCAAGGCTTCCGTGCGTCAGTACCATGCTCGCTTTTTCGCCTTGCTGAATGTGCTGCGATGGGAGAAAGATTCTCTGGCTGTCAGAGACTTATTTTGGGAGGGGCTCTCTGGCCCGGTGAAGGACGAATTGGCTAGGGGGGACAGACCTAAAACCCTGGCAGATGTGGTGCAGCGTGCGCTTGCCATTGGAGTGCGCCAGGAAGAACGCCCTTGGCGCAATGAGGGGGGTAGCCAGCTTCACGCACCGTCTAGAGTGCCTCCTTTGTTTCCCAGAGATCCAGGACGTCCGCGTCTCTCCCCTCAGCTGCAGCCAGGGGAGGAGCCTATGGAACTGGGGAGTGCAAAGGCTCAGTCAGTGGCCGGAGCCCCAGCGTCCGGAACAGTCAAGAAGAAGCCTCCTAGAGGGAACAGGAAGTGTTACGTCTGTGACAGTGCAACGCACATGGCCAAAGAGTGTCCCCAGAGGCTCCGGCAGCACACTGCAGCCTTGGCGACAGTAAATGCAGCAGCACAACATGAAGAGCTGTATCAGGGAAACGACAATGCCTGGCTGGAATCAGCAATGTTGGGGCACAGCCAGGCAAGTCAATAGAGCAGTCCCCAGCGCCTTTGCAGCCTACAGACCCCCTGCCACCCAAACCTGTAGTGCAGCTCACTGCAACACTCCAGCTACCTAATGGACGCACCCTGGAGGTCCCCATCACAATTGACAGTGGGAGCAACGCAGACTTCGTGGGGGTGCAGTTCGTCAAGCAGCATCGCATAGAGCTCCTACCAGCCACGCTGCCATTGAACGTCGTCACAGTGGATGGCAGGAAGCTGCTGGGGGGGCAAGTGGTACAACAGACGCCGCCCATGGTGATGCAGATTGGCAATCACTGAGAAGTAATCAGTTTCAACGTCACCCGCCTTTCAGACACGCCTATAGTGTTAGGCATGAGTTGGCTGGATAGGCACAGCCCGACCATGGCGTGGTACCAGCGACAGCTCACCTTCGGCTCGTCCTATTGCGCGCAGCATTGCATCCAGACCGGTCAGGAGGAGGAGGGCCAAGAGGAGGGGCAGCAGCTACGTCTCAGCATGGCACAAGCAGTACCCCTCAAGTACAAGGGGTTTTTGGAGGTTTTCTGCGAGAAGGAGGCTGACCAGTTGCCACCTCACCGGCCCTACGATTGCGCTATTGACCTCTTGCCAGGGACAACGCTGCCGCCTGTGAGGCTGTATTCCATGTCCGAGGAGGAGTTGCAGGAGCTCCGGGAATTCATAGATCACAATCTACAGCGGGGATTCATCCGAGAATCGAAGGCTGTAGGGGGCAGTCCTGTGTTTTTTGTGAAGAAGAAAAACACGCCCCAAAAGAGACTGATCGTAGACTTCAGATTCATAAACTCAAAGACAAAGCCCGCGGCCTTTCCCATGCCCAAGATCGACGACCTGCTCGCGACGGTGCGGAAAGGGAAGATCTTCACCAAGTTGGATCTCCGCGGAGCTTACAATCTCATACGCGTGCGAGAGGGTGATGAGTGGAAGACGGCCATGTTCACGCCGTTGGGCACCTACGAATACAGAGTTATGCCGTTTGGTCTCCAAAATGGCTCCCACTTTTTCCAAGCTTTTATGCATCATGTGCTAGCGGGACTCCTCTACAAGAAGTGCGTATGTTTCCTCGACGACATTCTGATCTTCTCAGAATCGCCGGAGGCTCACGAGAGCGACGTGAAGGAGGTCCTGCAGAGGCTACGGGAGCACAGGCTCTACGCCAAGTTGGAGAAGTGCCAATTCGACGTGACGGAGGTGGATTTTCTGGGCTATAGGCTGTCCGACAGGGGACTAGCCATGGACAGTGCCAAGGTCCGTGCGGTGTTGGACTGGAAGAGCCCGCGAAATCGGAAAGAGGTCCAGAGGTTCGTCGGCTTCGCCAACTTTTACCGCAAGTTCATCAGGGGTTTCGCCAAGGAGACGGCAGCTATCACGGACACTCTCAGCTCCAAGAAGAAGAAGTTCACCTGGACGGACCAAGCGGAGCAGTCCTTCAGGAGACTTAAGAGTCTCTTCACGTCCGAAGAACAGCTGCTACACGTGAATCCTGGCAGGCCCATGAGGGTGGAGACTGACGCATCTGACAGAGCGGTGGGGGCCGTCCTCTTACAGGAAGACCCGCAGGGAAACTGGAGGCCCTGTGCTTTCTACTCCAGAAAGCTCAGCAAGTCGGAGCAGAACTACACCATTTGGGACAGGGAGTTGCTGGCCATACACGCAGCTTTCAAGGCGTGGAGGCACTTTCTCATCGGAGCCAAGCACACCGTGCAGGTCCGCACGGACCACAAGAACCTAGAGTACTGGCGCACGGCGAAGCTACAGAGCCAGAGGCACATACGCTGGGCGGAGTTCTTTGCGGATTTCGATTTCAGGATAGAGTACATCCCAGGCGACAACAATGTCATAGCAGATGCGCTCTCCAGGAAACCGCAGTATCTCGAGGCAGCGGCACCGGTGGCAGCCAAGCACATTTTTGCACTGCAGGCGTGGGCGTGCGCTTCAGCCGCCGTGGACCTGGAGGCGGTGCGTCACGCGTTGCAGGCGGATCCGTTCGCACAGTCCAAGATGGAAGAGGTGCGGAGGGGCACAGCGAAGGACGACGAGTTCCAGATACGCGACGGCCTGCTGACCCGTAAAGGTGCTCTCTACATTCCGGGAGACGATCTCCGCGCGAAAGTTCTGCAGCAGTTGCACGACGCACCCAGCGCTGGCCACTTCGGCAAGGAAAAGACGACAGAATTAGTGGCCAGAGACTTTTGGTGGCCCCAGATGCGAGGGGAGGTCGCGGAGTACGTCGCCAGGTGTGACACGTGCCAAAGGTCCAAGCCAGTGCACCAGAAGCCAGCGGGACTGCTGGAACCGCTGGAAACGCCACTGCAACCGTGGGAGAGGGTGGCGCTGGACTTTGTCACTGATCTGCCCAGTTCGCGAGGCAAGACGGCGGTGCTTGTGGTTGTAGACCTGTTCACCAAGATGGCGCATTTCATTCCTTGCGCGAAGGTGGCGACAGCGGAGCAGACAGCCAAACTGTTCATCGACCACGTGTTCAAGGTGCATGGGTTGCCACGGTCCATTCTGTCCGACAGGGGGCGCCAGTTTGTGTCCAGTTTCTGGCGGAAGCTCCTAGGGATCCTGCACGTCAAAATCAACCTGTCGTCGGCGAGACATCCGCAGACCAACGGCCAAGCAGAGAGGGTCAACGCGATCATGCAGCAGTACCTGAGATGTTACGCCAATCAGCGACCCGCGGCTTGGGTGGATTACCTGCCAATGGCTGAGTTTGCCTACAACAACACGAAGCACGCGTCTACGGGGGTGACGCCGTTCTTCGCTAACAATGGAAGGCATCCCAGAACCTTCCCGGGGCTCGTAACGACGGGGGAGGGGGAGCCACAGGAAGCCGACCATTTCGCAGCAGAATTGCAAGAGGTGCACGACGAGCTACGGAGACATTTAGAGCTAGCTAAACAAGCCTATAAGGTGCAGGCGGACAAACACAGGAGGGAGGGGGAAGACATCCAGGTGGGAGACTGGGTATGGTTAGCGGCCCAAGCGGTGCCGGCCAAGTCGTTAGCTAAAAAGAAGCTAGGACACAGGCAACTAGGGCCGTACCAAGTTGAGGCCAGGATCAATCCCGTAGCGTTTCGATTGGCCCTCCCCGAGGGTTCCAGAATGCACCCGGTCTTTCATAGGTCGATGCTCACCCCCTACAAGGCCCCACACAGATTTCAGGAGTCAGGGACGGCACCTGAACCAAGCAGGGAGTCGCCCAAGAGGGGGAGGTCACCTAAGGACGAACCAGTCAACGAGGTCACAGAGATTCTGGACTCAAGATGGGGGGAAGAGGGAGTAGAATATTTTCTCGCCAGGGAGGGCGCCCCGGCCAGCACCAACAGTTGGGTGCCAGACTACGCTTTGGACGAACCCCTCCTCAAGGACGAGTTCCATGCCCTTTTCCCACACAGGCCCATGCCAGCACAGTTTTTCGACGATTGGCTTTTTACGCCCACACTTTCCGCCAGCACCTTCCGAGGGTTCTCCTCCGCAGAGGAGACGACGCCAGAGTCGAGCCCTCCAAGGGGATCGTGTTCGGGGGTGGACACCGACCCTTCTTACTGGTGGGACGACCAACCAGAAGAGGACTGGCGCATGAGGTGGCGGGTGGGTCCTTGGCAAGCAGACCCCACCCAGGCAACAGGGGGAGGGGAGGACGTGAACATGTTGGGAGAGGACAATGGGTTCGAGTACACAAACAATGAACTGGAAGCAGAGGAGATCGACGTCGACGACCTGTGTCCGGCAGCGACCTCCGCAACGACGGAGCCCCCGGAACCTGCGCCCGAGCAGCGGGAGGGGGGAAGGGGGGGCTTCGAGGGGGGGATGGATGTCAGGGGTTCAGAGACAGAGGCACAGGTGAGGGAGGAGACGGGGAGCGACGAGGAAGAATCCCAGGACAGTGAGGAAGAGGATGACAATGACTTGAGATCTTTCATGAGTCTCTCAAGTGAATCGGAGGATTCTCAGGAGGGGGCGCCCCTAGTCAGGACAAGGGGGGTCACAGGGGGGACCTGCCAGGAGCAGGGAAGCAGCAGGGAAACCCCGAGCGGGAGTGGGAGATCGGGGCCGGCTTCCCAGCAGGAACGAAGGGAAGAGAGGGGGGTGCCCAGTGTGACACACGGAGCGGAGCAGGAAAGAGACAGGGGAAGGAGATCTGGGGAGAACGTCCTGCCGGAAGAGGGGGAGAGTAGTACAGGGAGTAGTGTCAGTGTCAAAAGGAAGGTCAGGGGTAGCGAGCGCGCGCCAAGTTCAAATGTGGAGGCGCGCGGAAATGGAGAAAGCCCGGAGGAGGAGCCCAGCCCCAAAGCACGAAGGAGGGGGGAAGAGGCATCTCAGGAATCCGCTTCGGGAGAGAGCAGGAGGGAAGGAACCCAGGGGGGCAGAAAGACCCTGCGGAAAAGGAAAGACAGGAAGCGGTGGTCTAGCACAAGCCTCATAAGTTGGTGCAGGGGCGGGACCGAGTCAGAGGGGACTTCAAATGTCTGACGTTAGACACTCGGGGCTGCACGCCTCGGTTGTGGAACCAATAATGAACTGCAATAAACATCCTTGTATATAAGAAGAACTTGGCGTTGGTCTTTTGTGAGCTGAGACCAGAGGCAGCCCGTGACAGGCATCCTCCAGCTTCAGGTGTCATATTCAAAATCGCACACGCCTGAGCGGGAAACCACATTTTCAGGAGTTCTTTAATAGAAGTATGGGATAGATACAAAAATATATTGGAGCCAAAAGTCCCTTATTGGCTATCTCCGCTGGAGGTAATGAGTGTTAAGAAAATTAATATGAGAGGTAATTGGAGTACATATGGTGAATTGGTAATTAAAGAAGGAGGAAAATGGAAATTGAAACCATTTGAACAAGTGAAAGATTATTGTCAGAGCTGCTTCCAGATCCTAGCTCACAGAGGATCACGCTAGCCAGCGATCATTAAGTAAAAGTCTTTATTGAGTTACAGTTTCCATTCTCAAGCTGCTGCGTGCAACTCTACGTCTTATGGTTAGATCGGCGAAGCTCCGTCTGAGTCTCCGCCCCTTGTGCACCAACTTAATATCCTAGCCCTGCTCCACCTTTTCCGCCTGACTGTTCTCCTCTGGGTCCCTCTGCCCCCCGGGGTCTCTTCCCTCCGGGATTCCTCTGACGCCGACCCCCCGGACCCTCCTGTCTCCTTGCGCCGGGCTTTGGGACCTGGCTCCCTCTCCTGGCTGCCTACTGCGTCACTTTCCTGTGCATTTGAACTTGGCGCGCGCGCCCAACCTTCCACTTTCCGTCTGACCGATTCTTCGCTCCCCGATGGAGGTGTGGCCACTCCTGACTCGTGCCCTCCCTCCTGTTGTGAGCTGCCAGCGCTTGATCCCTGGCGCCCTTCCTCTTCCCTGCTCTCTGGCGGTGACGCTGGTCCCGATTTCCAACTGCTCCCCTCTGAGTCCCCTCTGGCTCTATCTTCCTGGGGTGTCCCCCTAGGCTCCCCCCTTGCCCTGGCCACTGGTGCTCCTTTCTGTGAATCTTCTGATTCACTGGAAAGACTCGGAGATCTCGGGTCGTCGTCATCACTCATCTTTTCTTCTGCCTCCTCCCCCTCGCTCTCTGTTTCCTCCCTTGCCCTTGCCTCTGCTCCTGAACCCCTGACATCCATCCCCCCCTCGAAGCCCCCTCTTCCCCCCTCCCCTCCTTCCGGTGCGGGAGCTGGGTGCTGCTGTGTCAGGGGGACGAATGTCGGATACAGTTCGCTTCCCGTGGCGGCCCTCATCTGAAGTCTTCCGGTTCTTCCTCCCTTCTCTCGTCGACGACGGTCACCTCCGCTTCCATCTCTGTGCTGCCGTGCTCGAAACCCGGGTCGTCCCCGAAAACGTCCATGTCCGTCTCTCCCTCGCATCCTTCTGGAGACGTTGCTCGTCCTGGACCCTCCAGCCACTTTCTGCGGAACTGCTCCTCTGGTCGATCATCCCACCAATACGAGGGTTCTGAAGCAGATCCCGAGGGTGACCCCTCCGGGGAACGGGCGTCTCGTGTCGGTTCCTCGTCCGAGTCGAACCCCCGGAACGTGCTGGCTGAAAGCGTGGGCGTGAAAAGCCAGTCGTCGAAAAAGTCTGCTGGCATTGGCCTATGTGGGAAGAGGGCATGAAACTCTTCTTTGAGCAGAGGTTCGTCTAAAGCGTAGCCCGGCACCCAGCTGTTGGCACTGGCCGGGGTGCCCTCCTTGGCGAGAAGGTATTCCACCCCCTCTTCCCCCCATCTGGAGTCCAAAATCTCCGTGACTTCGTTGATGCGCTCCTCCTGTGCCACTCCCGCTTACCCGGTTCTCTCTCTGAGCGGACTCGGTGCCGTTCCTGGTTCCTGAAACCTGTGAGGTGCCTTGTAGGGAGTGAGCACCGATCTGTGGAACACCGGATGCATCCTGGAACCCTCCGGAAGCGCCAGCCTGAAAGCCACCGGGTTGACCTGCTCTTCGACTTGGTAGGGCCCCAGTTGCTTATGCCCTAGTTTCTTCTTCGCCAACGACCTGGCCGGCACTGCGTGGGCTGCTAACCAGACCCAGTCTCCCACATGGATCTCTTCGCCAACCCTTCTGTGTTTGTCCGCTTGTACCTTGTATGCGTGTTTGGCCAGCTCCAGGTGCCGCCGCAGCTGATCGTGGACCTCCTGCAACTCTGATGCGAACGCATCTGCTGTCTGCGGCTCCCCCTCCCCCATTCTTTCCAGTCCTGGGAAGGTTCTGGGGTTCCTCCCGTTGTTGGCGAAGAACGGCGTGACCCCCGTGGACACATGCTTCGTGTTGTTGTAGGCGAACTCGGCGAGAGGCAGGTAATCCACCCACGTCGCAGGCTGTTGATTCGAATAACATCTCAGGTACTGCTGCATGATGGCATTGACCCGCTCCGCTTGCCCGTTGGTCTGCGGGTGTCTAGCCGACGCCAGGTTGATCTTGACGTTCAGGAAGCCCATCAGCTTCTGCCAGAAATTCGAGATGAACTGTCGCCCTCGGTCGGACAGAATAGACCGCGGCAGACCGTGAACCTTGAACACGTGATCTATGAACAGTTTGGCGGTTTGTTCCGCCGTGGCCACCTTAGCACACGGAATGAAATGTGCCATCTTGGAGAACAAGTCCACCACCACCAGCACGGCCGTCTTGCCCCTCGAGCTGGGCAGATCCGTGACAAAGTCCAGGGCCACTCTCTCCCATGGTTCGAACGGAGTTTGCAGCGGTTCCAACAGTCCGGCCGGCGGTCTGTGCACTGGTTTGGCCCTCTGGCAGGTGTCACACCTCGCCACGTAGTCCGCGACTTCCCCTCTCATTCCGGGCCACCAGAAGTCTCTGGCGACTAATTCCACCGTCTTCTCCTTGCCAAAGTGCCCGGCAGTGGGCGCGTCGTGCAGCTGCTGCAGTACCTTAGCGCGAAGTTCGTCTCCCGGCACGTAGATGGCCCCTTTACGGATGAGCAATCCATCTCGCAGCTGGAACTCATCGGTCGCTGCCGTGCCCCTGTGCACCTCTGCCATCTTTGCTTGCGCGAAGGAGTCATCCTGCAACGCTCGTCGCACCGCCTCCAGGTCAACTGTTGCCGCAGCGCACGCCCACACTGTTGGTGCGAAGATGTGCATGGCGGCCGCTGGCGTTGCCTCCTCCAGATACTGCGGCTTACGGGAGAGAGCATCCGCCATGATGTTGGTGTCCCCCGGGACATACTCTATTCGGAAGTCGAAGTTCGCAAAGAACTCAGCCCAACGTATCTGCCTCTGGTTCAGGAACTGTGCCGTGCGCCAGTGCTCCAGATTCTTGTGGTCCGTGCAGACCTGCACCGTGTGCTTGGCGCCGATCAGGAAGTGCCTCCACGCTTTGAACGCTGCATGAATGGCCAGCAACTCCCTGTCCCAGATGGTGTAGTTCTGTTCGGACTTGCTGAGCTTCCTGGAGTAAAACGCTCCCGGCCTCCAAACCCCCTGCGGGTCTTTCTGCAGCAGGACTGCTCCCACGGCTCTGTCCGAAGCGTCTGTCTCCACCCTCATCGGCCTGCTGGGGTTGACATGAAGCAGCTGCTCTTCCGACGCGAAGAGCCGCTTGAGTGCCTGAAAGGACTGCTCCGCCTGCTCTGTCCAGATGAACTTCTTTTTCTTGGAGCTGAGCGTGTCCGTGATGGCCGCCGTCTGCATAGCAAAGCCTTTGATAAACTTGCGATAGAAGTTCGCGAAGCCGACAAACCGTTGGACCTCCTTCCGGTTGCGTGGGCTTTTCCAATCCAACACTGCTCGAACCTTGGTGCTGTCCATGGCGAGCCCCTTGTCAGACAACTTGTAGCCCAGGAAATCCACCTCCGTCACGTCGAACTGGCACTTCTCCAGCTTGGCGTAAAGCCTATGCTGCTGTACCCTGCTCAGCACTTCCTTGACGTGTCTGTCATGCTCCTGCTGCGATTCCGAAAAGATTAGGATGTCATCCAAGAAACAGACGCACGTCTTGTAGAGGAGCCCCGCCAACACGTGATGCATGAACGCTTGAAACACGTGGGAGCCATTTTGCAATCCAAAAGGCATAACTCTATATTCGTAGGTGCCCAGGGGCGTGAACATGGCTGTCTTCCACTCATCTCCTTCCCGCATGCGAATGAGGTTGTACGCCCCTCGCAGGTCCAACTTGGTGAACACGCTGCCCTTCCGTACCTTTGCGAGGAGGTCGTCGATTCGGGGCATGGGGAAGTCCGATGGCTTGGTCACACTGTTTAAGATGCGATAGTCCACTACAAGCCTTTTTTGGGCCGTGTCCCGCTTCTTAACAAAGAATACAGGACTGCCCCCCGCTGCCTTGGACTCTCGGATGAAACCGCGCTCCAAATTATGATCTATGAACTCTTTGAGTTCCTGCAGTTCGTCCTCAGAAGTGGAATAAAGCTTCCCTTTGGGCAGCGCCGCCCCCGGCAGCAGGTCAATTTTGCAGTCATATGGTCTGTGGGGGGGTAGCCTGTCCGCCTCCTTCTCGCAGAAAACCTCCAAAAATTCTGCGTACTTGTGGGGAACCGCTTGCAGCGTGCCTAGCTGCAGCTGTGACTCCTGTTCCTCTCCTTCCTGCCGGGGCACGATGCAGTGTTCAGCACAAAAGGAAGAGCCGAAGGTCAGCTGCCTCTGGTACCAAGCCAGCGTTGGGCTGTGCTTGTCCAGCCAACTCATGCCCAATACAATGGGCGTGTCCGATAGTTGAGTGACGTTGAAGCTGATGACTTCCCTGTGATTCCCAAGTCGCATCACCATTGGTGGCGTCTGCTTCACCACTTGCCCCCCTAGCAGCTCCCTGCCATCCACCGTGACAACCTGCAGGGGCAGCGTGGCAGGCAGCAACTGTATAGCGTGCTGGTCGACAAAGTCCTGCCCTATAAAGTCCGCATTGCTTCCTGAGTCAATGGTGATTGGCACGTCCATGGTGATTCCAGTGGGCAGCTGGAGCGATGCGGTGAGCCTCACTACTGGCTTGGGCGGGAGGGGGTCCATGGGCTGTAAAATCTCTGGGGACTGCTTCACTGACACGTCTGGCTGGGCCCCAGTGCCTCTTCCTCCAGCCAGACTCCGTCGTTTCCCTGCTGTGGTCCTCCTTGCTGCGTTGCTGCAGTTACCATTGCTGAGGCTGCAGTGTGCTTGTGGAGCCTCCGGGGACACTCTTTCGCCATATGCTGTGGATCATCGCAGATATAACACTTCCTGTTCCCTCTAGGAGGCTTCGCTTTCACTGTTGCCGGTGCTAGGGCTCTGGCTGCTGAGCCCTTGCACTTCCAACCTCCATAGGTTCCGCCCCTCCTCCTGGCGGAGGCGTGGATTGCGCACGCGCTGCTTCTCTGGGAAGGAAGGAGGAGCCCCTGGCTGGTTCGCGCCCTCCACGCCCTTCGTCCCTGCTCCACGGACGTTCTTCCAGCCGCACCCCCACCGCCAGCGCCCTCTGAACGATCTCCTGCGTGGTCCGGGGTCTCTCCCCCCTCGCAATTTTATCTTTAACCGAGCCGTGCAATCCCTCCCAAAACAGGTCTCTTACCGGAGGCGAATCTCTGTCCCATTCCAGGGCACTGACCAAAGCGAAAAAGCGGGCATGGTACTGCCTTACGCTGGCCCTCCCTTGCTTCAGTCCATGTATCTGCTGCCGAGCAAGATCCACGTCAATGCTTGATAAAAAGCACCCATCCATCGCTTTAATAAAGGCATCCGCATTTTGGAGCGCCGGATCCTTATCCCTCCACAAATTGCGCAGCCATGCTTTAGCATCTCCATGCAAATGGGACATGATGAATCCCACTTTCTCTTGCTCATCTCTAAAGTCTTTGTTCAGCAGTTGCAGTGCACACATTACATCTGCTCTAAAGTTGGGGTACTGTTGCAGATTCCCATCGAAGTGAGAGACCAGACCGCCTGTTCGTCTCCCCAACCCAATCCCCTCCGGTTTGGGGGTCAGTTGCCCTTGCTTCGTAAGCACTTCCAACCTGACCTGGAGATCCCTGTAGGCGGCAGCTGCGTCCTCCTCTCTCTTCCTGGATGCAAGAGCCTCGGCATTCAGTCGTGACACTGCTTCTCTGAGTTCCGCTATCTGCTGTTCTGCCGTCATATTGTCTGCCGTTCGTGAGCTGAGTCGCAGCCACCCTCCTTCTCCTCTGTCCGGAGGCTGTAGATGCCCACAACGGGGGACGGAGCTTACTGTCAGAGCTGCTTCCAGATCCTAGCTCACAGAGGATCACGCTAGCCAGCGATCATTAAGTAAAAGTCTTTATTGAGTTACAGTTTCCATTCTCAAGCTGCTGCGTGCAACTCTACGTCTTATGGTTAGATCGGCAAAGCTCCGTCTGAGTCTCCGCCCCTTGTGCACCAACTTAATATCCTAGCCCTGCTCCACCTTTTCCGCCTGACTGTTCTCCTCTGGGTCCCTCTGCCCCCTGGGGTCTCTTCCCTCCGGGATTCCTCTGACGCCGACCCCCCGGACCCTCCTGTCTCCTTGCGCCGGGCTTTGGGACCTGGCTCCCTCTCCTGGCTGCCTACTGCGTCACTTTCCTGTGCATTTGAACTTGGCGCGCGCGCCCAACCTTCCACTTTCCGTCTGATCGTTTCTTCGCTCCCCGATGGAGGTGTGGCCACTCCTGACTCGTGCCCTCCCTCCTGTTGTGAGCTGCCAGCGCTTGATCCCTGGCGCCCTTCCTCTTCCCTGCTCTCTGGCGGTGACGCTGGTCCCGATTTCCAACTGCTCCCCTCTGAGTCCCCTCTGGCTCTATCTTCCTGGGGTGTCCCCCTAGGCTCCCCCCTTGCCCTGGCCACTGGTGCTCCTTTCTGTGAATCTTCTGATTCACTGGAAAGACTCGGAGATCTCGGGTCGTCGTCATCACTCATCTTTTCTTCTGCCTCCTCCCCCTCGCTCTCTGTTTCCTCCCTTGCCCTTGCCTCTGCTCCTGAACCCCTGACAATTATGTATATGATTGGTTGCATTACTTTCAAGTAAATGAAATGTTTAAAAAAGACTTAAAAGAAAGGGGTTATGTAGAAAAAGAATCTAAATTTCAAATAGACATAATAAACAATTAATATAAAACTCGGTCAAAAATGTATAAGATATTGTTGGAATGGCATACGAAAGATGAAGAGGTTAAATCGGTAATGATACAGTGGGCCAAAGATTTTGGGTATAATATTCAATTTGATGAATGGGAAAAATTGTGGAAAGAGAATATAAAATTTACTGCATGCACGGCACTGAAAGAAAATGTTATGAAAATGTTTTACAGATGGTACATCACACCTGTAAAGTTAGCAAAGATGTATAAGACGTGTAACAAATGTTGGAAATGTAAAGAAAAAGAAGGGACGTTCTTTCATGTGTGGTGGGAATAAGAAAGTGAAAAGCTTTTGGGAAATGATATACAATAAAATGAAAAAACTGTTAAGATATACTTTTGCCAGTGGCGTAGCGTGGGGGGTGCAGGGGGGGCCGGCCGCACCGGCCGCAACATCTGGGGGTTAGGGTTAGGGGGCGCAAATCCACGGGTTAGGGGGCGCAAATTACTTGCCTTGCCCCGGGTGCTGACAACCCACGCTACGCCACTGACTTTTGCAAAAAAACCCGAGGCTTTTCTTTTAGAGATCTTAGGAAAGGACATAAGAAGAAAAGACTTTAAACTCTTTCAATATGCAGCAACGGCAGCCAGAATCTTGTTGGCCCAGAAATGGAAGCAAGAGGAAATACCGACGATAAAAGAATGGAGACTGAAATTGACAGATTATGCGGAATTGGACAAATTAACTGGGAAAATCAGATACACCAAAGACCAAAAGTTCATCGAAGACTGGGGAAAGTTCGTAGATTATCTGAAAAACGTATGCGGCGTGAACACAACTCTAGTGGGATTTCAAGGGGCACTGTAAAAATAGAGAAATATTGTTAATATGAAATAGTGGGGGAAGGGAGGTATAATGGCAATACGAAAGAAGGGAATGTGTAATTAAAGTTATAAATATGGATGATTATCAGAGACGCTGAAGGAAGTTAAAAAAAGGAGATAATTTGTTGTATTTTGGATAAAAATGTATAATTGCATGGAAAATCAATAAAATTTATTGTCAGGGGTTCAGGAGCAGAGGCAAGGGCAAGGGAGGAAACAGAGAGCGAGGGGGAGGAGGCAGAAGAAAAGATGAGTGATGACGACGACCCGAGATCTCCGAGTCTTTCCAGTGAATCAGAAGATTCACAGAAAGGAGCACCAGTGGCCAGGGCAAGGGGGGAGCCTAGGGGGACACCCCAGGAAGATAGAGCCAGAGGGGACTCAGAGGGGAGCAGTTGGAAATCGGGACCAGCGTCACCGCCAGAGAGCAGGGAAGAGGAAGGGCGCCAGGGATCAAGCGCTGGCAGCTCACAACAGGAGGGAGGGCACGAGTCAGGAGTGGCCACACCCCCATCGGGGAGCGAAGAAACGGTCAGACGGAAAGTGGAAGGTTGGGCGCGCGCGCCAAGTTCAAATGCACAGGAAAGTGACGCAGTAGGCAGCCAGGAGAGGGAGCCAGGTCCCAAAGCCCGGCGCAAGGAGACAGGAGGGTCCGGGGGGTCGGCGTCAGAGGAATCCCGGAGGGAAGAGACCCCGGGGGGCAGAGGGACCCAGAGGAGAACAGTCAGGCGGAAAAGGTGGAGCAGGGCTAGGATATTAAGTTGGTGCACAAGGGGCGGAGACTCAGACGGAGCTTCGCCGATCTAACCATAAGACGTAGAGTTGCACGCAGCAGCTTGAGAATGGAAACTGTAACTCAATAAAGACTTTTACTTAATGATCGCTGGCTAGCGTGATCCTCTGTGAGCTAGGATCGGGGAGCAACTCTGACATTTATTATAAAAAAAAACAAAAAAAACCTTATGCAAATAAAGCATTGCTTATTCTTCATCCACTGGTGTGCTTATTGGCTCCAGATCCAGAAATAACCCTGCCCTTGGCAGAACATATACAGTGCTTTTTTCGGGGGGGGGGGCACAGAGGAATGCATAAAACATTTTGTGAATGTACTTTTGTCCATTTACTGTATTTATTTTTCCCGGTTTGAACTAAAAAATGGCGATTTTCTTGAGTCAAAATGAGAGTACCCCCAATCATTTTTTTTAGAAAAGAAGCACTGCATATATACACACACATATACATATATCCGTTTTATTTTTATTTATTTACAAACGGACACCTATATCTAGGTATGTATATTCTTGTATATAAACTTCCGCGGCCCACCCTCCCCATCCCTGCGCCAAGGGGCACGAGAGGAAGGCCACTGGGGGAGAAAGGCAGGTGAGGGCGGGGCGGGGGGCAGGGCTGCCCCCTGGGGAGAGCGGGGTCGAGAGAGAGTGGGCGGGAGAAAGAGAGAGGGCCAGCCTGGCTCGGCACGTCTCTGCTGGCCCAACGTCGCAGCGCCTCTTCCGCCCGTTTCCCTCCCCTTCCTGTCAGCTTGCCTCTCCTCCGGTGGCACCTCCTTCCGGTACCCCTGCCCTCGCCCAAGATGGCGGCAGCACAGGCTCTTCCGCCCGTTTCCCTTCCTTTTCCTGTCCGCTTGCCTCTCCTCCGGTGGCACCTCCTTCCGGTACGCCTGCCCTCGCCCAAGATGGCGGCAGCACAGGCTCTTCCGCCCGTTTCCCTCCCCTTCCTGTCCTCTTGCCTCTCCTCCGGTGGCACCTCCTTCCGGGTACCACTGCCCTCGCCCAAGATGGCGGCAGCACATGCTCTTCCGCCCGTTTCCCTCCCCTTCCTGTCAGCTTGCCTCTCCTCCGGTGGCACCTCCTTCCGGGTACCACTGCCCTCTCCCAATATGGCGGCAGCACAGGCTTTTCCGCCCGTTTCCCTCCTTTTCCTGTCCTCTTGCCTCTCCTCCGGTGGCATCTCCTTCCGGTACCCCTGCCCTCGCCCAAGATGGCGGCAGCACAGGCTTTTCCGCCCGTTTCCCTCCCTTTCCTGTCCTCTTGCCTCTCCTCCGGTGGCACCTCTTTCCGGGTACCCCCTGCCCTCGCCCAAGATGGCGGCAGCACAGGCTTTTCCGCCCGTTTCTCTCCCCTTCTGTTTGCACCAGAATCACACTACCAAAGCAGAAAGGTCTTCTAAATTCCATCTACATAGGAAGAAGATGAAAACGCTCTGATTGGGCTTATTTCAAATAAGTGTTTTTGGGGTTACAATGCACATTCAACCAAAAATCGCAGAGCGAAATGTATGTTATCAGCCCAAATCAAGCATGGGTGTTTTGGTTCATCTCAATTGAAAGAGGGAGAAGAAGCTTGGATTGCACTCGGTTTTCATTCACCCACAAATAGAAAATCGAAGTATCATAAGCATAATCAACGCAAAACAGGTTGTTTTGGGTTCCGTCTACATAGAAAGAAGAATCTTGGATTTCGCTTAATAAAAAGTATTGTTCTTTGGTGTTAATGCACATTTACCCCAAAATGGCAAAGTGAATGTAATGCGACCAAAATAAAGAAACACCATTCCTCTTCCATATACTTCTTCCAGAAGACGAATAAGCTTCGAGAGGGCTTATTTGAATTTGCATGGTGTTTTTTGGGTTTGCACTAGAATCACACAACCAAAGCAAAAAGAATGCACATTCAACCAAAAATCGCAGAGTGAAATGTTTTTTATCAGCCAGAATCAACCATATAGGTGTTTAAGTTCATCTCAATAGAAAGAGAACGAATAAGCTTGGATTGCTCTTTCGGTGTTCATTCACCCACGAATAACAAAGCAAAGTGTGTGCATTAACACCAAAGAACACTACTTTTTAATAAGCGAAATCCAATATTATTCTTTTATGTAGATGGAAACCAAAACAACCTGTTTTGCGTTGTTTATGCTTATGACACTTTGCTTTGCAGCTTGTGGGTGAATGAACACCGAAAGAGCAATCCAAGCTTATTCGTTCTCTTTCTATTCAGATAAACATAAACACTTATGGTTGATTTGGGCTGATAACAAACATTTGGCTCTGTGGTTTTTTGTTGAATGTTCATTCTAACCCCAAAAACAGCTATTTGAAATAAGCCCAATCAGAGCGTGTTCATCTTCTTTCTACGTAGATGGAACGCAAAACACCTTATGTTTGGGGGTGATTCTGGTGCTCACCCAAAAAACACCATATAAATTCCAACTATCATTCTATGTTTCTATGAATTGAAATAAGCCCAATCGAAGCTTATTCGTCTTCTTTCTACGCATATGATTGCGGAAATATGGCGTTTTGTTATTTTGGTCTCATTACATACACTTTGCGATTTCTGGGTAAAAGTGCATTAATACCAAAGAACACGACTTTGAAATAAGCGAAATCCAAGATTCTTATTTCTATGTAGATGGAACCGAATACAACCTGTTTTGCTTTCTTTAGGCTTATTACACTTTGCTTTGTTATTTGTGGGTGAATGAACACCGAAAGAGCAATCCAAGCTTATTCGTTCTCTTTCTATTGAGATGAACTTAAACACCTATATGGTTGATTTTGGCTGATAAAAAACATTTCACTCTGCGATTTTTGGTTGAATGTGCATTCTTTTTGCTTTGGTTGTGTGATTCTAGTGCAAACCCAAAAAACACCATGCAAATTCAAATAAGCCCTCTCGAAGCTTATTCGTCTTCTGGAAGAAGTATATGGAAGAGGAATGGTGTTTCTTTATTTTGGTCGCATTACATTCACTTTGCCATTTGGGGGTAAATGTGCATTAACACCAAAGAACAATACTTTTTATTAAGCGAAATCCAAGATTCTTCTTTCTATGTAGACGGAACCCAAAACAACCTGTTTTGCGTTGATTATGCTTATGATACTTCGATTTTCTATTTGTGGGTGAATGAAAACCGAGTGCAATCCAAGCTTCTTCTCCCTCTTTCAATTGAGATGAACCAAAACACCCATGCTTGATTTGGGCTGATAACATACATTTCGCTCTGCGATTTTTGGTTGAATGTGCATTGTAACCCCAAAAACACTTATTTGAAATAAGCCCAATCAGAGCGTTTTCATCTTCTTCCTATGTAGATGGAATTTAGAAGACCTTTCTGCTTTGGTAGTGTGATTCTGGTGCAAACAGAAGGGGAGAGAAACGGGCGGAAAAGCCTGTGCTGCCGCCATCTTGGGCGAGGGCAGGGGGTACCCGGAAAGAGGTGCCACCGGAGGAGAGGCAAGAGGACAGGAAAGGGAGGGAAACGGGCGGAAAAGCCTGTGCTGCCGCCATCTTGGGCGAGGGCAGGGGTACCGGAAGGAGATGCCACCGGAGGAGAGGCAAGAGGACAGGAAAAGGAGGGAAACGGGCGGAAAAGCCTGTGCTGCCGCCATATTGGGAGAGGGCAGTGGTACCCGGAAGGAGGTGCCACCGGAGGAGAGGCAAGCTGACAGGAAGGGGAGGGAAACGGGCGGAAGAGCATGTGCTGCCGCCATCTTGGGCGAGGGCAGTGGTACCCGGAAGGAGGTGCCACCGGAGGAGAGGCAAGAGGACAGGAAGGGGAGGGAAACGGGCGGAAGAGCCTGTGCTGCCGCCATCTTGGGCGAGGGCAGGCGTACCGGAAGGAGGTGCCACCGGAGGAGAGGCAAGCGGACAGGAAAAGGAAGGGAAACGGGCGGAAGAGCCTGTGCTGCCGCCATCTTGGGCGAGGGCAGGGGTACCGGAAGGAGGTGCCACCGGAGGAGAGGCAAGCTGACAGGAAGGGGAGGGAAACGGGCGGAAGAGGCGCTGCGACGTTGGGCCAGCAGAGACGTGCCGAGCCAGGCTGGCCCTCTCTCTTTCTCCCGCCCACTCTCTCTCGACCCCGCTCTCCCCAGGGGGCAGCCCTGCCCCCCGCCCCGCCCTCACCTGCCTTTCTCCCCCAGTGGCCTTCCTCTCGTGCCCCTTGGCGCAGGGATGGGGAGGGTGGGCCGCGGAAGTTTATATACAAGAATATACATACCTAGATATAGGTGTCCGTTTGTAAATAAATAAAAATAAAACGGATATATGTATATGTGTGTGTATATATGCAGTGCTTCTTTTCTAAAAAAAATGATTGGGGGTACTCTCATTTTGACTCAAGAAAATCGCCATTTTTTAGTTCAAACCGGGAAAAATAAATACAGTAAATGGACAAAAGTACATTCACAAAATGTTTTATGCATTCCTCTGTGCCCCCCCCCCCCGAAAAAAGCACTGTATATGTTCTGCCAAGGGCAGGGTTATTTCTGGATCTGGAGCCAATAAGCACACCAGTGGATGAAGAATAAGCAATGCTTTATTTGCATAAGGTTTTTTTTGTTTTTTTTTATAATAAATGTCAGAGTTGCTCCCCGATCCTAGCTCACAGAGGATCACGCTAGCCAGCGATCATTAAGTAAAAGTCTTTATTGAGTTACAGTTTCCATTCTCAAGCTGCTGCGTGCAACTCTACGTCTTATGGTTAGATCGGCGAAGCTCCGTCTGAGTCTCCGCCCCTTGTGCACCAACTTAATATCCTAGCCCTGCTCCACCTTTTCCGCCTGACTGTTCTCCTCTGGGTCCCTCTGCCCCCCGGGGTCTCTTCCCTCCGGGATTCCTCTGACGCCGACCCCCCGGACCCTCCTGTCTCCTTGCGCCGGGCTTTGGGACCTGGCTCCCTCTCCTGGCTGCCTACTGCGTCACTTTCCTGTGCATTTGAACTTGGCGCGCGCGCCCAACCTTCCACTTTCCGTCTGACCGTTTCTTCGCTCCCCGATGGGGGTGTGGCCACTCCTGACTCGTGCCCTCCCTCCTGTTGTGAGCTGCCAGCGCTTGATCCCTGGCGCCCTTCCTCTTCCCTGCTCTCTGGCGGTGACGCTGGTCCCGATTTCCAACTGCTCCCCTCTGAGTCCCCTCTGGCTCTATCTTCCTGGGGTGTCCCCCTAGGCTCCCCCCTTGCCCTGGCCACTGGTGCTCCTTTCTGTGAATCTTCTGATTCACTGGAAAGACTCGGAGATCTCGGGTCGTCGTCATCACTCATCTTTTCTTCTGCCTCCTCCCCCTCGCTCTCTGTTTCCTCCCTTGCCCTTGCCTCTGCTCCTGAACCCCTGACAATAAATTTTATTGATTTTCCATGCAATTATACATTTTTATCCAAAATACAACAAATTATCTCCTTTTTTTAACTTCCTTCAGCGTCTCTGATAATCATCCATATTTATAACTTTAATTACACATTCCCTTCTTTCGTATTGCCATTATACCTCCCTTCCCCCACTATTTCATATTAACAATATTTCTCTATTTTTACAGTGCCCCTTGAAATCCCACTAGAGTTGTGTTCACGCCGCATACGTTTTTCAGATAATCTACGAACTTTCCCCAGTCTTCGATGAACTTTTGGTCTTTGGTGTATCTGATTTTCCCAGTTAATTTGTCCAATTCCGCATAATCTGTCAATTTCAGTCTCCATTCTTTTATCGTCGGTATTTCCTCTTGCTTCCATTTCTGGGCCAACAAGATTCTGGCTGCCGTTGCTGCATATTGAAAGAGTTTAAAGTCTTTTCTTCTTATGTCCTTTCCTAAGATCTCTAAAAGAAAAGCCTCGGGTTTTTTTGCAAAAGTCAGTGGCGTAGCGTGGGTTGTCAGCACCCGGGGCAAGGCAAGTAATTTGCGCCCCCTAACCCGTGGATTTGCGCCCCCTAACCCTAACCCCCAGATGTTGCGGCCGGTGCGGCCGGCCCCCCCTGCACCCCCCACGCTACGCCACTGGCAAAAGTATATCTTAACAGTTTTTTCATTTTATTGTATATCATTTCCCAAAAGCTTTTCACTTTCTTATTCCCACCTGTCAGGGCTGCCACTCAGTCCCAGCTCACATAGGACCACGTTAGCCAGCGTTCAGGTTAAAAGAGTCTTTATTGGATTACAGCTTCCATTTCCAAACTGCGATATGCAGCCCTACTTCTTCTAGGTCAGACCGGCGAAGACCCGTCTGAGTCTCCGCCTCTAGCACACCAGCTTAATACCCTAGCCTTGCTCCACCTCCTGCGCCTTTCCCTCCGTCTCTGGGTCCTTCTGCCCCCCGGGGTCTCCTTTTTCCTACTCTCTTCTGACGCGGACCCCCCTGACCCTTCCGCCTCCTTGTGGCGGGCTTTGGGACCTGGTTCACTCTCTGGGCTGCTTACTGCGCCAGCTTCCGCTACATTTGAACTTGGCGCGCGCGCCCAACTCTCAACCTTCCTCTTGATCGTTTCGTCGCTCCCCGAGGTGGGCGTGACTACTCCTGACTCATGCCCTCCCTCCTTCTGAAAGCCTCCGGAACCCGATATCTGGTCCCCTATCTCCCCGCTGTTCCCGTCTGGGTACGTGGGTCCCGATCTCCAACTGCTGCTCTCTGATTCCTCTCTGGACCCTTCTTCCTGGGGTGTCCCCCTGCTTTCCCCCCTTGCTCTGACTGCTGGCGCTCCCTTCTGGGAATCCTCGGACTCACTGGATAAGCTCGGCGATCTCGGTTCGTCATCCCCACTCATCTTTCCTTTGTATTCCTCCCCCTCGCTCTCTGTCTCCTCCCTTCTCTGCGTCTCTGCTTCTGAACCCCTGACATCCATCCCCCCCTCGAAGCCCCCCCTTCCCCCCTCCCCACTTTCAAGGGTGGTTGCAGGGTGCTCCATCATCACAGGAGTGAATGCCGGATACAGTTCGCTCCTCGTTGCTGGCCGCCAACTGAAGACCTCCGAGTCTTCCTCCTCGCGTTCATCAACTGTGAGCTGCTCCGCCTTCATTTCAGTGCCGCCGTGCTCGAAACCGAGATCCTCCCCGCACACGTCCATGTCAGTCTCTGCGTCGGTCGCTTGACCTGGCATCTCCAGCCACCTCCGGCGCCACTGCTCCTCTGGCCGATCGTCCCACCAATACGAGGTGTCGGACGCCGAACCCTCCGGTGACCCCTCTGGGGAATGTGTGCGCTGTGCGGGCTCCCCGTCCGAGTCGAAGCCATGGAACGTGCTGGAGGAAAGTGTGGGCGTGAACAACCAGTCGTCGAAGAAGCCTGCTGGCATGGGTCTGTGTGGGAAAAGGGCATGAAACTCGTCCTTGAGCAGGGGTTCCTCCAAAGCATAGTCTGGCACCCAGCTATTAGCACTGGCCCGGGTGCCCTCTCTGGCTAGGAGGTATTCCACTCCGTCTTCCCCCCATCTGGAGTCCAAAATCTCTGTGACTTCGTTGATGGGGTCCTGCTGTGGCAATCTTCCCGCCTCCGACCGCTCCTGAGACGGACTCGGTGCTGTTCCTGGTTCCTGGAACCTGTGAGGTGTCCTGTAGGGAGTGAGCACCGACCTGTGGAACACCGGATGCATCCTGGAACCCTCCGGGAGCACCAGCCTGAAAGCTACTGGGTTGATCTGCGCTTCGACTTGGTATGGACCGAGTTGCTTGTGCCCCAACTTCTTTTTGGCTAACGATCTGGTCGGCACTGCGTGGGCTGCCAACCAGACCCAGTCTCCCACTCGGATCTCTTCGCCAACCCGCCTGTGCTTGTCCGCTTGCACCTTGTATGCGTGCTTCGCTAGCTCCAGCTGCCGTCGGAGTTGATCGTGGACCTCCTGCAACTCAGACGCGAAAGCGTCCGCCGTCTGCGGTTCCCCTTCCCCCACTCTGTCCAGTCCCGGGAAGGTTCTGGGATTCCTCCCATTGTTGGCGAAGAACGGTGTCACCCCTGTGGACACGTGCTTCGTGTTGTTGTAGGCGAACTCGGCGAGCGGCAGGTAATCCACCCACGTCGCAGGCTGTTGATTGGCATAGCATCTCAGGTACTGCTGCATGATGGCATTGACCCTCTCCGCTTGCCCGTTGGTCTGCGGGTGTCTCGCTGATGTCAGGTTGATTTTGACGTTCAGGAAGCCCATCAGCTTCTGCCAGAAATTCGAGATGAACTGGCGACCGCGGTCGGACAGTATAGACCGCGGCAGCCCGTGCACTTTGAACACGTGATCTATGAACAGTTTGGCTGTTTGTTCTGCCGTGGCCACCTTCGCACACGGTATGAAGTGTGCCATCTTGGTGAACAAGTCCACCACCACTAGTACAGCCGTCTTGCCTCTCGAGCTGGGTAGATCCGTGACAAAGTCCAGGGCCACCCTCTCCCACGGTTCAAACGGCGTTTGCAGCGGTTCGAGCAGTCCCGCCGGTGGTTTGTGCACCGGCTTGGCCCTCTGGCAGGTGTCGCACCTCGCGACGTAGTCCGCGACTTCCCCTCTCAGTCTGGGCCACCAAAAGTCCCTTGCGACTAATTCCACCGTTTTTTCCGTGCCAAAGTGCCCGGCCGTGGGTGCGTCGTGCAACTGCTGCAGTACCTTGGCGCGAAGTTCATCTCCAGGCACGTAGATGGCCCCTTTACGTAAGAGCAAGCCGTCCCGTATCTGGAACTCGTCGCTCTTCGCCGTGCCCTTGTGCACCTCGGCCATCTTCGCCTGCGCGAATGAGTCGTCCTGCAACGCCCGCCGCACCGCCTCCAGGTCTACTGTGGCTGAAGCGCACGCCCACGCTGTTGGCGCGAAGATGTGCATGGCTGCCGCTGGCGTCGCCTCTTCGAGGTATTGCGGTTTTCGGGACAGTGCATCCGCCATGATGTTGGTGTCGCCTGGGACGTACTCTATTCGGAAATCGAAGTCAGCAAAGAACTCCGCCCAACGTATCTGCCTCTGGTTCAGGAACTTCGCCGTGCGCCAGTGCTCCAGATTCTTGTGGTCCGTGCAGACCTGCACCGTGTGCTTGGCGCCGATCAGGAAGTGCCTCCATGCTTTGAATGCTGCATGAATGGCAAGCAACTCCCTGTCCCAGATGGTGTAGTTCTGCTCCGACTTGCTGAGCTTTCTGGAGTAGAACGCTCCCGGTCTCCAGACCCCCTGTGGGTCCCTCTGCAGCAGGACAGCTCCCACTGCTCTATCGGACGCGTCTGTCTCTACCCGCATCGGTCTGCTGGGGTCGATATGCAGCAGTTGCTCTTCCGACGCGAAGAGACGCTTGAGTGCCTGAAAGGACTGCTCTGCCTGCTCCGTCCAGATGAATTTCTTTTTCTTGGAGCTTAGCGTGTCCGTAATAGCCACCGTCTGCATCGCGAACCCTTTGATAAACTTGCGATAGAAGTTGGCGAAGCCGACAAACCGCTGGACCTCCTTCCGGTTGCGCGGGCTCTTCCAATCCAACACCGCTCGCACCTTGGCGCTGTCCATGGCTAGCCCCTTGTCCGACAACTTGTAACCCAAGAAATCCACCTCCGTCGTGTCGAACTGGCACTTCTCCAGTTTGGCGTACAGTCTATGCTGCTGCAACCTCTCCAGCACCTCCCGAACGTCTTGGTCATGCGCTTGCTGCGACTCGGAGAATATCAGGATGTCATCCAGAAATCAGACGCACTTCTTGTAGAGGAGTCCCGCCAACACATGATGCATGAAAGCTTGAAAACAGTGAGAACCGTTTTGCAATCCAAACGGCATCACTCTGTACTCGTAGGTGCCCAGAGGCGTGAACATGGCTGTCTTCCACTCATCGCCCTCCCTCATGCGGATGAGATTGTACGCCCCTCGCAGGTCCAACTTGGTAAACACGCGTCCCTTGCGCACCGTCGCCAGTAGGTCGTCAATCCTGGGCATGGGGAAATCAGAGGGCTTGGTCATCTTGTTCAAGAGGCGAAAATCCACCACCAGCCTCTTTTGGGGCGTGTCCTTCTTCTTCACAAAGAAAACAGGACTGCCCCCTACTGCCCTGGACTCCCGGATGAAACCGCGCTCCAAATTGTGATCTATGAACTGTTTGAGTTCCTGTAGTTCATCCTCAGACATGGAATACAGCCTCCCCTTCGGTAGCGTCGCCCCTGGTAGGAGGTCAATCTTGCAGTCATATTGCCTGTGCGGTGGTAACTTGTCTGCCTCCTTCTCGCAGAAGACCTCCAGAAAGTCTGCGTATTTGTGGGGGACTGCTTGCAACGTTCCCAACTGCAGTTGTGATTCCTCCTCCTCTCCCTCCTGTCCGGGCAGGATGCAGTGTTCTGCGCAGTAAGAGGAGCCGAAGATCAGCTGTCGCTGGTACCAAGCCAGTGTCGGACTGTGCCTGTCCAGCCAACTCATGCCCAACACAATGGGTGTGTCCGACAGTCGTGTGACGTTAAAACTGATGACTTCCCTGTGGTTGCCAAGGCGCATCACCATTGGCGGCGTTTGCTTCACCACCTGCGCCCCCAGCAACTCTCTGCCATCCACTGTGACGACTTGCAGGGGCAGAGTGGCCGGCAATAGCTGTATAGCGTGCTGCTCCACAAAATCCTGTGCTATAAAGTCTGCGTTGCTTCCAGAATCCACAGAAAGCGGGACTTCGATAGTGACGCCATCGGGCAGCTGGAGAGATGCTGTGAGTTGCACTACTGGTTTGGGTGGGAGGGGGTCTGTGGGTTGCAAGATCGCTGGGGACTGCTTCAGTGATGCGTCTGGCTGGGCCCCAGTGCCTCTGTCTCCAGCCAGACATCGTCGTTTCCCTGCTGGTGTTCGCTGTGTTGCGTGGCCGCTTTCACCGTTGCGGAGGCTGCAGTGTGCTTGGAGCTCCTCTGGGGACACTCTTTCGCCAAGTGTTGAGAGCTGTCGCATATATAACACTTCCTGGTCCCTCTAGGAGGTTTAGTCTTGACTGCCGCCGGTGCAGGGGCTCTGGTAGCTGACTGAGCCCTGGCTCCTCCCACCTCCATAGGTTCCACTCCCCCTCCTGGCGGAGGTGTAGATTGCGCACGCGTAGCGTCCCTGGGAACGAAAGAGAAACTTCTCGCCGCTTCGCGCCCTCCACGTCCTTCGTCTCTGCACCACGGACGTTCTTCCAGCCTCACCCCCACAGTCAGCGCCCTTTGGACCACCTCCTGCGTGCTCCGGGGCCTCTCCCCCCTCGCAATCTCGTCTTTAACAGCACTGCTTAATCCCTCCCAGAAGAGGTCTCTGACTGGGGGCGAATCCCGGTCCCATTCCATGGCACTGACCAGCGCAAAAAAGCGGGCGTGATACTGGCGTACGCTCGCCCTCCCTTGTTTCAGTCCATGAATCTCCCGTCGGGCAAGATCCACGTCAATGGTAGATAAAAAGCACGCATCCATCGCTTTGATAAAGGCATCTGCATTCTGAAGCGCCGGATCTTTATCCCTCCACAAATTGCGTAGCCACGCTTTAGCATCCCCATGCAAATGGGATAGTATAAACCCCACTTTCTCTTCCTCATCCCTAAAGTCTTTCGCCAGCAGTTGCAGTGCGCACATTACGTCTGCTCGAAAATTGGGGTACTGTTGTAAATTCCCATCGAAGTGAGCCACAAGCCCTCCTGCTCTCCGTGCCAACCCAACCCCCTCCGGTCTGGGTCCTGGCTGCCCATGCTTAACCAATGCTTCAAACCTGGCGTGGAGATCTCTGTAGGCGGCTGCCGCATCCTCCTCCCTTTTCTTGGATGCCTGTACCTCCGCGTTCAATTGGGTCACTGCCTGTTGCAGCGCTAAAATTTTCTCTGCTTCCGTCATCTCTGCCAACCGTTGTGAGCTCGCTCCCAAACACCAATTTCCTCCTCTCGCTGCTTCTGCCTCCGCTGCGAGGTATCAGGTGTCCGAAGCTTAAATGAGACGGGTCTTACTGTCAGGGCTGCCACTCAGTCCCAGCTCACATAGGACCACGTTAGCCAGCGTTCAGGTTAAAAGAGTCTTTATTGGATTACAGCTTCCATTTCCAAACTGCGATATGCAGCCCTACTTCTTCTAGGTCAGACCGGCGAAGACCCGTCTGAGTCTCCGCCTCTAGCACACCAGCTTAATACCCTAGCCTTGCTCCACCTCCTGCGCCTTTCCCTCCGTCTCTGGGTCCTTCTGCCCCCCGGGGTCTCCTTTTTCCTACTCTCTTCTGACGCGGACCCCCCTGACCCTTCCGCCTCCTTGCGGCGGGCTTTGGGACCTGGTTCACTCTCTGGGCTGCTTACTGCGCCAGCTTCCGCTACATTTGAACTTGGCGCGCGCGCCCAACTCTCAACCTTCCTCTTGATCGTTTCGTCGCTCCCCGAGGTGGGCGTGACTACTCCTGACTCATGCCCTCCCTCCTTCTGAAAGCCTCCGGAACCCGATATCTGGTCCCCTATCTCCCCGCTGTTCCCGTCTGGGTACGTGGGTCCCGATCTCCAACTGCTGCTCTCTGATTCCTCTCTGGACCCTTCTTCCTGGGGTGTCCCCCTGCTTTCCCCCCTTGCTCTGACTGCTGGCGCTCCCTTCTGGGAATCCTCGGACTCACTGGATAAGCTCGGCGATCTCGGTTCGTCATCCCCACTCATCTTTCCTTCGTATTCCTCCCCCTCGCTCTCTGTCTCCTCCCTTCTCTGCGTCTCTGCTTCTGAACCCCTGACACCACCACACATGAAAGAACGTCCCTTCTTTTTCTTTACATTTCCAACATTTGTTACACGTCTTATACATCTTTGCTAACTTTACAGGTGTGATGTACCATCTGTAAAACATTTTCATAACATTTTCTTTCAGTGCCGTGCATGCAGTAAATTTTATATTCTCTTTCCACAATTTTTCCCATTCATCAAATTGAATATTATACCCAAAATCTTTGGCCCACTGTATCATTACCGATTTAACCTCTTCATCTTTCGTATGCCATTCCAACAATATCTTATACATTTTTGACCGAGTTTTATATTAATTGTTTATTATGTCTATTTGAAATTTAGATTCTTTTTCTACATAACCCCTTTCTTTTAAGTCTTTTTTAAACATTTCATTTACTTGAAAGTAATGCAACCAATCATATACATAATTGTCAGGGGTTCAGGAGCAGAGGCAAGGGCAAGGGAGGAAACAGAGAGTGAGGGGGAGGAGGCAGAAGAAAAGATGAGTGATGACGACGACCCGAGATCTCCGAGTCTTTCCAGTGAATCAGAAGATTCACAGAAAGGAGCACCAGTGGCCAGGGCAAGGGGGGAGCCTAGGGGGACACCCCAGGAAGATAGAGCCAGAGGGGACTCAGAGGGGAGCAGTTGGAAATCGGGACCAGCGTCACCGCCAGAGAGCAGGGAAGAGGAAGGGCGCCAGGGATCAAGCGCTGGCAGCTCACAACAGGAGGGAGGGCACGAGTCAGGAGTGGCCACACCTCCATCGGGGAGCGAAGAAACGGTCAGACGGAAAGTGGAAGGTTGGGCGCGCGCGCCAAGTTCAAATGCACAGGAAAGTGACGCAGTAGGCAGCCAGGAGAGGGAGCCAGGTCCCAAAGCCCGGCGCAAGGAGACAGGAGGGTCCGGGGGGTCGGCGTCAGAGGAATCCCGGAGGGAAGAGACCCCGGGGGGCAGAGGGACCCAGAGGAGAACAGTCAGGCGGAAAAGGTGGAGCAGGGCTAGGATATTAAGTTGGTGCACAAGGGGCGGAGACTCAGACGGAGCTTTGCCGATCTAACCATAAGACGTAGAGTTGCACGCAGCAGCTTGAGAATGGAAACTGTAACTCAATAAAGACTTTTACTTAATGATCGCTGGCTAGCGTGATCCTCTGTGAGCTAGGATCTGGAAGCAGCTCTGACAGTAAGCTCCGTCCCCCGTTGTGGGCATCTACAGCCTCCGGACAGAGGAGAAGGAGGGTGGCTGCGACTCAGCTCACGAACGGCAGACAATATGACGGCAGAACAGCAGATAGCGGAACTCAGAGAAGCAGTGTCACGACTGAATGCCGAGGCTCTTGCATCCAGGAAGAGAGAGGAGGACGCAGCTGCCGCCTACAGGGATCTCCAGGTCAGGTTGGAAGTGCTTACGAAGCAAGGGCAACTGACCCCCAAACCGGAGGGGATTGGGTTGGGGAGACGAACAGGCGGTCTGGTCTCTCACTTCGATGGGAATCTGCAACAGTACCCCAACTTTAGAGCAGATGTAATGTGTGCACTGCAACTGCTGAACAAAGACTTTAGAGATGAGCAAGAGAAAGTGGGATTCATCATGTCCCATTTGCATGGAGATGCTAAAGCATGGCTGCGCAATTTGTGGAGGGATAAGGATCCGGCGCTCCAAAATGCGGATGCCTTTATTAAAGCGATGGATGGGTGCTTTTTATCAAGCATTGACGTGGATCTTGCTCGGCAGCAGATACATGGACTGAAGCAAGGGAGGGCCAGCGTAAGGCAGTACCATGCCCGCTTTTTCGCTTTGGTCAGTGCCCTGGAATGGGACAGAGATTCGCCTCCGGTAAGAGACCTGTTTTGGGAGGGATTGCACGGCTCGGTTAAAGATAAAATTGCGAGGGGGGAGAGACCCCGGACCACGCAGGAGATCGTTCAGAGGGCGCTGGCGGTGGGGGTGCGGCTGGAAGAACGTCCGTGGAGCAGGGACGAAGGGCGTGGAGGGCGCGAACCAGCCAGGGGCTCCTCCTTCCTTCCCAGAGAAGCAGCGCGTGCGCAATCCACGCCTCCGCCAGGAGGAGGGGCGGAACCTATGGAGGTTGGAAGTGCAAGGGCTCAGCAGCCAGAGCCCTAGCACCGGCAACAGTGAAAGCGAAGCCTCCTAGAGGGAACAGGAAGTGTTATATCTGCGATGATCCACAGCATATGGCGAAAGAGTGTCCCCGGAGGCTCCACAAGCACACTGCAGCCTCAGCAATGGTAACTGCAGCAACGCAGCAAGGAGGACCACAGCAGGGAAACGACGGAGTCTGGCTGGAGGAAGAGGCACTGGGGCCCAGCCAGACGTGTCAGTGAAGCAGTCCCCAGAGATTTTACAGCCCATGGACCCCCTCCCGCCCAACCAGTAGTGAGGCTCACCGCATCGCTCCAGCTGCCCACTGGAATCACCATGGACGTGCCAATCACCATTGACTCAGGAAGCAATGCGGACTTTATAGGGCAGGACTTTGTCGACCGGCACGCTATACAGTTGCTGCCTGCCACGCTGCCCCTGCAGGTTGTCACGGTGGATGGCAGGGAGCTGCTAGGGGGGCAAGTGGTGAAGCAGACGCCACCAATGGTGATGCGACTTGGGAATCACAGGGAAGTCATCAGCTTCAACGTCACTCAACTATCGGACACGCCCATTGTATTGGGCATGAGTTGGCTGGACAAGCACAGCCCAACGCTGGCTTGGTACCAGAGGCAGCTGACCTTCGGCTCTTCCTTTTGTGCTGAACACTGCATCGTGCCCCGGCAGGAAGGAGAGGAAGAGGAGTCACAGCTGCAGCTAGGCACGCTGCAAGCGGTTCCCCACAAGTACGCAGAATTTTTGGAGGTTTTCTGCGAGAAGGAGGCGGACAGGCTACCCCCCCACAGACCATATGACTGCAAAATTGACCTGCTGCCGGGGGCGGCGCTGCCCAAAGGGAAGCTTTATTCCACTTCTGAGGACGAACTGCAGGAACTCAAAGAGTTCATAGATCATAATTTGGAGCGCGGTTTCATCCGAGAGTCCAAGGCAGCGGGGGGCAGTCCTGTATTCTTTGTTAAGAAGCGGGACACGGCCCAAAAAAGGCTTGTAGTGGACTATCGCATCTTAAACAGTGTGACCAAGCCATCGGACTTCCCCATGCCCCGAATCGACGACCTCCTCGCAAAGGTACGGAAGGGCAGCGTGTTCACCAAGTTGGACCTGCGAGGGGCGTACAACCTCATTCGCATGCGGGAAGGAGATGAGTGGAAGACAGCCATGTTCACGCCCCTGGGCACCTACGAATATAGAGTTATGCCTTTTGGATTGCAAAATGGCTCCCACGTGTTTCAAGCGTTCATGCATCACGTGTTGGCGGGGCTCCTCTACAAGACGTGCGTCTGTTTCTTGGATGACATCCTAATCTTTTCGGAATCGCAGCAGGAGCATGACAGACACGTCAAGGAAGTGCTGAGCAGGGTACAGCAGCATAGGCTTTACGCCAAGCTGGAGAAGTGCCAGTTCGACGTGACGGAGGTGGATTTCCTGGGCTACAAGTTGTCTGACAAGGGGCTCACCATGGACAGCGCCAAGGTTCGAGCAGTGTTGGATTGGAAAAGCCCACGCAACCGGAAGGAGGTCCAACGGTTTGTCGGCTTCGCGAACTTCTATCGCAAGTTTATCAAAGGCTTTGCTATGCAGACGGCGGCCATCACGGACACGCTCAGCTCCAAGAAAAAGAAGTTCATCTGGACAGAGCAGGCGGAGCAGTCCTTTCAGGCACTCAAGCGGCTCTTCGCGTCGGAAGAGCAGCTGCTTCATGTCAACCCCAGCAGGCCGATGAGGGTGGAGACAGACGCTTCGGACAGAGCCGTGGGAGCAGTCCTGCTGCAGAAAGACCCGCAGGGGGTTTGGAGGCCGGGAGCGTTTTACTCCAGGAAGCTCAGCAAGTCCGAACAGAACTACACCATCTGGGACAGGGAGTTGCTGGCCATTCATGCAGCGTTCAAAGCGTGGAGGCACTTCCTGATCGGCGCCAAGCACACGGTGCAGGTCTGCACGGACCACAAGAATCTGGAGCACTGGCGCACGGCACAGTTCCTGAACCAGAGGCAGATACGTTGGGCTGAGTTCTTTGCGAACTTCGACTTCCGAATAGAGTATGTCCCGGGGGACACCAACATCATGGCGGATGCTCTCTCCCGTAAGCCGCAGTATCTGGAGGAGGCAACGCCAGCGGCCGCCATGCACATCTTCGCACCAACAGTGTGGGCGTGCGCTGCGGCAACAGTTGACCTGGAGGCGGTGCGACGAGCGTTGCAGGATGACTCCTTCGCGCAAGCAAAGATGGCAGAGGTGCACAGGGGCACGGCAGCGACCGATGAGTTCCAGCTGCGAGATGGATTGCTCATCCGTAAAGGGGCCATCTACGTGCCGGGAGACGAACTTCGCGCTAAGGTACTGCAGCAGCTGCACGACGCGCCCACTGCCGGGCACTTTGGCAAGGAGAAGACGGTGGAATTAGTCGCCAGAGACTTCTGGTGGCCCGGAATGAGAGGGGAAGTCGCGGACTACGTGGCGAGGTGTGACACCTGCCAGAGGGCCAAACCAGTGCACAGACCGCCGGCCGGACTGTTGGAACCGCTGCAAACTCCGTTCGAACCATGGGAGAGAGTGGCCCTGGACTTTGTCACGGATCTGCCCAGCTCGAGGGGCAAGACGGCCGTGCTGGTGGTGGTGGACTTGTTCTCCAAGATGGCACATTTCATTCCGTGTGCTAAGGTGGCCACGGCGGAACAAACCGCCAAACTGTTCATAGATCACGTGTTCAAGGTTCACGGTCTGCCGCGGTCTATTCTGTCCGACCGAGGGCGACAGTTCATCTCGAATTTCTGGCAGAAGCTGATGGGCTTCCTGAACGTCAAGATCAACCTGGCGTCGGCTAGACACCCGCAGACCAACGGGCAAGCGGAGCGGGTCAATGCCATCATGCAGCAGTACCTGAGATGTTATTCGAATCAACAGCCTGCGACGTGGGTGGATTACCTGCCTCTCGCCGAGTTCGCCTACAACAACACGAAGCACGTGTCCACGGGGGTCACGCCGTTCTTCGCCAACAACGGGAGGCACCCCAGAACCTTCCCAGGACTGGAAAGAATGGGGGAGGGGGAGCCGCAGACAGCAGATGCGTTCGCATCAGAGTTGCAGGAGGTCCACGATCAGCTGCGGCGGCACCTGGAGCTGGCCAAACACGCATACAAGGTACAAGCGGACAAACACAGAAGGGTTGGCGAAGAGATCCATGTGGGAGACTGGGTCTGGTTAGCAGCCCACGCAGTGCCGGCCAGGTCGTTGGCGAAGAAGAAACTAGGGCATAAGCAACTGGGGCCCTACCAAGTCGAAGAGCAGGTCAACCCGGTGGCTTTCAGGCTGGCGCTTCCGGAGGGTTCCAGGATGCATCCGGTGTTCCACAGATCGGTGCTCACTCCCTACAAGGCACCTCACAGGTTTCAGGAACCAGGAACGGCACCGAGTCCGCTCAGAGAGAGAACCGGGTAAGCGGGAGTGGCACAGGAGGAGCGCATCAACGAAGTCACGGAGATTTTGGACTCCAGATGGGGGGAAGAGGGGGTGGAATACCTTCTCGCCAAGGAGGGCACCCCGGCCAGTGCCAACAGCTGGGTGCCGGGCTACGCTTTAGACGAACCTCTGCTCAAAGAAGAGTTTCATGCCCTCTTCCCACATAGGCCAATGCCAGCAGACTTTTTCGACGACTGGCTTTTCACGCCCACGCTTTCAGCCAGCACGTTCCGGGGGTTCGACTCGGACGAGGAACCGACACGAGACGCCCGTTCCCCGGAGGGGTCACCCTCGGGATCTGCTTCAGAACCCTCGTATTGGTGGGATGATCGACCAGAGGAGCAGTTCCGCAGAAAGTGGCTGGAGGGTCCAGGACGAGCAACGTCTCCAGAAGGATGCGAGGGAGAGACGGACATGGACGTTTTCGGGGACGACCCGGGTTTCGAGCACGGCAGCACAGAGATGGAAGCGGAGGTGACCGTCGTCGACGAGAGAAGGGAGGAAGAACCGGAAGACTTCAGATGAGGGCCGCCACGGGAAGCGAACTGTATCCGACATTCGTCCCCCTGACACAGCAGCACCCAGCTCCCGCACCGGAAGGAGGGGAGGGGGGAAGAGGGGGCTTCGAGGGGGGGATGGATGTCAGGGGTTCAGGAGCAGAGGCAAGGGCAAGGGAGGAAACAGAGAGCGAGGGGGAGGAGGCAGAAGAAAAGATGAGTGATGACGACGACCCGAGATCTCCGAGTCTTTCCAGTGAATCAGAAGATTCACAGAAAGGAGCACCAGTGGCCAGGGCAAGGGGGGAGCCTAGGGGGACACCCCAGGAAGATAGAGCCAGAGGGGACTCAGAGGGGAGCAGTTGGAAATCGGGACCAGCGTCACCGCCAGAGAGCAGGGAAGAGGAAGGGCGCCAGGGATCAAGCGCTGGCAGCTCACAACAGGAGGGAGGGCACGAGTCAGGAGTGGCCACACCTCCATCGGGGAGCGAAGAATCGGTCAGACGGAAAGTGGAAGGTTGGGCGCGCGCGCCAAGTTCAAATGCACAGGAAAGTGACGCAGTAGGCAGCCAGGAGAGGGAGCCAGGTCCCAAAGCCCGGCGCAAGGAGACAGGAGGGTCCGGGGGGTCGGCGTCAGAGGAATCCCGGAGGGAAGAGACCCCGGGGGGCAGAGGGACCCAGAGGAGAACAGTCAGGCGGAAAAGGTGGAGCAGGGCTAGGATATTAAGTTGGTGCACAAGGGGCGGAGACTCAGACGGAGCTTCGCCGATCTAACCATAAGACGTAGAGTTGCACGCAGCAGCTTGAGAATGGAAACTGTAACTCAATAAAGACTTTTACTTAATGATCGCTGGCTAGCGTGATCCTCTGTGAGCTAGGATCTGGAAGCAGCTCTGACAATAATCTTTCACTTGTTCAAATGGTTTCAATTTCCATTTTCCTCCTTCTTTAATTACCAATTCACCATATGTACTCCAATTACCTCTCATATTAATTTTCTTAACACTCATTACCTCCAGCGGAGATAGCCAATAAGGGACTTTTGGCTCCAATATATTTTTGTATCTATCCCATACTTCTATTAAAGAACTCCTGAAAATGTGGTTTCCCGCTCAGGCGTGTGCGATTTTGAATATGACACCTGAAGCTGGAGGATGCCTGTCACGGGCTGCCTCTGGTCTCAGCTCACAAAAGACCAACGCCAAGTTCTTCTTATATACAAGGATGTTTATTGCAGTTCATTATTGGTTCCACAACCGAGGCGTGCAGCCCCGAGTGTCTAACGTCAGACATTTGAAGTCCCCTCTGACTCGGTCCCGCCCCTGCACCAACTTATGAGGCTTGTGCTAGACCACCGCTTCCTGTCTTTCCTTTTCCGCAGGGTCTTTCTGCCCCCCTGGGTTCCTTCCCTCCTGCTCTCTCCCGAAGCGGATTCCTGAGATGCCTCTTCCCCCCTCCTTCGTGCTTTGGGGCTGGGCTCCTCCTCCGGGCTTTCTCCATTTCCGCGCGCCTCCACATTTGAACTTGGCGCGCGCTCGCTACCCCTGACCTTCCTTTTGACACTGACACTACTCCCTGTACTACTCTCCCCCTCTTCCGGCAGGACGTTCTCCCCAGATCTCCTTCCCCTGTCTCTTTCCTGCTCCGCTCCGTGTGTCACACTGGGCACCCCCCTCTCTTCCCTTCGTTCCTGCTGGGAAGCCGGCCCCGATCTCCCACTCCCGCTCGGGGTTTCCCTGCTGCTTCCCTGCTCCTGGCAGGTCCCCCCTGTGACCCCCCTTGTCCTGACTAGGGGCGCCCCCTCCTGAGAATCCTCCGATTCACTTGAGAGACTCATGAAAGATCTCAAGTCATTGTCATCCTCTTCCTCACTGTCCTGGGATTCTTCCTCGTCGCTCCCCGTCTCCTCCCTCACCTGTGCCTCTGTCTCTGAACCCCTGACATCCATCCCCCCTCGAAGCCCCCCTTCCCCCCTCCCGCTGCTCGGGCGCAGGTTCCGGGGGCTCCGTCGTTGCGGAGGTCGCTGCCGGACACAGGTCGTCGACGTCGATCTCCTCTGCTTCCAGTTCATTGTTTGTGTACTCGAACCCATTGTCCTCTCCCAACATGTTCACGTCCTCCCCTCCCCCTGTTGCCTGGGTGGGGTCTGCTTGCCAAGGACCCACCCGCCACCTCATGCGCCAGTCCTCTTCTGGTTGGTCGTCCCACCAGTAAGAAGGGTCGGTGTCCACCCCCGAACACGATCCCCTTGGAGGGCTCGACTCTGGCGTCGTCTCCTCTGCGGAGGAGAACCCTCGGAAGGTGCTGGCGGAAAGTGTGGGCGTAAAAAGCCAATCGTCGAAAAACTGTGCTGGCATGGGCCTGTGTGGGAAAAGGGCATGGAACTCGTCCTTGAGGAGGGGTTCGTCCAAAGCGTAGTCTGGCACCCAACTGTTGGTGCTGGCCAGGGCGCCCTCCCTGGCGAGAAAATATTCTACTCCCTCTTCCCCCCATCTTGAGTCCAGAATCTCTGTGACCTCGTTGACTGGTTCGTCCTTAGGTGACCTCCCCCTCTTGGGCGACTCCCTGCTTGGTTCAGGTGCCGTCCCTGACTCCTGAAATCTGTGTGGGGCCTTGTAGGGGGTGAGCATCGACCTATGAAAGACCGGGTGCATTCTGGAACCCTCGGGGAGGGCCAATCGAAACGCTACGGGATTGATCCTGGCCTCAACTTGGTACGGCCCTAGTTGCCTGTGTCCTAGCTTCTTTTTAGCTAACGACTTGGCCGGCACCGCTTGGGCCGCTAACCATACCCAGTCTCCCACCTGGATGTCTTCCCCCTCCCTCCTGTGTTTGTCCGCCTGCACCTTATAGGCTTGTTTAGCTAGCTCTAAATGTCTCCGTAGCTCGTCGTGCACCTCTTGCAATTCTGCTGCGAAATGGTCGGCTTCCTGTGGCTCCCCCTCCCCCGTCGTTACGAGCCCCGGGAAGGTTCTGGGATGCCTTCCATTGTTAGCGAAGAACGGCGTCACCCCCGTAGACGCGTGCTTCGTGTTGTTGTAGGCAAACTCAGCCATTGGCAGGTAATCCACCCAAGCCGCGGGTCGCTGATTGGCGTAACATCTCAGGTACTGCTGCATGATCGCGTTGACCCTCTCTGCTTGGCCGTTGGTCTGCGGATGTCTCGCCGACGACAGGTTGATTTTGACGTGCAGGATCCCTAGGAGCTTCCGCCAGAAACTGGACACAAACTGGCGCCCCCTGTCGGACAGAATGGACCGTGGCAACCCATGCACCTTGAACACGTGGTCGATGAACAGTTTGGCTGTCTGCTCCGCTGTCGCCACCTTCGCGCAAGGAATGAAATGCGCCATCTTGGTGAACAGGTCTACAACCACAAGCACCGCCGTCTTGCCTCGCGAACTGGGCAGATCAGTGACAAAGTCCAGCGCCACCCTCTCCCACGGTTGCAGTGGCGTTTCCAGCGGTTCCAGCAGTCCCGCTGGCTTCTGGTGCACTGGCTTGGACCTTTGGCACGTGTCACACCTGGCGACGTACTCCGCGACCTCCCCTCGCATCTGGGGCCACCAAAAGTCTCTGGCCACTAATTCTGTCGTCTTTTCCTTGCCGAAGTGGCCAGCGCTGGGTGCGTCGTGCAACTGCTGCAGAACTTTCGCGCGGAGATCGTCTCCCGGAATGTAGAGAGCACCTTTACGGGTCAGCAGGCCGTCGCGTATCTGGAACTCGTCGTCCTTCGCTGTGCCCCTCCGCACCTCTTCCATCTTGGACTGTGCGAACGGATCCGCCTGCAACGCGTGACGCACCGCCTCCAGGTCCACGGCGGCTGAAGCGCACGCCCACGCCTGCAGTGCAAAAATGTGCTTGGCTGCCACCGGTGCCGCTGCCTCGAGATACTGCGGTTTCCTGGAGAGCGCATCTGCTATGACATTGTTGTCGCCTGGGATGTACTCTATCCTGAAATCGAAATCCGCAAAGAACTCCGCCCAGCGTATGTGCCTCTGGCTCTGTAGCTTCGCCGTGCGCCAGTACTCTAGGTTCTTGTGGTCCGTGCGGACCTGCACGGTGTGCTTGGCTCCGATGAGAAAGTGCCTCCACGCCTTGAAAGCTGCGTGTATGGCCAGCAACTCCCTGTCCCAAATGGTGTAGTTCTGCTCCGACTTGCTGAGCTTTCTGGAGTAGAAAGCACAGGGCCTCCAGTTTCCCTGCGGGTCTTCCTGTAAGAGGACGGCCCCCACCGCTCTGTCAGATGCGTCAGTCTCCACCCTCATGGGCCTGCCAGGATTCACGTGTAGCAGCTGTTCTTCGGACGTGAAGAGACTCTTAAGTCTCCTGAAGGACTGCTCCACTTGGTCCGTCCAGGTGAACTTCTTCTTCTTGGAGCTGAGAGTGTCCGTGATAGCTGCCGTCTCCTTGGCGAAACCCCTGATGAACTTGCGGTAAAAGTTGGCGAAGCCGACGAACCTCTGGACCTCTTTCCGATTTCGCGGGCTCTTCCAGTCCAACACCGCGCGGACCTTGGCACTGTCCATGGCTAGTCCCCTGTCGGACAGCCTATAGCCCAGAAAATCCACCTCCGTCACGTCGAATTGGCACTTCTCCAACTTGGCGTAGAGCCTGTGCTCCCGTAGCCTCTGCAGGACCTCCTTCACGTCGCTCTCGTGAGCCTCCGGCGATTCTGAGAAGATCAGAATGTCGTCGAGGAAACATACGCACTTCTTGTAGAGGAGTCCCGCTAGCACATGATGCATAAAAGCTTGGAAAAAGTGGGAGCCATTTTGGAGACCAAACGGCATAACTCTGTATTCGTAGGTGCCCAACGGCGTGAACATGGCCGTCTTCCACTCATCACCCTCTCGCACGCGTATGAGATTGTAAGCTCCGCGGAGATCCAACTTGGTGAAGATCTTCCCTTTCCGCACCGTCGCGAGCAGGTCGTCGATCTTGGGCATGGGAAAGGCCGCGGGCTTTGTCTTTGAGTTTATGAATCTGAAGTCTATGATCAGTCTCTTTTGGGGCGTGTTTTTCTTCTTCACAAAAAACACAGGACTGCCCCCTACAGCCTTCGATTCTCGGATGAATCCCCGCTGTAGATTGTGATCTATGAATTCCCGGAGCTCCTGCAACTCCTCCTCGGACATGGAATACAGCCTCACAGGCGGCAGCGTTGTCCCTGGCAAGAGGTCAATAGCGCAATCGTAGGGCCGGTGAGGTGGCAACTGGTCAGCCTCCTTCTCGCAGAAAACCTCCAAAAACCCCTTGTACTTGAGGGGTACTGCTTGTGCCATGCTGAGACGTAGCTGCTGCCCCTCCTCTTGGCCCTCCTCCTCCTGACCGGTCTGGATGCAATGCTGCGCGCAATAGGACGAGCCGAAAGTGAGCTGTCGCTGGTACCACGCCATGGTCGGGCTGTGCCTATCCAGCCAACTCATGCCTAACACTATAGGCGTGTCTGAAAGGCGGGTGACGTTGAAACTGATTACTTCTCAGTGATTGCCAATCTGCATCACCATGGGCGGCGTCTGTTGTACCACTTGCCCCCCCAGCAGCTTCCTGCCATCCACTGTGACGACGTTCAATGGCAGCGTGGCTGGTAGGAGCTCTATGCGATGCTGCTTGACGAACTGCACCCCCACGAAGTCTGCGTTGCTCCCACTGTCAATTGTGATGGGGACCTCCAGGGTGCGTCCATTAGGTAGCTGGAGTGTTGCAGTGAGCTGCACTACAGGTTTGGGTGGCAGGGGGTCTGTAGGCTGCAAAGGCGCTGGGGACTGCTCTATTGACTTGCCTGGCTGTGCCCCAACATTGCTGATTCCAGCCAGGCATTGTCGTTTCCCTGATACAGCTCTTCATGTTGTGCTGCTGCATTTACTGTCGCCAAGGCTGCAGTGTGCTGCCGGAGCCTCTGGGGACACTCTTTGGCCATGTGCGTTGCACTGTCACAGACGTAACACTTCCTGTTCCCTCTAGGAGGCTTCTTCTTGACTGTTCCGGACGCTGGGGCTCCGGCCACTGACTGAGCCTTTGCACTCCCCAGTTCCATAGGCTCCTCCCCTGGCTGCAGCTGAGGGGAGAGACGCGGACGTCCTGGATCTCTGGGAAACAAAGGAGGCACTCTAGACGGTGCGTGAAGCTGGCTACCCCCCTCATTGCGCCAAGGGCGTTCTTCCTGGCGCACTCCAATGGCAAGCGCACGCTGCACCACATCTGCCAGGGTTTTAGGTCTGTCCCCCCTAGCCAATTCGTCCTTCACCGGGCCAGAGAGCCCCTCCCAAAATAAGTCTCTGACAGCCAGAGAATCTTTCTCCCATCGCAGCACATTCAGCAAGGCGAAAAAGCGAGCATGGTACTGACGCACGGAAGCCTTGCCTTGCCTTAAACCATGGAGCTGCTGGCGTGCCACATCCACATCCACACTAGACTGGAAACAAGCGTCCATGCATTTGATAAATTCATCAGAGTCCCTTCGAGCAGGGCAATCCTCGTGCCACAGATTGCGCAGCCAAGCCCTCGCTTCCCCATGCAAGTGGGACACAATGAAACCCACTTTTTCCTCTTCATCTTTAAAGTCGTCGCGAAGCAAATGCAACGCATATTCTACGTCTGCCTTAAAACTGGGGTATTGCTGCAGGTTCCCATCGAAGTGGGCTACTAAGTTGCCCCCTCTTCTGCCCAGTGCTACTCCAGCAGCTTTGGTCCCCGGGAACCCCACTTGGCATGCATGATCCCACCTGGCTTGCAGATCTTGGCACCGCTTTTCCGCCTCTTCCCCCCTCTTCTGGGAGATCGTTACCGCAGTGGTAAGCTGGGAGACTGCGTCGCGTAGCTCAGCTATCTGCTGGTCCATACTCATGGCTGCCAAACTTCGTGAGATTTGCAAAAAAAAAAATTTTGCGTAGTTTTGGAGGGGACTTACTGTCACGGGCTGCCTCTGGTCTCAGCTCACAAAAGACCAACGCCAAGTTCTTCTTATATACAAGGATGTTTATTGCAGTTCATTATTGGTTCCACAACCGAGGCGTGCAGCCCCGAGTGTCTAACGTCAGACATTTGAAGTCCCCTCTGACTCAGTCCCGCCCCTGCACCAACTTATGAGGCTTGTGCTAGACCACCGCTTCCTGTCTTTCCTTTTCCGCAGGGTCTTTCTGCCCCCCTGGGTTCCTTCCCTCCTGCTCTCTCCCGAAGCGGATTCCTGAGATGCCTCTTCCCCCCTCCTTCGTGCTTTGGGGCTGGGCTCCTCCTCCGGGCTTTCTCCATTTCCGCGCACCTCCACATTTGAACTTGGCGCGCGCTCGCTACCCCTGACCTTCCTTTTGACACTGACACTACTCCCTGTACTACTCTCCCCCTCTTCCGGCAGGACGTTCTCCCCAGATCTCCTTCCCCTGTCTCTTTCCTGCTCCGCTCCGTGTGTCACACTGGGCACCCCCCTCTCTTCCCTTCGTTCCTGCTGGGAAGCCGGCCCCGATCTCCCACTCCCGCTCGGGGTTTCCCTGCTGCTTCCCTGCTCCTGGCAGGTCCCCCCTGTGACCCCCCTTGTCCTGACTAGGGGCGCCCCCTCCTGAGAATCCTCCGATTCACTTGAGAGACTCATGAAAGATCTCAAGTCATTGTCATCCTCTTCCTCACTGTCCTGGGATTCTTCCTCGTCGCTCCCCGTCTCCTCCCTCACCTGTGCCTCTGTCTCTGAACCCCTGACAATGCCCCACGGCGATTGGTGGAGCTGGGATTGGGCTGAGGTGGGTGATGAAGGTGGGGCTCACACAAGGCACCCCTAAGTGTCCGGGTCAGGAGGGATGACCATTGAGTGCCTCCAGCTCACAACCCTGTGTGGTGGGCTGAGGGGATGGGAATGAATCATCCCAATAACAATTTACACCCGGCTGGGTGTGAACGGAGCTGATTCAGCCCTCTCTTTCTCTCCCGATAAGTATTTTCTATTTTCTAGGGTGCTAGTCTCCGTCCAGGTGGGCGCCGTGCCACCCGCCTCGCAAGCGAGACTCTTCCGCTACCACTACCAGCTTTCCAGGGAGAAAGGGGCAAGTCAGGGTTTGCTTGGGCCAATGGAACTCCCTGCCAAAGGAAGAGCCTCCGGCACTTGAATCCATTGCCCACCTGACTCTTCTTTTCATCTCTCAGCTGGCACCGAGTTCTGGTTGGGCCTGGCAAGAGGAGAAGCTTCTGGTCGACAGCGGTGGCAAGTTTCAGGCAAGCCTTCTCAGAAAGTTTGGGGGCTGTGGGACTGCCTGCCACTGGAGTTGCTATAATAATGAATTTTCCTTATGTTATTCCTGTTAAACTCCTTTTAAAGGTGACAGTGTTTGTCCACTTTTGGGACTGCCTGCCACTGGATGCCCTATAAAGATATGGGGCTTTTCAGCATGAAAAAGAAATCCCAATGACCCCTTTGGGACTCACTGCTACAGTGCCGGGGGGGCTTTGGAACTCCCTGCCACTTTGAAATGCCTCTCTGGGCGAGGCGTTCAGCAGGTGGTGGGTTCGAATTCCTCCCTGGCAGGAATGCAGACTTAAAGCTGCTAGTCTGAACCCGTGTCTTGCGGTGGACAACATAGCGTACTGTCAGAGCTGCTCGAAGATCCTAGCTCACAGAGGATCACGCTAGCCAGCGATCATTAAGTAAAAGTCTTTATTGAGTTACAGTTTCCATTTTCAAGCTGCTGCGTGCAACTCTACGTCTAGTAGCTAGATCGGCGAAGCTCCGTCTGATTCCCCGCCCCTTGTGCACCAACTTAATATCCTAGCCCTGCTCCACCTTTTCCGCCTGACTGTTCTCCTCTGGGTCCCTCTGCCCCCCGGGGTTTCTTCCTTCCGGGATTCTTCTGACGCTGACCCGGACCCTCCTGCCTCCTTGCGCCGGGCTTTAGGACCTGGCTCCCTTTCCGGGCTGCTTACTGCGCCGCCTTCCTCTGCATTTGAACTTGGCGCGCGCGCCCAACCTTCCACTTTCCGCTTAACCGTTTCTTCGCTCCCCGATGGAGGTGTGGCCACTCCTGACTCATGCCCTCCCTCCTGTGGTGAGCTGCCAGCGCTTGCCCCCTGGCTCCCTTCCTCCTCCCTGCTCCCTAGCGGTGACGCTGGTCCCGATTTCCAACTGCTCTCCTCTGAGTCCCCTCTGGCTCTATCTTCCTGGGGTGCCCCCCTAAACTCCCCCCTTGCTCTGGCCACTGGTGCTCCTTTCTGTGAATCCTCTGATTCACTGGAAAGACTCGGAGATCTCGGGTCGTCGTCATCACTCATCTTTTCTTCTGCCTCCTCCCCTTCGCTCTCTGTTTCCTCCCTTGCCCTTGCCTCTGCTCCTAAACCCCTGACATCCATCCCCCCCTCGAAGCCCCCCATTCCCCCCTCCCCTCCTTCCGGTTCTGGAGCTGGGTGCTGCTGTTGGAAAGGGACGAACGTCGGATATCGTTCGCTTCCCGTGGCGGACCTCCATCTGAAGGCTCCCGGGTCTTCCTCCCTGCTCCCGTCGACGACGGTCACCTCCGCTTCCATCTCTGTGCCGCCGTGTTCGAAACCAGGGTCGTCCCCGAAAACGTCCATGTCCGTCTCTCCCTCACTTCCTCCTGGCGGCGTTGCCCGTCCTGGGCATTCCAGCCACTTTCTGCGGAACTGCTCCTCTGGTCTATCGTCCCACCAATACGAGGGTTCTGATGCAGATCCCGAGGGTGACCCCTCCGGGGAACGTACGTCTTGTGTCGGGTCCTCGTCCGAGTCGAACCCCCGGAAAGTGCTGGCCGAAAGCGTGGGCGTGAAAAGCCAGTCGTCGAAAAAGTCTGCTGGCATTGGTCTATGTGGGAAGAGGGCGTGAAACTCGTCTTTGAGTAGAGGTTCGTCCAAAGCGTAGCCCGGCACCCAGCTGTTCGCACTGGCCGGGGTGCCCTCCTTGGCGAGAAAGTATTCTACCCCCTCCTCCCCCCATCTGGAGTCCAAAATCTCTGTGACTTCGTTGATGCGCTCCTTCTGTGCCACTCCCGCGTGCCCTGTTCTGTCTCTGACCGGACTCGGCGCCGTTCCGGGTTCCTGGAACCTGTGCGGTGCCTTGTAGGGAGTGAGCACCGATCTGTGGAACACCGGATGCATTCTGGAACCCTCCGGAAGTGCCAGTCTGAAAGCTACCGGGTTGACCTGCTCTTCGACTTGGTAGGGCCCCAGTTGTTTATGCCCTAGTTTCTTCTTGGCCAACGACCTGGCCGGCACTGCGTGGGCTGCTAACCAGACCCAGTCTCCCACGTGGAGCTCTTCGCCAACCCTTCTGTGCTTGTCCGCTTGTACCTTGTATGCGTGTTTGGCCAGCTCCAGGTGGCGCCTCAGCTGATCGTGGACTTCCTGCAGCTCCGACGCGAACGCATCTGCTGTCTGCGGCTCGCCCTCCCCCATTCTTTCCAGTCCCGGGAAGGTTCTGGGGTGCCTCCCATTGTTGGCGAAGAACGGCGTGACCCCCGTGGACACGTGCTTCGTGTTGTTGTAGGCGAACTCAGCAAGCGGCAGGTAATCCACCCACGTCGCAGGCTGTTGATTTGCATAACATCTCAGGTACTGCTGCATGATGGCATTGACCCGCTCCGCTTGCCCGTTGGTCTGCGGGTGTCTCGCCGACGCCAGGTTGATCTTGACGTTCAGGAAGCCCATCAGCTTCTGCCAGAAATTCGAGATGAACTGCCGCCCCCGGTCGGACAGAATAGACCATGGCAGACCGTGAACCTTGAACACGTGGTCTATGAACAGTTTGGCGCTTTGCTCCGCCGTGGCCACCTTCGCACACGGAATGAAATGTGCCATCTTGGAAAACAGGTCCACCACCACCAGCACTGCCGTCTTGCCTCTCGAGCTGGGCAGATCTGTGACAAAGTCCAGAGCCACCCTTTCCCAAGGTTCGACCGGAGTTTGCAGCGGTTCCAACAGTCCGGCCGGCGGTCTGTGCACTGGCTTGGCCCTCTGGCAGGTGTCACACCTCGCCACGTAGTCCGCGACCTCCCCTCTCATTCCAGGCCACCAGAAATCCCTGGCTACTAATTCCACCGTCTTCTCCTTGCCAAAGTGCCCGGCAGTGGGCGCGTCGTGCAGCTGCTGCAGCACCTTGGCGCGAAGGTCGTCTCCCGGCACGTAGATGGCCCCTTTACGGATGAGCAATCCATCTCGTAGCTGGAAACCGTCGGCCGCAGCCTTGCCCCTTTGCACCTCTGCCATCTTTGCTTGCGCGAAGGAGTCATCCTGCAACGCTCGTCGCACCGCCTCCAGGTCCACGGTGGCCGCGGCGCACGCCCACACTGTTGGTGCGAAGATGTGCATGGCGGCCGCTGGCGTTGCGTCCTCCAGATACTGTGGCTTACGGGAGAGGGCGTCCGCCATGATGTTAGTGTCCCCCGGGACATACTCTATGCGGAAGTCGAAGTTCGCAAAGAACTCAGCCCAACGTATCTGCCTCTGGTTTAGGAACTGTGCCGTGCGCCAGTGCTCCAGATTCTTGTGGTCCGTGCAAACCTGCACCGTGTGCTTGGCGCCGATCAGGAAGTGCCTCCACGCTTTGAACGCTGCATGAATGGCCAGCAACTCCCTGTCCCAGATGGTGTAGTTCTGTTCGGACTTGCTGAGCTTCCTGGAGTAAAACGCTCCCGGTCGCCACACCCCCTGCTGGTCCTTCTGCAGCAGGACCGCCCCCACGGCTCTGTCCGAGGCGTCTGTCTCCACCCTCATCGGCCTGCTGGGGTTGACATGAAGCAGCTGCTCTTCCGACGCGAAGAGACGCTTGAGCGCCTGAAAGGACTGCTCCGCCTGCTCTGTCCAAACGAACTTCTTTTTCTTGGAGCTAAGCGTGTCTGTGATGGCCGCTGTCTGCATAGCGAAGCCTTTGATAAACTTGCGATAGAAGTTCGCGAAGCCGACAAACCGTTGGACCTCCTTCCGGTTGCGTGGACTCTTCCAATCCAACACCGCTCGAACCTTGGCGCTGTCCATGGCGAGCCCCTTGTCAGACAGCTTGTAGCCCAGAAAGTCCACCTCCGTCACGTCAAATTGGCACTTCTCCAGCTTGGCGTAAAGCCTATGTTGCTGTAGCCTGCTCAGCACTTCCCTGACGTGTCCGTCATGCTCCTGCTGCGATTCCGAAAAGATCAGGATGTCATCTAAGAAACAGACGCACGTCTTGTAGAGAAGTCCCGCCAACACGTGATGCATGAAAACTTGAAAAACGTGGGAGCCATTTTGCAATCCAAAAGGCATAACTCTATATTCGTAGGTCCCCAGTGGCGTGAACATGGCCGTCTTCCACTCATCTCCTTCCCGCATGCGAATGAGGTTGTACGCCCCTCGCAGGTCCAACTTGGTGAACACTTTTCCCTTCCGCACCTTCGCTAGGAGGTCGTCGATTCGGGGCATGGGGAAGTCCGATGGCTTGGTCCCACTGTTTAAAATGCGATAGTCCACGACCAGTCTTTTTTGGGGCGTGTCTCGCTTTTTAACAAAGAATACAGGACTGCCCCCCGCTGCCTTGGACTCTCGGATGAAACCGCGCTCCAAATTATGATCTATGAACTCCTTGAGTTCTTGCAGTTCGTCCTCTGACATGGAATACAGTTTCCCTTTAGGCAGCGCCGCCCCCGGCAGCAGGTCAATTTTGCAGTCATATGGTCTGTGAGGGGGTAGTCTGTCCGCCTCCTTTTCGCAGAACACTTCCAAAAATTCTGCGTACTTGTGGGGAATCGCTTGCAGCGTGCCTAGCAGCAGCTGTGACTCCTCTTCCTCTCCTTCCTGCCGGGGCACGATGCAGTGTTCAGCACAAAAGGAAGAGCCGAAGATCAGCTGCCTCTGGTACCAAGCCAGTGTTGGGCTGTGCTTGTCCAGCCAACTCATTCCCAATACAATGGGCGTATCCGATAGTTGAGTGACATTGAAGCTGATGACTTCTTTGTGATTCCCAAGTCGCATCACCATCGGTGGCGTCTGCTTCACCACTTGCCCCCCTAGCAGCTCCCTGCCATCCACCGTGACAACCTGCAGGGGCAGAGTGGCCGGCAGCAACTGTATAGCGTGTTTGTCGACAAAGGCCTGCCCTATAAAGTCCGCGTTGCTGCCCGAGTCCACGGTGATTGGCACGTCCATGGTGATGCCATCGGGCAGCTGGAGAGATGCGGTGAGCCTCACTACTGGTTTGGGCGGGAGGGGGTTCACGGGCTGTAAAATCTCTGGGGACTGCGTCACTAACACGTCTGGCTGGGCCCCAGTGCCTCTTCCTCCAGCCAGACTGCGTCGTTTCCCTGCTGTGGTCCACCTTGCTGCGTCGCTGCAGTCACCATTGCTGAGGCTGCAGTGAGCTTGTGGGGCCTCTGGGGACACTCTTTCGCCATGTGCCCTGGCTCCTCACAGACATAACACTTCCTGTTCCCTCTAGGAGGCTTCGCTTTCACTGCTGCCGGTGCTAGGGCTCTGGTTGCTGCCTGAGCCCTTGCACCTCCCACCTCCATAGGTTCCGCTCCTCCTCCTGGTGGAGGCGTGGATTGCACCCGCGCTGCGTCTCTGGGAAGGAAGGAGGGGCCCCTGGCTGGTTCGTGCCCTCCACGCCCTTCGTCCCTGCTCCACGGACGTTCTTCCAGCCGCACCCCCACTGCCAGTGCCCTCTGAACGACCTCCTGGGTGGTCCGGGGTCTCTCCCCCCTCGCGATCTCATCTTTAATCGAGCTGTGCAGCCCCTCCCAAAAGAGGTCTCTCACAGGAGCCGAATCCCTGTCCCATTCCAGGGCACTGACCAAAGCGAAAAAGCGGGCATGATATTGCCTTACGCTGGCCCTCCCTTGCCTTAGTCCATGCACCTCTTTCCGGGCAAGATCCACGTCAATGCTTGATAAAAAACACCCATCCATCGCTTTAATAAAGGCATCCGCATCTTGGAGCGCCGGATCCTTATCTCTCCATAGATTGCGCAGCCATGCTTTTGCATCCCCATGCAAATGGGACATGATGAATCCCACTTTCTCTTGCTCATCTCTAAAGTCTTTATTCAGCAGTTGCAGTGCGCACAGTACATCTGCTCTAAAGTTGGGATACTGTTGCAGGTTCCCATCGAAGTGAGAGACCAGACCGCCTGTACGTCTCGCCAACCCAATTCCCTCCTGTCTGGGTGTCTGCTTTGTAAGCACGTCTAACCTGACTTGGAGATCCCTGCAGGCGGCAGCTGCCTCCTCCTCTCTCTTCCGGGATGCGAGAGCCTCTGCATTCAGTTGTGACACTGCTTTTCTGAGTTCCTCTATCTGCTGCTCAGCCGTCATGTCGGCTGCCGTTCGTGAGCTCGCTGGTAGGCACCTGCTTCTCTCCTCTCCTCGAGGCTGTAGATGCCCACAATTAAGAGACGGAGCTTACTGTCAGAGCTGCTTCCAGATCCTAGCTCACAGAGGATCACGCTAGCCAGCGATCATTAAGTAAAAGTCTTTATTGAGTTACAGTTTCCATTTTCAAGCTGCTGCGTGCAACTCTACGTCTAGTAGCTAGATCGGCGAAGCTCCGTCTGATTCCCCGCCCCTTGTGCACCAACTTAATATCCTAGCCCTGCTCCACCTTTTCCGCCTGACTGTTCTCCTCTGGGTCCCTCTGCCCCCCGGGGTTTCTTCCTTCCGGGATTCTTCTGACGCTGACCCGGACCCTCCTGCCTCCTTGCACCGGGCTTTAGGACCTGGCTCCCTTTCCGGGCTGCTTACTGCGCCGCCTTCCTCTGCATTTGAACTTGGCGCGCGCGCCCAACCTTCCACTTTCCGCTTAACCGTTTCTTCGCTCCCCGATGGAGGTGTGGCCACTCCTGACTCATGCCCTCCCTCCTGTGGTGAGCTGCCAGCGCTTGCCCCCTGGCTCCCTTCCTCCTCCCTGCTCCCTAGCGGTGACGCTGGTCCCGATTTCCAACTGCTCTCCTCTGAGTCCCCTCTGGCTCTATCTTCCTGGGGTGTCCCCCTAGGCTCCCCCCTTGCCCTGGCCACTGGTGCTCCTTTCTGTGAATCCTCTGATTCACTGGAAAGACTCGGAGATCTCGGGTTGTCGTCATCACTCATCTTTTCTTCTGCCTCCTCCCCTTCGCTCTCTGTTTCCTCCCTTGCCCTTGCCTCTGCTCCTAAACCCCTGACACGTACGCAGCCGGAGGTGGGTGCGAGGAGCAGTGCCAGGGGAGCAGCAAGGAAGGTGAAGAAGCCCAGCAATTGGTGGATCCAGGGTTTGAGAGACAGTATTTTTGCACGGCTTCTTTCCGGCCAGAGCAAAGAAAAGTGACCATGAGAGTAGAGATAATTTATTAAATTTATCTGCTTTATCTGGTTCAATAATTATAATAATTATAATTATTATTTAATTATTGTCAGGGGTTCAGGAGCAGAGGTACAGGAAAGGGAGGAAACAGAGAGCGAGGGGGAGGAATCCGAAGGAAATATGAGCGATGACAGCGGCCCCAGATCTCTGAGTCTTTCCAGTGAATCGGAAGATTCACAGAAAGGGGCGCCAGTGGTCAGAGCAAGGGGGGCGCCTAGGGGGACACCCCAGGAAGAAGGGACCAGAGGGGACTCAGAGAGCAGCAGTTGGAAATCGGGACCAGCTTCCCCACCAGAGCGCAGTAGGGTCCCAGGTATCGGGATCTGGCGGCTCGCCGCAAGCGGGAGGGCATGAGTCAGGATTGGCCACACCTCCATCGGGGAGCGAGGAAACGGTCAAGAGGAAGGTTGAAGGCTGGGCGTGCGCGCCAAGTTCAAATACACAGGAAGGCAGCACAGTAAGCAGCCCGGATAGGGAGCCAGGTCCTAAAGCCCGCCGCAAGGAGGGAGAAGAGTCCGGGGGGTCAGCGTCAGAAGAGTCCAGGAAGGAAGAGGCCACGGGGGGTAGAGGGACCCAGAGGAGGAAGGAAAGACGGAAGAGGTGGAGCAAGGCTAGAGTATTAAGTTGGTGTACAGGAGGCGGAGACTCAGACGGAGCTTCGCCGGTCTAGCTTCTAAGACGTAGAGCTGCGCGCTGCGGCTTGGAAATTGAAACTGTAACTCAATAAAGACTTTTGTACAGTACTGCCGGCTAGCGTGGTCCTCTGTGAGCTGGGACCTGGAAGCGGCTCTGACAGTAAGCTCCGTCTCCCTTTTGCACCAAAAGCCTCGCAGCGTGAGTGGGCGCAGCGAGGGGTGAAGATTGGTGCTTCGCGAGCTCACGAAAGTCGGACGAGATGAATAGTGAACAGCAGATAGCAGCCCTGCAAAACGCAGTGACACAACTAAACGCCGAGATACTCGCATCCAGGAAGAGGGAGGAGGAAGCGGCTGCCGCCTACAAGGATCTCCAGGTCAGGTTGGAAGTGCTTACAAAGCAGGGGCAACCGGGACCCAAATCGGAGGGAATTGGGCTGGAGAGAAGAGGAGGCAGCCTTGTATCTCATTTCGATGGGAATTTACAGCAGTACCCCAACTTCCGAGCAGATGTGCAGTTTGCGCTGCAACTGCTGGACAAAGACTTTAGAGATGAGCAAGAGAAGGTGGGGTTTATTTTATCCCATTTGCATGGAGACGCTAAAGCGTGGCTGCGCAATCTGTGGAGAGATCAGGATCCGGCGCTCCGAAGTGCAGATGCCTTCATTAAAGCGATGGATTCGTGTTTTTTATCAAATATAGACGTTGATATCGCCAGAAAAGAGATACATGGTGTCAGGGGTTCAGGAGCAGAGGCAAGGGCAAGGGAGGAAACAGAGAGCGAGGGGGAGGAGGCAGAAGAAAAGATGAGTGATGACGACGACCCGAGATCTCCGAGTCTTTCCAGTGAATCAGAAGATTCACAGAAAGGAGCACCAGTGGCCAGGGCAAGGGGGGAGCCTAGGGGGACACCCCAGGAAGATAAGGCCAGAGGGGACTCAGAGGAGAGCAGTTGGAAATCGGGACCAGCGTCACAGCCAGAGAGCAGGGAAGAGGAAGAGCGCCAGAGATCAAGCGCTGGCAGCTCGCAACAGGGGGGAGGGCACGAGTCAGGAGTGGCCACACCTCCATCGGGGAGCGAAGAAACGGTCAGATGGAAAGTGGAAGGTTGGGCGCGCGCGCCAAGTTCAAATGCACAGGAAAGTGACGCAGTAGGCTGCCAGGAAAGGGAGCCAGGTCCTAAAGCCCGGCGCAAGGAGACAGGGAGTTCCGGGGGGTCGGCGTCAGAAGAATCCCGGAAGGAAGAGACCCCGGGGGGCAGAGGGACCCAGAGGAGAACAGTCAGGCGGAAAAGGTGGAGCAGGGCTAGGATATTAAGTTGGTGCACAAGGGGCGGAGACTCAGACGGAGCTTCGCCGATCTAGCCATTAGACGTAGAGTTGCACGCAGCAGCTTGGGAATGGAAACTGTAACTCAATAAAGACTTTTACTTAATGACCGCTGGCTAGCGTGATCCTCTGTGAGCTAGGATCTTGAAGCAACTCTGACAGTAAGCTCCGTCTCCAAATTGTGGGCATCTACAGCCTCGAGGAGAGGAGAGAAGCAGGTGCCTACTAGCTAGCTCACGAACGGCAGACAACATGACGGCTGAGCAGCAGATAGAGGAACTCAGAAAAGCAGTGTCACAACTGAATGCCGAGGCTCTCGCATCCAGGAAGAGAGAGGAGGAGGCAGCTGCCGCCTGCAGGGATCTCCAGGTCAGGTTGGACATGCTTACGAAGCACGGGCAACTGACACCCAAACAGGAGGGGATTGGGTTGGCGAGACGAACAGGCGGTCTGGTCTCTCACTTCGATGGGAACCTGCAGCAGTACCCCAACTTTAGAGCAGATGTAATGTGCGCACTGGAACTGCTGAAAAAAGACTTTAGAGATGAGCAAGAGAAAGTGGGGTTCATCATGTCCCATTTGCATGGGGAAGCTAAAGCATGGCTGCGCAATTTGTGGAGGGATAAGGATCCGGCGCTCCAAGATGCGGATGCCTTTATTAAAGCGATGGATGGGTGTTTTTTATCAAGCATTGACGTGGATCTTGCCCGGAAAGAGGTGCATGGACTAAGGCAAGGGAGGGCCAGCGTAAGGCAGTATCATGCCCGCTTTTTCGCTTTGGTCAGTGCTCTGGAATGGGACAGGGATTCGGCTCCTGTAAGAGACCTGTTTTGGGAGGGATTGCACGGCTCTGTGAAAGATGAAATTGCGAGGGGGGAGAGACCCCGGACCACGCAGGAGATCGTTCAGAGGGCGCTGGCGGTGGGGGTGCGGCTGGAAGAACGTCCGTGGAGCAGGGACGAAGGGCGCGGAGGGCGCGAACCAGCCAGGGGCTCCTCCTTCCTTCCCAGAGAAGCAGCGCGTGCGCAATCCACGCCTCCGCCAGGAGGAGGGGTGGAACCTATGGAGGTTGGAAGTGCAAGGGCTCAGTCAGCAGCCAGAGCCCTAGCACCGACAACAGTGAAAGCGAAGCCTCCTAGAGGGAACAGGAAGTGTTACATCTGCGAGGATCCAGGGCATATGGCGAAAGAGTGTCCCCGGAGGCTCCACAAGCACACTGCAGCCTCAGCAATGGTAACTGCAGCAACGCAACAAGGAGGACCACAGCAGGGAAACGACAATGTCTGGCTGGAGGAAGAGGCACTGGGGCCCAGCCAGACGTGTCAGTGAAGAAGTCCCCGGAGATTTCACAGCCCATAGACCCCCTCCCGCCCAAACCAGTAGTGAGGCTCACCGCATCGCTCCAGCTGCCCAATGGAATCACCATGGACGTGCCGCTCACCATTGACTCGGGAAGCAATGCGGACTTTATAGGGCAGGACTTTGTAGACCGGCACGCTATACAGTTGCTGCCGGCCACGCTGCCTCTGCAGGTGGTCACGGTGGACGGCAGGGAGCTGCTAGGGGGGCAAGTGGTGAAGCAGACACCACCAATGGTGATGCGCCTTGGGAATCACAAGGAAGTCATCAGCTTCAACGTCACTCAACTATCGGACACGCCCATTGTATTGGGCATGAGTTGGCTGGACAAGCACAGCCCAACGCTGGCTTGGTACCAGAGGCAGCTGACCTTCGGCTCTTCCTTTTGTGCTGAACACTGCATCGTCCCCCGGCAGGAAGGAGAGGAAGAGGAGTCACAGCTGCTGCTAGGCACGCTGCAAGCGATTCCCCACAAGTACGCAGAATTTTTGGAGGTTTTCTGCGAGAAGGAGGCAGACAGGCTACCCCCCCACAGACCATATGACTGCAAAATTGACCTGCTGCCGGGGGCGGCGCTGCCTAAAGGGAAGCTGTATTCCATGTCTGAGGACGAACTGCAGGAACTCAAAGAGTTCATAGATCATAATTTGGAGCGCGGTTTCATCCGGGAGTCCAAGGCAGCGGGGGGCAGTCCTGTATTCTTTGTTAAGAAGCGGGACACGCCCCAAAAAAGACTTGTGGTGGACTATCGCATCTTAAACAGTGTGACCAAGCCATCGGACTTCCCCATGCCCCGAATCGACGACCTCCTCGCAAAGGTACGGAAGGGCAGCGTGTTCACCAAGTTAGACCTGCGAGGGGCGTACAACCTCATTCGCATGCGGGAAGGAGATGAGTGGAAGACAGCCATGTTCACGCCCCTGGGCACCTACGAATATAGAGTTATGCCTTTTGGATTGCGAAATGGCTCCCACGTTTTTCAAGCGTTCATGCATCACGTGTTGGCGGGGCTCCTCTACAAGACGTGCGTCTGTTTCTTAGATGACATCCTGATCTTTTCGGAATCGCAGCAGGAGCATGACAGACACGTCAAAGAAGTGCTAAGCAGGCTACAGCAGCATAGGCTCTACGCCAAGCTGGAGAAGTGCCAATTCGACGTGACGGAGGTGGATTTTCTGGGCTACAAGTTGTCTGACAAGGGGCTCGCCATGGACAGCGCCAAGGTTCGAGCGGTGTTGGACTGGAAGAGCCCACGCAACCGGAAGGAGGTCCAACGGTTTGTCGGCTTCGCGAACTTCTATCGCAAGTTTATCAGAGGCTTCGCTATGCAGACAGCGGCCATCACGGACACGCTTAGCTCCAAGAAAAAGAAGTTCATCTGGACAGAGCAGGCGGAGCAGTCCTTTCAGGCACTCAAGCGTCTCTTCGCATCGGAAGAGCAGCTGCTGCATGTCGACCCCAGCAGGCCGATGAGGGTGGAGACAGACGCCTCGGACAGAGCCGTGGGAGCAGTCCTGCTGCAGAAAGATCCGCAGGGGGTTTGGCGGCCGGGAGCGTTTTACTCCAGGAAGCTCAGCAAGTCCGAACAGAACTACACCATCTGGGACACGGAGTTGCTGGCCATTCATGCAGCATTCAAAGCATGGAGGCACTTCCTGATCGGCGCCAAGCACACGGTGCAGGTCTGCACGGACCACAAGAATCTGGAGCACTGGCGCACGGCACAGTTCCTGAACCAAAGGCAGATACGTTGGGCTGAGTTCTTTGCGAACTTCGACTTCCGAATAGAGTATGTCCCGGGGGACACCAACATCATGGCGGACGCTCTCTCTCGTAAGCCACAATATCTGGAGGACGCCAAGCCAGCGGCCGCCATGCACATCTTCGCACCAACAGTGTGGGCGTGCGCTGCGGCAACAGTGGACCTGGAGGCGGTGCGACGAGCCTTGCAGGATGACTCCTTCGCGCAAGCAAAGATGGCAGAGGTGCACAGGGGCACGGCAGCGACCGACGAGTTCCAGCTGCGAGATGGATTGCTCATCCGTAAAGGGGCCATCTACGTGCCGGGAGACGAACTTCGCGCCAAGGTACTGCAGCAGCTGCACGACGCGCCCACTGCCGGGCACTTCGGCAAGGAGAAGACGGTGGAATTAGTCGCCAGAGACTTCTGGTGGCCCGGAATGAGAGGGGAGGTCGCGGACTACGTGGCGAGGTGTGACACCTGCCAGAGGGCCAAACCGGTGCACAAACCGCCGGCCGGACTGTTGGAACCGCTGCAAACTCCGGTCGAACCATGGGAGAGAGTGGCCCTGGACTTTGTCACGGATCTGCCCAGCTCGAGGGGCAAGACGGCCGTGCTGGTGGTGGTGGACTTGTTCTCCAAGATGGCACATTTCATTCCGTGTGCCAAGGTGGCCACGGCGGAGCAAACCGCCAAACTGTTCATAGACCACGTGTTCAAGGTTCACGGTCTGCCACGGTCTATTCTGTCCGACCGGGGGCGACAGTTCATCTCGAATTTCTGGCAGAAGCTGATGGGCTTCCTGAACGTCAAGATCAACCTGGCGTCGGGGAGACACCCACAGACCAACGGGCAGGCGGAGCGGGTCAATGCCATCATGCAGCAGTACCTGAGATGTTATGCGAATCAACAGCCTGCGACGTGGGTGGATTACCTGCCGCTCGCCTAGTTTGCCTACAACAACACGAAGCAAGTGTCCACGGGGGTCACGCCGTTCTTCGCCAACAACGGGAGGCACCCCAGAACCTTCCCGGGACTGGAAAGGATGGGGGAGGGGGAGCCGCAGACAGCAGATGCGTTCGCGTCGGAGTTGCAGGAGGTCCACGATCAGCTGCGGCGACACCTGGAGCTGGCCAAACATGCATACAAGGTGCAAGCGGACAAACACAGGAGGGTTGGCGAAGAGATCCATGTGGGAGACTGGGTCTGGTTAGCAGCCCACGCAGTGCCGGCCAGGTCGTTGGCCAAGAAGAAGCTGGGGCATAAGCAACTGGGGCCCTACCAAGTCGAAGAGCAGGTCAACCCGGTGGCTTTCAGGCTGGCGCTTCCGGAGGGTTCCAGAATGCATCCGGTGTTCCACAGATCGGTGCTCACTCCCTACAAGGCACCGCACAGGTTTCAGGAACCCGGAACGGCACCGAGTCCGCTCAGAGAAGGAACCGGGCACGCGGGAGTGGCACTGGAGGAACGCATCAACGAAGTCACGGAGATTTTGGACTCCAGATGGGGGGAAGAAGGGGTAGAATACCTTCTCGCCAAGGAGGGCACCCCGGCCAGTGCGAACAGCTGGGTGCCGGGCTACGCCTTGGACGAACCTCTGCTCAAAGACGAGTTTCATGCCCTCTTCCCACATAGACCAATGCCAGCAGACTTTTTCGACGACTGGCTTTTCACGCCAACGCTTTCTGCCAGCACGTTCCGGGGGTTCGACTCGGACGAGGACCCGATACGAGACGCCCGTTCCCCGGAGGGGTCACCCTCGGGATCTGCCTCAGAACCCTCGTATTGGTGGGACGATAGACCAGAGGAGCAGTGGCGCAGGAAGTGGCAGGAAGGTCCAGGACGAGCAACGCCGCCAGGAGGAAGTGAGGGAGAGACGGACATGGACGTTTTCGGGGACGACCCTGGTTTTGAGCACGGCGGCACAGAGATGGAAGCGGAGGTGACCGTCGTCGACGAGAGCAGGGAGGCAGAACCGGGAGACTTCAGATGGAGGCCCGCCACGGGAAGCGAACTGTATCCGACGTTCGTCCCTCTGACACAGCAGCTCCCAGTTCCCGCACCGGAAGGAGGGGAGGGGGGAACGGGGGGCTTCGAGGGGGGGATGGATGTCAGGGGTTCAGGAGCAGAGGCAAGGGCAAGGGAGGAAACAGAGAGCGAGGGGGAGGAGGCAGAAGAAAAGATGAGTGATGACGACGACCCGAGATCTCCGAGTCTTTCCAGTGAATCAGAAGATTCACAGAAAGGAGCACCAGTGGCCAGGGCAAGGGGGGAGCCTAGGGGGACACCCCAGGAAGATAGAGCCAGAGGGGACTCAGAGGAGAGCAGTTGGAAATCGGGACCAGCGTCACAGCCAGAGAGCAGGGAAGAGGAAGAGCGCCAGAGATCAAGCGCTGGCAGCTCGCAACAGGGGGGAGGGCACGAGTCAGGAGTGGCCACACCTCCATCGGGGAGCGAAGAAACGGTCAGACGGAAAGTGGAAGGTTGGGCGCGCGCGCCAAGTTCAAATGCACAGGAAAGTGACGCAGTAGGCAGCCAGGAAAGGGAGCCAGGTCCTAAAGCCCGGCGCAAGGAGACAGGGAGTTCCGGGGGGTCGGCGTCAGAAGAATCCCGGAAGGAAGAGACCCCGGGGGGCAGAGGGACCCAGAGGAGAACAGTCAGGCGGAAAAGGTGGAGCAGGGCTAGGATATTAAGTTGGTGCACAAGGGGCGGAGACTCAGACGGAGCTTCGCCGATCTAGCCATTAGACGTAGAGTTGCACGCAGCAGCTTGGGAATGGAAACTGTAACTCAATAAAGACTTTTACTTAATGACCGCTGGCTAGCGTGATCCTCTGTGAGCTAGGATCTTGAAGCAACTCTGACACATGGGCTGAAAAAAGGGAGGGCCAGTGTGAGGCAGTATCATTCCCACTTTTTTGCACTGGTCAGTGCCCTGGAATGGGACAAAGATTCAGCTCCAGTCAGAGACCTTTTCTGGGAAGGGTTGAACAGTGCGGTAAAAGACGAAATTGCGCGGGGGGAGAGACCCCGGAGCACTCAGGAGATCGTTCAGAGGGCGCTGACGATTGGGGTGCGTCTAGAAGAACGTCCATGGAGCAGAGACGAAGGGCGTGGAGGACGCGAGTCGGCAAGAGCGCCTTCCTTCTTTCCCAGGGATGCAGCGCGTGCGCACTCCACGCCTCCGCCAGGAGGAGGAGGAGGGGAACCTATGGAGGTTGGAGGCGCCAGGGCTCAGTCAGCAACCAGAGCCCTAGCACCGGGAGCAGTCAAAGCGAAGCCTCCTAGAGGGAACAGGAAGTGCTACCTCTGTGACAGTCCTCAGCACATGGCGAAAGAGTGTCCCCAGAGGCTCCACAAGCACACTGCAGCCTTCGCGACGGTAACAGAAGCAACTCAGCAGAGAGAACCACAGCAGGGAAACGACGGAGTCTGGCTGGAAACAGAGGCACTGGGGCCCAGCCAGACGAGTCAGTGAAGCAGTCCCCAGAGATTTTGCAGCCCACAGACCCCCTCCTGCCCAAACCATTAGTGCAGCTCACCGCATCGCTCCAGCTACCCAATGGACTTACAATGGAAGTGCCAATTACCATTGACTCTTGTCAGGGGTTCAGAGACAGAGGCACAGGTGAGGGAGGAGACGGAGAGCGACGAGGAAGAATCCCAGGACAGTGAGGAAGAGGATGACAATGACTTGAGATCTTCCATGAGTCTCTCAAGTGAATTGGAGGATTCTCAGGAGGGGGCGCCCCTAGTCAGGACAAGGGGGGTCACAGGGGGGACCTGTCAGGAGTCAGGGACGGCACCAGAACCAAGCAGGGAGTCGCCCAAGAGGGGGAGGTCACCTAAGGACGAACCAGTCAACGAGGTCACAGAGATTCTGGACTCAAGATGGGGGGAAGAGGGAGTAGAATATTTTCTCGCCAGGGAGGGCGCCCCGGCCAGCACCAACAGTTGGGTGCCAGACTACGCTTTGGACGAACCCCTCCTCAAGGACGAGTTCCATGCCCTTTTCCCACACAGGCCCATGCCAGCACAGTTTTTCGACGATTGGCTTTTTACGCCCACATTTCCGCCAGCACCTTCCGAGGGTTCTCCTCCGCAGAGGAGACGACGCCAGAGTCGAGCCCTCCAAGGGGATCGTGTTCGGGGGTGGACACCGACCCTTCTTACTGGTGGGACGACCAACCAGAAGAGGACTGGCGCATGAGGTGGCGGGTGGGTCCTTGGCAAGCAGACCCCACCCAGGCAACAGGGGGAGGGGAGGACGTGAACATGTTGGGAGAGGACAATGGGTTCGAGTACACAAACAATGAACTGGAAGCAGAGGAGATCGACGTCGACGACCTGTGTCCGGCAGCGACCTCCGCAACGACGGAGCCCCCGGAACCTGCGCCCGAGCAGCGGGAGGGGGGAAGGGGGGGCTTCAAGGGGGGGATGGATGTCAGGGGTTCAGAGACAGAGGCACAGGTGAGGGAGGAGACGGAGAGCGACGAGGAAGAATCCCAGGACAGTGAGGAAGAGGATGACAATGACTTGAGATCTTCCATGAGTCTCTCAAGTGAATCGGAGGATTCTCAGGAGGGGGCGCCCCTAGTCAGGACAAGGGGGGTCACAGGGGGGAGCTGCCAGGAGCAGGGAAGCAGCAGGGAAACCCCGAGCGGGAGTGGGAGATCGGGGCCGGCTTCCCAGCAGGAACGAAGGGAAGAGAGGGGGGTTCCCAGTGTTACACACGGAGCGGAGCAGGAAAGAGACAGGGGAAGGAGATCTGGGGAGAACGTCCTGCCGGAAGAGGGGGAGAGTAGTACAGGGAGTAGTGTCAGTGTCAAAAGGAAGGTCAGGGGTAGCGAGTGCGCGCCAAGTTCAAATGTGGAGGCGCGCGGAAATGGAGAAAGCCCGGAGGAGGAGCCCAGCCCCAAAGCACGAAGGAGGGGGGAAGAGGCATCTCAGGAATCCGCTTCGGGAGAGAGCAGGAGGGAAGGAACCCAGGGGGGCAGAAAGACCCTGCGGAAAAGGAAAGACAGGAAGCGGTGGTCTAGCACAAGCCTCATAAGTTGGTGCAGGGGCGGGACCGAGTCAGAGGGGACTTCAAATGTCTGACGTTAGACACTCGGGGCTGCACGCCTCGGTTGTGGAACCAATAATGAACTGCAATAAACATCCTTGTATATAAGAAGAGCTTGGCGTTGGTCTTTTGTGAGCTGAGACCAGAGGCAGCCCATGACAACTCTGGTAGCAACGCGGACTTTATAGGACAGGATTTCATCGAGCAGCACAATATAACGCTACTGCCAGCCACGCTGCCCCTGAAGGTTGTCACGGTGGATGGCAGGGAATTGCTAGGGGGGCAGGTGGTGAAGCAAACGCCACCGATGGTGATGCAAATTGGAAATCACAGGGAAGTCATCAGCTTTAATGTCACCCAACTGTCGGACACGCCTGTGGTGTTGGGCATGAGTTGGCTGGACAGGCACAGTCCAACGTTGGCTTGGTACCAGCGGCAACTAACTTTCGGCTCCTCTTACTGTGCAGAACACTGCATCCTGCCCAGACCGGAGGGGGAAGAAGAGGACACACAGCTGCAATTAGGCACGCTGCAAGCAGTGCCCCACAAGTACGCAGAATTTTTGGAGGTTTTCTGCGAGAAGGAGGCGGACAAGCTGCCTCCCCACAGGCCCTATGACTGCAAGATTGACCTCCTGCCAGGGGCGACGCTGCCGACAGGGAAATTGTATTCCATGTCTGAAGATGAGCTGCAGGAACTCAGGGAGTTCATAGATCATAATTTGGAGCGCGGGTTCATCCGGGAGTCCAAGGCAGTGGGGGGCAGTCCTGTATTCTTTGTGAGGAAGAAGGACACGCCCAAAAAAAGACTTGTGGTGGACTATAGGATTTTGAACTCGAAAACCAAGCCCACGGCTTTCCCCATGCCCAAGATCGACGACCTCCTCGCGACGGTGCGCAAAGGACACGTGTTCACCAAGTTGGATCTGCGAGGGGCGTACAACCTTATTCGCATACGGGAGGGCGACAAGTGGAAGACGGCCATGTTCACGCCCCTGGGCACCTACGAATACAGAGTTATGCCGTTTGGATTACAAAATGGCTCCCACTCTTTTCAAGCTTTCATGCATCACGTGTTAGCGGGGCTCCTCTACAAGAAGTGTGTCTGCTTCCTGGACGACATCCTGATATTTTCAGAATCACAGGAGGTTCACGACAGAGACGTCAAGGAAGTTCTGCAAAGGCTACAGGAGCATAGACGGTACGCCAAGCTGGAGAAGTGCCAGTTCGACATGACGGAGGTGGATTTCCTGGGCTACAAGTTGTCGGACAAGGGGCTAGCCATGGACAGCGCCAAGGTTCGTGCAGTGTTGGACTGGAAGAGCCCGCGCAGCCGGAAGGAGGTCCAGCGGTTTGTCGGCTTTGCTAAGTTCTATCGCAAGTTCATCAAGGGGATCGCGATGCAGACAGCGGCCATTACCGACACGCTCAGCTCCAAGAAGAAGAAGTTCATCTGGACGGAGCAGGCGGAGCAGTCCTTTCGGAAACTCAAGCGCCTCTTCTCGTCCTTCTCTTGCTCATCTCTAAAGTCCTTAGCCAGCAGTTGCAGTGCACACATTACATCTGCTCTAAAGTTGGGGTACTGTTGTAAATTCCCATCGAAGTGAGAGACTAGACCGCCTGTTCGTCTCCCCAACCCAATCCCCTCCGGTCTGGGTGTCAGTTGCCCTTGCTTCGTAAGCATTTCCAACCTGACCTGGAGATCCCTGTAGGCGGCAGCTGCGTCCTCCTCTCTCTTCCTGGATGCAAGTGTCTCGGCATTCAGTCGTGTCACTGCTTCTCTGAGTTCCGCTATCTGCTGTTCGGCCGTCATATTGTCTGCCGTTCGTGAGCTCGCTAGTAGGCACCCGTCTTCTCTCCTCTCCGCGAGGCCGTAGATGCCCACAATATGAGACGGAGCTTACTGTCAGAGCTGCTTCCAGATCCTAGCTCACGGAGGATCACGCTAGCCAGCGGTCACTTTGTAAAAGTCTTTATTGAGTTACAGTTTCCATTCTCAAGCTGCTGCGTGCAGCTCTACGTCTTATGGGTTAGACCGGCGAAGCTCCGTCTGAGTCTCCGCCCCCTGTACACCAGCTTAATACCCTAGCCTTACTCCACCTTTTCCGCCTGACCGTTCTTCTCTGGGTCCCTCTGCCCCCCGTGGCCTCTTCCTTCCGGGACACTTCTGACGCTGACCCCCCGGACCCTTCTGTCTCCTTGCATCGGTCTTTAGGACCTGGCTCCCTTTCCGGGCTGCTTACTGCGCCACCTTCCTGTGCATTTGAACTTGGCGCGCACGCCCAACCTTCCACTTTCCGCTTGACCGTTTCTTCGCTCTCCGATGGAGGTGTGGCCACTCCTGACTCATGCCCTCCCTCCTGCTGCGAGCTGCCAGAGCTTGATACCTGGCGCCCTTCCTCTCCACTGCGCTCTGTTGGTGACGCTGGTCCCGATTTCCAACTGCTGCCCTCTGAGCCCCCTCTGGACCCTTCTTCCTGGGGTGTCCCCCTAGGCTCCCCCCTTGCTCTGGCCACTGGCGCTCCTTTCTGTGAATCTTCTGATTCACGGGAAAGACTCGGAGATCTCGGGTCGTCGTCATCACTCATCTTCTGCCTCCTCCCCCTCGCTCTCTGTTTCCTCCCTTGCCCTCGCCTCTGCTCCTGAACCCCTGACACATACGTTGGGCGGAGTTCTTTGCGGACTTCGACTTCAGGATAGAGTATGTCCCAGGTGACAACAACGTCATGGCGGATGCACTGTCCAGGAAGCCGCAATATCTCGAGGAGGCGACGCCAGCGGCGGTGTCAGGGGTTCAGGAGCAGAGGCGAGGGCAAGGGAGGAAACAGAGAGCGAGGGGGAGGAGTCCGAAGGAAAGATGAGCGATGACGACGACCCGAGATCTCCAAGTCTTTCCAGTGAATCGGAAGATTCACAGAAAGGAGCGCCAGTGGCCAGAGCAAGGGGGGAGAGTAGGGGGACACCCCAGGAAAAAGGGACAAAAGGGGGTTCAGAGAGCAGCAGTTGGAAATCGGGGCCAATGTCCCCAACAGAGCGCAGTGGGGAGGAAGGGCGCCAGGTATTGGGATCCGGCGGCTCGCCGCAGGGGGGAGGGCATGAGTCAGGAGTGACCACACCTCCATCGGGGAGCAAAGAAACGGTCAAGCGGAAAGTGGGAGGTTGGGCGCGCGCGCCAAGTTCAAATGCACAGGAAGGCGGCAGAGTAAGCAGCCCGGAAAGGGAGCCAGGTCCTAAAGCCCGCCGCAAGGAGACAGAAGGGTCCGGGGGGTCAGCGTCAGAAGAGTCCAGGAAGGAAGAGACCACGGGGGGCAGAGGGACCCAGAGAAGGAGGGAAAGGCGGAAAAGGTGGAGTAAGGCGAGGGTATTAAGTTGGTGTACAGGAGGCGGGGACTCAGACGGAGCTTCGCCGGTCTAGCTTATAAGACGTAGGGCTGCAAGCGCCAGCTTGGAAATGGAAACTGTAAATCAATAAAGACTTTTATAAAGTGAACGCTGGCTAGCGTGATCCTCTGTGAGCTAGGATCTGGAAGCAGCTCTGACAGGCGGCCAAGCACATTTTCGCACCAGAAGCATGGGCGTGCGCTTCGGCAACCGTAGACCTGGATGCTGTACGTCGCACGCTGCAGGAAGACTCCTTCGCATGAGCGAAGATGGAGGAGGTGCACAGGGGCACGGCGAAGGGCGACGAGTTCCAGATACGCGAAGGGTTGCTCATCCGCAAAGGGGCCCTCTACGTGCCGGGAGACGAACTCCGCGCTAAGGTACTGCAGCAGTTGCACGACGCACCCACCGCCGGGCACTTTGGCACTGAGAAGACGACAGAATTAGTCGCCAGAGACTTCTGATTGCCCAAGATGCGGGGAGAAGTCGCGGATTACGTCGCGAGGTGCGACACCTGCCAGAGGGCTAAGACAGTGCATAAACCGCCGGCGGGACTGCTGGAACCGCTGCAAACTCCGCTCGAACCGTGGGAGAGGGTGGCCCTGGACTTTGTCACGGATCTGCCCAGCTCGAGGGGCAAGACAGCAGTGCTAGTGGTGGTGGACATGTTCACCAAAATGGCACATTTCATTCCGTGTGCGAAAGTGGCCACGGCGTAACAGACCGCCAAACTGTTCATAGATCACGTGTTCAAGGTTCACGGTCTGCCACGGTCTATACTGTCCGACCGGGGGCGACAGTTCATCTCGAACTTCTGGCAGAAGCTGATGGGCATCCTGAATGTCAAGATCAACCTAGCGTCGGCGAGACACCCGCAGACCAACGGACAAGCGGAGCGGGTCAATGCCATCATGCAGCAGTACCTGAGATGTTACGCAAATCAGCAGCCTGCAACGTGGGTGGACTACCTGCCACTCGCCGAGTTCGCCTACAACAACACGAAGCACGTGTCCTCGGGGGTGACGCCGTTCTTCGCCAACAATGGGAGGCATCCCAGAACCTTCCCGGGACTACAGAGAGTGGGGGAGGGGGAGCCACAGGCAGCGGACGTCTTCGCGTCAGCGTTGCAGGAGGTCCACGAACAGCTTCGAAGGCAGTTAGAGCTAGCTAAGCACTCATACAAACTGCAGGCTGACAGACACAGGAGGGTTGGGCAAGAAATACAGGTGGGAGACTGGGTTTGGTTGGCAGCCCAGGCAGTGCCGGCCAGATCGTTAGAGAAAAAGAAGCTCGGACATAAGCAGCTAGGGCCCTACCAAGTCGAGGCACAGATCAATCCGGTGGCTTTCCGGCTGACGCTTCCGGAGGGATCCAGGATGCATCCGGTTTTCCATAGGTCAGTACTCACTCCCTACAAGGCACCTCACAGATTTCAGGAGCCAGGGACGGCACCGAGCCCGCTCAGGGAAAGGACCACGCAGGGGGGGGGGTCGCCAGAGGGGGAGCCCATCAACAAGGTCACAGAGATTTTAGACTCAAGATGGGGGGAAGAGGGAGTAGAATACCTTCTCGCCAGAGAGGGCACCTCAGCCAGTGCCAACAGCTGGCTACGCTTTGGAGGAACCTCTGCTCAAAGACGAGTTTCATGCCCTCTTCGAAGCCCCCCCTTCCCCCCTCCCCTCCTTCAGGTGTGGGTGCGGGTTGCTCCATCGTCATGGGGACGAATGCCGGATACAGTTCGCTTCCCGTGGCTGGCATCCAACTGAAGACTTCCGGTTCCTCCTCCCTGCGCTCGTCGCCGACGGTCACCTCCTCTTCCATCTCTGTGCCGCCGTGCTCGAACCCAAGGTCCTCCCCGAACACGTCCATGTCCGTTTCTCCCTCGGTTCCTTCTGGGGACGTTGCTCGTCCGGGACCCTCCAGCCACTTCCTGCGCCACTGCTCCTCTGGTCGATCATCCCACCAATACGAGGGTTCTGAGGCAGATCCCGAGGGTGACCCCTCCTGGGAACGTGTGTTCAGTGTCGGTTCCTCGTTTGAGTCGAACCCCCGGAACGTGCTGGCTGAAAGCGTGGGCGTGAAAAGCCAGTCATCGAAAAACTCGGCTGGCATGGGCCTGTGTGGAAAGAGGGCATGAAACTCATCTTTTAGTAGCGGTTCCTCCAAAGCGTAGCCCGGCACCCAGCTGTTGGCACTGGCTGGAGTGCCCTCTCTGGCGAGAAGGTATTCTACTCCGTCTTCCCCCCATCTTGAGTCCAAAATCTCTGTGACCTCGTTGATGGGCTCCTCCTGTGGCACTCCCCCCTGCTCGGTCCCCTCCCGGAGCGGTCTCGGTGCCGTTCCTGGCTCCTGAAATCTGTGAGGTGCCTTGTAGGGAGTGAGCACCGATCTGTGGAACACCGGATGCATCCTGGATCCCTCCGAAAGTGTCAGCCGGAAGGCCACCGGGTTGACCTGTGCCTCGACTTGGTAGGGCCCCAGTTGCTTATGCCCTAGATTCTTCTTCGCTAACGATCTGGCCGGCACTGCGTGGGCTGCCAACCAGACCCAGTCGCCCACTTGGATCTCTTCGCCAACCCTCCTGTGTTTGTCCGCTTGCACCTTGTATGCGTGCTTAGCTAGCTCCAGCTGCCGCCGGAGCTGATCGTGGACCTCCTGCAACTCCGACGCGAACGTGTCCGCTGCTTGCGGCTCCCCCTCCCCCATTCTTTCCAGTCCCGGGAAGGTTCTGGGGTGCCTTCCATTGTTGGCGAAGAACGGCGTCACCCCTGTGGACACGTGCTTCGTGTTGTTGTAGGCGAACTCGGCGAGTGGCAGGTAATCCACCCACGTTGCAGGCTGTTGATTTGCATAACATCTCAGGTACTGCTGCATGATGGCATTGACTCGCTCCACTTGCCCGTTCGTCTGCGGGTGTCTCGCCGACGCCAGGTTGATCTTGACGTTCAGGAAGCCCATCAGCTTCTGCCAAAAGTTCGAGATGAACTGTCGCCCCCGGTCGGACCGATGAGGGTAGAGACGGAGCTTACTGTCAGAGCTGCTTCCAGATCCTAGCTCACAGAGGATCACGCTAGCCAGCGTTCACTTTATAAAAGTCTTTATTGATTTACAGTTTCCATTTCCAAGCTGGCGCTTGCAGCCCTACGTCTTATAAGCTAGACCGGCGAAGCTCCGTCTGAGTCCCCGCCTCCTGTACACCAACTTAATACCCTCGCCTTACTCCACCTTTTCCGCCTTTCCCTCCTTCTCTGGGTCCCTCTGCCCCCCGTGGTCTCTTCCTTTCTGGACTCTTCTGACGCTGACCCCCCGGACCCTTCTGTCTCCTTGCGGCGGGCTTTAGGACCTGGCTCCCTTTCCGGGCTGCTTACTCTGCCACCTTCCTGTGCATTTGAACTTGGCGCGCGCGCCCAACCTCCCACTTTCCGCTTGACCGTTTCTTCGCTCCCCGATGGAGGTGTGGTCACTCCTGACTCATGCCCTCCCCCCTGCGGCGAGCCGCCGGATCCCAATACCTGGCGCCCTTCCTCCCCACTGCACTCTGTTGGGGACATTGGCCCCGATTTCCAACTGCTGTTCTCTGAACCCCCTTTTGTCCCTTTTTCCTGGGGTGTCCCCCTACTCTCCCCCCTTGCTCTGGCCACTGGCGCTCCTTTCTGTGAATGTTCCGATTCACTGGAAAGACTCGGAGATATCGGGTCGTCGTCATCGCTCATCTTTCCTTCGGACTCCTCCCCCTCGCTCTCTGTTTCCTCCCTTGCCCTCGCCTCTGCTCCTGAACCCCTGACACCGCCGCTGGCGTCGCCTCCTTGAGATATTGCGGCTTCCTGGACAGTGCATCCGCCATGACGTTGTTGTCACCTGGGACGTACTCTATCCTGAAGTCGAACTCCGCAAAGAACTCCGCCCAACGTATGTGTCAGGGGTTCAGGAGCAGAGGCGAGGGCAAGGGAGGAAACAGAGAGCGAGGGGGAGGAGGCAGAAGAAAAGATGAGTGATGACGACGACCCGAGATCTCCGAGTCTTTCCCGTGAATCAGAAGATTCACAGAAAGGAGCGCCAGTGGCCAGAGCAAGGGGGGAGCCTAGGGGGACACCCCAGGAAGAAGGGTCCAGAGGGGGCTCAGAGGGCAGCAGTTGGAAATCGGGACCAGCGTCACCAACAGAGCGCAGTGGAGAGGAAGGGCGCCAGGTATCAAGCTCTGGCAGCTCGCAGCAGGAGGGAGGGCATGAGTCAGGAGTGGCCACACCTCCATCGGAGAGCGAAGAAACGGTCAAGCGGAAAGTGGAAGGTTGGGCGCGCGCGCCAAGTTCAAATGCACAGGAAGGTGGCGCAGTAAGCAGCCCGGAAAGGGAGCCAGGTCCTAAAGCCCGACGCAAGGAGACAGAAGGGTCCGGGGGGTCAGCGTCAGAAGCGTCCCGGAAGGAAGAGGCCACGGGGGGCAGAGGGACCCAGAGAAGAACGGTCAGGCGGAAAAGGTGGAGTAAGGCTAGGGTATTAAGCTGGTGTACAGGGGGCGGAGACTCAGACGGAGCTTCGCCGGTCTAACCCATAAGACGTAGAGCTGCACGCAGCAGCTTGAGAATGGAAACTGTAACTCAATAAAGACTTTTACAAAGTGACCGCTGGCTAGCCTGATCCTCTGTGAGCTAGGATCTGGAAGCAGCTCTGACAGAAAGCTCCGTCTCATATTGTGGGCATCTACGGCCTCGCGGAGAGGAGAGAAGACGGGTGCCTACTAGCGAGCTCACGAACGGCAGACAATATGACGGCCGAACAGCAGATAGCGGAACTCAGAGAAGCAGTGACACGACTGAATGCCGAGACACTTGCATCCAGGAAGAGAGAGGAGGACGCAGCTGCCGCCTACAGGGATCTCCAGGTCAGGTTGGAAACACTTACGAAGCAAGGGCAACTGACACCCAGACCGGAGGGGATTGGGTTGGGGAGACGAACAGGCGGTCTAGTCTCTCACTTCGATGGGAATTTACAACAGTACCCCAACTTTAGAGCAGATGTAATGTGTGCACTGCAACTGCTGGCTAAGGACTTTAGAGATGAGCAAGAGAAGGTGGGATTTATCATGTCCCATTTGCATGGAGATGCTAAAGCATGGCTTCGCAATTTGTGGAGAGATAAGGATCCGGCGCTCCAAGATGCGGATGCCTTTATTAAAGCGATGGATGGGTGCTTTTTATCAAGCATAGACGTGGATCTTGCCCGGAAGGAGGTACATGGACTGAAGCAAGGGAGGGCCAGTGTAAGGCAATATCATGCCCGCTTTTTTGCATTGGTCAGTGCCCTGGAATGGGACAGAGATTCGGCTCCAGTCAGAGACCTGTTTTGGGAAGGATTGAACAGCGCGGTTAAAGACGAAATTGCAAGGGGGGAGAGACCCCGGAGCACGCAGGAGAACGTTCAGAGGGCGCTGGCGGTTGGGGTGCGGCTGGAGGAACATCCATGGAGCAGGGACGAAGGGCGTGGAGGGCGCGAACCAGCGAGAGGGTTCTCCTTCTTTCCCAGGGAAGCTGCGCGTGCGCAATCCACGCCCCCGCCAGGAGGGGGAGCGGAACCTATGGAGGTTGGCGGTGCCAGGGCTCAGTCAGCAACCAGAGCCATAGCGCCGGGAGCAGTCAAAGCGAAGCCTCCTAGAGGGAACCGGAAGTGTTACATCTGCGAAAGTCCGCAACACATGGCGAAAGAGTGTCCCCAGAGGATCCACAAGCTCAATGCAGCCTCTGCAACGGTGACTGCAGCTACTCAGCACGGAGACTCACAGCAGGGAAACGACGGAGTCTGGCTGGAGACAGAGGCACTGGGGCCCAGCCAGACGAGTCAGTGAAGCAGTCCCCAGAGATTTTGCAGCCCACAGACCCCCTCCCGCCCAATCCAGTAGTGCAGCTCACTACATCGCTTCAGCTACCCAATGGCCTCTTTCTAGACGTGCCAATCACTGTTGACTCAGGAAGCAATGCGGACTTTATAGGGCAGGACTTTGTCGATAAACACGCTATACAGCTGCTGCCTGCCACGCTGCCCCTACAGGTCGTCACAGTGGATGGCAGGGAGCTGCTAGGGGGGCAGGTGGTGAAGCAAACGCCACCTTTGGTGATGCGACTTGGAAATCACAAGGAAGTCATCAGTTTTAATGTCACCAGACTGTCGGACACGCCTATTGTCTTGGGCATGAGTTGGCTGGACAGACACAGTCCGACGTTGGCGTGGTACCAGCGGCAGCTGGTCTTCGGCTCATCATATTGCGCTGAACACTGCATTCTGCCCCGGCAGGAGGGAGAGGAGGAGGAGGCACAGCTGCAGCTGGGGACGCTGCAAGCAATCCCCCACAAATACGCGGGATTTTTGGAGGTCTTCTGCGAGAAGGAGGCGGACAGGCTACCCCCCCACAGACCATATGACTGCAAAATTGACCTACTGCCAGGGGCGGCGCTGCCCAAAGGGAAGCTGTATTCCATGTCTGAGGAAGAACTACAGGAACTCAAAGAGTTCATAGATCATAATTTGGAGCGCGGTTTCATCCGAGAGTCCAAGGCAGTGGGGGGCAGTCCTGTATTCTTTGTTAAGAAGGACACGCCCCAAAAAAGGCTTGTGGTGGACTATCGCACCTTGAACAGTGTGACCAAGCCCTCGGACTTCCCCATGCCCAAGATCGACGACCTCCTCGCAACGGTACGCAAGGGCCGCGTGTTCACCAAATTGGACCTGCGAGGGGCGTACAACCTCATTCGCATGCGGGAAGGAGATGAGTGGAAGACAGCCATGTTCACGCCCCTAGGCACCTACGAATATAGAGTTATGCCTTTTGGACTGCAAAATGGCTCCCACTGTTTTCAAGCTTTCATGCATCACGTGTTAGCGGGGCTCCTCTACAAGACGTGTGTCTGCTTCTTGGATGACATCCTGATCTTTTCTGAATCGCAGCAGGATCACGACAGACACGTCAAGGAAGTGCTGAGCAGGCTACAGCAGCATAGGCTTTACGCCAAGCTGGAAAAGTGCCAGTTTGACGTGATGGAAGTGGATTTCCTGGGCTACAAGTTGTCAGACAAGGGGCTCGCCATGGACAGCGCCAAGGTTTGCGCAGTGTTGGATTGGAAAAGCCCGCGCAGCCGGAAGGAGGTCCAGCGGTTTGTCGGCTTTGCAAACTTCTATCGCAAGTTTATCAAGGGATTTGCTATGCAAACAGCGGCCATCACGGACACGCTCAGCTCCAAGAAAAAGAAGTTCATCTGGACGGAGCAGGCGGAGCAGTCCTTTCAGGCACTCAAGCGTCTCTTCGCATCGGAAGAGCAGCTACTGCATGTCAACCCCAGCAGGCCGATGAGGGTGGAGACAAACGCTTCTGACAGAGCCGTGGGAGCAGTCCTGCTGCAGCGAGACCCGCAGGGGGCTTGGAGGCCGGGAGCGTTTTACTCCAGGAAGCTCAGCAAGTCTGAACAGAACTACACCATCTGGGACAGGGAGTTGCTTGCCATTCATGCAGCATTCAAGGCGTGGAGGCACTTCCTGATCGGCGCCAAGCACACGGTGCAGGTCTGCACGGACCACAAGAATCTGGAGCACTGGCGCACGGCGCAGTTCCTGAACCAGAGGCAGATACGTTGGGCTGAGTTCTTTGCGAACTTCGACTTCCGAATAGAGTATGTCCCGGGAGACACCAACGTCATGGCGGATGCCCTATCCCGTAAACCACAGTATCTGGAGGAGGCGACGCCAGCGGCTGCCATGCACATCTTCGCACCGGCAGTGTGGGCGTGCGCTTCGGCAACGGTTGACCTGGATGCGGTACGACGAGCGTTGCAGGATGACTCCTTCGCGCAAGCAAAGATGGCAGAGGTGCACAGGGGCACGGCAGCGACCGACGAGTTCCAGGTGCGCGATGGATTGCTCATCCGTAAAGGGGCCATCTACGTGCCGGGAGACGAACTTCGCGCCAAGGTACTGCAGCAGCTGCATGACGCGCCCACTGCCGGGCACTTTGGCAAGGAGAAGACGGTGGAATTAGTCGCCAGAGACTTCTGGTGGCCCAGGATGAGAGGGGAAGTCGCGGACTACGTGGCGAGGTGCGACACCTGCCAGAGGGCCAAACCAGTGCACAGACCGCCGGCCGGACTGCTGGAACCGCTGCAAACTCCGTTCGAACCATGGGAGAGAGTGGCCTTGGACTTTGTCACGGATCTGCCCAGCTCGAGGGGCAAGACGGCGGTGCTAGTGGTGGTGGACTTGTTCTCCAAGATGGCACATTTCATTCCGTGTGCGAAGGTGGCCACGGTGGAACAAACCGCCAAACTGTTCATAGATCACGTGTTCAAGGTTCACGGTCTGCCGCGGTCTATTCTGTCCGACCGGGGGCGGCAGTTCATCTCGAACTTCTGGCAGAAGCTGATGGGCTTCCTGAACGTCAAGATCAACCTGGCTTCGGCTAGACACCCGCAGACCAACGGGCAAGCGGAGCGGGTCAATGCCATCATGCAGCAATACCTGAGATGTTATGCGAACCAACAGCCCGCGACGTGGGTGGATTACCTGCCTCTCGCCGAGCGCCTACAACAACACGAAGCACGTGTCCACGGGGGTGACGCCGTTCTTCGCCAACAACGGAAGGCACCCCAGAACCTTCCCGGGACTGGACAGAATGGGGGGGAGGAGCCGCAGACTGCAGACGTGTTCGCGTCAGAGTTGCAGGAGGTCCACGATCAGCTTCGGCGGCACCTGGAGCTGGCTAAGCACGCATACAAGGTACAAGCGGACAGACACAGGAGGGTTGGCAAAGAGATCCATGTGGGCGACTGGGTATGGTTGGCAGCCCACGCAGTGCCGGCCAGGTCGTTAGCGAAGAAGAAATTAGGGCGTAAACAACTGGGACCCTACCAAGTCGAAGAGCAGGTCAACCCGGTAGCCTTCAGGCTGACGCTGCCGGAGGGCTCCAGGATGCATCCGGTGTTCCACAGATCGGTGCTCACTCCCTACAAGACACCTCACAGATTTCAGGAACCAGGAACGGCGCCGGGTCCGCTCCGAGAGGGAACCGAGCAAAGGAGAGTGCCACAGGAGGAGCCCATCAACGAAGTCACAGAGATTTTGGACTCGAGATGGGGGGAAGAGGGAGTAGAATACCTTCTCGCCAGAGAGGGCACCCCGGCCAGTGCCAACAGCTGGGTGCCGGGCTACGCTTTGGAGGAACCTCTGCTCAAAGACGAGTTTCATGCCCTCTTCCCACACAGGCCCATGCCAGCAGACTTTTTCGACGATTGGCTTTTCACACCGACGCTTTCAGCCAGCACGTTCCGGGGGTTCGACTCGGACGAGGAACCGACAATGGACACACGTTCCCCGGAGGGGTCGACCGCGGGATCGGCCTCAGAACCCTCGTATTGGTGGGACGATAGACCAGAGGAACAGCGGCGCAGGAAGTGGCGGGAGGTTCCAGGTCGAGCGACAGACCCGGGAACGACTGAGGCGGAGACGGACGTGGACATGTACGGGGAGGATTTTGGGTTCGAGCACGGAGGCACAGAGATGGAGGCAGAGGTGACCGTTGTCGACGAGCGCAGGGAGGAAGAACCGGAAGTCTTCAGTTGGAGGCCCGCCACGGGAAGCAAACTGTATCCGACATTCGTCCCCATGACACTGCAGCACCCAGCTCCCGCACCGGAAGGAGGGGAGGGGGGAAGGGGGGGCTTCGAGGGGGGGATGGATGTCAGGGGTTCAGGAGCAGAGGCGAGGGCAAGGGAGGAAACAGAGAGCGAGGGGGAGGAGGCAGAAGAAAAGATGAGTGATGACGACGACCCGAGATCTCCGAGTCTTTCCCGTGAATCAGAAGATTCACAGAAAGGAGCGCCAGTGGCCAGAGCAAGGGGGGAGCCTAGGGGGACACCCCAGGAAGAAGGGTCCAGAGGGGGCTCAGAGGGCAGCAGTTGGAAATCGGGACCAGCGTCACCAACAGAGCGCAGTGGAGAGGAAGGGCGCCAGGTATCAAGCTCTGGCAGCTCGCAGCAGGAGGGAGGGCATGAGTCAGGAGTGGCCACACCTCCATCGGAGAGCGAAGAAACGGTCAAGCGGAAAGTGGAAGGTTGGGCGCGCGCGCCAAGTTCAAATGCACAGGAAGGTGGCGCAGTAAGCAGCCCGGAAAGGGAGCCAGGTCCTAAAGCCCAAAGCAAGGAGACAGAAGGGTCCGGGGGGTCAGCGTCAGAAGCGTCCCGGAAGGAAGAGGCCACGGGGGGCAGAGGGACCCAGAGAAGAACGGTCAGGCGGAAAAGGTGGAGTAAGGCTAGGGTATTAAGCTGGTGTACAGGGGGCGGAGACTCAGACGGAGCTTCGCCGGTCTAACCCATAAGACGTAGAGCTGCACGCAGCAGCTTGAGAATGGAAACTGTAACTCAATAAAGACTTTTACAAAGTGACCGCTGGCTAGCGTGATCCTCTGTGAGCTAGGATCTGGAAGCAGCTCTGACAGTAAGCTCCGTCTCATATTGTGGGCATCTACGGCCTCGCGGAGAGGAGAGAAGACGGGTGCCTACTAGCGAGCTCACGAACGGCAGACAATATGACGGCCGAACAGCAGATAGCGGAACTCAGAGAAGCAGTGACACGACTGAATGCCGAGACACTTGCATCCAGGAAGAGAGAGGAGGACGCAGCTGCCGCCTACAGGGATCTCCAGGTCAGGTTGGAAATGCTTACGAAGCAAGGGCAACTGACACCCAGACCGGAGGGGATTGGGTTGGGGAGACGAACAGGCGGTCTAGTCTCTCACTTCGATGGGAATTTACAACAGTACCCCAACTTTAGAGCAGATGTAATGTGTGCACTGCAACTGCTGGCTAAGGACTTTAGAGATGAGCAAGAGAAGGACGAGAAGAGGTGCTTGAGTTTCTGAAAGGACTGCTCCGCCAGCTCCGTCCAGATGAACTTCTTCTTCTTGGAGCTGAGCGTGTCGGTAATGGCCGCTGTCTGCATCGCGAACCCCTTGATGAACTTGCGATAGAAGTTAGCAAAGCCGACAAACCGCTGGACCTCCTTCCAGCTGCGCGGGCTCTTCCAGTCCAACACTGCACGAACCTTGGCGCTGTCCATGGCTAGCCCCTTGTCCGACAACTTGTAGCCCAGGAAATCCACCTCCGTCATGTCGAACTGGCACTTCTCCAGCTTGGCGTACCGTCTATGCTCCTGTAGCCTTTGCAGAACTTCCTTGACGTCTCTGTCGTGAACCTCCTGTGATTCTGAAAATATCAGGATGTCGTCCAGGAAGCAGACACACTTCTTGTAGAGGAGCACCGCTAACACGTGATGCATGAAAGCTTGAAAACAGTGGGAGCCATTTTGTAATCCAAACGGCATAACTCTGTATTCGTAGGTGCCCAGGGGCGTGAACATGGCCGTCTTCCACTTGTCGCCCTCCCGTATGCGAATAAGGTTGTACGCCCCTCGCAGATCCAACTTGGTGAACACGCGTCCTTTGCGCACCGTCGCGAGGAGGTCGTCGATCTTGGGCATGGGGAAAGCCGTGGGCTTGGTTTTCGAGTTCAAAATCCTATAGTCCACCACAAGTCTTTTTTGGGGCGTGTCCTTCTTCCTCACAAAGAATACAGGACTGCCCCCCACTGCCTTGGACTCCCGGATGAACCCGCGCTCCAAATTATGATCTATGAACTCCCTGAGTTCCTGCAGCTCATCTTCAGACATGGAATACAGTTTCCCTGTCGGCAGCGTCGCCCCTGGCAGGAGGTCAATCTTGCAGTCATAGGGCCTGTGGGGAGGCAGCTTGTCCGCCTCCTTCTCGCAGAAAACCTCCAAAAATTCTGCGTACTTGTGGGGCACTGCTTGCAGCGTGCCTAATTGCAGCTGTGTGTCCTCTTCTTCCCCCTCCGGTCTGGGCAGGATGCAGTGTTCTGCACAGTAAGAGGAGCCGAAAGTTAGTTGCCGCTGGTACCAAGCCAACGTTGGACTGTGCCTGTCCAGCCAACTCATGCCCAACACCACAGGCGTGTCCGACAGTTGGGTGACATTAAAGCTGATGACTTCCCTGTGATTTCCAATTTGCATCACCATCGGTGGCGTTTGCTTCACCACCTGCCCCCCTAGCAATTCCCTGCCATCCACCGTGACAACCTTCAGGGGCAGCGTGGCTGGCAGTAGCGTTATATTGTGCTGCTCGATGAAATCCTGTCCTATAAAGTCCGCGTTGCTACCAGAGTCAATGGTAATTGGCACTTCCATTGTAAGTCCATTGGGTAGCTGGAGCGATGCGGTGAGCTGCACTACTGGTTTGGGCGGGAGGGGGTCTGTGGGCTGCAAAATCTCTGGGGACTGCTTCACTGACTCGTCTGGCTGGGCCCCAGTGCCTCTGTTTCCAGCCAGACTCCGTCGTTTCCCTGCTGTGGTTCTCTCTGCTGAGTTGCTTCTGTTACCGTCGCGGAGGCTGCAGTGTGCTTGTGGAGCCTCTGGGGACACTCTTTCGCCATGTGCTGAGGACTGTCACAGAGGTAGCACTTCTTGTTCCCTCTAGGAGGCTTCGCTTTGACTGCTCCCGGTGCTAGGGCTCTGGTTGCTGACTGAGCCCTGGCGCCTCCAACCTCCATAGGTTCCCCTCCTCCTCCTGGCGGAGGCGTGGAGTGCGCACGCGCTGCATCCCTGGGAAAGAAGGAAGGCGCTCTTGCCGACTCGCGTCCTCCACGCCCTTCGTCTCTGCTCCATGGACGTTCTTCTAGACGCACCCCCACCGCCAGCGCCCTCTGAACGATCTCCTGCGTGGTCCGGGGTCTCTCCCCCCTCGCAATTTCATCTTTAACCGAGCCTTGCAATCCCTCCCAAAACAGGTCTCTTACCGGAGGCGAATCTCTGTCCCATTCCAGGGCACTGACCAAAGCGAAAAAGCGGGCATGGTACTGCCTTACGCTGGCCCTCCCTTGCTTCAGTCCATGTATCTGCTGCCGAGCAAGATCCACGTCAATGCTTGATAAAAAGCACCCATCCATCGCTTTAATAAAGGCATCCGCATTTTGGAGCGCCGGATCCTTATCCCTCCACAAATTGCGCAGCCATGCTTTAGCATCTCCATGCAAATGGGACATGATGAATCCCACTTTCTCTAGTTCATCTCTAAAGTCTTTGTTCAGCAGTTGCAGTGCACACATTACATCTGCTCTAAAGTTGGGGTACTGTTGCAGGTTCCCATCGAAGTGAGAGACCAGACCGCCTGTTCGTCTCCCCAATCCAATTCCTTCCTGTTTGGATGTCAGTTGCCCTTGCTTCGTAAGCATGTCCAACCTGACCTGGAGATCCCTGTAGGCGGCAGCTGCCTCCTCCTCTCTCTTCCTGGATGCGAGAGCCTCGGCATTCAGTTGTGACACTGCTTCTCTGAGTTCCGCTATCTGCTGCTCAGCCGTCATGTTGTCTGCCGTTCGTGAGCTCGCTAGTGGGCACCCGCTTTCTCTCCTCTCCTTGAGGCCGTAGATGCCCACAATTATGAGACGGAGCTTACTGTCAGAGCTGCTTCCAGATCCTAGCTCACAGAGGATCACGCTAGCCAGCGATCATTAAGTAAAAGTCTTTATTGCGTTACAGTTTCCATTCTCAAGCTGCTGCGTGCAACTCTACGTCTAGTGGTTAGATCGGCGAAGCTCCGTCTGAGTCTCCGCCCCTTGTGCACCAACTTAATATCCTAGCCCTGCTCCACCTTTTCTGCCTGACTGTTCTCCTCTGGGTCCCTCTGCCCCCCGGGGTCTCTTCCTTCCTGGATTCTTCTGACGCCGACCCCCCGGATTGCTCTTTTGGTGTTCATTCACCCACAAGCTGCAAAGCAAAGTGTCCTAAGCATAAACAAAGCAAAACAGGTTGTTTTGGTTTCCATCTACATAGAAAGAAGAATCTTGGATTTCGCTTATTTCAAAATCGTGTTCTTTGGAGTTAATACATATTTACCCAGAAATCGCAGTGTATGTAATGAGACCAAAATAACAAAACGACATATTTCCGCTTCCATATGAGTAGAAAGAAGACGAATAAGCTTCGATTGAGCTTATTTCAATTCATAGGATCATAGAATCATAGAGTTGAAATTAGCGTGGTGTTTTTTGGGTGTGCACCAGAATCACAAAACCAAAGCAAAAAGGTCTTTTGGTTAACATAAGCTTCGATTGGGCTTATTTAAATTCATAGAATCATAGAATCATAGAGTTGAAATTAGCGTGGTGTTTTTTGGGTGTGCACCAGAATCAAAGCAAAAAGGTCTTTTGGCTAACATCTGCATAAAAGAATAATATTGGATTTCGCTTATTAAAAAGTAGTGTTCTTTGGTGTTAATGCACATTTACCCAAAAATCACAAAGTGAATGTAATGCGACCAAAATAAAGAAACACCATATTTCCGCTTCCACATGGGTAGAAAGAAGACGAATAAGCGAGTGGGCTTATTTGAATTTGCATGGTGTTTTTTGGGTGTATACCAGAATCACCCCCAAAGAAAGCAATAAAGTATTTTGCGTTCAATCTACGTAGGAGGAAGATAAAAACGCTCTGATTGGGATTATTTCAAATAGGTGTTTTTGGGGTTAGAATGCACATTCAACCAAAAATCGCAGAGCGAAATGTTTGTTATCAGCCTAAATCAAGCATAGACGGTTTAGTTAATCTCAATAGAAAGAGGACGAATAAGCTTGGATTGCTCCTTAGGTGTTCATTCACCCACAAATTCCAAAGCCGAAAGAAAGCAAAACATTTTGTTTTGGTTTCCATCTACATGGAAAGAGGAATCTTGGATTTCGCTTATTTCAAACCCAGAACACCTTTTTGCTTTGGTTAGGTAATTCTGGTGCACACCCAAAAAACACCACGCTAATTTCAACTCTATGATTCTATGATTCTATGAATTGAAATAAGCCCAATCGAAGCTTATTCGTCTTCTTTCTACTCATATGGAAGCGGAAATATGTCGTTTTGTTATTTTGGTCTCATTACATACACTGCGATTTCTCGGTAAATGTGCATTAACTCCAAAGAACACGATTTTGAAATAAGCTGTCAGAGCTGCTTCAAGATCCTAGCTCACAGAGGATCACGCTAGCCAGCGGTCATTAAGTAAAAGTCTTTATTGAATTACAGTTTCCATTCTCACGCTGCTGTCTGCAACTCTACGTCTACTAGCTAGATCGGCGAGGCTCCGTCTGAGTCTCCGCCCCGTGCGCACCAACTTAATATCCTAGCCTTGCTCCACCTTTTCCTCCTGACTGTCCTCCTCTGGGTCCCTCTACCCCCCGGGGCTTCTTCCTTCCGGGATTCTTCTGACGCTGACCCAGACCCTTCTGCCTCCTTGCGCCGGGCTTTAGGACCCGGTTCCCTTTCGAGGCTGCTCGCTGCGCCGCCTTCCTCTGCATTTGAACTTGGCGCGCGCGCCCAACCTTCCACTTTCCTCTTAACCGTTTCTTCGCTCCCCGATGGAGGTGTGGCCACTCCTGACTCCTGCCCTCCCTCCTGTGGTGAGCTGCCAGCGCTTCCCTCCTGGCTCCTTTCCTCTTCCCTGCTTCCTGGCGGTGACGCTGGTCCCGATTTCCAGCTGCTCCCCCCTGAGTCTCCTCTGGCTCTATCTTCCTGGGGTGCCTCCCTAGACGCCCCCCTTGCCCTGGCCACTGGTGCTCCTTTCTGTGAATCCTCTGATTCACTGGAAAGACTGGGAGATCTCGGGTCGTCGTCATCACTCATCCTTTCCTCTGTCTCCTCCCCTTCGCTCTCTGTTTCCTCCCTTGCCCGTGCCTCTGCACCTAAACCCCTGACATCCATCCCCCCCTCGAAGCCCCCCAGTCCCCCCTCCCCTCCTTCCGGTGCTGGAACTGGGGGCTGCTGTTGCAAAGGGACGAACGTCGGATATCGGTCGCTTCCCGTGGCAGGCCTCCAGCGGAACTCTTCCAGGTCTTCCTCCCTGCTCTCGTCGACGACGGTCACCTCCTCTTCCATCTCTGTGCCGCCGTGCTCGAAACCAGGGTCGTCCCCGAAAATGTCCATGTCCGTCTCTCCCGCACTTCCTCCAGGCGGCGTTGCTCGGCCGGAACAGTCCAGCCACTTCCTGCGGAACTGCTCCTCCGGCCTATCGTCCCACCAATACGAGGGTTCTGAGACAGATCCCGAGGGTGACCCCTCCGGGGAACGGACGTCTCGTGTTGGTTCCTCGTCCGAGTCGAACCCCCTGAACGTGCTGTCCGAAAGCGTGGGCGTGAAAAGCCAGTCGTCGAAAAAGTCTGCTGGCATAGGTCTATGTGGGAAGAGGGCATGAAACTCGTCTTTGAGCAGAGGTTCGTCTAAAGCGTAGCCCGGCACCCAGCTGTTCGCACTGGCCGGGGTGCCCTCCCTGGCGAGAAAGTATTCTACTCCCTCTTCCCCCCATCTGGAGTCCAAAATCTCCGTGACTTCGTTGATGCGCTCCTCCTGTGCCACTCCCGCGTGCCCCGTTCCTTCTCTGAGCGGACTCGGCGCCGTTCCGGGTTCCTGGAACCTGTGCGGTGCCTTGTAGGGAGTGAGCACCGATCTGTGGAACACCGGATGCATTCTGGAACCCTCCGGAAGCGCCAGCCTGAAAGCCACCGGGTTGACCTGCTCTTCGACTTGGTAGGGCCCCAGTTGTTTATGCCCTAGTTTCTTCTTGGCCAACGACCTGGCCGGCACTGCGTGGGCTGCTAACCAGACCCAGTCTCCCACGTGGAGCTCTTCGCCAACCCTTCTGTGTTTGTCCGCTTGTACCTTGTATGCGTGTTTAGCCAGCTCCAGGTGGCGCCGCAGCTGATCGTGGACTTCCTGCAGCTCCGACGCGAACGCATCTGCTGACTGCGGCTCCCCTTCTCCCCTGCATTCCAGTCCCGGAAAGGTTCTAGGGTGCCGCCCGTTGTTGGCGAAGAACGGCGTGACGCCCGTGGATACGTGCTTCGTGTTGTTGTAGGCAAACTCTGCAAGCGGCAGGTAATCCACCCACGTCGCAGGCTGTTGGTTTGCATAACATCTCAGGTACTGCTGCATGATGGCATTGGCTCGCTCCGCTTGCCCGTTGGTCTGCGGGTGTCTCGCCGACGCCAGATTGATCTTGACGTTTAGGAAGCCCATCAGTTTCTGCCAGAAGTTCGAGATGAACTGCCGCCCGCGGTCGGACAGAATAGACCGTGGCAGACCGTGAACCTTGAACACGTGGTCTATGAACAGTTTGGCGGTTTGCTCCGCCGTGGCCACCTTAGCACACGGAATGAAATGCGCCATCTTGGAGAACAGGTCCACCACCACCAACACTGCCGTCTTGCCCCTTGAGCTGGGCAGATCCGTGACAAAGTCCAGAGCCACCCTTTCCCAAGGTTCGACCGGAGTTTGCAGCGGCTCCAACAGTCCAGCCGGCGGTTTGTGCACCGGCTTTGCCCTCTGGCAGGTGTCACACCTCGCTACGTAGTCTGCGACCTCCCCTCTCATTCCAGGCCACCAGAAATCCCTGGCTACTAATTCCACCGTCTTCTCCTTGCCAAAGTGCCCGGCCGTGGGTGCGTCGTGCAGCTGCTGTAGCACCTTGGCTCGAAGTTCGTCACCCGGCACGTAGATGGCCCCTTTACGGATGAGCAAGCCATCTCTTTTTTTTTTTTTAATAAATTTTTATTGGTTTTACAGCATTTTATAAAAAGAACAAACAAACACAAAACAAAACAAACATACAAAATACTTTCAAAGATATTTTCATAAACCTCTTTTCTTGGACTTCCCCATACCCCCCCTCTCTGCATCCCAGTGTCCATATTTGAACTAGCAACTCCCAGTTGTTACTTTCTAATCTCTGTCATCTTAGTCCTCCTTTATTATCTAACCTTGTATCCCTGTACCCTGTTACTTCTAGCAACCACAACATTTTAACATTCGTTGAGTTTGTAGTAGTCCTTAAGATAGCTCTTAAATTTTTTCCATTCTTCTTCCACCATCTCTTTACGTTGGTCACGGATTCTGCCTGTCATCTCAGCCAGTGTCATATAGTCCATCACTTTCATCTGCCATTCTTCCAGAGTAGGTAAATCTTGTGTCTTCCAATACTTTGCGATAAGTATTCTTGCTGCTGTTGTGGCATACATAAAGAAATTTCTATCTTTCTTTGTCACCAATTGGCCGACAATGCCCAAGAGAAAGGCCTCTGGTTTTTTGGAAAATGTACATTTAAGTACCTTTTTCATTTCATTATAGATCATTTCCCAGAAGGCCTTTATCTTCGGGCATGTCCACCAAAGGTGGTAAAAAGTACCTTCAGTCTCTTTACATTTCCAACATTTATTATCGGGCAAATGATAGATTTTTGCCAGCTTGACTGGGGTCATGTACCACCTGTATACCATTTTCATAATGTTTTCCTTTAAGGCATTACATGCCGTAAATTTGATACCGGTGTTCCATAACCATTCCCAGTCATCTGACATAATGTTGTGTCCAACATCCTGCGCCCACTTAATCATAGCAGATTTAACTGTTTCATCCTGTGTGTTCCATTTCAACAGCAAGTTATACATTCTAGATAAATTCTTAGTATTGGGTTCTAACAATTCGGTCTCTAGTTTTGATTTCTCCACTTGGAAACCGATTTTCCTATCCTGTTTAAAAATTTCCATTATTTGGCGATATTGAAACCAATTTTCTACTTTGTGCTTCAATTTCTCCTGACTTTGTAGTTTAACCTTGTCTCCATCCTGTTCTAAAATTTCCCAATACTTCGGCCATCCGACCTCCATATTGAGTTTCTTCACTGCTTTAGCCTCCACTGGTGACACCCATCTAGGGGTTTTATTTTCCAATAAGTCTTTGTATCTTATCCAGACATTAAATAATGCTTTTCTAACAATGTGATTTTTAAAGGTACTGTTAACCTTGTCATACCAAAGATATGCATGCCAACCAAAAGCATTATTGAAGCCTTCCAGATCCAAGATGTCTGTATTCTCAAGGAGCATCCATTCTTTCAGCCAGCAAAACGCTGCTGCCTCATAGTACAATTTTAGGTCCGGCAGGGCAAAACCCCCTCTTTCTTTAGCGTCAGTCAGTATTTTGAATTTAATTCGGGGCTTTTTGCCCTGCCAGACAAATTTCGAAATGTCTTTGTGCCACCTTTTAAAACATTCCATCTTATCAAGAATCTGCAAGGTCTGAAACAAAAATAACATTCTAGGCAATACATTCATTTTAATTACTGCAATTCGGCCTAACATTGACAGTTTCAGATTTGACCATATTTCTAGATCTTTTTTAATCTCTGACCAACATTTTTCATAATTGTCCTTATACAAATTAACATTCTTAGGTGTTAAATAAACCCCTAGGTATTTGACTTTCTTAACCACTGTCAAACCTGTTTCCTCCTGAAACTTCTCCTTTTCCATATCTGTTAGGTTTTTCCCTAAGACTTTAGTTTTTTGCTTATTCAACTTAAATCCAGCCACCTGGCCAAATTGTTGAATTATTTCTAAAACCCTTTTCGTACTAGTGTTTGGCTCTTGCAAAGTCAATACTAGGTCATCTGCATACGCTCTTAACTTGTAGTGTTTAGCTCCGACCTGCACACCTTTGACCTGCTGGTCATTTCTTATCATATTCAGCAACACCTCCAGAACCGAAATGAAAAGTAATGGGGAAATTGGGCACCCCTGCCGAGTTCCTTTTTCTATCTTAAGTTCCTCAGTCACAACATTATTTACAATCAGCTTAGCTTTTTGTTCAGAATATATTGCAGCCATACCATTCTCAAAACCCTGGCCTACCCCCATCCCATGAAGATTCTTCCTCATAAAACTCCAAGAGATATTATCAAAGGCTTTCTCCGCGTCCACAAAGATCAATACTGCTTTAGTGTTTATATTCACCTCCAGCTTTTCCAAAATGTCTATTACATTCCTTACATTGTCCGCTAGGTGTCTTTTAGGGAGAAAGCCTGCTTGGTCTTTATGAATCTTCTCCATCAAAACTCTTTTAAATCTTTTTGCCAAAATGTCTGCAAAAATTTTGTAATCCACATTAAGGAGTGATATCGGGCGGTAGTTCTTAAGTTGGGTCTTTTCAGTCTCTGACTTTGGTATGAGTGAGATATATGCCTCTTTCCACGATTCAGGTGCCCTTTTTCCTTCAAGGATCTCATTACAAACTTCTCTTAATGGTTGAATCAACCATTCCTTCAACGATTTGTAGTATCTAGAAGTCAGTCCATCTGGTCCCGGAGATTTGCCCAATTGCATATTCTGAATGGCAGCCTCTACCTCTTGTTCTGAGATTCTCTGGTTCAAGTCCATCTTACTTTGCTGAGAGATATTTTGTAATCCATATCTTCCAAGGAATTTGTCTATATCTTCTTCATTTTGCGGGCCTTGGGTGTAAAGTTTTTTGAAGTAACTTAGAAAGCAATTTCTAATTTCATTAGGTTTAGATATACTCTTTCCATCAACCTCTAGGCTTGTAACTGTATTTAGTTTCTGCCTTTTCTTCAATTGCCATGCCAAAAGTTTACCGCATTTATTTGCTGATTCAAAAGTCTTTTGTTTCATTTGCTTTATCTTCCATTCAATCTCTTGGTTCATCAATTCCATATATTGAGTTTGATATAACTTAATCTCTCTTAAAATGTCCTGAGACTTTGGTTTTGTTCTTAGTTTCCTCTCTCCTTCCTTTATCATTTCCAAGATCTTCTCTTTTTTCTCATTTTGTTTTTTCCTCTTTATTGCATTTTGTTGAATCAAAAATCCTCTCATAACAGCTTTACTTGCGTCCCAGATCACTCTTTTCTCCACGTCAGTCCTCAAATTTATTTCAAAATAGTCTTTTAAGGTCTTTTGGGCCTTCGTGAGAATCTCCTTATCTCGAAAGAGGGTGTCATTCATTCTCCATCTAAATTGACCGGTTATTGTGAGTTTCATCTCCATCTTCACGGCGTTATGGTCGGAGCAAGTTTTTGGGCAGATTTCCACTTTCTTAATCTTTGGAGCCAATCCACTAGTAACCCAGATTTGGTCAATTCTGGTCCAGGTCATCATTGCTTGGGAGAAGAAGGTTCCCTCTCTCTCCAGAGGGTTCCTTGTTCTCCAAATGTCTATCAAGTCCATGTTTTCTGTCATTTCGAAAAAAGTCTTGGGGAGTCTCCCTTCTTTAGTGACTGTTAGTCTTTGTGCCTTGTCCATATTAGTGGAGACCACGCCATTCATGTCTCCCATGATTATCATATTATAATCCAGATAGTCCGTCAAAGTTTCATGAAGTCCCTTAAAGAAGTCAGATTTGCCTTCATTTGGTGCATAAATTCCAACAACTAAAAGTTTTTCTCCTTGTACTTGTATCTCCACAGCCAGATATCTCCCTTGTTCATCTTTAAATATCATTTTTGGAGCCCATTTCTCCTTCACATATATTACCACTCCCCTCTTCTTAACTTTGTCTGATGAGACAAATTCTTGTCCTAACCTTTTATTTGTGAGTAATCTCCTGTGGGCTCTAGTTATGTGAGTTTCTTGTAAACATATCAAATCCAATTGTTCTCTGTTCAAAATATGAAATACTTGTCTTCTCTTCAAAGGCCCATTCAGTCCATTACAATTCCAACTAAGGAATTGCAGAGCCATCTTGTTATTTTCTTAAGGCTCCTCCAACAGCTCCAAGTTGTTGCTCTTCTTCTGACGGTGGTAGTTTTTGTCCAAACGAGAGATTCAGGATATCCAGTGCTCTCCTCTGTTCTGCAAGTACATCCACAGTCCCTTTCTGTAGGTCCTCCTGATATCTTGCCAGAAATTTGTCTTTATCTTGAATTGTCTTTATTTTCACTTTCTTTGCCTTGTAGTCGAATGACAGTCCTTGTGGGAATTCCCACCTGAAGCGGATCTGATTTTTCTTTAACAAAAGCACCAAATCCTTGTAGAAGTTTCTTAAGTCCAAGATATATTTTGGTATGTCTTTAAAGATCTGTACTGCTGAATTTCCAATTTGGAGGACTTTTCCAAAGTGTAGTCCTAAAATTTTATCTCTTTCCTCCTTAGATCTGAGTGTGATCAAACAATCTCTTGGTGTCTTTCTATCTTGCTTTTTGCCGAGTCTAAAGGCAGTTGTGATTTTAAAATCGTCTTCCTCCAGGTCCCAGCAATCCGCAAACTCCCGTGTCAAATATTCCACAAGGTTGTCACTTTCATTCTCCGGAATCAGTCTTAATTTTAAGTTTCTCTCTTTCCTCTGTAACTCCCACAAGGCCAAGGTTGCATCATGCTCATAGACCTTCTTGGCAAGTGGCTCTAATTTCTCCTGCGTCTCTCCAGCTGTGGCTTTGGCCTCTTCGGCAATTTGACGCGTGGTGGCATTTTCCTCGACCAATTTATTTATAGATTCTGTATTCTGGTTTAATCTTGTTGATATTTCTGTTAATTTTTGTGTGTTCTCTGAAGTCTGTTTTGTCAAAGACTCCAGAGTCTGGTTTATCTTAAGCAAAGCTTCTGTCACAGCTTCCATAGAAACGGCTGCTCCTTTGTCCTGTCCTGTTGTTCCAGCTAGTCCGGCTGTTACGCCTAAGATCGAACCTCTTCTCTTTGCTTGTTGCAGCTGCAGCTGTTGCTGTTGTTGTTGCTTGGTCTTGGCTCTTGTAGTTATCTCTTCTTGTGGCCCACTCATGTCAAGGTCAATTCCCACGGGATTTATTCTCCCTTGGAAAATTCCACTGTCTTAGGCCGTGCTGGACTTCACTTTATCCTCTAGAGGGAGCAAATCAAAATGGCCATAGAAGGAAATTTCAAAATACATGAACAAAGGAGACCATCCAAGATGTAGAAAGAAAGGAGATTAACCCAGTCAAAATCAATGTTACTAAAGTCTTATAGCTTCCAATTGCCACAGTTGCCCAGTATACTGTTTATACTGTTTCTTCTTAAAATGTACAAAAGTCAGGCACTGTGGAAACTTTATATCAAGGTGTCACTTCACAGGGAAAAGTCAGCTCAGTGTACTAAGAAGGCAGACCGTTTCAGACTTTCAAGTAGATGAGATAGCAGAGGTTTTTTCCTTCAAATAAGTCATGCAGTTGATGATCAAATTCGCCTCCCCTCTGCCCTGCTTGCTAGAGGGGAGATCAAAGGTTTAAATGTCCGGTTTAACTGATCAAAGGATGAATTTAAACGGATGCAGGTTTAGAGCTCCGTTGCTTTCACTTTCATGCGGTCGGGGGGAGGCAGACTTCCTTTGTTTAAATCTCCCCCGTTTTTAGCCCAATTTTTAAAATTAAGAAAAGTCCCAGTTATTTTTCAGTTCTTACTCACGGGGAATCAGTCCGAATTTCTTTTCAGGAAGGAATCGGCGCTCTCCGCTTATGGCGACGCGGCTTCACTTCGCAGGCTGGGTAGCGACTCTCAGCACCGCGCTCACTCCCGATGTCGATCCGTAGCCTTTAAAAAGGCTCTTTCACGGTACCGGGGGGCGCAAAGGTGCCCACCGAGTCTCCTTGTTCTCAGGCTTCAGCGCCTGGGATTTTAGGGGTCCCCCGCTTGCCGTAGCGAGTAAGACCCGAACTTGCGAAGCAGTCCTTCTCCGGAGCTCGGAGGTAGGACCGCCATTAAGCGCTGGCACCGACCGGAAGTCATCTTGGAGAACAGGTCCACCACCACCAACACTGCCGTCTTGCCCCTTGAGCTGGGCAGATCCGTGACAAAGTCCAGAGCCACCCTTTCCCAAGGTTCGACCGGAGTTTGCAGCGGCTCCAACAGTCCAGCCGGCGGTTTGTGCACCGGCTTTGCCCTCTGGCAGGTGTCACACCTCGCTACGTAGTCTGCGACCTCCCCTCTCATTCCAGGCCACCAGAAATCCCTGGCTACTAATTCCACCGTCTTCTCCTTGCCAAAGTGCCCGGCCGTGGGTGCGTCGTGCAGCTGCTGTAGCACCTTGGCTCGAAGTTCGTCACCCGGCACGTAGATGGCCCCTTTACGGATGAGCAAGCCATCTCGTAGCTGGAAACCGTCGGCCGCTGCCTTGCCCCCTCGCACCTCTGCCATCTTCGTTTGTGCGAAGGAGTCCCCCTGCAACGCTCGCCGCACCGCCTCTAGGTCCACGGTCGCCGCGGCGCACGCCCACACTGTCGGTGCAAAGATGTGCATGGCGGCCGCTGGTGTTGCGTCCTCCAGATACTGTGGCTTGCGGGAGAGAGCGTCTGCCATGATGTTGGTGTCCCCCGGGACATACTCTATTCGGAAGTCGAAGTCCGCAAAGAACTCAGCCCAACGTATCTGCCTCTGGTTCAGGAACTGTGCCGTGCGCCAGTGTTCCAGATTCTTGTGGTCCGTGCAAACCTGCACCGTGTGCTTGGCGCCGATCAGAAAGTGCCTCCACGCCTTGAACGCTGCATGAATGGCCAGCAACTCCCTGTCCCATATGGTGTAGTTCTGCTCGGACTTGCTGAGCTTCCTGGAGTAAAACGCTCCCGGCCGCCACACGCCCTGCGGGTCCTTCTGCAGCAGGACCGCCCCCACTGCTCTGTCCGAAGCGTCTGTCTCCACCCTCATCGGCATGCTGGGGTTGACATGAAGCAGCTGCTCTTCCGACGCGAAGAGACGCTTGAGGGCCTGAAAGGACTGCTCCGCCTGCTCTGTCCAGATGAACTTCTTCTTCCTGGAGCTAAGGGTGTCAGTGATGGCCGCCGTCTGCATCGCGAAGCCCTTGATAAACTTGCGATAGAAGTTCGCAAAGCCGACAAACCGTTGGACCTCCTTCCGGTTGCGTGGGCTCTTCCAATCCAACACCGCTCGAACCTTGGCGCTGTCCATGGCGAGCCCCTTGGCAGACAGCTTGTAGCCCAGAAAATCCACCTCCGGCACGTCAAATTGGCACTTCTCCAGCTTGGCGTAGAGCCTGTGTTGCTTTAGCCTGCCCAGCACTTCCTTGACGTGCTTGTCATGTTCTTGCTGCGACTCCGAAAAGATCAGGATGTCATCCAAGAAACAGACGCACGTCTTGTAGAGAAGTCCCGCCAACACGTGATGCATAAATGCTTGAAAAACGTGAGCGCCATTTTGTAGTCCAAAAGGCATAACTCTGTATTCGTAGGTACCCAGTGGCGTGAACATGGCTGTCTTCCACTCATCACCTTCCCGCATGCGAATGAGGTTGTACGCCCCCCGCAGGTCCAACTTGGTGAACACCTTTCCTTTCCGTACCTTCGCCAGGAGGTCGTCGATGCGGGGCATGGGGAAGTCCGACGGCTTGGTCACACTGTTCAAAATCCTGTAATCCACTACGAGTCTTTTTTGGGGCGTGTCTCGCTTCTTAACAAAGAATACAGGACTGCCCCCCACTGCCTTAGACTCCCGGATGAAACCGCGCTCCAAATTATGATCGATGAAGTCTTTGAGTTCCTGCAGTTCGTCCTCAGACATGGAATACAGCTTCCCTTTAGGCAGCGCCGCCCCCGGCAGCAGGTCAATTTTGCAGTCATATGGTCTGTGAGGGGGTAGCCTGTCCGCCTCCTTCTCGCAGAAAACTTCCAGAAATTCTGCGTACTTGTGGGGAATCGCTTGCAGCGTGCCTAGCAGCAGCTGTGACTCCTCTTCCTCTCCTTCCTGCCTGGGTACGATGCAGTGTTCAGCACAAAAGGAAGAGCCGAAGACCAGCTGCCTCTGGAACCAAGCCATCGTTGGGCTGTGCTTGTCCAGCCAACTCATACCCAATACAATGGGCGTGTCAGACAGTTGAGTGACGTTGAAGCTGATGACTTCCCTGTGATTCCCAAGTCGCATCACCATTGGTGGCGTCTGCTTCACCACTTGCCCCCCTAGCAGCTCCCTGCCATCCACCGTGACAACCTGCAGGGGCAGTGTGGCCGGCAGCAACTGCACAGCGTGCCTGTCGACAAATTCCTGCCCTATAAAGTCCGCGTTGCTGCCGGAGTCGATGGTGATTGGCACGTCCATGGTGATTCCATTGGGCAGCTGGAGAGATGCTGTGAGCCTCACTACTGGTTTGGGCGGGAGGGGGTTCACTGGCTGTAAAATTTCTGGGGACTGCGTCACTAACACGTCTGGCTGGGCCCCAGTGCCTCTTCCTCCAGCCAGACATTGTCGTTTCCCTGCTGTGGTCCTCCCTGCTGCGTTGCTGCAGTCACCATTGCTGAGGCTGCAGTAAGCTTGTGGGGCCTCTGGGGACACTCTTTCGCCATATGCCCTGGCTGCTCACAGACGTAACACTTCCTGGTCCCTCTAGGAGGCTTCGCCTTCACTGCTGCCGGTGCTAGGGCTCTGGTTGCTGACTGAGCCCTTGCACCTCCAACCTCCATAGGTTCGGCTCCTCCTCCTGGCGGAGGCGTGGATTGCGTTCGCGCTGCTTCTCTGGGAAAGAAGGAGGGGCCCCCGGCTGGTTCGCGCCCTCCACGTCCTTCGTCCTTGCTCCACGGACGTCCTTCCAGCCTCACCCCCACGGCCAGTGCCCTCTGAACGACCTCCTGGGTGGTTCGGGGTCTTTCCCCCCTCGCTATCTCATCTTTAATCGAGTTGTGCAGTCCCTCCCAAAAGAGGTCTCTTACAGGAGCCGAATCTCTGTCCCATTCCAGGGCGCTGACCAAGGCGAAAAAGCGTGCATGATACTGTCTGACGCTGGCCCTCCCTTGTCTCAGCCCATGCACCTCCTTCCGTGCAAGATCAATGTCAATACTTGATAAGAAACACCCATCCATCGCTTTAATAAAGGCATCCGCATTCTGGAGCGCCGGATCGTTATCTCTCCATAAATTGCGCAACCATGCTTTCGCCTCCCCATGCAGATGGGACATGATGAACCCCACTCTCTCCTGTTCATCTCTAAAGTCTTTATGCAACAGTTGCAGTGCGCACAGTACGTCGGCTCTAAAGTTGGGATACTGTTGCAGGTTCCCATCGAAGTGAGAGAGCAGCCCGCCTGTCCGTCTCGCCAACCCAATTCCCTCCTGCCGGGGTGGTTGCTTTGCCAGTACGTCTAACCTGACCTGGAGATCCCTGCAGGCGGCAGCTGCCTCGTCCTCTCTCTTCCTGGATGCGAGAACCTCGGCGTTCAGTTGTGCCACTGCTTTTCTGAGGTCCTCTATCTGCTGCTCAGCCGTCATGTCTCCTGCCGTTCGTGAGCTCGCTAGTGGGCGCCTGTTTCTCTCCTCTCCTCGAGGCTGCAGATGCCCACAATGTAGAGACGGAGCCTACTGTCAGAGCTGCTTCAAGATCCTAGCTCACAGAGGATCACGCTAGCCAGCGGTCATTAAGTAAAAGTCTTTATTGAATTACAGTTTCCATTCTCACGCTGCTGTCTGCAACTCTACGTCTACTAGCTAGATCGGCGAGGCTCCGTCTGAGTCTCCGCCCCGTGCGCACCAACTTAATATCCTAGCCTTGCTCCACCTTTTCCTCCTGACTGTCCTCCTCTGGGTCCCTCTACCCCCCGGGGCTTCTTCCTTCCGGGATTCTTCTGACGCTGACCCAGACCCTTCTGCCTCCTTGCGCCGGGCTTTAGGACCCGGTTCCCTTTCGAGGCTGCTCGCTGCGCCGCCTTCCTCTGCATTTGAACTTGGCGCGCGCGCCCAACCTTCCACTTTCCTCTTAACCGTTTCTTCGCTCCCCGATGGAGGTGTGGCCACTCCTGACTCCTGCCCTCCCTCCTGTGGTGAGCTGCCAGCGCTTCCCTCCTGGCTCCTTTCCTCTTCCCTGCTTCCTGGCGGTGACGCTGGTCCCGATTTCCAGCTGCTCCCCCCTGAGTCTCCTCTGGCTCTATCTTCCTGGGGTGCCTCCCTAGACGCCCCCCTTGCCCTGGCCACTGGTGCTCCTTTCTGTGAATCCTCTGATTCACTGGAAAGACTGGGAGATCTCGGGTCGTCGTCATCACTCATCCTTTCCTCTGTCTCCTCCCCTTCGCTCTCTGTTTCCTCCCTTGCCCGTGCCTCTGCACCTAAACCCCTGACATAAGCGAAATCCAAGATTCTTCTTTCTATGTAGATGGAAACCAAAACAACCTGTTTTGCGTTGTTTATGCTTATGACACTTTGCTTTGCGGCTTGTGGGTGAATGAACACCGAAAGAGCAATCCAAGCTTATTCGTTCTCTTTCTATTGAGATAAACATAAACACCTATGGTTGATTTGGGCTGATAACAAACATTTCGCTCAGTGATTTTTTTGTTGAATGTGCATTCTAACCCCAAAAACACCTATTTGAAATAATCCAAAGAGCGTTTTTATCTTCTTCCTACGTAGATAGAACGCAAAATACTTTATTGCTTTCTTTGGGGGTGATTCTGGTATGCACCCATAAAAGACCATGCAAATTAAAATAAGCCCTCTCGATGCTTATTCGTCTTCTTTCTACGCAAATGGAAGCGGAAATATTGCGTTTTGTTATTTTGGTCTCATTACATACACTTTGCGATTTCTGGGTAAAAGTGCATTAATACCAAAGAACACGACTTTGAAATAAGCGAAATCCAAGATTCTTCTTTCTATGTAGATGGAACCGAAAACAACGTGTTTTGCTTTCTTTAGGCTTATTACACTTTGCTTTCTTATTTGTGGGTCAATGAACACCGAAAAAGCAATCCAAGCTTATTCGTCCTCTTTCTATTGAGATTAACTAAAACACCTATGCTTGATTTGGGCTGATAACAAACATTTGCGATTTTTGGTTGAATGTGCATTCTAACCCAAAAACCACCAATTTGAAATAAGCCCAATGAGAGCGTTATCATCTTCTTTTTATGTAGATTGAACCCAGAACACCTTTTTGCTTTGGTTTTGTGATTCTGGTGCACACCCAAAAAACACCACGCTAATTTCAACTCTATGATTCTATGATTCTATGAAATAAGCCCAATAGAAGCTTATTCGTCTTCTTTCTACTCATATGGAAGCGGAAATATGTCGTTTTGTTATTTTGGTCTCATTACATACACTGCGATTTCTGGGTAAATGTGCATGAACTCCAAAGAACACGATTTTGAAATAAGCGAAATCCAAGATTCTTCTTTCTATGTAGATGGAAACCAAAACAACCTGTTTTGCGTTGTTTATGCTTATGACACTTTGCTTTGCAGCTTGTGGGTGAATGAACAACAACGAAAGAGCAATCCAAGCTTATTCGTTCTCTTTCTATTGAGATGAACATAAACACATATGGTTGATTTGGGCTGATAAACATTTCGCTCAGTGATTTTTTTGTTGAATGTGAATTCTAACCCCAAAAACAACTATTTGAAATAATCCAAATCAGAGCGTTTTTATCTTCTTCCTACGTAGATAGAACGCAAAATACTTTATTGCTTTCTTTGGGGGTGATTCTGGTATACACCCAAAAAAGACCATGCAAATTCAAATAAGCCCTCTCGAAGCTTTGTCGTCTTCTTTCTACGCAAATGGAAGCGGAAATATGGCGTTTTGTTATTTTCGTCTCATTACATACACTTTGCGATTTCAGGGTAAATGTGCATTAACACCAAAGAACACTTTGAAATAAGCGAAATCCAAGATTCTTCTATCTATGTAGATGGAACCGAAAACAACGTGTTTTGCTTTCTTTAGGCTTATTACACTTTGCTTTGTTATTTGTGGGTGAATGAACACCGAAAAAGCAATCCAAGCTTATTCGTCCTCTTTCTATTGAGATTGACTAAAACACCTATGCTTGATTTGGGCTGATAAGAAACTTGCGATTTTTGGTTGAATGTGCATTCTAACCCAAAAAACACCAATTTGAAATAAGCCCAATGAGAGCGTTATCATCTTTTTATGTAGATTGAACCCAGAACACATTTTTTCTTTGGTTAGGTGGTTCTGGTGCACACCCAAAAAACCACGCTAATTTCAACTCTATGATTCTATGATTCTATGAATTGAAATAAGCCCAATCGAAGCTTATTCATCTTCTTTCTGCTCATATGGAAGCGGAAATATGTCGTTTTGTTATTTTGGTCTCATTACATACACTGCGATTTCTGGGTAAATGTGCATTAACTCCAAAGAACACGATTTTGAAATAAGCGAAATCCAAGATTCTTCTTTCTATGTAGATGGAAACCAAAACAACCTGTTTTGCGTTGTTTATGCTTATGACACTTTGCTTTGCAGCTTGTGGGTGAATGAACACCGAAAGAGCAATCCAAGCTTATTCGTTCTCTTTCTATTGAGATAAACATAAACACTTATGGTTGATTTGGGCTGATAACAAACATTTCGCTCTGTGATTTTTTGTTGAATGTTCATTCTAACCCCAAAAACAGCTATTTGAAATAAGCCCAATCAGAGCGTTTTCATCTTCTTTCTACGTAGATGGAACGCAAAACACCTTATTGCTTTGTTTGGGGGTGATTCTGGTGCTCACCCAAAAAACACCATATAAATTCCAACTATGATTCTATGATTCTATGAATTGAAATAAGCCCAATCGAAGCTTATTCGTCTTCTTTCTACGCATATGGTTGCGGAAATATGGCGTTTTGTTATTTTGGTCTCATTACATACACTTTGCGATTTCTGGGTAAAAGTGCATTAATACCAAAGAACACGACTTTGAAATAAGCGAAATCCAAGATTCTCCTTTCTATGTAGATGGAACCGAATACAACCTGTTTTGCTTTCTTTAGGCTTATTACACTTTGCTTTGTTATTTGTTGGTGAATGAACACCGAAAGAGCAATCCAAGCTTATTCGTTCTCTTTCTATTGAGATGAACTTAAACATCTATATGGTTGATTTTGGCTGATAAAAAACATTTCACTCTGCGATTTTTGGTTGAATGTGCATTCTTTTTGCTTTGGTTGTGTGATTCTAGTGCAAACCCAAAAAACACCCTGTGAATTGAAATAAGCCTCGAAGCTTATGCGTCTTCTTTCTCTGCATATGGAAGCGGAAATATGGTGTTTTGTCATTTTAGGCTCATTACACTCACTTGGCGATTTGTGGGTCAATGTACATTAGAACCAAAGAACACGACTTTGAAATAAGCGCAATCCAAGATTCTTCTTTCTATGTAGATGGTATCCAAAACAACCTGTTTTGCTTTGTTTATGCTTATGACACTTCGATTTGCAGTTTGTGGGTAAATGAATACCGAAATGCAATCCAAGCTTATTTGTCCTCTTTCGATTGAGATTAACTTAAACACCTATGGTTGATTTTGGCTGATAACAAACATTTCACTGCGATTTTTGGTTGAATGTGCATTCTTTTTGCTTTGGTTGTGTGATTCTAGTGCAAACCCAAAAAACACCATGCAAATTCAAATAAGCCCTCTCGAAGCTTATTCGTCTTCTGGAAGAAGTATATGGAAGAGGAATGGTGTTTCTTTATTTTGGTCGCATTACATTCACTTTGCCATTTTGGGGTAAATGTGCATTAACACCAAAGAACAATACTTTTTATTAAGCGAAATCCAAGATTCTTCTTTCTATGTAGACGGAACCCAAAACAACCTGTTTTGCGTTGATTATGCTTATGATACTTCGATTTTCTATTTGTGGGTGAATGAAAACCGAGTGCAATCCAAGCTTCTTCTCCCTCTTTCAATTGAGATGAACCAAAACACCCATGCTTGATTTGGGCTGATAACATACATTTCGCTCTGCGATTTTTGGTTGAATGTGCATTGTAACCCCAAAAACACTTATTTGAAATAAGCCCAATCAGAGCGTTTTCATCTTCTTCCTATGTAGATGGAATTTAGAAGACCTTTCTGCTTTGGTAGTGTGATTCTGGTGCAAACAGAAGGGGAGAGTAACGGGCGGAAAAGCCTGTGCTGCCGCCATCTTGGGCGAGGGCAGGGGGTACCCGGAAAGAGGTGCCACCGGAGGAGAGGCAAGAGGACAGGAAAGGGAGGGAAACGGGCGGAAAAGCCTGTGCTGCCGCCATCTTGGGCGAGGGCAGGGGTACCGGAAGGAGATGCCACCGGAGGAGAGGCAAGAGGACAGGAAAAGGAGGGAAACGGGCGGAAAAGCCTGTGCTGCCGCCATATTGGGAGAGGGCAGTGGTACCCGGAAGGAGGTGCCACCGGAGGAGAGGCAAGCTGACAGGAAGGGGAGGGAAACGGGCGGAAGAGCATGTGCTGCCGCCATCTTGGGCGAGGGCAGTGGTACCCGGAAGGAGGTGCCACCGGAGGAGAGGCAAGAGGACAGGAAGGGGAGGGAAACGGGCGGAAGAGCCTGTGCTGCCGCCATCTTGGGCGAGGGCAGGCGTACCGGAAGGAGGTGCCACCGGAGGAGAGGCAAGCGGACAGGAAAAGGAAGGGAAACGGGCGGAAGAGCCTGTGCTGCCGCCATCTTGGGCGAGGGCAGGGGTACCGGAAGGAGGTGCCACCGGAGGAGAGGCAAGCTGACAGGAAGGGGAGGGAAACGGGCGGAAGAGGCGCTGCGACGTTGGGCCAGCAGAGACGTGCCGAGCCAGGCTGGCCCTCTCTCTTTCTCCCGCCCACTCTCTCTCGACCCCGCTCTCCCCAGGGGGCAGCCCTGCCCCCCGCCCCGCCCTCACCTGCCTTTCTCCCCCAGTGGCCTTCCTCTCGTGCCCCTTGGCGCAGGGATGGGGAGGGTGGGCCGCGGAAGTTTATATACAAGAATATACATACCTAGATATAGGTGTCCGTTTGTAAATAAATAAAAATAAAACGGATATATGTATATGTGTGTGTATATATGCAGTGCTTCTTTTCTAAAAAAAATGATTGGGGGTACTCTCATTTTGACTCAAGAAAATCGCCATTTTTTAGTTCAAACCGGGAAAAATAAATACAGTAAATGGACAAAAGTACATTCACAAAATGTTTTATGCATTCCTCTGTGCCCCCCCCCCGAAAAAAGCACTGTATATGTTCTGCCAAGGGCAGGGTTATTTCTGGATCTGGAGCCAATAAGCACACCAGTGGATGAAGAATAAGCAATGCTTTATTTGCATAAGGTTTTTTTTGTTTTTTTTATAATAAATGTCAGAGTTGCTCCCCGATCCTAGCTCACAGAGGATCACGCTGTAGCACCCTGCTTGTGGTTAACGCTTAGCTGGAATGAAATATTCAACGCAGCAACAGAGAAATTAAATAATAATTTATTTGTCAGACAAATAAATGAGAGGCACAGTGGTATATGGTTACCAAGCTCTGGCCCCTGCCTCCTGCCATTATGGCCAGCCCTTATATTTCCTTAATCCACCCCCCTTTTCTGCTCCTGTGGCTGCCTCTGTTCAATCAGCCTGCTTGAATTTCCTATTGGCTGATTGCTATAACCAATTTTAAGATACACCCATATCCATCCTCCTGTCCTTATATGGAACACAAAGAGCTATATATTGTTACATCTATAAATGACAAATAAGTAGTAATATATCTTACATGTGTCTCAACAAAGAATCTTAATTACCAGCTCACCTCTTGCCCTCCTTGCCCTCCAAAACAGATGGTTAATAATTTTAAAATTTTATCTTGAACAGATGTCAGAGACCTTGGGTTCACATAAACATTGAAAGATCTCCTTCATTTGAAGGTTTCTAAACAAATGTTTGACAACTAATATATCTGGATGGCGTCTCATTGTCTAGGAGGAAAACACTCTCAAGGTTCTCTAAAAACAGCTGGTCTTGTGCCTGGCATGAAACTTTTGAAAGTCTAAGCCCATTTACCTGATCAAGATATAAGCCAATATATGCCTTGATTAAAAATGCAGTCTATATTCAGATGCCACATTCCCCCCTTTCAAGCTCAAGGACCAAGCGTCCTTGATAGCTTGATCTGCATCATATTCTGAGTTAAAGCTCTGTATAGGGCCATGACATGAGGTAGAGTTTCATTCGAAATCATCTTGCTAATTGTACTTCTAAAACATGAAATGATACATGGCATCATACATAAAACCATTACCACTACTGTCAAGAAAAACAAGCAAGACAATAATATCCCTTTGAGTCCTGTGACATTAGGTAACCATCCCATATCCCATCCTTCCCATGTTTGTACTGGGACATGTGCTATACTCTCCATCTTTGTGGCCAACACACGGATTGCCTCACCATTATCAGAAATGTTAAAGCAACAGGCATTCCCTGTCAAGTTCAAGACTCCACATAGGCAAGTACATAATCCATTCCCATTTTCAGCTGCAAAATGCGGCTCTACTTTCATCCAACTGTTGTGCAATAAGTCTCAAACTCTGGGCCGTTACATTGGTTACAAGTTCCACTACTGCTTGCAATCGAATTATTCTGTTTAGATTATAAATAGGATCCTGTGCCCCTTGTATGAGCTCACCAGGATTCCAGGAGGCAGGATCATAATAGGCTATAATGCGCTCTGGTGGCCAATCATCAGTATCGCTCCAACTTTGGGTACTTCCTCCTGCTATATGAGAAATATCAGCGTTTCTTCGTGTTCGCTTGGCCAAATTAGTGGGCAAAATCCACATTGGTGGTAATACCCATCCCAGGAAACAAGTCCCACTCCATTTGGAAGGGAGTTTCTTGTATGCCCATTCTCCACATATCCACCACAACCATGGGTCTGAGGGTTTTGGTACGTGGAGTACAGAAGGCGAAATATCACAAGGGGTATAGAGTTCACAGTGCAGGATGTTAGATTGCCTTTCTCTGTCACAGTTATGTTCCATACCACTTTCCATGCATGAATAAAAGGGGTTGCACAGGGCAAGGTATTCCGAGTTCGATAGGTAGTACCGTTTGCCCAGGTATGACTATTCTTAATATAATCCCAAGTATAGTGACAATGAGAAGAGCCTATCATGGTAGAATCAGCTGCATCTGATGATTTATGTACACAGAATTCCCCTTGTACAGGTATAACTCGTAATGTTTAGTTGAGTTCCATCCGGGGAAATTCTGTACTTCTGTTTGGTGTAGCATTTCGCTTACCATACCAATGGCATTTATTGGTATCGGTAATAAGGGCACACCTCCCTCTGAATCATCTGGCCCAAGAGAGCAAACAAGGCAATTGGTCCTATTTGCACATTGGCTACCATCTCAGCTAAACCTACCCACATATTGTGGTCATAGCGGAATCCATATTTAGCAAATTTGGTCAGATTCAAGGACCCTCCCCTTCCCAAGGGATCAGGATTAATAATAAAATCATGTTGATGTCTAGCATATGCATTCCTTCCACAAAAGATTACCGTATTGTGATAGCATAAATATTAGTCCCAATATAATTCCCCCAGTGACAGGAATGGGGAACCACCAAGACCAAAACATATATCCCAAAGATCCCCAATGTGTAATATCCCTGATAATTGTTCCACAAGGGGGCAGTCAATCAATTGTATAAGAGAATCTTCCCGCTCACAGTCACTGGTTCAGACGCTCCTCAAGCTTCAGGCGTGCGCAGGTCAGCCAGCTTCCAGGTTTGTGGCTGCAGCAGGCCGGTCGTCTAATGTTGCCCGAGACCTAGCCCGTTCCCGGTAGGGCTAGATACAGGGGTTTTTGGAGAGAGTCAGTTTAAGAGGATTAGAGGGGTCACCTTTGCATGTCCAACTGCCTTCGGACTTCTTCAAACGGGAGTGATGAATCCAGGGGGGGGTCACCTCAGCTACCTTCACCGCTGTTGGAGTAGAGAGCAAGACGGTGTAAGGTCCACGCCACTTAGGTGCAAGTGGATCACGTTTCCACTCTTTCACCCATATGCTATGCCAGCCTGAAGCTGATGAATCGGCACGGCAATGCTGCACGGCGTGCGCTCGAGGGCCCACCTGTTAAGATAAAACAAACAAACAAACAAACAAACACGGGAGAGAGACAAAAACACGGGAGAGAGACTGCACTTGTCCCTGTGTCACATGGTCTCTTATTTGTTTGAGGTCAGTTGGAATATCCTGAACAAAGGAGGGCGGCCTCCCATACAGGAGCTCAAAAGGTGACAACTTAAGTCTTTTGTGGGTGTGCACCGAACACAAAACAGTGTTATGGGTAACACGTCTACCCTCCTGAGACTTTAAACATATTAGTGGGCTTCTGGCATGCCCTGCAGATACCTTGCACAAGCGTCTGGCGATAGGTGGTAAGCCTGGCCAGGTGAATTGCATTGTTTGGATCCCAATTAGGATCTTCCAAGGGAAAGTTGTAAATATTTCCCACTCTGGCCTGCTCACGCAAATATATCTGTGCCTTTTCAATTATGTCTCTCCTTTCCTCAGTGGTGAACAGAGTATTCAGGAGCTGGCGGCAATCTGTCCAAGTAGGACTGTGAGTATTTATTATTGAAGTCACCAAGTCCATCATAGCCTGAGGTGGCTGTATTGCTTGCTGACCGATCAAGGTCTCCCTGTAACTTCTGTAATAATTCTCTAGGACTTGGATGTACAGGGGTTTGGGGTGGGCAATCAGCCGCTCCACTAAAGGAGACTGTAGATGGAGCTCTACTGGGACTCACAGGTGGAATAACCACTTCTGCTTGGGCTTCATTATAGAACTCCAATGCCTCCTGAAGATATTTATCATAATCTATCAAGGAATCAAGTTCTGTGACTCCACCCCCATTATTCATTCCACTTTCTTGCCTTGGGGTTACAACTGGTGGAGTGTTTGGATTTATTTGGCAAGATTCCTTTCCTAACTTTGGCTTTTACAGCCAATAATTTGCATCGTTGGACTTTGCATTCCCTTATCCATGGAGGATTTTTATTTAATGTGCTCAGCCAAGAATCTATATGTGAAAATTGTTCTGGGCACCCTCCAGTCTCTTTGGCGATGTTAGACGAAAGTTTGCTTACTAAATTTATATCAAAGGTTCCTTGAGATGGCCATTCAATATTTTGATTCGGCCACTCTAATTCACATAACGTTCTCAGGCGCTCTGGCGTCAGTTTGACTCCATATGCCCCTGAGAAGGCTTTCTTAAAATTATTTAACATACATTCAAAAGGTGTACTTCCCCCCTTTGAACCCCCAACTCCCATTGTATGGCCCTGTGAAGTATCCACTCAGTCACTCACACACACACCTTACTGGGAAACGAAGTAGTACTCACTCCACACTTAGGTCAGCTACACATTGTACTTTCTCACACATGCAATGCGCCAGATACTTCACCACACACTACCTCCCATTCTTCCCTTTTCCCCCACCAGATCACCATCTGATATACCCAGCCACCTAGCGTACTCAGTTCCCCTTTACTGAGACGCAGAAGTTTGATCAGGACTTCTCTTCCTCCCAATTAATTGGAGGGCCAAAACCCCTTAGTGCACTTACCCTTAGCTGGTTCCCTGTTTATTTCTCTGGTCCCCCCCGGTCCGTCGCCGTCAGTGGGCAGGGTATCAGACAGACGAGACTGCTGCGTTCCCCTGGAAAAAATTTTTCCAGTGCGCGCTGGGTAGGCACAGTTGTCCTCTCTCTTGTACCCCGTCCAGTAAGGCGAAGGCGCTGCGTTCCAGCAGACCACTTATCCGAGTCGCAGGCACCATAAAATGTAGCACCCTGCTTGTGGTTAACGCTTAGCTGGAATGAAATATTCAACGCAGCAACAGAGAAATTAAATAATAATTTATTTGTCAGACAAATAAATGAGAGGCACAGTGGTATATGGTTACCAAGCTCTGGCCCCTGCCTCCTGCCATTATGGCCAGCCCTTATATTTCCTTAATCCACCCCCCTTTTCTGCTCCTGTGGCTGCCTCTGTTCAATCAGCCTGCTTGAATTTCCTATTGGCTGATTGCTATAACCAATTTTAAGATACACCCATATCCATCCTCCTGTCCTTATATGGAACACAAAGAGCTATATATTGTTACATCTATAAATGACAAATAAGTAGTAATATATCTTACATGTGTCTCAACAAAGAATCTTAATTACCAGCTCACCTCTTGCCCTCCTTGCCCTCCAAAACAGATGGTTAATAATTTTAAAATTTTATCTTGAACAGATGTCAGAGACCTTGGGTTCACATAAACATTGAAAGATCTCCTTCATTTGAAGGTTTCTAAACAAATGTTTGACAACTAATATATCTGGATGGCGTCTCATTGTCTAGGAGGAAAACACTCTCAAGGTTCTCTAAAAACAGCTGGTCTTGTGCCTGGCATGAAACTTTTGAAAGTCTAAGCCCATTTACCTGATCAAGATATAAGCCAATATATGCCTTGATTAAAAATGCAGTCTATATTCAGATGCCACAACGCTAGCCAGCGATCATTAAGTAAAAGTCTTTATTGAGTTACAGTTTCCATTCTCAAGCTGCTGCGTGCAACTCTACGTCTTATGGTTAGATCGGCGAAGCTCCGTCTGAGTCTCCGCCCCTTGTGCACCAACTTAATATCCTAGCCCTGCTCCACCTTTTCCGCCTGACTGTTCTCCTCTGGGTCCCTCTGCCCCCCGGGGTCTCTTCCCTCCGGGATTCCTCTGACGCCGACCCCCCGGACCCTCCTGTCTCCTTGCGCCGGGCTTTGGGACCTGGCTCCCTCTCCTGGCTGCCTACTGCGTCACTTTCCTGTGCATTTGAACTTGGCGCGCGCGCCCAACCTTCCACTTTCCGTCTGACCGTTTCTTCGCTCCCCGATGGGGGTGTGGCCACTCCTGACTCGTGCCCTCCCTCCTGTTGCGAGCTGCCAGCGCTTGATCCCTGGCGCCCTTCCTCTTCCCTGCTCTCTGGCGGTGACGCTGGTCCCGATTTCCAACTGCTCCCCTCTGAGTCCCCTCTGGCTCTATCTTCCTGGGGTGTCCCCCTAGGCTCCCCCCTTGCCCTGGCCACTGGTGCTCCTTTCTGTGAATCTTCTGATTCACTGGAAAGACTCGGAGATCTCGGGTCGTCGTCATCACTCATCTTTTCTTCTGCCTCCTCCCCCTCGCTCTCTGTTTCCTCCCTTGCCCTTGCCTCTGCTCCTGAACCCCTGACAATAAATTTTATTGATTTTCCATGCAATTATACATTTTTATCCAAAATACAACAAATTATCTCCTTTTTTTAACTTCCTTCAGCGTCTCTGATAATCATCCATATTTATAACTTTAATTACACATTCCCTTCTTTCGTATTGCCATTATACCTCCCTTCCCCCACTATTTCATATTAACAATATTTCTCTATTTTTACAGTGCCCCTTGAAATCCCACTAGAGTTGTGTTCACGCCGCATACGTTTTTCAGATAATCTACGAACTTTCCCCAGTCTTCGATGAACTTTTGGTCTTTGGTGTATCTGATTTTCCCAGTTAATTTGTCCAATTCCGCATAATCTGTCAATTTCAGTCTCCATTCTTTTATCGTCGGTATTTCCTCTTGCTTCCATTTCTGGGCCAACAAGATTCTGGCTGCCGTTGCTGCATATTGAAAGAGTTTAAAGTCTTTTCTTCTTATGTCCTTTCCTAAGATCTCTAAAAGAAAAGCCTCGGGTTTTTTTTGCAAAAGTCAGTGGCGTAGCGTGGGTTGTCAGCACCCGGGGCAAGGCAAGTAATTTGCGCCCCCTAACCCGTGGATTTGCGCCCCCTAACCCTAACCCCCAGATGTTGCGCCCGGTGCGGCCGGCCCCCCCTGCACCCCCCACGCTACACCACTGGCAAAAGTATATCTTAACAGTTTTTTCATTTTATTGTATATCATTTCCCAAAAGCTTTTCACTTTCTTATTCCCACCACACATGAAAGAACGTCCCTTCTTTTTCTTTACATTTCCAACATTTGTTACACGTCTTATACATCTTTGCTAACTTTACAGGTGTGATGTACCATCTGTAAAACATTTTCATAACATTTTCTTTCAGTGCCGTGCATGCAGTAAATTTTATATTCTCTTTCCACAATTTTTCCCATTCATCAAATTGAATATTATACCCAAAATCTTTGGCCCACTGTATCATTACCGATTTAACCTCTTCATCTTTCGTATGCCATTCCAACAATATCTTATACATTTTTGACCGAGTTTTATATTAATTGTTTATTAATATACCAGCAGGGGGAAGAAAATGGGGGGAGTGAAGAAGAAGAAAGAGAGGAGAGCTCAAAAGGAGAAGGAGATGTTACGAAACATCTCTCATCAAAGTAAGAAGGATTTGAACCAGAGAATCTCAGAACAAGAGATAGAGGCTGCCATTCAGAATATGCAATTGGGCAAATCTCCGGGACCAGATGGACTGACTTCCAGATACTACAAATCGCTGAAGGAATGGCTGACTCAACCACTAAGAGAAGTTTGTAATGAGATCCTTGAGGGAAAAAGGGCACCTGAATCGTGGAAAGAGGCATATATTTCACTCATACCAAAGTCAGAGACTGAAAAGACCCAACTTAAGAACTACCGCCCAATATCACTGCTTAATGTGGATTACAAAATTTTTGCAGACATTTTGGCAAAAAGATTTAAAAGAGTCTTGATGGAGAAGATTCATAGAGACCAAGCAGGCTTTCTCCCTAACAGACACCTAGCAGATAATGTAAGGAATGTAATAGACATTTTGGAAAAGCTAGAGGTGAATATAAACACTAAAGCAGTATTGATCTTTGTAGATGCGGAGAAAGCCTTTGATAATATTTCTTGGAGTTTTATGAGGAAGAATCTTCATGGGATGGGGGTAGGCCAGGGTTTTGAGAATGGTATGGCTGCAATATATTCTGAACAAAAAGCTAAACTGATTGTAAATAATGTTGTGACTGAGGAACTTAAGATAGAAAAAGGAACACGACAGGGGTGCCCAATTTCCCCATTACTTTTTATTTCAGTTCTGGAGGTGTTGCTGAATATGATAAGAGATGACCAGCAGGTCAAAGGTGTGCAGGTCGGAGCTAAACAGTATAAGTTAAGAGCGTATGCAGATGACCTAGTATTGACTTTGCAAGAGCCAAACACTAGTACGAAAAAAGTCCTAGAAATAATACAACAATTTGGCCAGGTAGCTGGATTTAAGTTGAATAAGCAAAAAACTAAAGTCTTAGGGAAAAATCTAACAGATATGGAAAAGGAGAAATTTCAAGAGGAAACAGGTTTGACTGTGGTCAAGAAGGTGAAATACCTAGGGGTTTATTTAACATCTAAGAATGTGAATTTGTATAAGGACAACTATGAAAAATGTTGGTCAGAAATTAAAAAAGATCTAGAAATATGGTCAAATCTGAAACTGTCAATGTTAGGCCGAATTGCAGTAATTAAAATGAATGTATTGCCTAGAATGTTGTTTTTGTTTCAGACCTTGCAGATTCTTGATAAGATGGAATGTTTTAAGAGGTGGCACAAAGACATCTCGAAATTTGTCTGGCAGGGCAAAAAGCCCCGAATTAAATTTAAAATATTGACTGACGCTAAAGAAAGAGGGGGTTTTGCCCTGCCGGACCTAAAATTGTATTATGAGGCAGCAGCTTTTTGCTGGCTGAAAGAATGGATGCTCCTCGAGAACACGGACATCTTAGATCTGGAAGGTTTTAATAATGCTTTCGGTTGGCATGCATATCTTTGGTATGATAAAGTTAACAGTGCCTTTAAAAATCACATTGTTAGAAAAGCATTATTTAATGTTTGGATAAGATATAAAGATCTATTGGAAAATAAAACCCCTAGATGGGTGTCACCAGTGGAGGCTAAAGCAGTGAAGAAACTCAATATGGAGGTCGGATGGCCGAAGTATTGGGAAATCTTAGAACAGGATGGAGATAAATTCAAACTACAAAGTCAGGAGAAATTGAAGCATAAAGTAGAAAATTGGTTCCAATATCGCCAAATAATGGAATTTTTTAAACAGGATAGGAAAATCGGTTTCCAGGTGGAAAAATCAAAACTAGAGACCGAATTGTTAGAACCCAATACTAAGAATCTATCTAGAATGTACAACTTGTTGTTGAAATGGAACACACAGGATGAAACAGTTAAATCGGCTATGATAAAGTGGGCTCAGGATGTTGGACATAACATTATGTCAGCTGACTGGGAATGGTTATGGAACACCGGTATTAAATTTACGGCATGTAATGCCTTAAAGGAAAACATTATGAAAATGGTTTACAGGTGGTACATGACCCCAGTCAAACTGGCAAAAATCTATCATTTGCCCGACAATAAATGTTGGAAGTGTAAGGAGACTGAAGGTACTTTCTATCACCTTTGGTGGACATGCCCGAAGATAAAGGCCTTCTGGGAAATGATCTATAATGAAATGAAAAAGGTACTTAAATGTACCTTTTCTAAAAAACCAGAGGCCTTCCTCTTGGGCATTGTCGGCCAATTGGTGACAAAGAAAGATAGAACTTTCTTTATGTATGCCACAACAGCAGCAAGAATACTTATCGCAAAGTATTGGAAGACACAAGATCTACCCACTTTGGAAGAATGGCAGATGAAAGTGATGGACTATATGACACTGGCCGAGATGACAGGCAGAATCCGTGATCAACGAAAAGAGACGGTGGAAGAAGATTGGAGAAAATTTAAAAGTTATCTTAAGGACTACTATAAACTTAATGAATGCTAAAATGTTGTGGTTTCCAGAGGCAAAAGGGTACAGGGATATAAGGTTAGATTATAAAAGAGGACTAAGATGACAGAGATTAGAAAGTAACAACTGGGAGTTGCTAGTTGAACTATGGACATTGGGATGCAGAGAGGGGGGGTATGGGGAAGTTCAAGAAAAGAGGTTTATGAAAATATGTTTGAAACTATTCATGTATGTCTGTCACTTTTTGTGTCTGTTTGTTTTAATTAAAAATGTTGTAAAACCAATAAAAATTTAAAAAAAAAAAGGAGAAGGAGAAGAACTAGAGAAAGGAGACAAAGAACAGTAGATTGCGCATAGGTTTGATAAGTTAACTTATACTACAGAACAGATGACGTTAAAAATACTAAACTGGAATGTGAATGGACTGAACAATAAAAACAAAAGGAACCAGATTACACGTGTATTATTGAAAAAGAATTATGACTTAATATGCCTCCAAGAGACGCATATAATAAATAAGCATAAGAGACTATTATGTAATAAGAGACTGGGAGCAGACTTTGTGACATCAGATAGAGTGAAGAAAAGAGGGGTGGTACTATATATTAAGGAAAAATATGAGCCACAACTATTATATAAAGATGATCAAGGGAGAGTAATCATTGTTCAGATGGTGTTTCAGGGAGAAAAAATAATTGTTGTTGGAATATATGCTCCAAACGATAAAAAATCTGCTTTCTATTCTGAATTAAGAGATAAATTGATGGAATGGATGGATCAAAAAATGATTTTAATGGGTGACTTTAATGGGGTGGTGTCTCCAAATTTAGATAAGCTAACAAAAAAAACAAGAAAAGAAGGAAGGTAAATTACCGCGATCTTTTTTTGACATGGTAAATAATCTGGGATTAATTGATGCATGGAGACTCAAAAACCCCACTACAAAACAATACACTTTTTTCTCAAACCCAAATCAGAGCTGGGGGCGAATAGATAGCATTTGGATCTCGAAGGAATTAACCCAGAATTTAATTAAATCAGAAATTCTCCCAAGAATTATATCCGATCATAATGCGGTTTACAGTGAGCTGAAAGGCAAGGATATTAAAACAACTAGATGGAGAATGAATGAATTTCTATTTAATGATCAGAAGATTGTAAATAAGGCAATAGAGACAATAGAAGATTACTTTAAATGGAATCTAAACGGGGAAACTGCTATAGAGACGGTGTGGGACGCAGGAAAGGCAGTTATGAGGGGCTTTTTAATACAGAAAAACAGCCAAGTAAGAAAAGAAAAAGAGTTAAAGAAGGAACAGATCCTAACACAGATTATGGAAAATGAAAAAAAATTAACCATCAACCCCAGTGAGGAGATCGCAAAACAGAATATAAAGATATTACAAGCTAAACTTTCTACAATAATTGATCAAGAGGTAGAATGGAAAATTAAAATGATGAACCAGAGGACATTTGAATCCGCAAACAAGATAGGCAAATATTTGGCGTGGCAAATAAGAGAAAGAAGAAAACAAAATACGATTAGTAAGATAAGGGAAGGAGAAAGGATTGTGGAAGAGCCAAAAGAAATAAGGAAGATATTTCAAAAATATTATAAGGACTTATATAAAAGAGGAAAGGAAACAAAACAAGAAATAGAGCAGTTTTTGCAAGAACATCATTTAAAACAAATCCCAAAAGAAGAAAAAGAGATATTAGACCAGGAAATTACCCAAGAAGAGATAAAGAAGGCGATTAAAAAGATGAAAAACGGGAAAGTGCCAGGCCCAGATGGGCTCTCAGCCAAATATTATAAAACACTAAGTAACCAAATATCCCCAGTGTTAGGCGAAGTGATGAATAATATATTAAAGGAAGGAAGGATCCCGAATACCTGGAAGGAAGCATATATTACTTTGATTCCCAAAAAAGAGGCAGATACTTTGGAAGTGAAAAACTATAGGCCAATTTCACTACTAAATAATGATTACAAGCTATTTGCAGATATAATGGCAGAAAGACTAAAAAAGGTTTTGAACAACAGAATACATAAAGATCAAACGGGCTTCCTCCCAGGGAGACAACTAAGGGACAATGTAAGGAACTTGATAGACATTATTGAATATTTGGATATGAGTATAGATAGACAAGCGGCCTTGGTATTCATAGATGCTGAGAAAGCGTTTGATAACATCTCGTGGGATTTCTTGAAGAAAAGTTTGGAAATGATGGGAATGGGAGAGAAATTTAGAAAAGGCATAGAAGCTATATATAAGGAACAGAAGGCAAAATTGGTAATAAACAACACCACAACAGAATATTTTAGTATATATAAAGGAACTAGACAAGGCTGCCCCCTGTCCCCTCTATTGTTTATAACAGTATTAGAAATACTAAACGAGAGACTGAGGGGGGCAACAGAAGTCACAGGAGTCAGGGTAGGAAAGAGGGAATACAAAATCAAGGCCTTCGCAGATGACATTGTACTAACCTTAGAAGACCCAAAAAACAGCGTAAAAGAAGCTTTACAAAAAATTGACGAATTTGGAGCCGTGGCAGGACTTAAGGTAAATAAAAACAAAACCAAAATGTTAGTTAAAAATTTAACAAAGGAAGAAGTGATAGATCTAGAAAGAAAGACCAAAATTGCGGTAGCTAAGAAAGTGAAATATCTTGGGATCTGGGTTACAGCTAAGAACATAAATTTATACAAGGATAATTACGATGCCACCTGGAGGAGTATAAAGAAAGACATGGAAATTTGGGGGAGGATGAAACTCTCCTTTTTGGGGAGGATAGCTGTTGTTAAAATGAACATTCTGCCTAGAATGTTATTTTTATTCCAAACCATCCCCATACTTAAAGGCCTAAAACAATGTAAAGAGTGGCAGAGAGCCTTGGCAAAGTATATTTGGCAGGGGAAAAGGCCACGGATAAAAATGAAAATTTTGATAGACAAAAAAGAAAGAGGGGGTTTTTCTCTCCCGGACCTAAGTTTATACTATGAAGCGGCTTGTATATATTGGGTAAAAGATTGGATAAAACTGGAGAATAGAGAGCTACTGGACCTGGAAGGCTTTAATAATTGGTACGGATGGCATTCGTACCTTTGGTATGGGAAAGTGAAAGTTCACAAGAGTTTCTTAGATCATATTTTTAGGGGACCATTATATCAAGCATGGGAAAGGAACAAAAACCTCCTCGAAAGAAAGACCCCATGGTGGATTTCACCAATAGAGGCCTTAACGATTAAGAAAATAAATATGGAGGAGATAAACGCCACCTATGAAGAAATGTTAAGAAAAACTGACCAAGGGCCCAAACTCAGACCTTATGAAGAAATAAAAAATTTATTCACTGGTTGGCTGCAATACCACCAGGTGAATGATTTGTTAAAAGAGGATAAGAGGAAGGCGGGTTTTGATGATAAAAAATCAAAATTTAGTATAGAAGTAATAGAAGGCAAAAATAAAACCCTGTCCAGAATTTATGATATATTACTAGAGTGGTACACAAAAGATGAGGAGGTGAAGGAGGCAATGATTAAATGGGCAATTGACTTTGGTTATAACATTGATTTTGAAAGGTGGATAGAAGTTTGGAATTGTAACATAAAGTTCACAGCATGTATGGCATTGAGAGAAAATATCTGGAAGATGCTATATAGATGGTACCATACCCCTGTGAAATTGGCCAAAATGTATAGATTAAAGGATAAGAGATGCTGGAAATGTGGCGAGGTGGAGGGTGACCTATATCATTTATGGTGGACATGTAAAAAGGTGAAAGGCTTTTGGGAATTAATTTATAATGAACTTAAAAAAATATTTAAGTATACCTTTCCCAAGAGGCCTGAAGCCTTCCTGTTGGGAATGATGGATAAAGAAATTAAAAAGGAAGATAGGACGATATTCCTCTACGCCACCACAGCAGCGAGAATTATGTTGGCACAATATTGGAAAGTGGAAACCATCCCCAACATAAAGGACTGGCAGATTAGAATGGTAAACTATGCTGAGCTTGACAAACTAACAGGTAAAATAAGAGATCAGGATGAACAGAAATTTCTGAAAAATTGGAGTAAATTTTGGAAATATATTGGAATAAATGCTTAAAGTGAATTGACGGGGTTAGAACAATACGACCAGCGAGTGAATTTAAGACTATAGATTGAAAATCAAATACGTAATGGAAGGAGATATTTGATACTTATCAAAAGGATGGAGGGAAGTTCAGATTGTGTGTCTTTCTTTTTTCGGATGTGTGGTTTTTGTTTTTTTTTTCTCTTTTTTTTTCTTTGTAATTTTTTCTCTGTATTTTCATATATATCTGTTTTTTGTGTATAACTTCAATAAAAATGCATTTTAAAAAAAAATTGTTTATTATGTCTATTTGAAATTTAGATTCTTTTTCTACATAACCCCTTTCTTTTAAGTCTTTTTTAAACATTTCATTTACTTGAAAGTAATGCAACCAATCATATATGTCAGAGCTGCTTCAAGATCCTAGCTCACAGAGGATCACGCTAGCCAGCGGTCATTAAGTAAAAGTCTTTATTGAGTTACAGTTTCCATTCTCAAGCTGCTGCGTGCAACTCTACGTCTAATGGCTAGATCGGCGAAGCTCCGTCTGAGTCTCCGCCCCTTGTGCACCAACTTAATATCCTAGCCCTGCTCCACCTTTCCGCCTGACTGTTGTCCTCTGGGTCCCTCTGCCCCCCGGGGTCTCTTCCTTCCTGGATTCTTCTGACGCCGACCCCCCGGACCCTCCTGTCTCCTTGCGCCGGGCTTTAGGACCTGGCTCTCTTTCAGGGCTGCCTACTGCGTCACTTTCCTGTGCATTTGAACTTGGCGCGCGCGCCCAACCTTCCACTTTCCGTCTGACCGTTTCTTCGCTCCCCGATGGAGGTGTGGCCACTCCTGACTCATGCCCTCCCCCCTGTTGTGAGCTGCCAGTGCTTGATCCCTGGCTCCATTTCTCTTCCCTGCTCTCTGGCGGTGACGCTGGTCCCGATTTCCAACTGCTCTCCTCTGAGTCCCCTCTGGCTCTATCTTCCTGGGGTGCCCCCCTAGACTCCCCCCTTGCCCTGGCCACTGGTGCTCCTTTCTGTGAATCTTCTGATTCACTGGAAAGACTCGGAGATCTCGGGTTGTCGTCATCACTCATCTTTTCTTCTGCCTCCTCCCCCTCGCTCTCTGTTTCCTCCCTTGCTCTTGCCTCTGCTCCTGAACCCCTGACAAGTGGGAACCATTTTGCAATCCAAAAGGCATAACTCTGTATTCGTAGGTGCCTAGGGGCGTGAACATGGCTGTCTTCCACTCATCTCCTTCCCGCATGCGAATGAGGTTGTACGCCCCACGCAGGTCCAACTTGGTGAACACGCGGCCCTTGCATACCGTCGCGAGCAGGTCATCGATCCTGGGCATGGGGAAGTCCGATGGCCTGGTCACACTGTTCAAGATCCGGTAGTCCACTACAAGTCTTTTTTGGGGCGTGTCCTTCTTCTTAACAAAGAATACAGGACTGCCTCCCACCGCCTTGGACTCCCGGATGAAGCCGCGCTCCAAATTATGATCTATGAACTCCTTGAGTTCCTGTAGTTCGTCCTCAGACATGGAATACAGCTTCCCTTTGGGCAGCGCCGCCCCTGGCAGTAGGTCAATCTTGCAGTCATACGATCTGTGGGGGGGTAGCTTATCCGCTTCCTTCTCGCAGAAGACCTCCAAAAATCCCGCGTATTTGTGGGGGATTGCTTGCAGCTTCCCCAGCTGCAGCTGCGCTTCCTCCTCCTCTCCCTCCTGCCGGGGCAGGATGCAGTGCGCAGCGCAGTATGAGGAGCCAAAGACTAGCTGCCGCTGGTACCAAGCCAACGTCGGACTGTGTCTGTCCAGCCAACTCATGCCCAAGACAATAGGCGTGTCCGACAGTCTGGTGACATTAAAACTGATGATTTCCCTGTGATTTCCAAGTCGCATCACCATTGGTGGCGTTTGCTTCACCACCTGCCCCCCTAGCAGCTCCCTGCCATCCACCGTGACGACCTGTAGGGGCAGCGTGGCAGGCAGCAGCTGTATAGCGTGTTTATCGACAAAGTCCTGCCCTATAAAGTCCGCATTGCTGCCTGAGTCAACGGTGATTGGCACGTCCAGAATGAGGCCATTGGGTAGCTGGAGCGATGCGGTGAGCTGCACTACTGGTTTGGGCGGGAGGGGATCTGTGGGCTGTAAAATCTCTGGGGACTGCTTCACTGACTCGTCTGGCTGGGCCCCAGTGCCTCTGTCTCCAGCCAGACTCCGTCGTTTCCTTGCTGTGAGTCTCCGTGCTGAGTAGCTGCAGTCACCGTTGCAGAGGCTGCATTGAGCTTGTGGATCCTCTGGGGACACTCTTTCGCCATATGCTGCGGACTTTCGCAGACGTAACACTTCCGGTTCCCTCTAGGAGGCTTCGTTTTGACTGCTCCTGGTGCTAGGGCTCTGGTTGCTGACTGAGCCCTGGCCCCGCCAACCTCCATAGGTTCCGCTCCCCCTCCTGGCGGAGGCGTGGATTGCGCATGCGCAGCTTCCCTGGGAACGAAGGAGAACCCTCTCGCTGGTTCGCGCCCTCCACGCCCTTCGTCCCTGCTCCATGGACGTTCCTCCAGCCTCACCCCAACCGCCAGCGCCCTCTGAACGATCTCCTGCGTGCTCCGGGGTCTCTCCCCCCTTGCAATTTCGTCTTTAACCGCGCTGTTCAATCCTTCCCAAAACAGGTCTCTGACTGGAGCTGAATCTCTGTCCCATTCTAGGGCACTCACCAATGCAAAAAAGCGTGCGTGGTATTGTCTTACACTGGCCCTCCCTTGCTTCAGCCCATGTATCTCCTTCCGTGCAAGATCCACGTCTATGCTTGATAAAAAGCACCCATCCATCGCTTTAATAAAGGCATCCGCATCTCGGAGCGCCGGATCCTTATCCCTCCACAAATTGCGCAGCCACGCTTTAGCATCTCCATGCAAATGGGACATGATGAATCCCACCTTCTCTTGCTCATCTCTAAAGTCTTTGTCCAGCAGTTGCAGTGCACACTTTACATCTGCTCTAAAGTTGGGGTACTGTTGCAAATTCCCATCGAAGTGAGAGACCAGCCCGCCTGTTCGTCTCCCCAAACCAATCCCCTCCGGTTTGGGTGTCAGTTGCCCTTGCTTCGTAAGCACTTCCAACCCGACCTGTAGATCCCTGTAGGCGGCAGCTGCGTCCTCCTCTCTCTTCCTGGATGCAAGTGCCTCGGCATTCAGTCGTGTCACTGCTTCTCTGAGTTCCGCTATCTGCTGTTCGGCCGTCATATTGTCTGCCGTTCGTGAGCTCGCTAGTAGGCACCCGCCTTCTCTCCTCTCCGCGAGGCCGTAGATGCCCACAATTGGAGACGGAGCTTACTGTCAGAGCTGCTTCCAGATCCTAGCTCACAGAGGATCACGCTAGCCAGCGGTCACTTTGTAAAAGTCTTTATTGAGTTACAGTTTCCATTCTCAAGCTGCGGCGTGCAGCTCTACGTCTTATGGGTTAGACCGGCGAAGCTCCGTCTGAGTCTCCGCCCCTTGTACACCAGCTTAATACCCTAGCCTTACTCCACCTTTTCCGCCTGACTGTTTTTCTCTGGGTCCCTCTGCCCCCCGTGGTCTCTTCCTTCCGGGACGCTTCTGACGCTGACCCCCCGGACCCTTCTGTCTCCTTGCGTCGGGCTTTAGGACCTGGCTCCCTTTCCGGGCTGCTTACTGCGCCATCTTCCTGTGCATTTGAACTTGGCGCGCGCGCCCAACCTTCCACTTTCCGCCCCCTCTGGACCCTTCTTCCTGGGATGTCCCCCTAGGCTCCCCCCTTGCTCTGGCCTCTGGCGCTCCTTTCTGTGAATCTTCTGATTCACTGGAAAGACTTGGAGATCTCGGGTCGTCGTCATCACTCATCTTTTCTTCTGCCTCCTCCCCCTCGCTCTCTGTTTCCTCCCTTGCCCTCGCCTCTGCTCCTGAACCCCTGACAGGTGTTAATGCACATTTACCCAAAAATCGCAAAGTGAATGTAATGCGACCAAAATAAAGAAACACCATATTTCCTCTTCCATATGCTTCTTCCAGAAGACGAATAAGCTTCGAGAGGGCTTATTTGAATTTGCATGGTGTTTTTTGGGTTTGCACTAGAATCACACATCCAAAGCAAAAAGAATGCACATTCAACCAAAAATCGCAGTGAAATGTTTGTTATCAGCCAAAATCAAACATAGGTTGTTTAACTTAATCTAAATCGAAAGAGGACGAATAAGCTTGGATTGCATTTCGGTATTCATTTACCCACAAACTGCAAATCGAAGTGTCATAAGCATAAACAAAGCAAAACAGGTTGTTTTGGATACCATCTACATAGAAAGAAGAATCTTGGATTGCGCTTATTTCAAAGTCGTGTTCTTTGGTTCTAATGTACATTGACCCACAAATCGCCAAGTGAGTGTAATGAGCCTAAAATGACAAAACACCATATTTCCGCTTCCATATGCGGAGAAAGAAGACGCATAAGCTTCGACGCATAAGCTTCAAGGCTTATTTCAATTCACAGGGTGGTTTTTGGGTTTGCACTAGAATCACACAACCAAAGCAAAAAGAATACACATTCAACCAAAAATCGCAGAGTGAAATGTTTTTTATCAGCCAAAATCAACCATAGGTGTTTAAGTTCATCTCAATAGAAAGAACGAATAAGCTTGGATTGCTCTTTCGGTGTTCATTTACCCACAAATAACAAAGCAAAGTGTAATAAGCCTAAAGAAAGCAAAACAGGTATTCGGTTCCATCTGCAAAGAAAGAAGAATCTTGGATTTCGCTTATTTCAAAGTCGTGTTCTTTGGTATTAATGCACTTTTACCCAGAAATCGCAAAGTGTATGTAATGAGACCAAAATAACAAAACGCCATATTTCCGCATCCATATGCGTAGAAAGAAGAGGAATAAGTTTCGATTGGGCTTATTTCAATTCATAGAATCATAGTTGGAATTTACATGGTGTTTTTTGGGTGAGCACCAGAATCACCCCCAAACAAAGCCAAAATCAACCATAGGTGTTTAAGTTCATCTCAATAGAAAGAACGAATAAGCTTGGATTGCTCTTTAGGTGTTCATTCACCCACAAATTCCAAGCGTAAAAAAAGCAAAACAGGTTGTTTTGGGTTCCCTCTACATAGAAAGAAGAATCTTGGATTTCGCTTATTTCAAAATCATGTTCTTTGGAGTTAATGCACATTTACCCAGAAATCGCAGTGTATGTAATGAGACCAAAATAACAAAACGGCATATTTCCGATTCCATATTCGTAGAAAGAAGACGAATAAGGTTCGATTGGGCTTATTTCAATTCATAGAATCATAGAATCATATAGTTGGAATTAGCGTGGTGTTTTTTGGGTTTGCACCAGAATCACACAACCAAAGCAAAAAGGTCTTTTGGCTTCCATCTACATAGGAAGAAGATGAAAACGCTCTGATTGGGCTTATTTCAAATAAGTGTTTTTGGGGTTAGAATGCACATTCAACCAAAAATCGCAGAGCGAAATGTATGATCAGCCCAAATCAAGCATGGGTGTTTTGGTTCATCTCAACTGAAAGAGGGAGAAGAAGCTTGGATTGCACTCGGTTTTCATTCACCCACAAATAGAAAATCGAAGTATCATAAGCATAATCAACGCAAGACAGGTTGTTTTGGGTTCCGTCTACATAGAAAGAAGAATCTTGGATTTCGCTTATTAAAAAGTCGTGTTCTTTGGTGTTAATGCACATTTACCCAAAAATCGCAAAGTGAATGTAATGCGACCAAAATAAAGAAACACCATATTTCCTCTTCCATATGCTTCTTCCAAAGACGAATAAGCTTCGAGAGGGCTTATTTGAATTTGCATGGTGTTTTTTGGGTTTGCACTAGAATCACACAACCAAAGCAAAAAGAATGCATTCAACCAAAAATCGCAGTGAAATGTTTATTATCAGCCAAAATCAAACATAGGTTGTTTAAATTAATCTCAATCGAAAGAGGACGAATAAGCTTGGATAGCTCTTTCGGTGTTCATTCACCCACAAATAACAAAGCAAAGTGTAATAAGCCTAAAGAAAGCAAAACAGGTATTCGGTTCCATCTGCATAGAAAGGAGAATCTTGGATTTCGCTTATGTCAAAGTCGTGTTCTTTGGTATTAATGCACTTTTACCTAGAAATCGCAAAGTGTATGTAATGAGACCAAAATAACAAAACGCCATTGTCAGAGCTGCTTCCAGATCCTAGCTCACAGAGGATCACGCTAGCCAGCGATCATTAAGTAAAAGTCTTTATTGCTGCCTCCTCCCCCTCGCTCTCTGTTTCCTCCCTTGCTCTTGCCTCTGCTCCTGAACCCCTGACAGCCATATTTCCGCATCCATATGTGCAGAAAGAAGAGGAATAAGCTTCAATTGGGCTTATTTCAATTCATAGACTCATAGAATCATAGTTGGAATTTACATGGTGTTTTTTGGGTGAGCACCAGAATCACCCCCAAACAAAGCAATAAGGTGTTTTGCGTTCCATCTACGTAGAAAGAAGATGAAAACGCTCTGATTGGGCTTATTTCAAATAGCTGTTTTGGGGATTAGAATGCACATTCAAAAATCACAGAGCGAAATGTTTGTTATCAGCCCAAATCAAGCATAGGTGTTTTAGTTAATCTCAATAGAAAGAGGACAAATAAGCTTGGATTGCTCTTTCGGTGTTCATTCTCCCACAAGCTGCAAAGCGAAGTGTCATAAGCATAAACAACGCAAAACAGGTTGTTTTGGTTTCCATCTACATAGAAAGAAAAATCTTGGATTTCGCTTATTTCAAAATCGTGTTCTTTGGAGTTAATGCACATTTACCCAGAAATCGCAGTGTATGTAATGAGACCAAAATAACAAAACGAAATATTTCCGCTTCCATATAAAGAAGACGAATAAGCTTCGATTGAGCTTATTTCAATTCATAGAATCATAGAATCATAGAGTTGGAATTAGCGTGGTGTTTTTTGGGTGTGCACCAGAATCACCTAACCAAAGCAAAAAAGGTGTTCTGGGTTCAATCTACATAAAAAGAAGATGATAACGCTTTCATTGGGCTTATTTCAAATTGGTGTTTTCTGGGTTAGAATGCACATTCAACCAAAAATCGCAGAGTGAAATGTTTGTTATCAGCCCAAATCAAGCATAGGTGTTTTAGTTAATCTCAATAGAAAGAGGACGAATAAGCTTGGATTGCTCTTTAGGTGTTCATTCACCCACAAATTCCAAAGCCTAAAGAAAGCAAAACAGGTTGTTTTGGGTTCCATCTACATAGAAAGAAGAATCTTGGATTTCGCTTATTTCAAAATCCTGTTCTAGGGAGTTTATGCACATTTACCCTGAAATCGCAAAGTGTATGTGTCAGGGGTTCAGGAGCAGAGGCGAGGGCAAGGGAGGAAACAGAGAGCGAGGGGGAGGAGGCAGAAGAAAAGATGAGTGATGACGACGACCCGAGATCTCCAAGTCTTTCCAGTGAATCAGAAGATTCACAGAAAGGAGCGCCAGTGGCCAGAGCAAGGGGGGAGCCTAGGGGGAAATCCCAGGAAGAAGGGTCCAGAGGGGGCTCAGAGGGCAGCAGTTGGAAATCGGGACCAGCATCACCAACAGAACGCAGTGGAGAGGAAGGGCGCCAGGTATCGAGCTCTGGCAGCTCGCAGCAGGAGGGAGGGCATGAGTCAGGAGTGGCCACACCTCCATCGGGAAGCGAAGAAACGGTCAGGCGGAAAGTGGAAGGTCCTCCCCCTCGCTCTCTGTTTCCTCCCTTGCCCTCGCCTCTGCTCCTGAACCCCTGACATCCATCCCCCCTCGAAGCCCCCCCTTCCCCCCTCCCCTCCTTCCGGTGCGGGAGCTGGGTGCTGCAGTGTCATGGGGACGAATGTCGGATACAGTTCGCTTCCCGTGGCGGGCCTCCAACTGAAGACTTCCGGTTCTTCCTCCCTGCGCTCGTCGACAACCGTCACCTCTGCCTCCATCTCTGTGCCTCCGTGCTCGAACCCAAAATCCTCCCCGTACATGTCCACGTCCGTCTCCGCCTCCGTCGTTCCCGGGTCCATCGCTCGACCTGGAACCCCCCGCCACTTCCCTCGCCATGGTTCTTCTGTTCTATCGTCCCACCAATACGAGGGTTCTGAGGCCGATTCCGCGGTCGACCCCTCCGGGGAACGTGTGTCCATTGTCGGTTCCTCGTCCGAGTCGAACCCCCGGAACGTGCTGGCTGAAAGCGTCGGTGTGAAAAGTCAATCGTCGAAAAAGTCTGCTGGCATGGGCCTGTGTGGGAAGAGGGCATGAAACTCGTCTTTGAGCAGAAGTTCCTCCAAAGCGTAGCCCGGCACCCAGCTGTTGGCACTGGCCGGGGTGCCCTCTCTGGCGAGAAGGTATTCAACTCCCTCTTCCCCCCATCTCGAGTCCAAAATCTCTGTGACTTCGTTGATGGTCTCCTCCTGTGGCACTTCCCCTTGCTCGGTGCCCTCTCGGATCGGACTCGGCGCCGTTCCTGGTTCCTGAAATCTGTGAGGTGTCTTGTACGGAGTGAGCACCGATCTGTGGAACACCGGATGCATCCTGGAGCCCTCCGGAAGCGTCAGCCTGAAGGCTACCGGATTGACCTGCTCTTCGACTTGGTAGGGTCCCAGTTGCTTATGCCCTAGTTTCTTCTTCGCCAACGACCTGGCCGGCACTGCGTGGGCTGCCAACCATACCCAGTCGCCCACATGGATCTCTTCGCCAACCCTCCTGTGTTTGTCCGCTTGTACCTTGTATGCGTGCTTAGCCAGCTCCAGGTGCCGCCGAAGCTGATCGTGGACCTCCTGCAACTCCGACGCGAACGCGTCTGCTGTCTGCGGCTCCTCCCCCTCCATTCTGTCCAGTCCCGGGAAGGTTCTGGGGTGCCTTCCGTTGTTGGCGAAGAACGGCGTCACCCCCGTGGACATGTGCTTCGTGTTGTTGTAGGCGAACTCGGCGAGAGGCAGGTAATCCACCCACGTCGCGGGCTGTTGGTTCGCATAACATCTCAGGTATTGCTGCATGATGGCATTGACCCGCTCCGCTTGCCCGTTGGTCTGCGGGTGTCTAGCCGAAGCCAGGTTGATCTTGACGTTCAGGAAGCCCATCAGCTTCTGCCAGAAGTTCGAGATGAACTGCCGCCCCCGATCGGACAGAATAGACCGCGGCAGACCGTGAACCTTGAACACGTGATCTATGAACAGTTTGGCGGTTTGTTCCGCCGTGGCCACCTTAGCGCACGGAATGAAATGTGCCATCTTGGAGAACAAGTCCACCACCACTAGCACAGCCGTCTTGCCCCTCGAGCTGGGCAGATCCGTGACAAAGTCCAAGGCCACTCTCTCCCATGGTTCGAACGGAGTTTGCAGCGGTTCCAGCAGTCCGGCCGGCGGTCTGTGAACTGGTTTGGCCCTCTGGCAGATGTCGTACCTCGCCACGTAGTCCGTGACTTCCCCTCTCATTCTGGGCCACCAGAAGTCTCTGGCGACTAATTCCACCGTCTTCTCCTTGCCAAAGTGCCCGGCAGTGGGCGCGTCGTGCAGCTGCTGCAGTACCTTGACGCGAAGGTCGTCTCCCGGCACGTAGATGGCCCCTTTACGGATGAGCAATCCATCTCGCACCTGGAACTCGTCGGTTGCTGCCGTGCCCCTGTGCCCCTCTGCCATCTTTGCTTGCGCGAAGGGGTCATCCTGCAACGCCCGTCGTACCGCATCCAGGTCAACCGTTGCCGAAGCGCACGCCCACACTGCCGGTGCGAAGATGTGCATGGCAGCCGCTGGCGTCGCCTCCTCCAGATACTGTGGTTTACGGGATAGGGCATCCGCCATGACGTTGGTGTCCCCCGGGACATACTCTATTCGGAAATCGAAGTTCGTAAATGTCAGAGCTGCTTCAAGATCCTAGCTTACAGAGGATCACGCTAGCCAGCGATCATTAAGTAAAAGTCTTTATTGAATTACAGTTTCCATTCTCAAGCTGCTGCGTGCAACTCTACGTCTAGTGGCTAGATCGGCGAAGCTCCGTCTGAGTCTCCGCCCCTTGTGCACCAACTTAATATCCTAGCCCTGCTCCACCTTTTCCGCCTGACTGTTCTCCTCTGGGTCCCTCTGCCCCCCGGGGTCTCTTCCTTCCTGGATTCTTCTGACGCCGACCCCCCGGACCCCCCTGTCTCCTTGCGCCGGGCTTTAGGACCTGGTTCTCTTTCCGGGCTGCCTACTGCGTCACTTTCCTGTGCATTTGAACTTGGCGCGCGCGCCCAACCTTCCACTTTCCGTCTGACCGTTTCTTCGCTCCCCGATGGAGGTGTGGCCACTCCTGACTCATGCCCTCCCTCCTGTTGTGAGCTGCCAGCGCTTGCTCCCTGGCTCCCTTCCTCTTCCCTGCTCTCTGGTGGTGACGCTGGTCCCGATTTCCAACTGCTCTCCTCTGAGTCCCCTCTGGCTCTATCTTCCTGGGGTGCCCCCCTAGACTCCCCCCTTGCCCTGGCCACTGGTGCTCCTTTCTGTGAATCTTCTGATTCACTGGAAAGGCTCGGAGATCTCGGGTCGTCGTCATCACTCATCTTTTCTTCTGCCTCCTCCCCTTCGCTCTCTGTTTCCTCCCTTGCTCTTGCCTCTGCTCCTGAACCCCTGACATCCATCCCCCCTCGAAGCCCCCCGTTCCCCCCTCCCCTCCTTTTGGTGCGGGAGCTGGGTGCTGCTGTGTCAAAGGGACGAACGTCGGATACCGTTCGCTTCCCGTGGCAGGCCTCCATCTGAAGTCTCCCGGTTCTTCCTCCCTGCCCTCGTTGACGACGGTCACTTCCGCTTCCATCTCTGTGCCGCCGTGCTCGAAACCAGGGTCGTCCCCGAAAACGTCCATGTCCGTCTCTCCCTCACTTCCTCCTGGTGGCGTTGCTCGTCCTGGACCTTCCAGCCACTTCCTGCGCCACTGCTCCTCTGGTCTGTCGTCCCACCAATACGAGGGTTCTGAGGCAGATCCCGAGGGTGACCCCTCCGGGGAACGGGCGTCTCGTATCGGGTCCTCATCCGAGTCGAACCCCCGGAACGTGCTGGCAGAAAGCGTGGGCGTGAAAAGCCAGTCGTCGAAAAAGTCTTCTGGCATTGGCCTATGTGGGAAGAGGGCATGAAACTCGTCTTTGAGCAGAGGTTCGTCCAAGGCGTAGCCCGGCACCCAGCTGTTGGCCCTGGCCGGGGTGCCCTCCTTGGCGAGAAAGTATTCTACCCCTTCTTCCCCCCATCTGGAGTCCAAAATCTCCGTGACTTCGTTGATGCGCTCCTCCTGTGCCACTCCCGCGTGCCCGGTTCTTTCTCTGAGTGGACTCGGTGCCGTTCTGGGTTCCTGAAACCTGTGCGGTGCCTTGTAGGGAGTGAGCACCGATCTGTGGAACACCGGATGCATTCTGGAACCCTCCGGAAGCGCCAGCCTGAAAGCTACTGGGTTGACGTGCTCTTCGACTTGGTAGGGCCCAAGTTGCTTATGCCCTAGTTTCTTCTTGGCCAACGACCTGGCCGGCACTGCGTGGGCTGCTAACCAGACCCAGTCTCCCACATGGATCTCTTCGCCAACCCTTCTGTGTTTGTCCGCTTGTACCTTGTATGCGTGTTTGGCCAGCTCCAGGTGCCGCCGCAGCTGATCATGGACTTCCTGCAACTCCGACGCGAACGCATCTGCTGTCTGCGGCTCCCCCTCCCCCATTCTTTCCAGTCCCGGGAAGGTTCTGGGGTGCCTCCCATTGTTGGCAAAGAACGGCATGACCCCCGTTGACACGTGCTTCGTGTTGTTGTAGGCGAACTCGGCGAGCGGCAGGTAATCCACCCACGTCGCAGGCTGTTGATTCGCATAACATCTCAGGTACTGCTGCATGATGGCATTGACCCGCTCCGCTTGCCCGTTGGTCTGCGGGTGTCTCGCCGACGCCAGGTTGATCTTGACGTTCAGGAAGCCCATCAGCTTCTGCCAGAAATTCGAGATGAACTGCCGCCCCCGGTCGGGCAGAATAGACCGTGGCAGACCGTGAACCTTGAACACGTGGTCTATGAACAGTTTGGCGGTTTGCTCCGCCGTGGCCACCTTAGCGCACGGAATGAAATGTGCCATCTTGGAAAACAAGTCCACCACCACCAGCACCGCCGTCTTGCCCCTCGAGCTGGGCAGATCCGTGACAAAGTCCAGGGCCACCCTCTCCCATGGTTCGACCGGAGTTTGCAGCGGTTCCAACAGTCCGGCCGGCGGTCTGTGCACTGGCTTGGCCCTCTGGCAGGTGTCACACCTTGCCACGTAGTCCGCGACCTCCCCTCTCATTCCGGGCCACCAGAAATCTCTGGCGACTAATTCCACCGTCTTCTCCTTGCCAAAGTGCCCGGCAGTGGGCGCGTCGTGCAGCTGCTGCAGCACCTTGGCGCGAAGTTCGTCTCCCGGCACGTAGATGGCCCCTTTACGGATGAGCAATCCATCTCTCAGCTGGAACCCGTCGGTCGCTGCCGTACCCCTTTGCACCTCTGCCATCTTTGCTTGCGCGAAGGAGTCATCCTGCAACGCTCGTCGCACCGCCTCCAGGTCCACGGTTGCCGCGGCGCATGCCCACACTGTTGGTGCGAAGATGTGCATGGCGGCCGCTGGCGTTGCGTCCTCCAGATACTGTGGCTTACGGGAGAGAGCGTCCGCCATGATGTTGGTGTCCCCCGGGACATACTCTATTCGGAAGTCGAAGTTCGCAAAGAACTCAGCCCAACGTATCTGCCTCTGGTTCAGGAACTGTGCCGTGCGCCAGTGCTCCAGATTCTTGTGGTCCGTGCAAACCTGCACCGTGTGCTTGGCGCCGATCAGGAAGTGCCTCCAGGCTTTGAACGCTGCATGAATGGCCAGCAACTCCCTGTCCCAGATGGTGTAGTTCTGCTCGGACTTGCTGAGCTTCCTGGAGTAAAACGCTTCCGGCCGCCAAACCCCCTGCGGGTCTTTCTGCAGCAGGACTGCCCCCACGGCTCTGTCCGAGGCGTCTGTCTCGACCCTCATCGGCCTGCTGGGATCGACATGCAGCAGCTGCTCTTCCGACGCGAAGAGACGCTTGAGTGCCTGAAAGGACTGCTCCGCCTGCTCTGTCCAGATGAACCTCTTTTTCTTGGAGCTAAGCGTGTCCGTGATGGCCGCCGTCTGCATAGCAAAGCCTTTGATAAACTTGCGATAGAAGTTCGCAAAGCCGACAAACCGTTGGAACTCCTTCCGGTTGCGTGGGCTTTTCCAATCCAACACCGCTCGCACCTTGGCGCTGTCCATGGCGAGCCCATTGTCAGACAACTTGTACACCAGAAAATCCACCTCAGTCACGTCGAATTGGCACTTCTCCAGCTTGGCGTAGAGCCTATGCTGCTTTAGCCTGCTCAGCACTTCCTTGACGTGTCTGTCATGCTCCTGCTGCGATTCCGAAAAGATCAGGATGTCATCTAAGAAACAGACGCACGTCTTGTAGAGAAGTCCCGCCAGCACGTGATGCATGAATGCTTGAAAAACGTGGGAGCCATTTTGCAATCCAAAAGGCATAACTCTATATTCGTAGGTGCCCAGTGGCGTGAACATGGCTGTCTTCCACTCATCTCCTTCCCGCATGCGAATGAGGTTGTACGCCCCTCGCAGGTCTAACTTGGTGAACACGCTGCCCTTCCGTACCTTAGCGAGGAGGTCGTCGATCCGGGGCATGGGGAAGTCCGATGGCTTGGTCACACTGTTTAAGATGCGATAGTCCACTACAAGTCTTTTTGGGGGCGTGTCCCGCTTCTTAACAAAGAATACAGGACTGCCCCCCGCTGCCTTGGACTCCCGGATGAAACCGCGCTCCAAATTATGATCTATGAACTCCTTGAGTTCTTGCAGTTCGTCCTCAGACATGGAATACAGCTTCCCTTTAGGCAGCGCCGCCCCCGGCAGCAGGTCAATTTTGCAGTCATATGGTCTGTGAGGGGGTAGCCTGTCTGCCTCCTTCTCGCAGAAAACCTCCAAAAATTCTGCGTACTTGTGGGGAATCGCTTGCAGCGTGCCTAGCAGCAGCTATGTCTCCTCTTCCTCTCCTTCCTGCCGGGGCACGATGCAGTGTTCAGTACAAAAGGAAGAGCCGAAGGTCAGCTGTCTCTGGTACCACGCCAGCGTTGGGCTGTGCGTGTCCAGCCAACTCATGCCCAATACAATGGGCGTGTCCGATAGTTGAGTGACGTTGAAGCTGATGATTTCCCTGTGATTCCCAAGTCGCATCACCATTGGTGGCGTCTGCTTCACCACTTGCCCCCCGAGCAGCTCCCTGCCATCCACCGTGACAACCTGCAGGGGCAGCGTGGCCGGCAGCAACTGTATAGCGTGCCGGTCGACAAAGTCTTGCCCTATAAAGTCCGCATTGCTTCCTGAGTCAATGGTGATTGGCACGTCCATGGTGATTCCATTGGGCAGCTGGAGCGATGCGGTGAGCCTCACTACTGGTTTGGGCGGGAGGGGGTTCACGGGCTGTAAAATCTCTGGGGACTGCTTCACTGACACGTCTGGCTGGGCCCCAGTGCCTCTTCCTCCAGCCAGACTGCGTCGTTTCCCTGCTGTGGTTCTCCGTGCTGCGTTGCTGCAGTTACCATTGCTGAGGCTGCAGTGTGCTTGCGGAGCCTCCGGGGACACTCTTTCGCCATATGCCCTGGCTCCTCGCAGATGTAACACTTCCTGTTCCCTCTAGGAGGCTTCGCCGTCACTGTTGTCGGTGCTAGGGCTCTGGCTGCTGACTGAGCCCTTGCACTTCCAACCTCCATAGGTTCTGTCCCTCCTCCAGACGGAGGCGTGGATTGCGCACACGCTGCTTCTCTGGGAAGGAAGGAGGAGCCCCTGGCTGGTTCACGCCCTCCACTCCCTTCGTCCCTGCTCCACGGACGTTCTTCCAGCCGCACCCCCACCGCCAGCGCCCTCTGAACGATCTCCTGCGTGGTCCGGGGTCTCTCCCCCCTCGCAATTTCATCTTTAACAGAGCCGTGCAATCCCTCCCAAAACAGGTCTCTTACAGGGGCCGAATCTCTGTCCCATTCCAGGGCACTGACCAAAGCGAAAAAGCGGGCATGGTACTGCCTTACGCTGGCCCTCCCTTGCTTCAGTCCATGTATCTGCTGCCGAGCAAGATCCACGTCAATGCTTGATAAAAAACATCCATCCATCGCTTTAATAAAGGCATCCGCATTTTGGAGCGCCGGATCATTATCCCTCCACAAATTGCGCAGCCATGCTTTAGCATCCCCATGCAAATGGGACATGATGAATCCCACTTTCTCTTGCTCATCTCTAAAGTCCTTATTCAGCAGTTGCAGTGCGCACATTACGTCTGCTCTAAAATTGGGGTACTGTTGCAGGTTCCCATCGAAGTGAGAGACCAGACCGCCTGTTCGTCTCGCCAACCCAATTCCCTCCTGTCTGGGTGTCAGTTGCCCTTGCTTCGTAAGCATGTCCAACCTGACCTGGAGATCCCTGCAGGCGGCAGCTGCCTCCTCCTCTCTCTTCCTGGATGCGAGAGCCTCGGCATTCAGTTGTGACACTGCTTCTCTGAGTTCCGCTATCTGCTGCTCAGCCGTCATGTCGGCTGCCGTTCGTGAGCTCGCTAGTAGGCACCTGCTTCTCTCCTCTCCTCGAGGCTGTAGATGCCCACAATTAAGAGACGGAGCTTACTGTCAGAGCTGCTTCAAGATCCTAGCTCACAGAGGATCACGCTAGCCAGCGATCATTAAGTAAAAGTCTTTATTGAATTACAGTTTCCATTCTCAAGCTGCTGCGTGCAACTCTACGTCTAGTGGCTAGATCGGCGAAGCTCCGTCTGAGTCTCCGCCCCTTGTGCACCAACTTAATATCCTAGCCCTGCTCCACCTTTTCCGCCTGACTGTTCTCCTCTGGGTCCCTCTGCCCCCCGGGGTCTCTTCCTTCCTGGATTCTTCTGACGCCGACCCCCCGGACCCCCCTGTCTCCTTGCGCCGGGCTTTAGGACCTGGCTCTCTTTCCGGGCTGCCTACTGCGTCACTTTCCTGTGCATTTGAACTTGGCGCGCGCGCCCAACCTTCCACTTTCCGTCTGACCGTTTCTTCGCTCCCCGATGGAGGTGTGGCCACTCCTGACTCATGCCCTCCCTCCTGTTGTGAGCTGCCAGCGCTTGCTCCCTGGCTCCCTTCCTCTTCCCTGCTCTCTGGCGGTGACGCTGGTCCCGATTTCCAACTGCTCTCCTCTGAGTCCGCTCTGGCTATATCTTCCTGGGGTGCCCCCCTAGACTCCCCCCTTGCCCTGGCCACTGCTGCTCCTTTCTGTGAATCTTCTGTTTCACTGGAAAGGCTCGGAGATCTCGGGTCGTCGTCATCACTCATCTTTTCTTCTGCCTCCTCCCCTTCACTCTCTGTTTCCTCCCTTGCTCTTGCCTCTGCTCCTGAACCCCTGACAGCCAAGAACTCAGCCCAACGTATCTGCCTCTGGTTCAGGAACTGCGCCGTGTGCCAGTGCTCCAGATTCTTGTGGTCCGTGCAGACCTGCACCGTGTGCTTGGCGCCGATCAGGAAGTGCCTCCACGCCTTGAATGCTGCATGAATGGCAAGCAACTCCCTGTCCCAGATGGTGTAGTTCTGTTCAGACTTGCTGAGCTTCCTGGAGTAAAACGCTCCCGGCCTCCAAGCCCCCTGCGGGTCTCGCTGCAGCAGGACTGCTCCCACGGCTCTGTCAGAAGCGTCTGTCTCCACCCTCATCGGCCTGCTGGGGTTGACATGCAGTAGCTGCTCTTCCGACGCGAAGAGACGCTTGAGCGCCTGAAAGGACTGCTCCGCCTGCTCCGTCCAGATGAACTTCTTTTTCTTGGAGCTGAGCGTGTCCGTGATGGCCGCTGTTTGCATAGCAAATCCCTTGAGAAACTTGCGATAAAAGTTCGCAAAGCCGACAAACCGCTGGACCTCCTTCCGGCTGCGCGGGCTTTTCCAATCCAACACTGCGCGAACTTTGGCGCTGTCCATGGCGAGCCCCTTGTCTGACAACCTGTAGCCCAGGAAATCCACTTCCGTCACGTCAAACTGGCACTTTTCCAGCTTGGCGTAAAGCCTATGCTGCTGTAGCCTGCTCAGCACTTCCTTGACGTGTCTGTCGTGATCCTGCTGCGATTCAGAAAAGATCAGGATGTCATCCAAGAAGCAGACACACGTCTTGTAGAGGAGCCCCGCTAACACGTGATGCATGAAAGCTTGAAAACAGTGGGAGCCATTTTGTAGTACAAAAGGCATAACTCTATATTCGTAGGTGCCTAGGGGCGTGAACATGGCCGTCTTCCACTCATCTCCTTCCCTCATGCGAATGAGGTTGTACGCCCCTCGCAGGTCCAACTTGGTGAACACGCGGCCCTTGCGTACCGTTGCGAGGAGGTCGTCAATTCTGGGCATGGGGAGGTCCGAGGGCTTGGTCACACTGTTCAAGGTGCGATAGTCCACCACAAGTCTTTTTTGGGGCGTGTCCTTCTTCTTAACAAAGAATACCGGACTGCCCCCCACTGCCTTGGACTCCCGGATGAAACCGCGCTTCAAATTATGATCTATGAACTCTTTGAGTTCCTGTAGTTCTTCCTCAGACATGGAATACAGCTTCCCTTTGGGCAGCGCCGCCCCTGGCAGCAGTTCAATTTTGCAGTCATATGGTCTGTGGGGGGGGTAGCCTGTCCGCCTCCTTCTCGCAGAAGACCCCCAAAAATCCCGCGTATTTGTGGGGGATAGCTTGCAGCGTTCCCAGCTGCAGCTGTGCCTCTTCCCCCTCTCCCTCTTGCCGGGGCAGAATGCAGTGTTCAGCGCAATATGATGAACCGAAGACCAGCGTTTGCTTCACCACCTGCCCCCCTAGCAGCTCCCTGCCATCCACTGTGACGACCTGTAGGGGCAGCGTGGCAGGCAGCAGCTGTATAGCGTGTTTATCGACAAAGTCCTGCCCTATAAAGTCCGCATTGCTGCCTGAGTCAACAGTGATTGGCACGTCCAGAATGAGGCCATTGGGTAGCTGGAGCGATGCAGTGAGCTGCACTACTGGTTTGGGCGGGAGGGGATCTGTGGGCTGTAAAATCTCTGGGGACTGCTTCACTGACTCGTCTGGCTGGGCCCCAGTGCCTCTGTCTCCAGCCAGACTCCGTCGTTTCCCTGCTGTGAGTCTCCGTGCTGAGTAGCTGCAGTCACCGTTGCAGAGGCTGCATTGAGCTTGTGGATCCTCTGGGGACACTCTTTCGCCATATGCTGCGGACTTTCGAAGACGTAACACTTCCGGTTCCCTCTAGGAGGCTTCGTTTTGACTGCTCCTGGTGCTAGGGCTCTGGTTGCTGACTGAGCCCTGGCCCCGCCAACCTCCATAGGTTCCGCTCCCCCTCCTGGCGGAGGCGTGGATTGCGCACGCGCAGCTTCCCTGGGAACGAAGGAGAACCCTCTCGCTGGTTCGCGCCCTCCACGCCCTTCGTCCCTGCTCCATGGACGTTCCTCCAGCCTCACCCCAACCGCCAGCGCCCTCTGAACGATCTCCTGCGTGCTCCGGGGTCTCTCCCCCCTTGCAATTTCGTCTTTAACCGCGCTGTTCAATCCTTCCCAAAACAGGTCTCTGACTGGAGCTGAATCTCTGTCCCATTCTAGGGCACTGACCAATGCAAAAAAGCGTGCGTGGTATTGTCTTACACTGGCCCTCCCTTGCTTCAGCCCATGTACCTCCTTCCGTGCAAGATCCACGTCTATGCTTGATAAAAAACACCCATCCATCGCTTTAATAAAGGCATCCGCATCTCGGAGCGCCGGATCCTTATCCCTCCACAAATTGCGCAGCCACGCTTTAGCATCTCCATGCAAATGGGACATGATGAATCCCACCTTCTCTTGCTCATCTCTAAAGTCTTTGTCCAGCAGTTGCAGTGCACACTTTACATCTGCTCTAAAGTTGGGGTACTGTTGCAAATTCCCATCGAAGTGAGAGACCAGCCCGCCTGTTCGTCTCCCCAAACCAATCCCCTCCGGTTTGGGTGTCAGTTGCCCTTGCTTCGTAAGCATGTCCAACCTGACCTGTAGATCCCTGTAGGCGGCAGCTGCGTCCTCCTCTCTCTTCCTGGATGCAAGTGCCTCGGCATTCAGTCGTGTCACTGCTTCTCTGAGTTCCGCTATCTGCTGTTCGGCCGTCATATTGTCTGCCGTTCGTGAGCTCGCTAGTAGGCACCCGCCTTCTCTCCTCTCCGCGAGGCCGTAGATGCCCACAATTGGAGACGGAGCTTACTGTCAGAGCTGCTTCCAGATCCTAGCTCACAGAGGATCACGCTAGCCAGCGGTCACTTTGTAAAAGTCTTTATTGAGTTACAGTTTCCATTCTCAAGCTGCTGCGTGCAGCTCTACGTCTTATGGGTTAGACCGGCGAAGCTCCGTCTGAGTCTCCGCCCCTTGTACACCAGCTTAATACCCTAGCCTTACTCCACCTTTTCCGCCTGACTGTTCTTCTCTGGGTCCCTCTGCCCCCCGTGGTCTCTTCCTTCCGGGACGCTTCTGACGCTGACCCCCCGGACCCTTCTGTCTCCTTGCGTCGGGCTTTAGGACCTGGCTCCCTTTCCGGGCTGCTTACTGCGCCACCTTCCTGTGCATTTGAACTTGGCGCGCACACCCAACCTTCCACTTTCCGCCTGACCGTTTCTTCACTTCCCGATGGAGGTGTGGCCACTCCTGACTCATGCCCTCCCTCCTGCTGCGAGCTGCCAGAGCTCGATACCTGGCGCCCTTCCTCTCCACTGCGTTCTGTTGGTGATGCTGGTCCCGATTTCCAACTGCTGCCCTCTGAGCCCCCTCTGGACCCTTCTTCCTGGGATTTCCCCCTAGGCTCCCCCCTTGCTCTGGCCACTGGCGCTCCTTTCTGTGAATCTTCTGATTCACTGGAAAGACTTGGAGATCTCGGGTCGTCGTCATCACTCATCTTTTCTTCTGCCTCCTCCCCCTCGCTCTCTGTTTCCTCCCTTGCCCTCGCCTCTGCTCCTGAACCCCTGACACATACACTTTGCGATTTCAGGGTAAATGTGCATAAACTCCCTAGAACAGGATTTTGAAATAAGCGAAATCCAAGATTCTTCTTTCTATGTAGATGGAACCCAAAACAACCTGTTTTGCTTTCTTTAGGCTTTGGAATTTGTGGGTGAATGAACACCTAAAGAGCAATCCAAGCTTATTCGTCCTCTTTCTATTGAGATTAACTAAAACACCTATGCTTGATTTGGGCTAACAAACATTTCACTCTGCGATTTTTGGTTGAATGTGCATTCTAACCCAGAAAACACCAATTTGAAATAAGCCCAATGAGAGCGTTATCATCTTCTTTTTATGTAGATTGAACCCAGAACACCTTTTTGCTTTGGTTAGGTGATTCTGGTGCACGCCCAAAAAACACCACGCTAATTCCAACTCTATGATTCTATGATTCTATGAATTGAAATAAGCTCAATCGAAGCTTATTCGTCTTCTTTATATGGAAGCGGAAATATTTCGTTTTGTTATTTTGGTCTCATTACATACACTGTGATTTCTGGGTAAATGTGCATTAACTCCAAAGAACACGATTTTGAAATAAGCGAAATCCAAGATTTTTCTTTCTATGTAGATGGAAACCAAAACAACCTGTTTTGCATTGTTTATGCTTATGACACTTCGCTTTGCAGCTTGTGGGAGAATGAACACCGAAAGAGCAATCCAAGCTTATTTGTCCTCTTTCTATTGAGATTAACTAAAACACCTATGCTTGATTTGGGCTGATAACAAACATTTCGCTCTGTGATTTTTGAATGTGCATTCTAATCCCAAAAACAGCTATTTGAAATAAGCCCAATCAGAGCGTTTTCATCTTCTTTCTACGTAGATGGAACGCAAAACACCTTATTGCTTTGTTTGGGGGTGATTCTGGTGCTCACCCAAAAAACACCATGTAAATTCCAACTATGATTCTATGAGTCTATGAATTGAAATAAGCCCAATCGAAGCTTATTCCTCTTCTTTCTGCGCATATGGATGCGGAAATATGGCGTTTTGTTATTTTGGTCTCATTACATACACTTTGCGATTTCTAGGTAAAAGTGCATTAATACCAAAGAACACGACTTTGAAATAAGCGAAATCCAAGATTCTCCTTTCTATGCAGATGGAACCGAATACCTGTTTTGCTTTCTTTAGGCTTATTACACTTTGCTTTGTTATTTGTGGGTGAATGAACACCGAAAGAGCTATCCAAGCTTATTCGTCCTCTTTCGATTGAGATTAATTTAAACAACCTATGTTTGATTTTGGCTGATAATAAACATTTCACTGCGATTTTTGGTTGAATGCATTCTTTTTGCTTTGGTTGTGTGATTCTAGTGCAAACCCAAAAAACACCATGCAAATTCAAATAAGCCCTCTCGAAGCTTATTCGTCTTTGGAAGAAGCATATGGAAGAGGAAATATGGTGTTTCTTTATTTTGGTCGCATTACATTCACTTTGCGATTTTTGGGTAAATGTGCATTAACACCAAAGAACACGACTTTTTAATAAGCGAAATCCAAGATTCTTCTTTCTATGTAGACGGAACCCAAAACAACCTGTCTTGCGTTGATTATGCTTATGATACTTCGATTTTCTATTTGTGGGTGAATGAAAACCGAGTGCAATCCAAGCTTCTTCTCCCTCTTTCAGTTGAGATGAACCAAAACACCCATGCTTGATTTGGGCTGATCATACATTTCGCTCTGCGATTTTTGGTTGAATGTGCATTCTAACCCCAAAAACACTTATTTGAAATAAGCCCAATCAGAGCTGTCAGGGGTTTAGGTGCAGAGGCACGGGCAAGGGAGGAAACAGAGAGCGAAGGGGAGGAGACAGAGGAAAGGATGAGTGATGACGACGACCCGAGATCTCCCAGTCTTTCCAGTGAATCAGAGGATTCACAGAAAGGAGCACCAGTGGCCAGGGCAAGGGGGGAATCTAGAGAGGCACCCCAGGAAGATAGAGCCAGAGGAGACTCAGGGGGGAGCAGCTGGAAATCGGGACCAGCGTCACCGCCAGGAAGCAGGGAAGAGGAAAGGAGCCAGGGGGGAAGCGCTGGCAGCTCACCACAGGAGGGAGGGCAGGAGTCAGGAGTGGCCACACCTCCATCGGGGAGCGAAGAAACGGTTAAGAGGAAAGTGGAAGGTTGGGCGCGCGCGCCAAGTTCAAATGCAGAGGAAGGCGGCGCAGTGAGCAGCCCCGAAAGGGAACCAGGTCCTAAAGCCCGGCGCAAGGAGGCAGAAGGGTCCGGGTCAGCGTCAGAAGAATCCCGGAAGGAAGAAGCCCCGGGGGGTAGAGGGACCCAGAGGAGGACAGTCAGGAGGAAAAGGTGGAGCAAGGCTAGGATATTAAGTTGGTGCGCACGGGGCGGAGACTCAGACGGAGCCTCGCCGATCTAGCTAGTAGACGTAGAGTTGCAGACAGCAGCGTGAGAATGGAAACTGTAATTCAATAAAGACTTTTACTTAATGACCGCTGGCTAGCGTGATCCTCTGTGAGCTAGGATCTTGAAGCAGCTCTGACAGTAGGCTCCATCACCTCATTGTGGGCATCTGCAGCCTCGAGGAGGGGAGAGAAACAGGCGCCCACTAGCGAGCTCACGAACGACAGGAGACATGACGGCTGAGCAGCAGATAGAGGACCTCAGAAAAGCAGTGGCACAACTGAACGCCGAGGTTCTCGCATCCAGGAAGAGAGAGGACGAGGCAGCTGCCGCCTGCAGGGATCTCCAGGTCAGGTTAGACGTACTGGCAAAGCAAACACCCCGGCAGGAGGGAATTGGGTTGGCGAGACGGACAGGCGGACTGCTCTCTCACTTCGATGGGAACCTGCAACAGTATCCCAACTTTAGAGCCGACGTACTGTGCGCACTGCAACTGTTGCATAAAGACTTTAGAGATGAACAGGAGAGAGTGGGGTTCATCATGTCCCATCTGCATGGGGAGGCGAAAGCATGGTTGCGCAATTTATGGAGAGATAACGATCCGGCGCTCCAGAATGCGGATGCCTTTATTAAAGCGATGGATGGGTGTTTCTTATCAAGTATTGACATTGATCTTGCACGGAAGGAGGTGCATGGGCTGAGACAAGGGAGGGCCAGCGTCAGACAGTATCATGCCCGCTTTTTCGCCTTGGTCAGCGCCCTGGAATGGGACAGAGATTCGGCTCCTGTAAGAGACCTCTTTTGGGAGGGACTGCACAACTCGATTAAAGATGAGATAGCGAGGGGGGAGAGACCCCGAACCACCCAGGAGGTCGTTCAGAGGGCACTGGCTGTGGGGGTGAGGCTGGAAGGACGTCCGTGGAGCAAGGACGAAGGACGTGGAGGGCGCGAACCAGCCGGGGGCCCCTCCTTCTTTCCCAGAGAAGCAGCACGGGCGCAATCCACGCCTCCGCCAGGAGGAGGAGCCGAACCTATGGAGGTTGGAGGTGCAAGGGCTCAGTCAGCAACCAGAGCCCTAGCACCGGCAGCAGTGAAGGCGAAGCCTCCTAGAGGGACCAGGAAGTGTTACGTCTGTGAGCAGCCAGGGCATATGGCGAAAGAGTGTCCCCAGAGGCCCCACAAGCTTACTGCAGCCTCAGCAATGGTGACTGCAGCAACGCAGCAGGGAGGACCACAGCAGGGAAACGACGATGTCTGGCTGGAGGAAGAGGCACTGGGGCCCAGCCAGACGTGTTAGTGACGCAGTCCCCAGAGATTTTACAGCCAGTGAACCCCCTCCCGCCCAAACCAGTAGTGAGGCTCACAGCATCTCTCCAGCTGCCCACTGGAATCACCATGGACGTGCCAATCACCATCGACTCCGGCAGCAACGCGGACTTTATAGGGCAGGAATTTGTCGACAGGCACGCTGTGCAGTTGCTGCCGGCCACACTGCCCCTGCAGGTTGTCACTGTGGATGGCAGGGAGCTGCTAGGGGGGCAAGTGGTGAAGCAGACGCCACCAATGGTGATGCGACTTGGAAATCACAGGGAAGTCATCAGCTTCAACGTCACTCAACTGTCTGACACGCCCATTGTATTGGGCATGAGTTGGCTGGACAAGCACAGCCCAACGATGGCTTGGTTCCAGAGGCAGCTGGTTTTCGGCTCTTACTTTTGTGCTGAACACTGCATCGTACCCAGGCAGGAAGGAGAGGAAGAGGAGTCACAGCTGCTGCTAGGCACGCTGCAAGCGATTCCCCACAAGTACGCAGAATTTCTGGAAGTTTTCTGCGAGAAGGAGGCGGACAGGCTACCCCCTCACAGACCATATGACTGCAAAATTGACCTGCTGCCGGGGGCGGCGCTGCCTAAAGGGAAGCTGTATTCCATGTCTGAGGACGAGCTGCAGGAAGTCCACGATCAGCTGCGGCGCCACCTGGAGCTGGCTAAACACGCATACAAGGTACAAGCGGACAAACACAGAAGGGTTGGCGAAGAGCTCCACGTGGGAGACTGGGTCTGGTTAGCAGCCCACGCAGTGCCGGCCAGGTCGTTGGCCAAGAAGAAACTAGGGCATAAACAACTGGGGCCCTACCAAGTCGAAGAGCAGGTCAACCCGGTGGCTTTCAGGCTGGCGCTTCCGGAGGGTTCCAGAATGCATCCGGTGTTCCACAGATCGGTGCTCACTCCCTACAAGGCACCGCACAGGTTCCAGGAACCCGGAACGGCGCCGAGTCCGCTCAGAGAAGGAACGGGGCACGCGGGAGTGGCACAGGAGGAGCGCATCAACGAAGTCACGGAGATTTTGGACTCCAGATGGGGGGAAGAGGGAGTAGAATACTTTCTCGCCAGGGAGGGCACCCCGGCCAGTGCGAACAGCTGGGTGCCGGGCTACGCTTTAGACGAACCTCTGCTCAAAGACGAGTTTCATGCTCTCTTCCCACATAGACCTATGCCAGCGGACTTTTTCGACGACTGGCTTTTCACGCCCACGCTTTCGGACAGCACGTTCAGGGGGTTCGACTCGGACGAGGAACCGACACGAGACGTCCGTTCCCCGGAGGGGTCACCCTCGGGATCTGTCTCAGAACCCTCGTATTGGTGGGACGATAGGCCGGAGGAGCAGTTCCGCAGGAAGTGGCTGGACTGTTCTGGCCGAGCAACGCCGCCTGGAGGAAGTGCGGGAGAGACGGACATGGACATTTTCGGGGACGACCCTGGTTTCGAGCACGGCGGCACAGAGATGGAAGAGGAGGTGACTGTCGTCAACGAGAGCAGGGAGGAAGACCCGGAAGAGTTCCGATGGAGGCCTGCCAAGGGAAGCGACCGATATCCGACGTTCGTCCCTTTGCAACAGCAGCCCCCAGCTCCAGCACCGGAAGGAGGGGAGGGGGGACTGGGGGGCTTCGAGGGGGGGATGGATGTCAGGGGTTTAGGTGCAGAGGCACGGGCAAGGGAGGAAACAGAGAGCGAAGGGGAGGAGACAGAGGAAAGGATGAGTGATGACGACGACCCGAGATCTCCCAGTCTTTCCAGTGAATCAGAGGATTCACAGAAAGGAGCACCAGTGGCCAGGGCAAGGGGGGAATCTAGAGAGGCACCCCAGGAAGATAGAGCCAGAGGAGACTCAGGGGGGAGCAGCTGGAAATCGGGACCAGCGTCACCGCCAGGAAGCAGGGAAGAGGAAAGGAGCCAGGGGGGAAGCGCTGGCAGCTCACCACAGGAGGGAGGGCAGGAGTCAGGAGTGGCCACACCTCCATCGGGGAGCGAAGAAACGGTTAAGAGGAAAGTGGAAGGTTGGGCGCGCGCGCCAAGTTCAAATGCAGAGGAAGGCGGCGCAGTGAGCAGCCCCGAAAGGGAACCAGGTCCTAAAGCCCGGCGCAAGGAGGCAGAAGGGTCCGGGTCAGCGTCAGAAGAATCCCGGAAGGAAGAAGCCCCGGGGGGTAGAGGGACCCAGAGGAGGACAGTCAGGAGGAAAAGGTGGAGCAAGGCTAGGATATTAAGTTGGTGCGCACGGGGCGGAGACTCAGACGGAGCCTCGCCGATCTAGCTAGTAGACGTAGAGTTGCAGACAGCAGCGTGAGAATGGAAACTGTAATTCAATAAAGACTTTTACTTAATGACCGCTGGCTAGCGTGATCCTCTGTGAGCTAGGATCTTGAAGCAGCTCTGACAAGAGCGTTTTCATCTTCTTCCTATGTAGATGGAAGCCAAAAGACCTTTTTGCTTTGGTTGTGTGATTCTGGTGCAAACCCAAAAAACACCACGCTAATTCCAACTATATGATTCTATGATTCTATGAATTGAAATAAGCCCAATCGAACTTTATTCGTCTTCTTTCTACGAATATGGAATCGGAAATATGCCGTTTTGTTATTTTGGTCTCATTACATACACTGCGATTTCTGGGTAAATGTGCATTAACTCCAAAGAACATGATTTTGAAATAAGCGAAATCCAAGATTCTTCTTTCTATGTAGAGGGAACCCAAAACAACCTGTTTTGCTTTTTTTACGCTTGGAATCTGTGGGTGAATGAACACCTAAAGAGCAATCCAAGCTTATTCGTCCTCTTTCTATTGAGATTAACTAAAACGTCTATGTTTGATTTGGGCTGATAACACACATTTCGCTCTGCGATTTTTGGTTGAATGTGCATCTAACCCAAAAAACACCAATGAGAGCGTTATCATCTTCTTTTTATGTAGATGGAACCCAAAACACCTTTTTGCTTTGGTCGTGTGATTCTGGTGCACACCCAAAAAACACCATGCTAATTCCACCTATGATTCTATGAATTGAAATAAGCTCAATCGAAGCTTATTCGTCTTCTTTCTACTCATATGGAAGCGGAAATATGTTGTTTTGTTATTTTGGTCTCATTACATACACTGCGATTTCTGGGTAAATGTGCATTAACTCCAAAGAACATGATTTTGAAATAAGCGAAATCCAAGATTCTTCTTTCTATGCAGATGGAACCGAATACAACCTGTTTTGCTTTCTTTAGGCTTATTACACTTTGCCTTGTTATTTGTGGGTGAATGAACACCGAAAGAGCAATCCAAGCTTATTCGTTCTCTTTCTATTGAGATGAATTTAAACACCTATGGTTGATTTTGGCTGATAAAAAACATTTCACTCTGCGATTTTTGGTTGAATGTGTATTCTTTTTGCTTTGGTTGTGTGATTCTAGTGCAAACCCAAAAAACACCCTGTGAATTGAAATAAGCCTCGAAGCTTATGCGTCGAAGCTTATGCGTCTTCCATATGCAGAGAAAGAAGCAGAAATATGGTTGTCAGGGCTGCTTCCAGACCCTAGCTCACAGAGGATCACGCTAGCCAGCGTTCACTTTATAAAAGTCTTTATTGAGTTACAGTTTCCAATTCCAAGCTGCAGCGTGCAGCCCTACGTCTTATCAGCTAGACCGGCGAAGCTCCGTCTGAGTCCCCGCCTCCTGTACACCAACTTAATACCCTAGCCTTACTCCACCTTTTCCGCCTTTCCTTTCTTCTCTGGGTCCCTCTGCCCCCCGTGGTCTCTTCCTTCCGGGACTCTTCTGACGCTGACCCCCCGGACCCTTCTGTCTCCTTGCGGCGGGCTTTAGGACCTGGCTCCCTTTCCGGGCTGCTTATTGTGCCGCCTTCCTGTGCATTTGAACTTGGCGCGCGCGCCCAACCTTCCACTTTCCGCTTGACCGTTTCTTCGCTCTCCGATGGAGGTGTGGCCACTCCTGACTCATGCCCTCCCCCCTGCGGCGAGCCGCCGTATCCCGATGCCTGGCGCCCTTCCTCCCCACTGCGCTCTGTTGGGGACGTTGGCCCCGATTTCCAACTGCTGCTCTCTGAACCCCCTTTTGTCCCTTCTTCCTGGGGTGTCCCCCTAAGCTCCCCCCTTGCTCTGGTCACTGGCGCTCCTTTCTGTGAATCTTCCGATTCACTGGAAAGACTCGGAGATCTCGGGTCGCCGTCATCGCTCATCTTTCCTTCGGACTCCTCCCCCTCGCTCTCTGTTTCCTCCCTTGCCCTCGCCTCTGCTCCTGAACCCCTGACAATGGTGTTTTGTCATTTTAGGCTCATTACACTCACTTGGCGATTTGTGGGTCAATGTACATTAGAACCAAAGAACACGACTTTGAAATAAGTGCAATCCAAGATTCTTCTTTCTATGTAGATGGTATCCAAAACAACCTGTTTTGCTTTGTTTATGCTTATGACACTTCGATTTGCAGTTTGTGGGTAAATGAATACCGAAATGCAATCCAAGCTTATTCGTCCTCTTTCGATTGAGATTAAGTTAAACAACCTATGTTTGATTTTGGCTGATAACAAACATTTCACTGCGATTTTTGGTTGAATGTGCATTCTTTTTGCTTTGGTTGTGTGATTCTAGTGCAAACCCCCAAAACACCATGCAAATTCAAATAAGCCCTCTCAAAGCTTATTCGTCTACTGGAAGAAGCATATGGAAGAGGAAATATGGTGTTTCTTTATTTTGGTCGCATTACATTCACTTTGCGATTTTTGGGTAAATGTGCATTAACACCAAAGAACACGACTTTTTAATAAGCAAAATCCAAGATTCTTCTTTCTATGTAGACGGAACCCAAAACAACCTGTTTTGCTTTCTTTAGGCTTATTATACTTCACCTTACCTTTACTGTTAACCAACCAACAGGCTGTCTCTGGGCAGACTACTATCTCTGAGGCAGACTTCTCTTTTCTGGGCAGGCTTCTTGGGAGAAGGGGGAGAGCCTGTTAGTCCACCAACGGGCAGCTCCGCAATCCAGACCCGGTCCTACAAATGCAAAGTGACGGCACCCCCCAAGGCAGGGTGGGGCCTCTGCTCCCTGGGGGCAGAAAGTATGTGCCTGTGTGTCTATGCATTGCAGGGGATTGGACTGGATGACCACCAGGGTCCCTTCTAGCTCTACCATTCTGGGCTTCTACCTGTGTCTGTGTGTTTAGAAAGAAAAATTGCTATCGTGATTATAATTATAATAATGATTGCAATTTTTCTTATTGTGATTTTGATTACTTTTCTTATTGTAATTGTAATTATTAAAATTAGAATATATAATTAAATAATAATTATAATTATTATAATTATTGAACCAGATAAAGCAGATAAATTTAATAAATTATCTCTATTCTCATGGTCACTTTTCTTTGCTCTGGCCGGAAAGAAGCCGTGCAAAAATACTGTCTCTCAAACCCTGGATCCACCAATTGCTGGGCTTCTTCACCTTCCTTGCTGCTCCCCTGGCACTGCTCCTCGCACCCACCTCCGGCTGCGTACGCTATGTTGTCCACCGCAAGACACGGGTTCAGACTAGCAGCTTTAAGTCTGCATTCCTGCCAGGGAGGAATTCGAACCCACCACCTGCTGAACGCCTCGCCCAGAGAGGCATTTCAAAGTGGCAGGGAGTTCCAAAGCCCCTCCGGCACTGTAGCAGTGAGTCCCAAAGGGGTCATTGGGATTTCTTTTTCATGCTGAAAAGCCCCATATCTTTATAGGGCATCCAGTGGCAGGCAGTCCCAAAAGTGGACAAACACTGTCACCTTTAAAAGGAGTTTAACAGGAATAACATAAGGAAAATTCATTATTATAGCAACTCCAGTGGCAGGCAGTCCCACAGCCCCCAAACTTTCTGAGAAGGCTTGCCTGAAACTTGCCACTGCTGTCGACCAGAAGCTTCTCCTCTTGCCAGGCCCAACCAGAACTCGGTGCCAGCTGAGAGATGAAAAGAAGAGTCAGGTGGGCAGTGGATTCAAGTGCCGGAGGCTCTTCCTTTGGCAGGGAGTTCCATTGGCCCAAGCAAACCCTGACTTGCCACTTTCTCCCTGGAAAGCTGGTAGTGGTAGCGGAAGAGTCTCGCTTGCGAGGCGGGTGGCACGGCGCCCACCTGGACGGAGACTAGCACCCTAGAAAATAGAAAATACTTATCGGGAGAGAAAGAGAGGGCTGAATCAGCTCCGTTCACACCCAGCCGGGTGTAAATTGTTATTGGGATGATTCATTCCCATCCCCTCAGCCCACCACACAGGGTTGTGAGCTGGAGGCACTCAATGGTCATCCCTCCTGACCCAGACACTTAGGGGTGCCTTGTGTGAGCCCCACCTTCATCACCCACCTCAGCCCAATCCCAGCTCCACCAATCGCCGTGGGGCATCCTCCAGCTTCAGGTGTCATATTCAAAATCGCACAAGCCTGAGCGGGAAACCACATTTTCAGGAGTTCTTTAATAGAAGTATGGGATAGATACAAAAATATATTGGAGCCAAAAGTCCCTTATTGGCTATCTCCGCTGGAGGTAATGAGTGTTAAGAAAATTAATATGAGAGGTAATTGGAGTACATATGGTGAATTGGTAATTAAAGAAGGAGGAAAATGGAAATTGAAACCATTTGAACAAGTTAAAGATTATGTATATGATTGGTTGCATTACTTTCAAGTAAATGAAATGTTTAAAAAAGACTTAAAAGAAAGGGGTTATGTAGAAAAAGAATCTAAATTTCAAATAGACATAATAAACAATTAATATAAAACTCGGTCAAAAATGTATAAGATATTGTTGGAATGGCATACGAAAGATGAAGAGGTTAAATCGGTAATGATACAGTGGGCCAAAGATTTTGGGTATAATATTCAATTTGATGAATGGGAAAAATTGTGGAAAGAGAATATAAAATTTACTGCATGCACGGCACTGAAAGAAAATGTTATGAAAATGTTTTACAGATGGTACATCACACCTGTAAAGTTAGCAAAGATGTATAAGACGTGTAACAAATGTTGGAAATGTAAAGAAAAAGAAGGGACGTTCTTTCATGTGTGGTGGGAATAAGAAAGTGAAAAGCTTTTGGGAAATGATATACAATAAAATGAAAAAACTGTTAAGATATACTTTTGCCAGTGGCGTAGCGTGGGGGGTGCAGGGGGGGCCGGCCGCACCGGGCGCAACATCTGGGGGTTAGGGTTAGGGGGCGCAAATCCACGGGTTAGGGGGCGCAAATTGCTTGCCTTGCCCCGGGTGCTGACAACCCACGCTACGCCACTGACTTTTGCAAAAAAACCGGAGGCTTTTCTTTTAGAGATCTTAGGAAAGGACATAAGAAGAAAAGACTGTAAACTCTTTCAATATGCAGCAACGGCAGCCAGAATCTTGTTGGCCCAGAAATGGAAGCAAGAGGAAATACCGACGATAAAAGAATGGAGACTGAAATTGACAGATTATGCGGAATTGGACAAATTAACTGGGAAAATCAGATACACCAAAGACCAAAAGTTCATCGAAGACTGGGGAAAGTTCGTAGATTATCTGAAAAACGTATGCGGCGTGAACACAACTCTAGTGGGATTTCAAGAGGCACTGTAAAAATAGAGAAATATTGTTAATATGAAATAGTGGGGGAAGGGAGGTATAATGGCAATACGAAAGAAGGGAATGTGTAATTAAAGTTATAAATATGGATGATTATCAGAGACGCTGAAGGAAGTTCAAAAAAGGAGATAATTGGTTGTATTTTGGATAAAAATGTATAATTGCATGGAAAATCAATAAAATTTATTATTAAAAAAAAACAAAAAAAAACCTTATGCAAATAAAGCATTGCTTATTCTTCATCCACTGGTGTGCTTATTGGCTCCAGATCCAGAAATAACCCTGCCCTTGGCAGAACATATACAGTGCTTTTTTCGGGGGGGGGGGCACAGAGGAATGCATAAAACATTTTGTGAATGTACTTTTGTCCATTTACTGTATTTATTTTCCCCGGTTTGAACTAAAAAATGGCGATTTTCTTGAGTCAAAATGAGAGTACCCCCAATCATTTTTTTTAGAAAAGAAGCACTGCATATATACACACACATATACATATATCCGTTTTATTTTTATTTATTTACAAACGGACACCTATATCTAGGTATGTATATTCTTGTATATAAACTTCCGCGGCCCACCCGCCCCATCCCTCCGCCAAGGGGCACGAGAGGAAGGCCACTGGGGGAGAAAGGCAGGTGAGGGCGGGGCGGGGGGCAGGGCTGCCCCCTGGGGAGAGCGGGGTCGAGAGAGAGTGGGCGGGAGAAAGAGAGAGGGCCAGCCTGGCTCGGCACGTCTCTGCTGGCCCAACGTCGCAGCGCCTCTTCCGCCCGTTTCCCTCCCCTTCCTGTCCTCTTGCCTCTCCTCCGGTGGCACCTCCTTCCGGTACCCCTGCCCTCGCCCAAGATGGCGGCAGCACAGGCTCTTCTGCCCGTTTCCCTCCTCTTCCTTTCCTCTTGCCTCTCCTCCGGTGGCACCTCCTTCCGGTACCCCTGCCCTCGCCCAAGATGGCGGCAGCACAGGCTCTTCCGCCCGTTTCCCTCCCTTTCCTGTCCTCTTGCCTCTCCTCCGGTGGCATCTCCTTCCGGTACCCCTGCCCTCGCCCAACATGGCGGTAGCACAGCCTCTTCTGCCCTTCCGTGCTAGGAGTGCAGAAAAAGGTGAAACTGCCAGGAAAAGGAGAGGATTAGTGTGTGTGTGAGTGAGTGAGTGAGAGTGAGACAGGGAGCATCCTAGTAGAGATGGAAGGGGAACCCAAGGGTCATCTAGTCCAACCCTCTGCAAAGAAGCTCAGAGCTACAATTCCCAGGTCTTCTTTGGGAATTCTATGGGAAGTAAGAGTTTCTACATTCATGAGCATTCACTTAGAGTGCGCTCATGTTTTTACCTTTTATTGAAAGCGGCCACAAGTGACTTGGGTGGAGTATAAATAATAAAATTATACTGCTCCTGCTGCTGTTCTTCTCTTACCCTAACTCACATCCAACCCAATACCAAACCTTAACCCTAGTGCTCACCCTAACTCAAACCTAATCCTCACTCTAACCCTAAACTTAACCCAAACCTAAGCCTCAGTCTAAACCCAATTTAACCCTAACCCTAAGTAATAAAATTATATTTCTCCTTCTGCTGTTCTTCTCTTACCGTAACTCAACCCCAACTTTAACTCCTAATCCTAATCCAACTCAAACCCAACTCTCACTGTAACCCTAACCTTTACCCAAACCTAATCCTAAACGCTTTGCTTCTTTTTGTGGTGTTTTGTGTTATTGTTTCATTTCGTAGGTCATGAGGCTTTCTTTGTTTCTTGTGGTGTTGCTTCATTTAGCAGTTTTTTAATTGGCTTTTGTGTTTCTTTTGGTATTGCATCATCTTCATAGGTTGTTTGGATTTCTGATTAATTTGCTTTGGATTTCTGGTAGCTCTGCTTCTTTATGATTTGTTTCTGTGTTTCTGGTGTTTTGGCTTGGTTATGCCAAAAAATTGAAGACATACCACCAGAAGCACAAAAACCAAGAAATATTCCCAAAATGAGGCAAAACCAGGAGACATGAAAACCAAGCCAAATCAATGGAAAAGAAACAATCTCACCCAAAACCGCAGAACCATTCAAAGTAAAAGAAGCAAAACAATTAAATGCAAAAAACAAGCAAAACCACCCCAAATTAAACAAATCAGCAGAAAACAAAAAAGCAGTAAAGCCACCAATTACAAAGCAATGCCACAAGAAACTGGAAACCAGTTTTTAAAAAGCAAAACCAGAAACTCAACAAGCATGCAATTTGTGGGAGTCCAAAAGCACTTCAAGCAACAGAAATTAACCAACACAGCATACTAGTTTTCACTTAGTCTTGGGTTTCTGGTGAATGTGCTTCGTTTGCAGCTGGCTTCATTTCTTTTCCATTGGTTTAGCTTGTTTTTTGGACTTTTGCTTTATTGCTTCTTTTGAGAAGTTTTCTTGTTTTTGCATTCTGGTGGTAATACTTTTGAATGCTTTGGGGGTTTCTGGTGAATCTGCTTTGTTTGGGGTTGGTTGGCTTCTTTGTCAGTTTCCATTGATGTTGCTTTTACATGGTCCTTCTGCTTCTTTTCAGTAGGTTTTTGTGTTTTTAGTGGTTGACTTCATTGTTGGAATGGTCATTAGACATTTCTGGTGGTTTTGCTTCATTTCTGGTGGTTTTCCTTTTATTCTTGGGATTATCAGATCTCATACAAATTAATATTCTCAAAGGTGCAAAACCCAAAAAACCTAGAAATGAAGCAAACTCACCATAAATCCAGCACCCAATCTGTTATGTACTAACCTTGGATCCTAGAATGCAACAACTGATTGGTCTTTTCCTGCAGGCCAATCAGGCTCCAAGAGGGAAGCAGAGTTAGCCAGTCAGACGGGACTCATTGTGTAAATAATGTATATAAAAGCCTGAGGTGGGGGGGGCAATAAAGAGCATGAAATACATACAAGACTCTGAGTATATTTCACAATTGTAATTTATATAAAAGAATCTATGAAACGAAAACCACAGAAAAAATTCAACATAATCCCAAAAACAAACCAGAAACAACAGAAACAAACCACATCCACCAAAGATGAGAAAACCAATTGAATAGAAATTCAAGAAACTCACGCAGTAAACATCTCAGGGAAAAGCAAAATCACCCCCACACCATGCAAAACCAAGGTTTAACTGGCTTTGGGGTTTCTGCGCAATTTACTTTCCCCCTCTTTTGGGGGGTTTCTGGTGGTATTTCTTCTGCTTCTCACATTTCTGCTTCTTTTCAATTGGTTTTGGGATTCTGGTGAATTTGGTAATGATTTGATTAAAGTCTCTGTCTGGCAATTTTCCTTTTTCATGAATTCCTTCCTTGTTGGGTTTCTGGTATCTCACTTTTGGTTTTCACATTTCTCTTTGTTTTGCTACGTTTCAGGTAGTTTGCTTACTTTTTGGAATTATCCAGTCTCATAAAAATGAAGCAATATCATTAGAAGCTTAAAAAGCATGGGAAAAAAAACCCCAGGCACTAACCCTAACCCTGAACGTCCACCTATCCCCTGCCCTAGCCCTAACCCTAACCCTGATATTCTGGTCATCCATCTTGGGGATAACAATCTGGTGAGGTAAATTCAGTTGAGATCACTAAATATCAGCTGTGCTTCCTCATCCCTGAGTTTATCATAGTTTGGTTTGGAATGTTGTAGAGGTGCTTATGGAGTGGGGGCAGCCTTCCTAAGAAGGTGGATGGGCAAGACATAAAGCTAATCATTCTACAACGATGTTTGTGTTTGAAAATGTGGGTGCTTATATCCCTCATGGCAGAATTATGTTCTGTGCCCCACAGTTGTATAGACCTGGTGGTATGCATCTTTCTGATTTGGGTTGTGACATGATTCTTAAGGATCTGCAAAGAGCTCTGTTTGAGCACTTGCGTGTTTGTGGGTGGAGGTGAACAAGCACACCTGCCCAGACTTACCAGTAATTTGATTTGGTTACATTGGTCGAATCTGACTAGTTTTGCCGATCCTCAAGTTGTTATATTTAATAAATACAACCTATTTATCCACTTTTGGTTGTCTTGACTCTTCCTCCTGATGTGCTAGGAACCACTCCGTTTGGGGGGCACTGCAAAACATGCGGTTTTTACTGCAAACATTTTGCCAGACTTTGGCCTTGATTTGGAGTGAATCAGGCAATGTTGGGTCTTGGGGTGACCTTATGACCCCTGTCACTTACTTGGTTTGTCGGGCAAAATGCTAAAAAAATTCTACAATGTCTGGCAAAATGCTACAAAACTTTTGCCAGACTTTGGACCAGTTTGGAGTGAACCGGACAATGTTGGGTTTTGGATATTAATTATGAACCCCGGTTTGATGTATCAATTACTCTATGGGGTGTTACAAAATGTGGGGGTTTTGCTGCAAAACTTTTACCAAACATCAGTTGTGATGGGATCCCAGATTTGGGGTTTTGTAGTTAAATGAAGCATTCTTTCAGTGCTTCTCGGGAAATGTGCAGTTTCCGTCAGATCAAACTAATACTACTGGATAAAATGATATGGTTGTTGATTATCAGACAGTTCTCCCATTTATCAAGGAAAACGTCTGTTATGGGTGGCTTTTGCTTGGTGTGTGTGACTGTTGACAGACAGATTTGAAAAGGAACACAGCTTCCTCTGTTTGTCTCACAGTAACTTACTGGCCTTTTTGATTATGCAGTTGGCTCGCCCAACACTTCCAGCTGGATTCCGAGGACAGGAAATGATTCTGCTAAAGGCTTTCTGTGAATATACCGGTAATTCCAGTTGATTTGTTTTAATGGTCACATAAAGGCACTTTCTTTGGTTATAAAATGATGTTGTGAGTCTTATATCTGAGCAGTCAATAAACTCCCTCCCCCACAGAAACGCTTGTCTTACTTCTTCTTCTGCTTAGCATCCATACTTACATGTTTGTTTAAAGAAAGACTAACCCCACCCCGAACCCCACCTCCAGCTTTCATTTTATTATTCTAGTGACTAGTCACTGTTCATAGCAACACTTGATTTTGTTCCTAGACAAACTGCCCTGAAAGACAGTTACTATGAACTACATGTGTCTTCTTGATATATAAGGTTGTTGCGAGTTTCTGCTGTTAACGGAAAAATCTGAGGGCTCCCTTGGACAAAAAGCAAAGACACCAACCAGGATAATAATAATAATAATAATAATTTATTATTTATACCCCGCCCATCTGGCTGGGCCTCCCCAGCCACTCTGGGCGGCTTCCATAAAAACCAAAAATACAGTAAAATGTCATACGTTAAAAACTTCCCTGAACAGGGCTGCCTTAAGATGTCTCCTGAATGTCAGGTAGTTGTTTATCGCTTTGACATCTGCTGGAAGGGCGTTCCACAGGGCGGGCGCCACTACCGAGAAGGCCCTCTGCCTGGTTCCCTGTAGCTTTGCTTCTCGCAGTGAGGGAACCGCCAGAAGGCCCTCGGCGCTAGACCTCAGCGTCCGGGCAGACTGATGGGGGTGGAGACGCTCCTTCAGGTATACTGGACCGAGGCCGTTTAGGGCTTTAAAGGTCAGCACCAACACTTTGAATTGTGCTCGGAAACGTACTGGGAGCCAATGCAGGTCTTTCAAGACCGGTGTTATATGGTCTCGGCGGCCGCTCCCAGTCACCAGTCTAGCTGCCGCATTCTGGATTAGTTGTAGTTTCCGCGTCACCTTCAAAGGTAGCCCCACGTAGAGCGCATTGCAGTAGTCCAAGCGGGAGATAACCAGAGCATGCACCACTCTGGCGAGACAGTCCGCAGGCAGATAGGGTCTCAGCCTACGTACCAGATGGAGCTGGTAAACAGCTGCCCTGGACACAGATTTGACCTGTGCCTCCATGGACAGCTGTGAGTCCAAAATGACTCCCAGGCTGCGCACCTGGTCCTTCAGGGGCACAATTACCCCATTCAGGACCAGGGAATCCTCCACACCTGCCCGCCTTCTGTCCCCCAAAAACAGTACTTCTGTCTTGTCAGGATTCAACCTCAATCTGTTAGCCGCCATCCATCCTCCAACCGCCTCCAGACACTCACACAGGACCTTCACCGCCTTCACTGGTTCTGATTTAAAAGAGAGGTAGAGCTGGGTGTCATCCGCATACTGATGAACACCCAGCCCAAACCTCCTGATGATCTCTCCCAGCGGCTTCATATAGATGTTAAAAAGCATGGGGGAGAGGACAGAACCCTGAGGCACCCCACAAGTGAGGGCCCAAGGGTCTGAACACTCATCCCCCACCACCACTTTCTGAACACGGCCCAGGAGGAAGGAGCGGAACCACTGTATAACAGTGCCCCCAGCTCCCAGCCCCTCAAGACGGTCCAGAAGGATGCTATGGTCGATGGTATCAAACGCCGCTGAGAGATCCAGCAGAACTAGGAAACAGCTCTCACCTTTGTCCCTAGCCCGCCGGAGATCATCAACCAGTGCGACCAAGGCAGTTTCAGTCCCATGATGAGGCCTGAATCCCGACTGGAAGGGATCCAAATGGTCCGCTTCTTCCAGGCGTGCCTGGAGTTGTTCAGCAACCACTCGCTCAATCACCTTGCCCAGGAATGGAAGATTTGAGACTGGGCGATAGTTGGCCATCGTGGCCGCATCTAAAGATGGTTTTTTAAGAAGCGGTTTAATAACCGCCTCTTTCAGCGGGTCTGGGAAGGCTCCCTCACGGAGGGAAGCATTCACCACCCCACGAAGCCCATCGCCCAGTCCTTCCCGGCTAGCTTTTATAAGCCAGGATGGGCAAGGATCCAGGAGACAGGTGGTTGGTTTCACTCGTCCAAGCAGCCTGTCCACATCCTCGGAGGTAACAGATTGAAATTGATCCCACTCAACTTGACTAGACAGAACTCTAGCACTCTCCCGCCCCGGCCCTGCTCCCACGGTGGAGTCTACTTCTTCCCGAATCTGGGCGATTTTATCTGCAAAAAACTTTGCAAAATCATTGCAGGAGAACATGTGGCCCGTACTGGGCCCCGATGTTGCAGGTGGTTCCGCTAAATTGTGAACCACCTGAAAAAGTCTCCTGCTGCTGTTTTCTGCAGATGCAATAGAGGCGGTGAAGAAATTCTTCTTCGCCGTCGCTATCGCCACTTGGTAGGCTCGACGTTGAGCTCTAACCTGTGTCCGGTCAGATTCGGAATGAGTTATCCGCCACCGGCGCTCTAGCCGTCTCAACGATTGTTTCATTGCCCTCAGATCCGTGGAAAACCACGGGGCTGTCCGGGCTCCATGCAATCGGAGAGGGCGCTTCGGAGCCAAACAGTCAATAGCCCTGGTTAACTCCACATTCCAGCGGGCCACCAGGGAATCGGCTGAAAGGCCATCAACATGGGATAAAGCATCCCCTACCACTCTCTGGAAACCATTTGGATCCATTAAGTGGCGGGGGCGGACCATCCGAATTGGTCCCACCTCCCTGCAGAGGGGATGGGTCGCAGAGAAGTCCAGTTGCACCAGGAAGTGATCTGACCATGGCACTTCTTTCATTTCGCTTTTACTTAGTGTCAGATCACCAACATCCATAGAGGTAAACACCAGGTCCAAGGCATGTCCACGGCTATGGGTTGGGCCAGACTTATTCAGGGACAGCCCCATGGAGGCCATGCTTTCCACGAAGTCCCGAGCGGCCCCTTGTAAGGTCGTGTCGGCATGGATGTTAAAATCCCCTAGGACGACCAGGCTAGGTGTCTCCAGGAGAACATCCGCCACGACCTGAAGCAGCTCGGGCAGGGAATCCTTGGTGCAGCGGGGAGGTCGGTACACCAAAAGGAATCCTGTACTGCCCCTATTGCCCAACTTCCAGAACATGCACTCAGAAAACTGGGTCTTCCCAATAGGACGCCTGGTGCAAACTAATGACTTCCTAAAAATCACTGCAACCCCCCCTCCCCGCCCACGTGACCTGGGTTGCTGTGCGTAAGAGAAACCTGGTGGACAAGCAGCGGCAAGGACAGGCCCATCTGCTTCATCCAACCAAGTCTCTGTTACACATGCCAGGTCAAATCCTCCATCCATGATCAAGTCATGGATGGCAGTGGTCTTACGAATCATTGACCTGGCATTGCACAGCAGCACCTTCAGGTCACGTGGGTATCCCTTGCTGATTCTAGTATCCATTCGGACAGGACCAGACCCGGAGGCAGGGATAGTCCTCAGACAACGACTAAACCTGCCTCCTCTGTAATGACATGGTCTGGTCTTAGCGTAACTCCTCCTCCTACCCGTGATCACTGAGATCGGTTGTCCCAGTGCATCCCCCCCTGTGGAACATGCCCCAGCCATTTTGTGGGCTGGGGCCCACTCCCCGGCAGCCCTGAACCCTCCCCCTAAAAACAAAATAACACCTTAAACAAACAAACAAAACCAATAAAACAATACAAACAAAAAAATGTAAAAATTACAAAAACATCAAAATAAAAAAATAATAATTCCCCAAGCCCAACCAAACATCCATCCCACCCCCACCCCCCACATACAAAAAATCCAAAGAAAATTTTTAAAAAACATTTTAAAAACACTCTGTGCCTCTCCGGCAGTAACAACTGTCCTAGTGAGGCCTGTCAGGCCCCGCCCCGGGCCAGGTGGTAAGTGGCAGGGAGGAGCAGGGCCCTCAGGCACTCACTCAGGGGACTCCTCCTGGGCAGCAGGCAGCAAGCAGCACGCAGTCCTTGTGAGGCTTCAGGCCCCGCCCCAGGCCAGATGGTAAGTGGCAAAAGCAGGGCCCACAAGCACTCACTCAGGGGAGTCTTCCTGGGCAGCAGGCAGCAAGCAGCACGCAGTCCTTGTGAGGCCCCAGGCCCCGCCCCAAGCCAGATGGTAAGTGGCAAAAGCAGGGCCCACAAGCACTCACTCAGGGAGTCTTCCTGGGCAGCAGGCCGCAAGCAGCACACAGTCCTTATGAGGCCCCAGGCCCCGCCCCAAGCCAGATGGTAAATGGCAAAAGCAGGGCCAACAAGCACTCACTCAGGGAGTCTTCCTGGGCAGCAGGCCGCAAGCAGCACGCAGTCCTTGTGAGGCCCCAGGCCCCGCCCCAAGCCAGATGGTAAGTGGCAAAAGCAGGGCCCACAAGCACTCACTCAGGGAGTCTTCCTGGGCAGCAGGCCGCAAGCAGCACGCAGTCCTTGTGAGGCCCCAGGCCCCGCCCCAAGCCAGATGGTAAGTGGCAAGAGCAGGGCCCACAAGCACTCACTCAGGGAGTCTTCCTGGGCAGCAGGCCGCAAGCAGCACGCAGTCCTTATGAGGCCCCAGGCCCCGCCCCAAGCCAGATGGTAAATGGCAAAAGCAGGGCCCACAAGCACTCACTCAGGGAGTCTTCCTGGGCAGCAGGCCGCAAGCAGCACGCAGTCCTTGTGAGGCCCCAGGCCCCGCCCCAAGCCAGATGGTAAGTGGCAAAAGCAGGGCCCACAAGCACTCACTCAGGGAGTCTTCCTGGGCAGCAGGCCGCAAGCAGCACGCAGTCCTTGTGAGGCCCCAGGCCCCACCCCAAGCCAGATGGTAAGTGGCAAAAGCAGGGCCCACAAGCACTCACTCAGGGAGTCTTCCTGGGCAGCCCAGGATAACTTGGAGCAAAACAGCAGCCTGTAGGCTTGGCCTTTATTGAACTGTTGCAACAGGGTATTCCCTTCACTTGCAAGAGAGAGGAAAGACCCAGAACAATGGCCTGCAAGACCTTATAAAAACTTTTGAAATTCCCCTCCTCTAGGTCAAGCCCACCCCCAGAAACATCATGCATACATTACAGAAAGGAGGGGTTGACATCATGCATACATTACAGAAGGGGTTGACATCATGCATACATTACAGAAAGGAGGGTAGTAGATAGGTAGCCGTGTTGGTCTGCCATAGTCAAAATAAAAAAAATTCCTTCCAGTAGCACCTTAAAGACCAACTAAGTTGGGATGGTGAAGGGATTATGGCTGACCAGAACCAAGCCACCCCCTTTGATAGTCTTTGTCACATGGAGTAAAATAAAATGGAACAGTGCAAATCCGATGTATAAGGAGGGGTTGAAGGAGGAGTTGTGGTGGTAACCTGAGTGTCCTGTCACCTGGCTGGTTCCTCCTTTCCCCCTCCCCATGAGTACTTTCCAGGTGACAAAGGGGAGTTTGCAGTTTCCTGCCCCCAGAGGGAAAATCTGATTATTGTCCTTTGTTTCAGTCTGTGCTGAATCCATCCACTGTTCTTTGTGATTTTGATTGTCTTCTGTCTGGGATTATCAGGGCTGACATAGCAACTGGGCAGGGCTCCTGTGGATGTGCTGGGATGGTGAAGGGATTATGGCTGACCAGAACCAAGCCACCCCCTTTGATAGTCTTTGTCACATGGAGTAAAATAAAATGGAACAGTGCAAATCCGATGTATGGTTGATTTTCTATGAATTTATAACAGAAATGTGGCGTATGTAGTGTGTGAGTGTGAGTGTGTGTGAAGTCTGTACAAACAGAATGATTGGGGTGGGGGGGTTCCTGCTACACTGCAAAACACTTCTTTATCTTTCAACAAGAAATAAATGAATAGGAGGCTGCCCTAAGGAAGAAGTGTGGTTGCATCTGGAATATCAGACTCTCTGTATTTTTATTTATTTACTTGATTTAGGGGTGGCCGCTTCACCCCCTGGTTATGCCCATGTCCCCAACTAACTGAGCTTCTTGGGATCATCCTGCCATGCTGTGAGCTACTACATTATCCTGCACTTTACAGAACCTTCCTTAGAGAATAAAAAACTGAGGCAAATTTCCAGTCTAAACAGGCTACACAAAAAGAAACAGCAGCGATTCTTTATGTTTGACTTAGAATCATAGAATCATAGAGTTGGAAGAGACCACAAGGGCCATCGAGTCCAACCCCCTGCCAAGCAGGAAACACCATCAGAGCACTCCTGACATATGGTTGTCAAGCCTCTGCTTAAAGACCTCCAAAGAAGGAGACTCCACCACACTCCTGGACAGCAAATTCCACTGTCGAACAGCTCTTACTGTCAGGAAGTTCTTCCTAGTGCAGTGTTTCCCAACCACTGTTCCGCGGCACACTAGTGTGCCGCGAGATGTTGCCTGGTGTGCCGCGAGATGTTGCCTGGAGGGAGGCGGGCGAGTCCGGCGGCGAGAGGCGGGGCGGCGGCAGCGAGGAGCCAAGCCGCGCTCTCCTTCCTGCCTCGCTTTGCTGCCTCCTCCCCCCCCACCCCCAAAGCTTGGAGGTTCCCCGGCAGGAAGGAGGGAACTTAATCCTCTCCAAGGGCTGCGGAAAACAGACATGCAAATGGGGGCTTGCCAGCTCTTCAAGCGCCGCCGGCTTTCTTCGGGAATTACCGCCCGCCGAGCCCGGTAACGCTGACAGGCCGAGCCGCGGGGCTTGGCAGCGCAGCCGGCAGAGTGTGGGAAAGGGCGGCCGCCACGCGCCGGGCAAGACGAGACTCGACGGGGAGGACACCGGCAGCAGCGCCCCCCCCCCAGAAACCCGCTCCGGGCAGGTAATTCACAGAGAGTGGACAGAAGGAAGCCTTAAAGGGCTTCAGCCTCCCAGAGTGGCGGGGAATAATAATAATAATAATAATAATAATAATAATAATAATAATAATGATGATGATGATGATGATGATGATGATAATAATAAAATTGACAGGTGGTGTTTTTCTAGGTGAGGGGGTGGGGACTGTAATAACAAAAAAATCAGCTGTATATCAACCGCTGTTTTGCAATGAGGAATTGCAAATAAGGAAGATCAAAAGGAGAATGTTTTTTGGGGGGGACTCTCTTCCTCTTCCTCCTCCTCCTCTCGTTCTTGCTCCTCTTCCTGGCAAAAGGGCTGCTGAGACCCCTTCTCTCTTGGGTGCCGGTGGGTGCTGTGACGTTGACGCTGCTGTGGCAAGTGCCTTTACTTAGCAGAGTGCATTCCCCTTTACACAGGAAGGGAGGGAAAAAAATTGAAACTTACACTTTTGTGCGTCCCTCCCGGCGTGACGCTGCGCGCTGACGTCACGGGGCTGTAATGGTGGTGTGCCTCGAGATTTTTTTCATCAAACAAGTGTGCCTTTGCCCAAAAAAGGTTGGGAAACACTGTCCTAGTGTTTAGGTGGAATCTTGTGCTTGAGCGCCTGATATCTCAGAAAATCAACATCAGTGTTGGGGTGGGTGGGTCAGGGCCTTTCCAAAATGTTATGATAGATGGAGCCATGGATGTGGCCAAGGGGGGCCAACTAAATAAAAATAAATAAAAATACATAGCTAACTGAGGTTCTCACCCCCTAACAAAAGGCCTGCCCCCACTAACAAAAATGCTGGCTATGCCCATGGATGAAGCCAACTACAGTGTAGCATGTGTGGGCCGTGGGGGCACAAATTTGTGGCAGGGGGCACAAACAGGTGCCCCCAAAGCAGGCTCCCTCATTGGTGCCTGGCTCTGTGTGAGAAGGAGCTGACCTAAGCTGCTTTGCTTCTGCTGGCCAGAGTTCTGTCCTTAGGTTAGGCCTGACCCAGGGAAGAGAGCAGGAGGGTGGGTGGCCGCAGTGCACCTCGCTCCCAGTCACAGCAGCAGCTCCGCCTCCGGGTCACGTCTGACCTGGCTCACTCAAGGAGCCTGAGCAGCAGCTTCCCTGCCCCTCTCCTCCCCTGGACATGTGGGGCATGCCCCTCTCCCCTCGTTGAGTTCTGCAAAGGCAGCCTGAGACTGAGGAGGAAAGAGCTCACTGCTCATGCCAACCCTAGAGAGGATGTAAGAAAGAAGCAGGCTGTTGGAGGACAGCAGAGAAGCAATTGAGCTTGGTGGAGCAGTGCCCCAGTCCCCCTTAAGGATGAGCCTCCACTGACAGGGAGCAAGAAGGAATTTTAAATGGCGAAAGACAGGAGTGCCTGGCGTGCTCTGGTCCATGGGGTCACGAAGAGCCGGACACGACTAAACGACTAAACAACACAATATTGGCATGGGAACTACAATAGCTCAATGCTGCAATTTGTCTACCCTACTTAATATTTACCATTAAGGAAAGTATAAAGTCATAGAGTAAATCCTTTCAGCTTGTTGATGTGAAGCAGCAGACCTCAATCTGATACTGCAAATGTTATAGAATTATTGAATATTCAGAAGTATACCTCTCCACCACTCCTTAGTCAGGCTAGTTTTGGGCATTTATGGCAAGATTATCCCAAGTGGAAAGGAATAATGTATTTTCACTGTTATGTATTCAGTGGTCTGTCTTTGCTTCCCATTGTCTCAGGAATTGGGTAATTACCATCTCAAAGGAATGGCCAGACTACCAGGAAAGGCAATCAGATAAGGCATTATCAGATAACCTGGCAGACAGGAAAAACAACATTCAAATTTCTATTGTAGAAATTTCCCTTTTCTGTGATGTAGGTATGATGTTTGTGGGGGTGGTCTTGAGCTCCAGGGCAGGGAATTTCAAAATGGCAAGCACACATTGTTCGCGGTCCTCCTCCCCTCTCCTGCGTGTGAGAGGAGCACCCTGTTGCAACAGTTTAATAAAGATCAGGCTTACTAGCTGCTTTGCTTCTCAATATTCTCTGGTTGGCCTCTGTTATTTTCTCCTGCCGATGGAGAACCTACAAGGTTCTCCAATAAAGGAATAAGGGCAGATTTTGTTTACAACAACACAAAGACATCTGAAACTGTCGAATAAACTGCAAGAGCAGCAATGGAAAATTGCTTTCACACACTAAAAGTTCCCTGCAACTAGAAAGCCAGCAAAGCAGGGGAAAGGCTAGCTTTTTTAATTGACAAGTACCTTCTCTATGATGTGCTAGGCTTTGGTTTTTACGCATAGAAGTGTTATTCCCCACCTGTATCTTGAAGTAGTATGGTCCATTTGGCCACCTCATTCTGCTGCATATGGAGAGTGCTGGAATTTTTAATTCTTAAGGAAACATTGTGTCTATTTTTCCCACATGAGATGTTTCTTTACTTATATCAATAATGTTATGAAAGACTTGTAGCATGCTTCAAGCTGATTAGCACTTGGTGGGACTTCCGGCGGGCGCGGATCCGGTTGCAGGCGAGGGTTTGTCTCTCCGGAGAGAGCTCTAGCTTTTCGGCCGAATTGGGAGTTTTTGAGGGCGACAAAACTCCCGCTAACCCTCTGGAGGGTATCCAGAGGTCTTGGTGCCCAGCAGTGCGAAGGTGTCACTCGTCTGGTCGTCAGGTAGCCTTTGTATAAAGGCGAAGAGAGCGACGGAACGAGAGACGGCAATTTGGGCAGCCATTACAGCCATTACAGCGGCGAATTAGCGAAGCCTCAAGCCTGCAGGCTAAGCGCCTTGCCCTCGATACAAAGAAACTCAGATACGCAGAAAGAGTGCTGGAAATTGCAAAGGGGAGAGCGTAAGGAAGTATCTGAGAAGAAAGAGAAACAGCCGAGTTCAGCGTTAGCTTGTCTTCAGTGGGAAAAGACGCAGTGTGGTTTGCAGAGCCGAAGGAGAAAGTAAGTTACTGCTAGTGGCTACATTGTCCGTCCCTCCCCCACTGACTCACTTTGAAATTAGACCCTCTCCCACTGTAGAGGGGAAAGGGAAACAACCGAGGGAGGGCAGAGAAATGCGGTACTAGAAAAAAATTTAGTCGTCATGGCAACGGAGACACAGAACTACAAAGAGCAATCTACATAAAAAAAGACAAAAGGAGATTACTGTTAAGAGGACTTTTACTAAGATTCCTGTGAGACATTACGCCAAGTGGTTTATAAGAAAACTCCGGGGGTAGGGAAGACTACTCTTTGGACATTCGGAATCACGTTTGCTATTGTATTGCTGTTTGGGAGCTTTCTTTATCTGCTATGTTTGTTATGCTCTCTCTATCTTTTTTTTGGACTTAATATTTGGGCCACGGGAAGAGGCAGGAACGGGGGAAGAACAGTGTGAACAGCGTGAATCCACAAACAGGAAAGACTAATTGACTAACTCTCTTTACACTTAAGAACTCTGCTTAAGAACTGACTCCCCCTGCTGGACTAAATTAAGCATTGCACCTAAACTCTGGAAAAGATTAACTGGAGATTCAGACTCTCACAGGCTAAGTGGTTGTTAAAGTGGTTGTTAAAGTGGTTGTTAAAGAGTGGGTGGAAGGGTCTGAATTGAGGCGGGAAGAGTGTAATTAGAATCTGGTTGGTGGACCTAACTAACCTCTTTAAAATCTCTGGAGGGGAGGGATAGTTTTTTTATTTATTTATTTTTTCTTTTTTTTTCTGTTGGGGAAACAGACTCTGTGACTTCAAGGGACTATTTCAAGTGGTTAAATTTAAGAAGGTTTATACTATCCCGAGGGACTAAGACCTCTTGGGGGCTATTTGAAAGCTGAATAGTTTAACTATAAGGAATACATTTACATTTTTTCTTTTTTCTTTTTTTTTTCGGCATAAAAGGAATTCCCAAGGTTTAAGGACAATGTCACATACGCAGAAGAAAGGGGCAGAGGGAGGTACCCCAACTGATAGGAGAGCTTCAAAACAAGAAACAGAATTTAGGACAGAAATACTGAGGATGTTCGCAGAAATAAAACAAAGCGAAAAAAATTTGGAAACAAAATTGGAACAGGTGGACAACAAAATCGGAAAAATGGACAAAAAGATTGAAGAGACAGTAAGCGAGCTAAAAGGACAGATTAAAGAGGTTTCAAAAAGAGTGGACGAGGGACTAAAAAAGACAAAGCAGGAAATGAAAGAGATGAAGCGAGAGGAGGAAAGATTGAGAAATGAGATAGTAGAGTTAAACAAAATACAGGAAGAAATTAAAGACTCCATCGCAATGAACGATCTAAAACAGAGGGAGATTAACTTAAGATTGAGACAAATTCCAGAAGTACAAAACGAGAATATAAAAGAAAGATTAGTGAAGGCAATAGCACAGTGGATGGAAGTGGAAGAGGAAGATGTGGCTAGAACAATCATAAATGCGTATAGAATGAAAATTAAAACAAATAAAGCCAGGAAATATCCAGGGGACTGTTTAGTTACATTTAAAGACAGAGAGATGAGAAATTTGGTTTTGCAAAGAAACAGGGAAAAAAGATTATACATCGATGGGCATTATATTATTTTATTTAAAGACATCCCCATAAGGTTGCTTAAACGGAGGGAATCGTATAAACCACTAGTTCAACTACTTAAAAAGAATAGAATTGACTTCCGATGGGAATTTCCGGAAGGGGTCTCTTTCTTTTATAAAGGTGTTAAAAGAAGATTGACTAGTCCCGAAGAAATAGGAAAATTCACAAGAAGATATAAAGAGCTCCAAGTGGGAGAGGAAGAGGAGAAGGGTGCAGAAGGTAGATCTAGATTGAGGGAGGATTTAGAGTTAGGTGAAGAGGAAGAACAAAGTAGAGGAGAACTAGAAGAAGAAGAAGAGGAGGAAGAAGGAGAGGAAACAGAAAGGTTACAGAGTAACAACTAACTCAGAGTAGCACCTAAAATAATATGTCTTTAAAACTATGGAATTGGAATGTTAATGGAATGAATGATAAGAAAAAACGCAATGGAATTGAACGCATTCTAAAAAAGAAAAATTTAGATATCATATGCCTTCAAGAAACCCACGTGGCCAGTAAACATAAGAAAATCCTTATTAATAAGAGGTTAGGAAATGAGTTTATCTCCTCCGATAAAAAGAAAAAAAGAGGAGTAGTATTATATATTAAAAACAACATTGAAACACACCAGCTATTTAAGGATGAGGAAGGGAGAATGATCGCAGTCCGCATTAAATGGCAAGGGGAAATGATGATAATAGTGGGAGTCTATGCACCAAATGGCAATAAAACAGAATTTTTCAGATCATTGGAAGAGAGATTATTTGACTACATGGACCAAAAAATCATAATAATGGGAGATATGAACGGGGTGGTCTCAACAGAAATAGATAGATTAAGGAAAACTAAGACAGAAGGAGGGAAACTACCTAAGACATTTTTTGAAATGGTGAAGAACTATAACTTGGTAGATATATGGAGATTGAGACACCCCATGGAGAAACAATTTACATTTCACTCAGGACCGAATGAATCACTGTCAAGATTAGACCAAATTTGGATATCAAATGAACTAACAGTAAGAACTACAAAAATTGAAATACAGGCCAAAATTATCTCCGACCACAACCCCATAATAATGGAGATGAAGGGGGTTGAAGGACGAACTTTCAGATGGAGATTAAATGATAACTTATGGGATGATCAAAAATTTGTGGAAAAGATTCGGACGAAATTATTGGAGTACTTCATAGATAACCAAGACAAAGGGGTTAAAATAAACGTGGTATGGGATGCGAGTAAGGCCGTCATGAGGGGCCTGCTCATCCAACAAAATGCATGGAAAAGGAAAAATAAAGAAAAAAGAACTAAGGAGATTTTGAGACAGATTATGGATTGTGAACAAAAACTAATTAAAAAACCAAATAATGAAAGGATATTGCAGGAAATAAAATCCCTCCAAACCCAATTTGCAATGTTGATAAATAAGGAGGTTGAGTGGAACATCAAAAGATTAAGACAGAGAAATTTTGAATTTGCTAATAAGCCAGGAAAATGGCTTGCGTGGCAAGTCAAAAAGAGAAAGGAACAAAACACAATAAACAAAATACAAATAAACGGAGAAGAGATAACTGAACCAAAAGGGATTAGAAGAGGATTTACGGAGTTTTACGAGCAATTATACAAGAATAAGGATAGAAACAACAATAGGAAAATAGAGAGATATTTAAAAGAGAAAATGGTAAGGAAGATTTCGATAGAGCAAAGAGAAATGTTAAATGCCCCCATTTCCAGAGAGGAAGTAGAGGAAGTGATAAAGGAACTGAAAAGAGGTAAAGCTCCGGGCCCAGATGGGTTTACTGCGAGCTACTATAAAGAAATGAAAGATATATTGACGGTTCTGTTAGTTGAGGTGATGAATAAGACCCTAAAGGAAAAAGAGATCCCAAGCACCTGGAAGGAGGCATTTATCACAATAATTCCAAAACAAGATACTGACCCAACCCAAGTGAAAAACTATAGACCCATTTCCTTATTAAATACAGATTATAAGATTTTTGCGGGAATTTTGGCAAAAAGGTTCAAGAAAATATTAGTGAAGATAATGCATGAGGACCAAGCGGGTTTTCTACCGGGAAGGCAAATAAAAAACAATACAAGAGGCATAATTAATATAATAGAATATTTATCGGACAGAATTGATAAGCCAGCTAGTCTGATTTTTATTGACGCGGAGAAAGCCTTCGATAACGTCACCTGGGACTTCATGCTGAGAAATTTAGAAATTATGGAAGTGGGTCAAGAATTTTGGAATGGGATAAAAGCAATATACACCGAACAGAAAGCGAAGCTGATAATAAATAATGCCATAACAGAAGATATAAAAATATCTAAAGGGACAAGACAGGGCTGCCCGCTCTCTCCGCTGCTCTTTATAGTGGTGTTGGAGGTTCTGCTAAACGCAATAAGGCAAAACAAACAAATTAAGGGAATATCATTAGGCTCAAACGAATATAAAGTTAAAGCATATGCTGATGACGTGGTATTAACGGTAGAAGATCCTATAAACAGCTTAAAGGGAATTTTGGAGGAGATGGAGGAATTTGGGAAGTTAGCTGGATTCAAACTAAATAAGAATAAGACAAAGATGATCGTTAAAAACTTAGACCAAGACAAGATAGAATCACTACAGGAACAAACAGGAATTGAAGTAGTTAAAAAAGTTAAATATTTAGGACTCTGGCTTACCAATAAAAATATTGACCTATACCAAAATAATTATATCCCAGTGTGGAATGAAATTAAGAAAAAGCTGGAGATTTGGGCAAGGATGAAATTATCACTCTGGGGCAGAGTGTCCATGGTCAAAATGATGGTACTCCCCAAAATGCTTTTTCTATTCCAAACAATCCCGATAATAAAGGGCACAAAAAACTTTAAAGAATGGCAAAGGGTGATTTCTAGATTTGTCTGGGAAGGAAAGAAGCCCAGAATTAAGTTTAAGATATTAACAGATACCACTGAAAGAGGGGGCTTCGCCCTGCCAGACATGAGAACGTACTACGAAGCGGCATGCCTTTGCTGGATTAAAGAGTGGATAAAGTTGGAGGATACAGAGTTATTGGATTTAGAAGGGTATAAGAACAAATTTGGATGGCATGCCTATTTGTGGAGAGATAAGATAAAAGTACATAAGGGATTTTGCAGCCATATCTTTAAGGGACCTTTGATAGAAGTTTGGAATAGATATAAGAACCAAAAACCCCACACTGGTTATCACCAGTGGAGTTAATAAGTGTAAAGAAAGTCAATATGGGGAAAAAATGGGGTAGGTACGAAGAATTGGTATTGAAGGAAGGAGGGAAGTGGAAAATTAAACCATACGACCAGGTAAAAAGATATACATACGATTGGCTGAGCTACTATCAGATAAATGAGATATTTAAAAAAGAAGTGAAAGAGAGGGGCTACGATGAAAAGACATCGAAATTTCAGAGAGAGATAATAAACAGTGATCGGAAAAATCTGTCAAGTATGTATAAAATACTGTTAGAATGGAACATGAAAGATGAGAAAGTCAAAAAAGTGATGACTCAGTGGGCAAAGGACCTCGGCTATGATATTCAATTGGAGAATTGGGAAAAATTGTGGAGAGTGAATATAAAATTTACAGCATGTGTACTGCTAAGGGAGAATATGTTAAAAATGTTATATAGGTGGTATATGACACCCGTTAAACTAGCCAAGATGTATAAAACAGATAACAAATGTTGGAAATGTAGACAAAAAGAAGGGACGTTCTATCACCAATGGTGGGAATGTGGGAAGGTTAAAAGCTTCTGGGGCGAAGTCTATAATGAAATCAAAAAGATATTAAGCTACACATTTGTAAAGAAACCCGAAGCTTTTCTATTAGGTATGGTCGGAAAAGATATTAAAAGAAAGGATTATAAAATCTTCCAATATGCGGTAACAGCAGCTAGAATCGTGGTGGCGCAGAAGTGGAAGCAGGAAGAAAGCCCAACGTTAACAGAGTGGAGATTAAAATTGACGGAATATGCGGAGTTAGATAAATTAACAGGGAAAATTAGATATATGAAGGATCAAAAATTTATAGATGACTGGGGAAAATTTGCGGATTATCTGGAGAACAAATGTTTAGTAAACACAACGCTAGTAGGATTTAAAGAGGCACTGTAAAACACTAAGAAGTATTGCTTATGGAAAACAATGTCTGAAAAATGGTACTAATGGCAGTACGAAAGATTGGAATGCGTTATAAAGAGATAAATACGAATGAATGTCAAGGACGTTGAAGGAAGTCCAAAAGAATGAGATGTATGAAACACGGATTTAATGTATATATATGGAAAGATTAATAAAAATTTTTAAAATGCAAAAAAAAAAAAAAAAAAAAATGATTAGCACTTGGTGGCTGTGAAGCTTTAAATACAAAACAGACACATAGTGAAAGGATTTCTACACGCTGAATTTTTTATTTATTTCACAGAGCAATTGCTTTCAGCTTTGCAGAGGAGCCCGTAGTATCCAAACTACAGTACTTCCGTGAGAGCTGTGAAGCAGAGCTCCCTCCACTGGCTCTGCTGTGACAGGACAGATCCCTCAGGCCTCCTCTCCCCACAACTGTTATCTGGGGCAGCCATCAGTGGGAGAGCTTTGCTGGAGGCCCAGCTCCTTCAGGCACCTCCAGCCCCTGAACTGTGCCAGCTGGTCAACAGAGGAACAACCGTTTAGTGATTTGTGACTGAGATTTGATATTCCTCTTCCCTCCCTGCCAGGGACCATCTTGCTTTGATTGCATTTAAGTTGTCTGGTGGTCTTGTTGGCTGAACAGCGAGGCACAAATGTTCCAAATAAATAAATCTCTATACACAGTATAGAAAATTAGTGATCTTTGTAATGTGTGATTTTGTAGTACTACTTTGTGGCCAGATACCACATAGTATTTGAGCAAGAACAGAAGACCAAATAAGTGAATAAGGCTAAAACCAGGGTGGGGGGTTGGGGGTGCAAATGTGATTTACAAATTATGTGCTATAAGAAGCCAAGAAACCTCCTGCTGGGTCAGACCAAAAGCCAAGAGCCTTTCTTCCTCCAGTAGCCAATCAGATGCCTCCAGGAAAGCCAGCAACAGCCCTCCCCAATTGTTGCTCCCCAGCAACTAGAATTCAGAGACATACTGCCTTTGTACAAGGATCTATCACTTCTCCTTTGGGCAGACCACTCCTCCATGACCACAAACTTGACATGAGCCAACAGTGTGACGCGGCAGCTAAAAAAGCCAATGCAATTCTTGGCTTCATCAATAGGAGTATAGCATCTAGATCAAGGGAAGTAATAGTGCCACTGTATTCTGCTCTGGTCAGACCTCACCTGGAGTACTGTGTCCAGTTCTGGGCACCACAATTCAAGAAGGACACTGACAAACTGTAACGTGTCCAGAAGAGGGCAACCAAAATGGTCAAAGGCCTGGAAACGATGCCTTATGAGGAACGGTTAAGGGAGCTGGGCATGTTTAGCCTGGAGAAGAGGAGGTTAAGGGGTGATATGATAGCCATGTTCAAATATATAAAAGGATGTCACATAGAGGAGGGAGAAAGGTTGTTTTCTGCTGCTCCAGAGAAGCGGACACGGAGCAATGGATCCAAACTACAAGAAAGAAGATTCCACCTAAACATTAGGAAGAACTTCCTGACAGTAAGAGCTGTTCGACAGTGGAATTTGCTGCCCAGGAGTGTGGTGGAGTCTCCTACTTTGGAGGTCTTTAAGCAGAGGCTTGACAACCATATGTCAGGAGTGCTCTGATGGTGTTTCCTGCTTGGCAGGGGGTTGGACTCGATGGCCCTTGTGGTCTCTTCCAACTCTATGATTCTATGATTCTATGATTCTCCTATAAGCCAGTGACCATGAGCACATCCTGTGGCTTTTTAGTACCATGCATTCATTATGCACAGCATGAATAAATACTTTGTCCTATTCTGCTGCCCACTTATTCCAATCCAAATTGTACATTTTAAAAACTTCTCTATAAATTAAGAATTCACATGATTTGCAGTGCATGTTTACTCAGGAGTAAAACTTAAGTTTAGTAGGACTTGCCTAGGAGTGTATATAAAACAACAGCCATATTCTGCTTTTGTTGGTCATGGGGAAATGCACTGAACTATTGATTCTATATGGAAGCTTCAGTTGCGAATCCTGCACTGCACTACATGACCCTTGGGGTGCCTTCCAACTCTACAATTCTATGATTCTATGAGTCCCTCCCCATGGTTGCTGACCCACTTTCTGGTGCCTGAGATTTCATCAGTTATTTTGCACACGCTTTGAAGGCTCTTCTTTTGCTAGAATCCTTTTGTTGAAATGAAACCCTAGGTTACCCAGATGCTGAATTCCACATCCACCCTCTAAATTTTGGTGGCTTTTCCTTCACTTGCCCCACCTAAGTCACGCTTGGTGCCAGACAAAAACAAAACTTTATGGTCCAATACCGTGGTGTAATTTATCAGTGTGAATTGTTTTCTTCATTTTTTGGGAACAGATGTGGTGAAGCAATGGGGAAAAATAAGTGCCTGCTTACTGCTGACCAAAGGGAATATCAACAAGAATTGAAAAAGGAACTACAAGAAGTTGAAAGAGAACCTCAGACCAATGATCGAGAGGAAGATCCCAGAGCTGTATAAACCTATTGTGAAAGTTAACAGTATTTCAAGGTATAAGAATAGCCCTTCCCCCCCCCCCCACTCCCAACAACCATAGCAAAATACAGCATAGGATGGGGGTAAGCAATATGGTTCACTCCAGATGATCAGCCTCAGTTATCATGGCCAATGGTAATTTTCTTCTTATTTATTTTAGGGGCTTATTCTAGTTTTAGGAAATATGAAAATCTGCTTCCACAGAACAGTTAAGAGCAGCTTCATGAAAAGGAGCTATCTACTTGCAGTGGATCAAATAGTAGAGGATATGCAAATGTTGTTTGAAGTCAAAAGATTTCCCTTCTTTCTGTACTCAACAATCACATCTTCTAAGGGAGGGGATATGGAAACTACTTGCAGAAAAACAGCTATTTTATTATAAATTGACATGGATATTTGCACGCACAGAGAAAACAGCTTTGTGTTTTCTCTAAATTCTAAAGGCCAGTTCACAATATTGCATTGTCAACACAATGTTCCCTGTATGTATGTATGGGTATCTATGAAACTTCATCTGTGGATGTTTGACCATACCAAGCTCAAGGAAATGTTCCTGAATGCAACCCAAAGCCCCTTCTGCGCAATCATGAATTTGCATCAATGTTACATATAAGCACATTCACCAAGCAGCAGAAACGAACAGTTAACCAAAACAAATCAACCCATTTTTAAGCACATTTCTATTGCATTTATTGTGATAAGAAACTTACAGACATTTGTATCTACATTCCAACTTATATAAAATTATTGTTGTTTGAATGGGAATAATCTTATTGCTTGATGAAAAGTACTGCAATGGATCTGGTAATAACTTTTCTCATGGAAGTGGATGCCATTATGCTTTTTAACAAGTAAGATAAATTTGCATGAGGATAAAGCAATGCTCTGTAATATTTAAATCTCATTCGATGGAGGCCACACAAATGCAAAATGGAGACCACTCAAGTGAGAACAATAAAACTCCATTTACTGCAGAAGTTATATTTCTTCCTATGGGCTACAGGGATTCATTCTAGTTAGAATATTTTATTATTGTAATTATAATTGTTATTTAAAAGTAGCACTATATTTCTTCTAATACTTGAAATACAGTGTTGGTTCCTGACTTTTATTTTTGCTTCATGTTGGGTGGGTCTCATTTCCCTTCAGTTCAGTGTTCACGAGAGGCAAGGTAAAAACTTTGCAAATTTGTATACATATATGTATATGGTCTAAGCCACTGAGCCTCTTGGGCTTGCTGATCAGAAGGTCGGTAATTCGAATCCCTGTGACAGGGTGAGCTCCCATTGCTCGGTCCTAGCTCCTGCCAACCGAGCAGTTCGAAAGCACTCCAAAAAGTGCAAGTAGATAAATAGGTACCGCTCCGGTGGGAAGGTAAACAGCGTTTCCATGAGTTGCTCTGGTTTTGCCAGAAGTGACTTAGTCATGCTGGCCACATGACCCGGAAAAACTGTCTGCATATATCATGGGAATTGGGGTTGCTTGTGTGTAAAACTCCAGCCGTTCCCAACTGCTTGGGGTGGTTGCGTCTTTCCCTGGCTGAGCAGCCCTTTTGCGCTGCTGCTCAGTCGCTGGCAGAATCCGTCAGTGGGTGTCTCCTAAATTTCCTCCAGCATAAGAATTCCTTAACGGACAACCTTCGCCTCGCCTCTCTGTGCGGAAGCCTTCTGCGCAGAGTGGGCGTGCCAAGCGGTGGTCCTCCACTCTCCTCACTGACTTCACTGGAAGAGTCTCGGAGCCTCCCCTCCGAAGTGCTCTCTGCCTCTCCCTTCTTCCTGGTGTCACCTGGACTTCTTTCCCCAGAGGACGTTCTCTCTCTTCGCTTACTAGTTCCCTCTCCTGCAGAATCTGGGAGCCTAGCCTCTCCACTCTGCTCCGATGTCAGTTCCCTGACAGCATACAAACACCGGCTCCCTCGGCCTATAAAGCGAGATGAGTTCCACAACCCCAGAGTCGTCTGTGACTGGACTTAACTGTCAGGGGTCCTTTACCTTTTTTATGTATATGGTACTGTGAAATGGTACTGTATTGTGGGAACTTTTAGCACTTAGCAGTTCTTTTGTTCTTAAATGACCTAAAATTAATCTATGAAATAAAAAAATGTAAATAAATATTAACAGGGGAAAGAACATTTTATTTAGAGTTCAAACATCACTGTTTTTCTCTCTTCCAAACACCATGCTAGAAAAAGTTAGAATTAAAAATTAATCTGCAAAGCGTTGTTTTTATGCTACCACTCAGTGGATTTGTAACTGGCTGACTGACCGAACCCAAAGAGTGCTCATCAATGGTTCCTCTTCATCCTGGAGAAGAGTGACTAGTGGGGTGCCACAGGGTTCTGTCTTGGGCCCGGTCTTATTCAACATCTTTATCAACGACTTGGATGATGGACTCAAAGGCATCCTGATCAAATTTGCAGATGACACCAAACTGGGAGGGGTGGCTAACACCCCAGAGGACAGGATCACACTTCAAAACGACCTTGACAGATTAGAGAACTGGGCCAAAACAAACAAGATGAATTTTAACAGGGAGAAATGTAAAGTATTGCACTTGGGCAAAAAAAATGAGAGGCACAAATACAAGATGGGGGACACCTGGCTTGAGATCAGTACATGTGAAAAGGATCTAGGAGTCTTGGTTGAGCACAAACTTGACATGAGCCAACAGTGTGACGCGGCAGCTAAAAAAGCCAATGCAATTCTGGGCTGCATCAATAGGAGTATAGCATCTAGATCAAGGGAAGTAATAGTGCCACTGTATTCTGCTCTGGTCAGACCTCACCTGGAGTACTGTGTCCAGTTCTGGGCACCACAATTCAAGAAGGACATTGACAAACTGGAACGTGTCCAGAGGAGGGCAACCAAAATGGTCAAAGGCCTGGAAACGATGCCTTATGAGGAACGGCTAAGGGAGCTGGGCGTGTTTAGCCTGGAGAAGAGGAGGTTAAGGGGTGATATGATAGCCATGTTCAAATATATAAAAGGATGTCACATAGAGGAGGGAGAAAGGTTGTTTTCTGCTGCTCCAGAGAAGCGGACACGGAGCAATGGATCCAAACTACAAGAAAGAAGATTCCACCTAAACATTAGGAAGAACTTCCTGACAGTAAGAGCTGTTCGACAGTGGAATTTGCTGCCCAGGAGTGTGGTGGAGTCTCCTACTTTGGAGGTCTTTAAGCAGAGGCTTGACAACCATATGTCAGGAGTGCTCTGATGGTGTTTCCTGCTTGGCAGGGGGTTGGACTCGATGGCCCTTGTGGTCTCTTCCAACTCTATGATTCTATGATTCTATGATTCTAAGTGATCCTGAGTGTACATTATGGAGATAACCCAGTGTTAAATAGATTTATAATTGTTAGGAAGCTGATATTCCTATTAACATCACGTATATTTAATTGCTTCTTTGGAGTTAGTTGTAAAAATTGATTCTTTATTTTTGTGGTGTGTGCACAGGAAGTTTTAAGAAAAGGCAAGGCTTGTGTGCACCATTTGCTTTAATTGCCTAAGACCTGGGGCCCTGAGACCTCCATTGGTCTTGGGACAATATAAAGTCTTGACATGTCACTCTGCTTCTCCTTCCAAAAATAGAATTGTTAAGTAAGTGATGCCAGTGAGACAGTTGGGAAAGGGGGATAAGTACAGGTAAGGTCTGAAACAAGAACAGGAATTGGGGGAGTATGGACATCTTTATGGCTGCTATATAACCTAGCCAGCTTAAGTTTAGGTTAGGGTTGCCATATTTAGAAGAGCAAATAAAGGACAATTTGCTAGTGGGGTGGGTGGGTGGAAAAGTGCATGTGCTGGGGTCACCAGGCGCTGGAGTGACATCGGAGGGAAGAACGCAGCAAAATTTGCATGCAAAATGGGGGGGGCATATAGAAAGAAAGAAAGAAAACTGCCAGTTTAATAGTTTTGTTCAATATTAATAAGCTGTTTATTTTAAGAGCCCATTGTGTAAATAATGTATATAAAGCAGATACTTTGAGGGGATTTTCATTCCCTCCTCACCACTATGAGCTGAATAAAGAGCATGAAATCCACTCTGAGTATATTTCACTGGCGACGAAGGTGGGATCCTGCTGAGCTGACCACCACACACAGCACTGCAGCACCGCCACCTTCCGCACCGCTGCCTCGCACCATGTAGCCAGGCTTCAGCTCTGGGACCCAAGGAACTCAGAATGGCAACCGACAGCAGCTTCTCGCCGTTCAACCCAGCATCCGGAGACTGGGAAGCGTATGCCTCCCGTTTCACCTTCCTCCTAGAAGCCAAAGGGGTCACCGACGAAGAAGATGCCAAGAAGAGGGCGATATTCTTCAGCGTCTGTGGAGAGGAGATATTTGAAATCGCCCAGGCTCTCCTTGCACCTGAAGACGGCGCTACCGTTCCTTACAAAACAATAATGGAACGGCTGAAGGGGCATTTTTCGCCGCAGCCCTCAGTGGTGGCTTGTCGAAATGCCTTCTACGCAAAGCGGCAAGCCCCTGGGGAAACCATAACTGGGTTTGTGACCTCTCTCCGCCAAGCCGCCCAGTTCTGCAACTTCTCAGAATTGGAGAACATGCTTCGTGACCGCCTCGTCGGTGGCCTAAAGGATGAGACGCTGCAACGACGCCTCTACGCTAAGAAGGACCTAACGTTCCAGGTCGCCCTGGAGGAGGCCCTGGTAAGAGAAGCTGCCAAGAGGTCGACGCAAGAGGCATGGCCAAGCCTGTCGTCCCAACCAAGGGTCCACCACGAAGACCTCACCGATGACTCAGGATCTGACAGGGAGGAGGTGCACCGAGTACAGCAGCACACTCAAGCAGCGCACAGACCACGGCTGCCTTGACGAGAAGGAGGGAACTGCGCGAGCTGCGGCGAGAACCACGAGAGGAGGACCTGCTGTTTCTGCAATGCAGAGTGCAGGCAGTGCAGAAAATTGGGGCACATCGCTCGGGTATGTCGGGCTCAGCCCACCCGACGCCAGGCATCAGATGACCGATCCAAGAATCCCAGGGCCCAACGCACCAAGGCAACTTGACGGAGCTCAGGGACTTCCAGGTATACCAGTTGCCCCACCCCAACGTAGAGAAAATTTATGTAGAGGTACAGATAGAGGGGGCCCCGTGCCGCATGGAACTTGACACGGGTTCAACTCTATCCACAATCTTGGCAAGGACCTTAAGGAAACTGTGTCCTACTCGAGGTCCCAAACTCAGGCCGGCCCCATTCACCCTCCGGGACTTCCAGAAACGTAAGGTCCCCACAATGGGGGTGGGGACCTTCAGGGTGCAATATCGAGGGCGGACGCGGCAACTGGACTTGCTCGTGGTCAAGGGCCCCTACATTAGCTTACTGGGATTGGCATGGTTTGGACCACTGGGGCTAGCCGTCACCGGGGTGAACCACACTAGCTTACAAGTGGACGTGGACACCATCTGCAAAGAATTTCCGGGGGTTTTCAATGGGAAATTGGGACAGTATATGGGGCCCCCCATTGCTCTACAGCTTGACCCCGCAGTACCTGTCAGGCTCAAGGCTCGCCGGGTCCCGTTTGCCCTGAAACCCCGTATAGACGAGGAATTGGACCGGCTCGTGGAGCAAGGAGTGCTGGAGCCTGTACCTAATGCCCCCTGGGAAACCCCAATCATCACACCCGTCAAGCCTAATGGTTCGGTCCGCATCTGCGCAGACTACAAATGTACCATAAACAAGGCCCTCACGGCCCACGCATACCCAGTGCCAGTCAGTGGTCAGCCATGTCCTTGCCACCCTGGCTGGGTCAATTTTTTTTGGCAAGCTGGACTTGGCCCAAGCATATCAACAGCTGCCAGTAGATGAGGCCACAGCAGAGGCACAGACAATTGTGACGCATAGAGGAGCGTTCAGGGTAAAGCGGCTGCAATTCAGTGTCAGCGTGGCACCAGGCATATTCCAGAATCTAATGGACTCTCTCCTTAAAGGGATTCCTGGCGTCACCCCCTTCTTCGATGATGTGTTGATTGCTGGGCCCACACCAGAGGAGTTTGAGGACCGCCTCCGCACCGTTCTGCACCGTTTCCAGACGGCGGGTCTCAAGGTGAAGCGGGAAAAATGTCTACTAGGAGTGCCTCAGGTGGACTTTCTGGGATTTATGGTGGACGCAGAAGGGGTCCACCCGACTGGGGACAAGGTACGGGCCATTTGTGATGCCCCAGCGCCCAAGAGCAAGACTGAACTTCAGGCCTTCTTGGGACTATTGAACTTTTACCATTCCTTCCTTCCCCACAAGGCGGCGGTAGCGGAGCCCCTACACAGACTCCTGGACAAGCGGGCCCCTTGGGGGTGGGGCCAGCGCCAGGAGGCCGCATTCCAGGCAGTCAAGGACTTGCTTGTCTCAAACTCTGTCTTGGCACACTTCGACGAGAGGCTGCCAGTGGTGCTAGAATGCGACGCCTCACCGTATGGCATCAGCACTGTCCTGAGACACCAACTCCTGGATGGAAGAGAGGTACCGGTGGCATACTTTCCCCAGACATTCAACGCAACCGAGCGGAACTACTCGCAAATCGACAAGGAGGGTTTGGCAATCGTGAAGGGAGTAAAAAAATTCCGTGATTTCTTGTACGGGCGGCCCTTTACCGTGGTGACTGACCATAAGCCGTTGCTTGGCTTGTTTGCCCCCGAAAAGCAGACCCCCCCAAGTGCTGTCTCCTCGTGTCCTCAGGTGGTCAATTTTCCTTGCCAGCTACCAGTATGCACTGATTTACCGCCCTGGGAAGGCGATGGGCCATGCGGACGCCCTCAGCAGGCTACCACTACCGGAAACAGGCCCCGACCCAGCACCTGCACAAGAGGTTATGAGCCTGGAGCTGCTTCCTGACCGCCCCATTCAGGCACAAGAAGTTGCACACTGTCAGAGCTGCTTGAAGATCCTAGCTCACAGAGGATCACGCTAGCCAGCGATCATTAAGTAAAAGTCTTTATTGAATTACAGTTTCCATTCTCACGCTGCTGCGCGCAAACTCTACGTCTAGTAGCTAGATCGGCGAAGCTCCGTCTGAGTCTCCGCCCCGTGTGCACCAACTTAATATCCTAGCCTTGCTCCACCTTTTCCGCCTGACTGTCCTCCTCTGGGTCCCTCTACCCCCCGGGGCTTCTTCCTTCCGGGATTCATCTGACGCTGACCCGGACCCTCCTGCCTCCTTGCGCCGGGCTTTAGGACCTGGTTCCCTTTCGGGGCTGCTTACTGCGCCGCCTTCCTCTGCATTTGAACTTGGCGCGCGCGCCCAACCTTCCACCTTCCTCTTAACCGTTTCTTCGCTCCCCGATGGAGGTGTGGCCACTCCTGACTCATGCCCTCCCTCCTGTGGTGAGCTGCCAGCGCTTCCCCCCTGGCTCCCTTCCTCTTCCCTGCTTCCTGGCGGTGACGCTGGTCCCGATTTCCAGCTGCTCCCCCCTGAGTCCCTTCTGGCTCTATCTTCCTGGGGTGCCCCCCTTGACTCCCCCCTTGCCCTGGCCACTGGTGCTCCTTTCTGTGAATCCTCTGATTCACTGGAAAGACTAGGAGATCTCGGGTCGTCGTCATCACTCATCTTTTCTTCTGCCTCCTCCCCTTCGCTCTCTGTTTCCTCCCTTGCCCGTGCCTCTGCTCCTAAACCCCTGACATCCATCCCCCCTCGAAGCCCCCCATTCCCCCCTCCCCTCCTTCCGGTGCTGGAGCTGGGGGCTGCTGTTGCAAAGGGACGAACGTCGGATATCGGTCGCTTCCCGTGGCGGGCCTCCATCTGAAGTCTTCCGGTTCTTCCTCCCTGCTCTCGTCGACGACGGTCACCTCCGCTTCCATCTCTGTGCCGCCGTGCTCGAAACCAGGGTCGTCCCCGAAAATGTCCATGTCCGTCTCTCCCTCACTTCCTCCTGGCGGCGTTGCTCGTCCTGAGCATTCCAGCCACTTTCTGCGGAACTGCTCCTCTGGCCTATCGTCCCACCAATACGAGGGTTCTGAGGCGGATCCCGAGGGTGACCCCTCCGGGGAACGGACGTCTCGCGTCGGTTCCTCGTCCGAGTCGAACCCCCGGAACGTGCTGGCCGAAAGCGTGGGCGTGAAAAGCCAGTCGTCGAAAAAGTCTGCTGGCATAGGTCTATGTGGGAAGAGGGCATGAAACTCGTCTTTGAGCAGAGGTTCGTCTAAGGCGTAGCCCGGCACCCAGCTGTTCGCACTGGCCGGGGTGCCCTCCTTGGCGAGAAAGTATTCTACCCCCTCTTCCCCCCATCTGGAGTCCAAAATCTCCGTGACTTCGTTGATGCGCTCCTTCTGTGCCACTCCCGCGTGCCCTGTTCTGTCTCTGGCCGGACTCGACGCCGTTCCGGGGTCCTGGAACCTGTGCGGTGCCTTGTAGGGAGTGAGCACCGATCTGTGGAATACCGGATGCATTCTGGAACCCTCCGGAAGTGCCAGTCTGAAAGCTACCGGGTTGACCTGCTCTTCGACTTGGTAGGGCCCCAGTTGCTTATGCCCTAGTTTCTTCTTGGCCAACGACCTGGCCGGCACTGCGTGGGCCGCTAACCAAACCCAGTCTCCCACGTGGAGCTCTTCTCCAACCCTTCTGTGCTTGTCTGCTTGTACCTTGTATGCGTGTTTAGCCAGCTCCAGGTGGCGCCTCAGCTGATCGTGGACTTCCTGCAGCTCCGACGCGAACGCATCTGCTGTCTGCGGCTCCCCCTCCCCCATTCTTTCCAGTCCCGGGAAGGTTCTGGGGTGCCTCCCGTTGTTGGCGAAGAACGGCGTGACCCCCGTGGACACGTGCTTCGTGTTGTTGTAGGCGAACTCGGCAAGCGGCAGGTAATCCACCCACGTCGCAGGCTGTTGATTTGCATAACATCTCAGGTACTGCTGCATGATGGCATTGACCCGCTCCGCTTGCCCGTTGGTCTGCGGGTGTCTCGCCGACGCCAGGTTGATCTTGACGTTCAGGAAGCCCATCAGCTTCTGCCAGAAATTCGAGATGAACTGCCGCCCCCGGTCGGACAGAATAGACCGTGGCAGACCGTGAACCTTGAACACGTGGTCTATGAACAGTTTGGCGGTTTGCTCCGCCGTGGCCACCTTAGCACACGGAATGAAATGGGCCATCTTGGAAAACAGGTCCACCACCACCAGCACTGCCGTCTTGCCCCTTGAGCTGGGCAGATCCGTGACAAAGTCCAGGGCCACCCTTTCCCAAGGTTCGACCGGAGTTTGCAGCGGTTCCAACAGTCCGGCCGGCGGTTTGTGCACTGGTTTGGCCCTCTGGCAGGTGTCACACCTCGCCACGTAGTCTGCGACCTCCCCTCTCATTCCAGGCCACCAGAAATCCCTGGCTACTAATTCCACCGTCTTCTCCTTGCCAAAGTGCCCGGCCGTGGGCGCGTCGTGCAGCTGCTGCAGCACCTTGGCTCGAAGTTCGTCTCCCGGCACGTAGATGGCCCCTTTACGGATGAGCAATCCATCTCTTAGCTGGAAACCGTCGGCCGCTGCCTTGCCCCTTTGCACCTCTGCCATCTTTGCTCGTGCGAAGGAGTCCCCCTGCAACGCTCGTCGCACCGCCTCTAGGTCCACGGTCGCCGCGGCGCACGCCCACACTGTCGGTGCGAAGATGTGCATGGCGGCCGCTGGTGTTGCGTCCTCCAGATACTGTGGCTTACGGGAGAGAGCGTCTGCCATGATGTTGGTGTCCCCCGGGACATACTCTATTCGGAAGTCGAAGTTCGCAAAGAACTCAGCCCAACGTATCTGCCTCTGATTCAGGAACTGTGCCGTGCGCCAGTGCTCTAGATTCTTGTGGTCCGTGCAAACCTGCACCGTGTGCTTGGCGCCGATCAGAAAGTGCCTCCACGCCTTGAACGCTGCGTGAATGGCCAGCAACTCCCTGTCCCATATGGTGTAGTTCTGCTCGGACTTGCTGAGCTTCCTGGAGTAAAACGCTCCCGGTCGCCACACCCCCTGCGGGTCTTTCTGCAGCAGGACCGCCCCCACGGCTCTGTCCGAAGCGTCTGTCTCCACCCTCATCGGCTTGCTGGGGTTGACATGAAGCAGCTGCTCTTCCGACGCGAAGAGACGCTTGAGTGCCTGAAAGGACTGCTCCGCCTGCTCTGTCCAAATGAACTTCTTTTTCTTGGAGCTAAGCGTGTCAGTGATGGCCGCCGTCTGCATCGCGAAGCCCTTGATAAACTTGCGATAGAAGTTCGCAAAGCCGACAAACCGTTGGACCTCCTTCCGGTTGCGCGGGCTCTTCCAATCCAACACCGCTCGAACCTTGGCGCTGTCCATGGCGAGCCCCTTGTCAGACAGCTTGTAGCCCAGAAAATCCACCTCCGGCACGTCAAATTGGCACTTCTCCAGCTTGGCGTAGAGCCTATGTTGCTTTAGCCTGCTCAGCACTTCCTTGACGTGTTTGTCATGCTCCTGCTGCGACTCCGAAAAGATCAGGATGTCATCTAAGAAACAGACGCACGTCTTGTAGAGAAGTCCCGCCAACACGTGATGCATAAATGCTTGAAAAACGTGGGAGCCATTTTGCAATCCAAAAGGCATAACTCTATATTCGTAGGTCCCCAGTGGCGTGAACATGGCTGTCTTCCACTCATCACCCTCCCGCATGCGAATGAGGTTGTACGCCCCCCGCAGGTCCAACTTGGTGAACACTCTGCCCTTCCGTACCTTTGCGAGGAGGTCGTCAATTCGGGGCATGGGGAAGTCCGATGGCCTAGTCACACTGTTCAAAATCCTGTAATCCACTACGAGTCTCTTTTGGGGCGTGTCCCGCTTCTTAACAAAGAATACGGGACTGCCCCCCACTGCCTTGGACTCCCGGATGAAGCCGCGCTGCAAATTATGATCAATGAACTCCTTGAGTTCTTGCAGTTCGTCCTCTGACATGGAATACAGTCTCCCTTTAGGCAGCGCCGCCCCCGGCAGCAGGTCAATTTTGCAGTCATATGGTCTGTGAGGGGGTAGCCTGTCTGCCTCCTTCTCGCAGAAAACTTCCAAAAATTCAGCGTACTTGTGGGGAATCGCTTGCAGCGTGCCTAGCAGCAGCTGTGACTCCTCTTCCTCTCCTTCCTGCCTGGGCACGATGCAGTGTTCAGCACAAAAGGAAGAGCCGAAGGTCAGCTGCCTCTGGTACCAAGCCATCGTTGGGCTGTGCTTGTCCAGCCAACTCATGCCCAATACAACGGGCGTGTCAGATAGTTGAGTGACGTTGAAGCTGATGATTTCTCTGTGATTCCCAAGTCGCATCACCATTGGTGGCGTCTGCTTCACCACTTGCCCCCCGAGCAGCTCCCTGCCATCCACCGTGACAACCTGCAGGGGCAGTGTGGCCGGCAGCAACTGCACAGCGTGCCTGTCGACAAAGTCCTGCCCTATAAAGTCCGCATTGCTGCCTGAGTCAATGGTGATTGGCACGTCTATGGTGATTCCATTGGGCAGCTGGAGAGATGCTGTGAGCCTCACTACTGGTTTGGGCGGGAGGGGGTTCACGGGCTGTAAAATCTCTGGGGACTGCGTCACTAACACGTCTGGCTGGGCCCCAGTGCCTCTTCCTCCAGCCAGACTGCATCGTTTCCCTGCTGTGGTCCTCCTTGCTGCGTTGCTGCAGTCACCATTGCTGAGGCTGCAGTGAGCTTGTGGGGCCTCTGGGGACACTCTTTTGCCATATGCTCTGGTTCCTCACAGACGTAACACTTCCTGTTCCCTCTAGGAGGCTTCGCTTTCACTGCTGCCGGTGCTAGGGCTCTGGTTGCTGACTGAGCCCTTGCACCTCCAACCTCCATAGGTTCGGCTCCTCCTCCTGGCGGAGGCGTGGATTGCGCCCGCGCTGCTTCTCTGGGAAGGAAGGAGGGGCCCCCGGCTGGTTCGCGCCCTCCACGCCCTTCGTCCTTGCTCCACGGACGTCCTTCCAGCCTCACCCCCACTGCCAGTGCCCTCTGAACGACCTCCTGGGTGGTTCGGGGTCTCTCCCCCCTCGCGATCTCATCTTTAATCGAGTTGTGCAGCCCCTCCCAAAAGAGGTCTCTTACAGGAGCCGAATCTCTGTCCCATTCCAGGGCACTGACCAAGGCGAAAAAGCGGGCATGATACTGCCTGACGCTGGCCCTCCCTTGTCTCAGCCCATGCACCTCCTTCCGTGCAAGATCCACGTCAATACTTGATAAAAAGCACCCATCCATCGCTTTAATAAAGGCATCCGCATTCTGGAGCGCCGGATCCTTATCTCTCCATAAATTGCGTAGCCATGCTTTCGCATCCCCATGCAGATGGGACATGATGAACCCCACTCTCTCTTGTTCATCTCTAAAGTCTTTATGCAGCAGTTGCAGTGCGCACAGTACGTCGGCTCTAAAGTTGGGATACTGTTGCAGGTTCCCATCGAAGTGAGAGACCAGCCCGCCTGTCCGTCTCGCCAACCCAATTCCCTCCTGCCGGGGTGTCTGCTTTGTCAGCACGTCTAACCTGACCTGGAGATCCCTGCAGGCGGCAGCTGCCTCCTCCTCTCTCTTCCTGGATGCGAGAACCTCGGCGTTCAGTTGTGCCACTGCTTTTCTGAGGTCCTCTATCTGCTGCTCAGCCGTCATGTCGTCTGCCGTTCGTGAGCTCGCTAGTAGGCACCTGTTTCTCTCCCCTCCTCGAGGCTGTAGATGCCCACAATGGAGAGACGGAGCTTACTGTCAGAGCTGCTTGAAGATCCTAGCTCACAGAGGATCACGCTAGCCAGCGATCATTAAGTAAAAGTCTTTATTGAATTACAGTTTCCATTCTCACGCTGCTGCGCGCAAACTCTACGTCTAGTAGCTAGATCGGCGAAGCTCCGTCTGAGTCTCCGCCCCGTGTGCACCAACTTAATATCCTAGCCTTGCTCCACCTTTTCCGCCTGACTGTCCTCCTCTGGGTCCCTCTACCCCCCGGGGCTTCTTCCTTCCGGGATTCTTCTGACGCTGACCCGGACCCTCCTGCCTCCTTGCGCCGGGCTTTAGGACCTGGTTCCCTTTCGGGGCTGCTTACTGCGCCGCCTTCCTCTGCATTTGAACTTGGCGCGCGCGCCCAACCTTCCACCTTCCTCTTAACCGTTTCTTCGCTCCCCGATGGAGGTGTGGCCACTCCTGACTCATGCCCTCCCTCCTGTGGTGAGCTGCCAGCGCTTCCCCCCTGGCTCCCTTCCTCTTCCCTGCTTCCTGGCGGTGACGCTGGTCCCGATTTCCAGCTGCTCCCCCCTGAGTCCCTTCTGGCTCTATCTTCCTGGGGTGCCCCCCTTGACTCCCCCCTTGCCCTGGCCACTGGTGCTCCTTTCTGTGAATCCTCTGATTCACTGGAAAGACTAGGAGATCTCGGGTCGTCGTCATCACTCATCTTTTCTTCTGCCTCCTCCCCTTCGCTCTCTGTTTCCTCCCTTGCCCGTGCCTCTGCTCCTAAACCCCTGACACACACCATTCCAAGAAAGATAGGGTCATTTCCCGGGTCCTGGACTGGGTGTGGAGGGGATGGCCCAGCAGCAGCCCCAGGCCAGAATTTGCCGGCTACACAACCCACAAACATGAACTGTCGGCCCACAAGGGGTGCCTGTTATGGGGAAGCAGGGCAGCGACACTGGCACGGCTTCAGATTGGCTGCAGGAAGTTCCTGCAGCCAATCCAGAGCCTCGCTGTCTGCACGCTGAGGTAAACCTGGTGCGGCCATGGATGGAGAGGGTGGGTGGCAGGCGGGCAGCAGGAAATACGCATACATAAATTAAACTGGATATATGATTGTTTAACATGACTGAGAATCGATCAGCCAGGGACTGAAGACTTTGAGAGTTTACGATCAGAATGTGGAAAATATGAAAACAACAAGAGGGAAGAAATATAACTATCTGAGATGAGTTCTTCAGAGGTCCAGAATATGGGAAGTCCATGTGAAATTTAATAATTAACAATTCAGATTGTAATTTGGTTGTTTTTTTAATTTAATTTTAATTTTTGAATTGGATTATGATTTGATTTGTTATAAATTGGAGGTTCTTAATGGAAAATTGCAAGGACGCGGGTGGCGCTGTAGGTAAAAGCCTCAGCGCCTAGGGCTTGCCGATCGAAAGGTCGGCGGTTTGAATCCCCGCGGCGGGGTGCGCTCCCGCTGCTCGGTCCCAGCGCCTGCCAACCTAGCAGTTCGAAAGCACCCCCGGGTGTAAGTAGATAAATAGGTACCGCTTACCAGCGGGAAGGTAAACGGCGTTCCGTGTGCTGCGCTGGCTCGCCAGATGCGGCTTTGTCACGCTGGCCACGTGACCCGGAAGTGTCTCCGGACAGCGCTGGCCCCCGGCCTATAGATGTGAGATGGGCGCACAAACCCCAGAGTCTGTCAAGACTGGCCCGTTCGGGCAGGGGTACCTTTACCTTTACCTTTAATGGAAAATTAATAAAAATAAATTTAAAAATAAATAAATTCAGTGATTTGGATGTTTGGAGTCACTAAGGCCATTGGTATGAAATTTTCCACTCCCCTTTCTAGCAGGGAAGAGGAAGAATCCGGTGGCATTTACCAGTCTTTTGGGGCCTGTTAAAGACATTCCTCTTTCAACAAGCCTTTTAGGTTGAGATTTTTTATCCCAGTTAGTATCTCATAGAATCATAGAATCATAGAGTTGGAAGAGACCACAAGGGCCATCGAGTCCAACCCCCTGCCAAGCAGGAAACACCATCAGAGCACTCCTGACATATAGTTGTCAAGCCTCTGCTTAAAGACTTCCAAAGTAGGAGACTCCACCACACTCCTGGGCAGCAAATTCCACTGTCGAACAGCTCTTACTGTCAGGAAGTTCTTCCTAATGTTTAGGTGGAATCTTCTTTCTTGTAGTTTGGATCCATTGCTCCGTGTCCGCTTCTCTGGAGCAGCAGAAAACAACCTTTCTCCCTCCTCTATGTGACATCCTTTTATATATTTGAATATGGCTATCATATCACACCTTAACCTCCTCTTCTCCAGGCTAAACATGCCCAGCTCCCTTAGCCGTTCCTCATAAGGCATTGTTTCAGGCCTTTGACCATTTTGGTTGCCCTCCTCTGGACATGTTCCAGTTTGTCAGTGTCCTTCTTGAATTGTGGTGCCCAGAACTGGACACAGTACTCTAGGTGAGGTCTGACCAGAGCAGAATACAGTGGCACTATTACTTCCCTTGATCTAGATGCTATACTCCTATTGATGAAGCCAAGAATTGCATTGGCTTTTTTAGCTGCCGCGTCACACTGTTGGCTCATGTCAAGTTTATGGTCAACCAAGACTCCTAGATCCTTTTCACATGTACTGCTCTCAAGCCAGGTGTCCCCCATCTTGTATTTGTGCCTCTCATTTTTTTTTGCCCAAGTGCAATACTTTACATTTCTCCCTGTTAAAATTAATCTTGTTTGTTTTTGCCCAGTTCTCTAATCTGTCAAGGTCGTTTTGAAGTGTGATCCTGTCCTCTGGGGTGTTAGCTACCCCTCCCAGTTTGGTGTTATCTGCAAATTTGATCAGGATGCCCTTAAGTCCATCATCCAAGTCGTTGATAAAGATGTTGAATAAGACCGGGCCCAAGACAGAACCCTGTGGCACCCCACTAGTCACTCTTCTCCAGGATGAAGAGGAACCATTGATGAGAACCCTTTGGGTTCGGTCAGTCAGCCAGTTACAAATCCACTGAGTGGTAGCATAGTCAAGACCGCATTTTACCAGCTTCTTTACAAGAATATCATGGGGCACCTTGTCAAATGCCTTGCTGAAATCAAGGTAGGCTACATCCACTGCGTTCCCTTCATCTACCAGGCTTGTAATTCTGTCAAAAAACGAGATCAGGTTAGTCTGACATGACTTATTTTTCAGAAATCCATGCTGACTATTGGTGATCACAGCATTCCTTTCTAGATGCTCACAGACTGTTTGCTTAATGATCTGCTCCAGAATCTTCCCTGGTATTGATGTCAGACTGACTGGGCGGTAATTATTTGGGTCCTCTCTTTTGCCCTTTTTGAAAATAGGGACAACATTTGCCCTCCTCCAGTCTGCCGGGACTTCGCCTGTTCTCCAGGAATTCTCAAAGATGACTGCCAGTGGTTCTGAGATCACATCTGCCAGTTCTTTTAATACTCTTGGATGCAGTTCATCTGGCCCTGGAGACTTGAATACATCTAAACTAGCCAAGTATTCTTGTACTATCTCCTCAGTTATTCTGGGCTGTGTTTCCTTTGCTGAATCATTTGCTCCAACTTCCTGACAGTAAGAGCTGTTCGACAGTGGAATTTGCTGCCCAGGAGTGTGGTGGAGTCTCCTACTTTGGAGGTCTTTAAGCAGAGGCTTGACAACCATATGTCAGGAGTGCTCTGATGGTGTTTCCTGCTTGGCAGGGGGTTGGACTCGATGGCCCTTGTGGTCTCTTCCAACTCTATGATTCTATGATTCTATGATTCTATGATTCTATGAAATTCTTCAGGTCGGGCATTGTTTTCTTTATCGGAGAAGACTGAGGCAATCCATCTGTAATGGATTAGAATCGATTTTATGTATATGTTGTTGTTTTAATAGTAGATAGGTAGCCGTGTTGGTCTGCCATAGTCAAAATAAAAAAATTCCTTCCAGTAGCACCTTAAAGACCAACTAAGTTAGTTCTTGGGATGAGCTTTCGTGTGTGTATCTGAAGAAGTGTGCATGCACACGAAAGCTCATACCAAGAACTAACTTAGTTGGTCTTTAAGGTGCTACTGGAAGGAATTTTTTTATTTTGTTGTTTTAATGTTTTTAATGTTTTAGCCGCTTTTATACAATGCATACAATTGTTTTGCATATGCTTTTATTGCATTTTAAATAATTTCAAGATGCCTTGTGGGAAGCAATTCATAAATGAAATAAAAAGTTATCCTTGATGTTTTCACTGTGGACTCACCTCAACTTATTTTACAGGAAATGATGCATAAATGGAATCAAATGCATAAAGAAATAAGAGCAGCATGTGTGGCTGTTTCTAGAGCGTGGATTTTCTCAAGAGTGTACCCCTGCTTGTCCCTCTACTCCTACTTGGAAAACGTTTAGAGAGCAAAAAGCATACATGCTGTACATACCCAGAAAAGAAGATCTGTATCACACCGTAGAACAGGGGTGTCAAACTCAAATTCATCGGGGGCCGCATCAGCAAAGGGCCGGTTTTATCAGCCTAAAATATTTGAGCAGGCTGAGACCCCTGAAGTTGATGGGCTTTTACATTTAAATGGGGTGTGTGTGGCATGTGATAAATGATGTGAGGTTCGAGCTGGTCTTTGACCAGTAATAAATTATGATGATGATGATGATGATGATGATGTGAGGTGGGGCCTACCTGTCCCCCCTCAATATTTTATTCAGGCTGACACCCCTGTTATGAAAGATTACTAAAGTCTGCCCCTGTGGTGATATATCATAACATTGTGCAGGCCCAGTCTGAGGGCACCTTTACTGGACTGTGTCTTGTGGCTGGGGCTTGTCTGCGCCTTCTCTTCCTTCTCCGCCTGTTGCTGCCTCCTCCCTGTGCCAGGCGCTGGTGGGGGGGGGGGGAGATGTGCCGGTTGCAACCCAGTTTCTGACGGGGGCCAATGCTGCTTGTTCCTCCCTCTGCTTTTCAACACTACCATATCACAACATCACTATCACAATGTTGAAAAGTTGGTATCGTCCGCTTTTAGGGGCTGAGGGGCTTACTCAGTACGGACACGGGCACTCCTAGGAATTTATTGGATTTCAAATCCCTGGATTTCAAATCCCATTGGGGGGGCAGGGGCTGACTTTGGTAATATGGCACCCACCCTGAGTGAGGACAAAACGACCTTGACAGATTAGAGAACTGGGCAAAAACAAACAAAATGAATTTTAACAGGGAGAAATGTAAAGTATTGCACTTGGGCAAAAAAAATGAGAGGCACAAATACAAGATGGGTGACACCTGGCTTGAGATCAGTACATGTGAAAAGGATCTAGGAGTCTTGGTTGACCACAAACTTGACATGAGCCAACAGTGTGACGCGGCAGCTAAAAAAGCCAATGCAATCCTGGGCTGCATCAATAGGAGTATAGCATCTAGATCAAGGGAAGTAATAGTGCCACTGTATTCTGCTCTGGTCAGACCACACCTGGAGTACTGTGTCCAGTTCTGGGCACCACAATTCAAGAAGGACACTGACAAACTGGAACGTGTCCAGAGGAGGGCAACCAAAATGGTCAAAGGCCTGGAAACGATGCCTTATGAGGAACGGCTAAGGGAGCTGGGCATGTTTAGCCTGGAGAAGAGGAGGTTAAGGGGTGATATGATAGCCATGTTCAAATATATAAAAGGATGTCACATAGAGGAGGGAGAAAGGTTGTTTTCTGCTGCTCCAGAGAAGCGGACACGGAGCAATGGATCCAAACTACAAGAAAGAAGATTCCACCTAAACATTAGGAAGAACTTCTTGACAGTAAGAGCTGTTCGACAGTGGAATTTGCTGCCAAGGAGTGTGGTGGAGTCTCCTACTTTGGAGGTCTTTAAGCAGAGGCTTGACAACCATATGTCAGGAGTGCTCTGATGGTGTTTCCTGCTTGGCAGGGGGTTGGACTCGATGGCCCTTGTGGTCTCTTCCAACTCTATGATTCTATGATTCTATGATTCTATGATTCTATGAAAATTTGGTGCCCCCCCATAGAATAAATAGGCATCGTTATCATTATTTTGTGCTCCCTTGGCTCAGGGCGGGTGAGGCGCCCACACGGCCCCAAATCTGGCACTGGTGGAGGAAGCACATTTCCACAACGGGCCGAGGTAAGCCGAGGCTGAGGGGGACGTTCGCTTGCCCAGGCACCGGGCTCCCGTCCACTTGCTCCGGCGCGCCTGCTGCAGCCCTGCTGCCAGCAGCCGTCGGGGAAGGCGGCCGGCCGGGCTCTGGGGCTCGGTGGGGCCCGCAGGCAGAGGGCGGCGCTGCGCCTCGCCTGGGAGTGGAAGCCCTGCTGGGACGTCGTTTCCCACGCCGCGCGTCCGCGCCGCGCTCCCGCCTCCATCTCGGCTCCCTCCATCCCGTCCTCCGCGCCTCGCCTGCCAGACTCACATCCCTGCCCGGCGGCGGCGGCGCAGCGGAGGCCGAGCATGGTGCCAGCAGCAGCTGCTGGAGCGCGCGGAGGAGCGTCCGGCCGGGCAGCTCCGCTCCGCTTGCTGCTGCTGCTCGCGCTGGGCGCCCAACGGACCAGAGCCGCCGCCAGGGACGCGGCAGCCCGTGGGATGAGCCGGGCAGCCTGCGGGGTTGCGCCGGTGGGGGACCTCCGGAGGCGGCCTCTCTGCTCACCACCTCCTTCGTGCTGAAAGGCGACGCGGCGCACAACCAGGCGATGGTGCACTGGACGGGCGAGAACAGCAGCGAGAATGGCGGCTACATGGGCCACATGACAAGGTCTGGCGGGCCGGATTCGGCCCGCGGGCCTTGTGTTTGACACCTGTGCCGTAGAATATTGCAGGATCCACGTAATCTAGGAAGTGAAGCATAAAAACAAAAACAAAACTGGATCAAAAATAAATTTCACATTTCCAAAACTGGTGAAGTCAGTTTATTTATTTATTTTATTAAATTTATATTACACCCTTTCTCCAAAGGAGTCCATGCAGAAAACACATCAATACCAAAACAAGACTAGTGAGATTTCTTGAAACAGTTGAAAACAATATTCTAAAACTATAATAATAATAATAATAATAATAATAATAATAATAATTTATTGTTTATACCCCGCCCATCTGGCTGGGCCTCCCCAGCCACTCTGGGCGGCTTCCATAAAAACCAACTGCCAAAAAACTGCTCTTATTCTCAAATTAATAATTTCAGGGGTGCCAGGGGCAGGACTTTCAGCTCTCAAATGCTTGGGTAAACAGGAGTGTTTTAAAATTTCTCCTAAAAGCTAATAATGAGGGAGACTGACACACCTCACAATGGAGGGCATTCCACAAATGAACGTTTCACCAAGAAAGTCATGTGGACAGGTCACTGCCAAGCAGGCAACCCTCAGTGGCTTCATTGGGTTTCCCGTGCTGATCCTATCCAGTGCTAGTTCTACTCAGAGCAAACCCATTACTAACTTAGGTTCATTCATTTCAGTGGAACTACTTTGAGTAGCTGAATCTGCACTTTCTTTTTCACAGGGCAGTAATATGCTCAGGAAGTTGAATTCTGTTGTCAGGATCACATCATGAGACTTTTCCATATTTCTGCACAATCTTAGTCTACACACACAACTGTTGTCTTTTAGATAGCCAGCCTGTGGTTCTTCAGGGGTCTTTGGACTCAATTTCCTATCAACCCCACCCAACATGGGCAATAGTCAGGGATGATGAGAGTTGTGTCCAACAACATCTGGAGGGCATTTGCTACTCCCATTTTAGAGTGCATATCACTTTTATGCTATTTTCTCCAGCTTTCTACCTTTTCTGTCCTTGTGCTATGAATGGCTGAGCAATAGTTTGTGAATGAAAGTGGGAAATATCAAGCTTACCATGCATTTTCTTCAACACCCTGGCCATGTCTCTGAGACTGCTTGCCACATCCTGCAGTGCTTCTTCCAGGATTCTATTGTCAGGCTGAAGCATGCCATTAACCACCTGTGGCACTGCCTGTAGTAGTAGTAGTAGTAGTAGTAGTAGTAGTAGTAGTAGTAGTAGTAATAATAATAATAATAATAAACAAACAAATAAATAAACCTTTATTGTCACTACACCACCTGTGTGCAGTGAAATTAAATGAGCCCCCTCCCCCCCATACAATGTGGGAGGCAGAGAGGGGTTGGATACAGACTTTTCATTCTAGAATCAAAGTGAACTGAGCACTTGTGCTTTCTATGCAATCCACACACAACTGAGATCCATTGCACATTGTTTTGCCCCTGAAAAGTGTTTCTTGAGAAACTAGCTTCATTCCAAAAACAAAAGCTTATTTGCAGTTTGATTCTGCATTGCCCTGCAGTAAGGCCACATTCACACTCATACATTTAAAGGTCTATGACGCCAAAAGTCATGGCTTCTCCCAAAGATTTCTGAGAGCTCTGAGTCATTAGACAACCCAAGCTTAGTACATAACAGTGTAAAACCATTCTGGGAATTCTAATTCTGAAAGGGGTCTCTCCCAGCAGTCTTAACAAACTAAAGATTGCATAATTCTTCAGGGGAAGCCATGACTGTTTAAAATTGTATAGTATATGGTGTGAATGCGGCCTGTGTCCATTTGAAAACAGATCAAAATAGATGGGGCATTTCTGGCAATGGAGTGTGTGTATCCACAATGATGTTGTGATTTCAATAATAGCTCCCTAATTCACCTAGGACATGTGCAGGCAAAAAAGGCTTGGGTAATCTAATCAGGGGGAGGGTAAACACACCCACCCTTGTGAATGGCACAACTTTCTGCAGTTTCTCATTTTACCACTCTTAAAATGACTTTACATTTTTGGTGCGATCTGAGGTATTTTTTAAAAAAGGCTCATGGACTTCCGGCGAGGCAAGCTAGTGGGCGCCACAGCAGCATGGAGCTCCTGAAGACAGCCAGCTCCAACTGCGCTGCCTGGCTGGCTGGCCTCCAGTCTGCTACCACCGGAGGGGAACTGGGAGTCAGCGGGGGAAGCCGCCAAGACTCTCCCCAGTGACCTTGGCCGTGCCGGTGTGGTAGTGGCCCAAAGGGCCATAATGAATGTGATAATATGAACCCCTATAAATCTTTGAATATGTTTCTAACAGAGAAGTTATGGTAACCTGTTGTTTATAAAAGTGATGATTTGGCAAGTCGCCATGCTTCCCAACATGCATACTAACACAATCACGGTGAGAATCAAAGTTTAGTTAGCAATGCTTATTGCACATGTGTATTAAAGATGAAATGAGGTAATGATGTACATGATTGGTGAAAACTGAAATCCTTTGTTTGAAATGTTATAGATTTGGGCAGGGTTGCAGTTTGGCAAAAAGATTCGACTTGTAACCTATTGCTTTGCAATAAACAACAATGGATTCCTAACTCCTCTTGTCTCTGAGTTTTATTGGTTTAACTCAGAAGATAAGCCATTTTTGGCTTACAACACCGGCTCCAAGAGACCCAACCAATGCCCTGACAGAGCTCCAGGGCCTGAAGGCCTCTGAAGCCAAAGGGAAAACAAAGAAAAAAGTGGCTGCTGCCACTGCCACCGACACCAAAGAAAGAGGAGAGGTAGGTGAGAACCAGGAGGGCCAGGGCGGATTTTTTACCTTTATTTTTTCTAACTCCTAAGAATTAAAATGGAGGTGCCCAGAAGGGAGACCTGAAGAGGCCACTTCCTGGGATCGCCACTTCAGCCCTGATTTTCTGTCCTTCTAATTTTTATTCTATTATTATTATTATTATTATTATTATTATTAATATTATTATTATTATTATTATTATTATTTCTCATTTTTTATATTAAATAGAAAAAAGAGAATAAAATAAAAATCTGAGTCCCTGTTTGTTTGTTTTTTGAGGGGGAATCCTTCCTCCCCCCACCTTCCCATTACTACCATCAGCCTCTTTTAAAACAAAACTTTTCCATTCCCCCCTCCTTTCCCTCCTATTTTATTTTCCCCCTCTCAAAGCGAGTTTCTACATATATAGATATATTTTACTTTTATCATTTGATAGTATATATACTACTTCCAGGCACCACCACCTCAACAGCTTCAGTTTCTTCTTTTCTCTTTTCTTTTTTTCGGTTTTGTTGTTTTTTGCTTTCTCTTTCCTTCTTTCTTAACTCTTAAATTTCCTACTGCCTCCTTCCTCTCTCCTTTCTTTTATCTCCTTCCCCTCCAACAAATAATAATAATAAAAATAATTAAAATTACAGACCTATATCTCCCCATCCACTTTCAATAGTAACCCCCTCCCCCCCTTTGTGGTCACCTACCTCATACATCCATAACTTGGACCACCACTGCAATTTTTTAATCATTACTGTCAGGGCTGCCTCAGGTCTCAGCTCACAAAAGACCAACGCCAAGCTCTTCTTATATACAAGGATGTTTATTGCAGTTCATTATTGGTTCCACAACCGAGGCGTGCAGCCCCGCGTCTCTTTCTCCTAGACATTAGAAGTCCCCTCTGAATCGGTCCCTCCCCTACACCAGCTTAATAAGCTAACGCTGCTCCACCTTTTTCTCTCTTTCCTTTTCCGCAGGGTCTTTCTGCCCGTCGGGGTTCCTCCCCTCCTGCTTTCTCCTGAAGCGGAGTCTCCAGACTGCTCCTGCCCCCTCCTGCGGGCTTTGGGTCCTGGCCCCTCCTCCTCCGGGCTCCCTGTTCTCCCGCGCGCCTCCTCATTTGAACTTGGCGCGCACGCCCAACTTCTGACCTTCCTTTTGACAGTTATGCTACTCCCCTCACCGCTTTCCTCCCCTTCCGGGAGAGCGGCTTGCTCTGATCCCTCCCCTTTCTCTGTTGCCGGAGCTGCTCCCTCTGACACACTGGAACCTCCCCCTCCCTCGCTGCGCTCTGGTGGGGAGGCTGGCCCTGATTCCCAGCTGCCGCTTTGGAGTCCCCTGCTGGCCCCCCGCTCCTGACACTTTCCCCCCGGGGCTCCCCTTGCCCTTACCACAGGTGCCCCTCTCTGGGAATCCTCTGATTCGCTGGAGAGACTCATGGAATCCCCTGCGTCACTGCTATCCTCTTCCTCGCTCTCCTGGGATTCCTCTCCATCGCTCTCCATTTCCTGCCTGCCCTGTGCCTCTGTCCCTGTACCCCTGACACTAAAGCTAAGCGAAACGCTGACAATAACCCTAACCGAAACCCTAACCCTAACCCTAACCCTAACCCTAACCCCAACCCCAACCCTAACCCTAACTCTAACCCTAACCCTAACCCTAACCCTAACCCTAACCCTAACCCTAACCCTAACCCAAACCCTAACCCTAACCCTAACCCTAACCCTAACCCTAACCCTAGCCCCAATCCTAACCCTAACCCTAACCCTAACCCTAACCCTAACCATAACCCTAACCCTAACCCTAACCCTAACCCTAACCCTAACCCTAACCCCAACCCCAACCCCAACCCCAACCCTAACCCTAACCGAAACTCTAATCCTAACCCTAACCCCAATCCTAACCCTAACCCTAACTCTAACCGTAACACTAACCGTAACCATAACTCTAACCCTAACCCTAACCCAAACCGAAACGCTAACCCCAACCCTAACCCTAACCCTAAGCGAAACGCTGACAATGACCCTAACCGAAACCCTAACCCAAACCCTAACCCTAACCCTAACCCTAACCCCAACCTCAACCCCAACCCCAACCCCAACCCTAACCCTAACCCTAACCCCAACCCTAACCCTAACCGATCCCTAACCCTAACCCTAACCCCAACCCTAACCCTAACCCCAGTCATAACCCTAACCCAAACCCTAACCCTAACCCTAACCCTAACACTAAACCTAACCAAAACGGTAACCCTAACCCTAACCCTAACCCTAACCCCAATCCTAACCCTAACCCTAACCCTAACCCTAACCCTAACCCTAACCGAAAAGCTAACGCTAACCCTAACCCTAACCCTAACCCTAACCGATCCCTAACCCTAACCGTAACCCCAATCCTAACCCTAACCCTAACCCTAACCCTAATCCCAATCCTAACCCTAACCCTAACCCTAACCGAAAAGCTAACGCTAACCCTAACCCTAACCCTAAACCTAACTGTCAGGGGTTCAGGAGCAGAGGCAAGGGCAAGGGAGGAAACAGAGTGCGAGGGGGAGGAGGCAGAAGAAAAGATGAGTGATGACGACGACCCGAGATCTCCGAGTCTTTCCAGTGAATCAGAAGATTCACAGAAAGGAGCACCAGTGGTCAGAAGAATCCCGGAGGGAAGAGACCCCGGGGGGCAGAGGGACCCAGAGGAGAGCAGTCAGGCGGAAAAGGTGGAGCAGGGCTAGGATATTAAGTTGGTGCACAAGGGGCGGAGACTCAGACGGAGCTTCGCCGATCTAGCCATTAGACGTAGAGTTGCACGCAGCAGCTTGGGAATGGAAACTGTAACTCAATAAAGACTTTTACTTAATGACCGCTGGCTAGCGTGATCCTCTGTGAGCTAGGATCTTGAAGCAGCTCTGACAGTAAGCTCCGTCTCCGACATTGTGGGCATCTACAGCCTCGAGGAGAGGAGAGAAGCAGGTGCCTACTAGCTAGCTCACGAGCGGCAGACAACATGACGGCTGAGCAGCAGATAGAGGAACTCAGAAAAGCAGTGTCACAACTGAATGCCGAGGCTCTCGCATCCAGGAAGAGAGAGGAGGAGGCAGCTGCCGCCTGCAGGGATCTCCAGGTCAAAGACTGAAAAAAGACTTTAGAGATGAGCAAGAGAAAGTGGGGTTCATCATGTCCCATTTGCATGGGGAAGCTAAAGCATGGCTGCGCAATTTGTGGAGGGATAAGGATCCGGCGCTCCAAAATGCGGATGCCTTTATTAAAGCGATGGATGGGTGTTTTTTATCAAGCATTGACGTGGATCTTGCTCGGCAGCAGATACATGGACTGAAACAAGGGAGGGCCAGCGTAAGGCAGTATCATGCCCGCTTTTTCGCTTTGGTCAGTGCTCTGGAATGGGACAGGGATTCGGCTCCTGTAAGAGACCTGTTTTGGGAGGGATTGCACGGCTCTGTGAAAGATGAGATTGCGAGGGGGGAGAGACCCCGGACCACGCAGGAGATCGTTCAGAGGGCGCTAGCCGTGGGGGTGCGGCTGGAAGAACGTCCGTGGAGCAGGGACGAAGGGCGTGGAGGTCGCGAACCAGCCAGGGACTCCTCCTTCCTTCCCAGAGAAGCAGCGCGTGCGCAATCCACGCCTCCGCCAGGAGGAGGGGTGGAACCTATGGAGGTTGGAAGTGCAAGGGCTCAGTCAGCAGCCAGAGCCCTAGCACCGACAACAGTGAAAGCGAAGCCTCCTAGAGGGAACAGGAAGTGTTACATCTGCGAGGATCCAGGGCATATGGCGAAAGAGTGTCCCCGGAGGCTCCACAAGCACACTGCAGCCTCAGCAATGGTAACTGCTCTTCTTTATTTTAAAATCCTGTATTCCATATACTCCAGGGGCCTCCTTCTTCGTCTTTTGCATCTTTCGTAGATTTGTAATCAGTGTACTCAAAAAGTCTCCTTGCTTATACTCCACTAATGTAAGCTTCTGGTTGGTACTTTCCATCTTTGCTTTCTCTTTTCCTTGTTTAGTCTCCTCCACTTCTTGAGTTATCATTTCCGATTCAGCTGCAGATTCTTTCTCATTCAGGTCCTCAGTACATTCAGCAGAGCTGCTTATTCCAGAGGTCAAGGTCATGAGTTGTTTATTCATAGCCAGACTCTGCTCTTGTAAGATTCCCACCAAACAAAACATTCTTTCAATTTCCACTAGTAACTTTCCATCCACAGCCATTGTAATGTCACAGAATTCCCCCTAAAGGGAATCTGGTTACTTAGTAATCTTTCTCCAACAAACCTCTAACTTGTTGTTGTTTCTTTGTGTCCAACAATTTTAGTTCAATTGTAACTCATTTTAATCCAGAGGGATCTTAGATAGCAATTTTTCAGCTTTAAACTGTCCGTTTGACAGCTTTGACAGCTGTCAAACTCCGTATTCCTCTTCCATAAACTCAAACAGGAGGGGGGGTTATAAACAACAGGAAAAAAAACTTCTAAAATTCCACTCTTTCACTCCAGCTCAAAATTTCTTTTCTCCAAATCTTGGAAGTTAATGTCTTTTTTAACTCACCCCACAAAGGGTAGGCTCTCCAGCTTAGTTCTTCTATTGTTGCTTTAGATCGTCTGCAAAAGGGGGGGGTGCGGACTTCCCTTTAACACCCCCCCCGGCCGTACCGAATTCACAGGTAGATATTTTAAAGTCCCAATTCCAGTTTACTCACGGGTTGTTTCTTTTCCAGCCGAATTCAGGGAAAAAAGTCAGTGCTCTGCAGCCATGGCACGCGGCTTCGCTCCACTGGAGTAGCGGTCTACTCCCAGCACCGCGCCACTCTCCGTACCTGTCAGAGCTGCTTCCAGATCCTAGCTCACAGAGGATCACGCTAGCCAGCGGTCACTTTGTAAAAGTCTTTATTGAGTTAGTTTCCATTCTCAAGCTGCTGCGTGCAGCTCTACGTCTTATGGGTTAGACCGGCGAAGCTCCGTCTGAGTCTCCGCCCCCTGTGCACCAGCTTACTAACCTAGCTTTACTCCACCTTTTCCGCCTGACCGTTCTTCTCTGGGTCCCTCTGCCCCCCGGGGTCTCTTCCTTCCGGGACTCTTCTGACGCGGACCCCCCGGACCCTCCTGTCTCCTTGCGCCGGGCTTTAGGACCTGGCTCCCTTTCCGGGCTGCTTACTGCGCCACCTTCCTGTGCATTTGAACTTGGCGCGCGCGCCCAACCTTCCACTTTCCGCCTGACCGTTTCTTTGCTCCCCGATGGAGGTGTGGCCACTCCTGACTCGTGCCCTCCCTCCTGTTGCGAGCTGCCAGCGCTCGATACCTGGCGCCCTTCTTCTCCCCTGCTCTCTGTTGGTGACGCTGGTCCCGATTTCCAACTGCTCCCCTCTGAGCCCCCTCTGGACCCTTCTCCCTGGGGTGTCCCCCTAGGCTCCCCCCTTGCTCTGGCCACTGGTGCTCCTTTCTGTGAATCTTCTGATTCACTGGAAAGACTCGGAGATCTCGGGTCGTCGTCATCACTCATCTTTTCTTCTGCCTCCTCCCCCTCGCTCTCTGTTTCCTCCCTTGCCCTCGCCTCTGCTCCTGAACCCCTGACAGACATAATAAACAATTAATATAAAACTCGGTCAAAAATGTATAAGATATTGTTGGAATGGCATACGAAAGATAAAGAGGTTAAATCGGTAATGATACAGTGGGCCAAAGATTTTGGGTATAATATTCAATTTGATGAATGGGAAAAATTGTGGAAAGAGAATATAAAATTTACTGCATGCACGGCACTGAAAGAAAATGTTATGAAAATGTTTTACAGATGGTACATCACACCTGTAAAGTTAGCAAAGATGTATAAGACCCTATCCCGAACCCGAACCCGAACCCGAACCCGAACCGAAACGGTAACCCTAACCCTATCCCTAACCCTAACCCGAACCCTAACCCTAACCCTAACCGTAACCCTAACCCTAACCCTAACCCTAACCCTAACCCTAACCCTTACCCTAACCCTAACCCTAACCCTAACCCTAACCCAAACCCAAACCCTAACCCTAACCCTAACCCTAAACCTAACCAAAACGGTAACCCTAACCCTAACCCTAACCCTAACCCTAACCCTAACCCCAATCCTAACCCTAACCCTAACCCTAACCCTAACCCTAACCCTAACCCTAACCGATCCCTAACCCTAACCCTAACCGTAACCCCAATCCTAACCCTAACCCTAACCCTAACCCAAATCCCAATCCTAACACTAACCCTCTCCCTAACCCTAACCCTAACCGAAACGGTAACCCCAACCCTAACCCTAACCCTAACCCTAACCCTAACCCTAACCTTAACCCTAACCCTAATGGAAACGCTAAACCTATTTTTTTTTAAAAAAAAATTTTATTTGGTTTTCTGCTTTTATAAAAACAAAACACACACAAAGAAAAAACACAAGACAAAAACATGTATAAAATCAGCAAATCCCCATTTCATAACCTTGTTCCCTGACTTCCCCCCACCCCCCCTCGTGCATCCCAATTCCCAAGATTATATCAGCAAGTTGGTGTTTCTCCTCTTAACCATCTTATTCATCTTATTACCTCTTTTATAATAAAAATTGATTTTCCTAATTTGGACTTAAGTTCTCTTCCATCGATTTTCATTTTGTCTTAATTAAGAGTCATATTAACCAAAACTAAAAGTCTTAAGAGTTTTTTAAAAATCTCCTCTTCCCTCCCTCCCATCCCCGGTTTTTGTCCCTTCCCAATAGAAATCCAAATTCGAGATTCTCAGCCTGGGTTCCTCACGTCCGAGGCTTTCAAGTCTCTTTCAGTCCCTCTCCGCCTGTCTTGTTGGTAGTCCTTTATGTCCGTTGTCGAGTCTGGAAAAAGATCTTTCACCATCAAAGTGTATTCTCTTCCCACAAGGAGATTTGAAAGTAACTGCTGAAAAATTTCCACCAAGCCTATATCTTCAGAATCAAAGTCCAAACGGAGGCCCCAATCATATTTCTTTATTTTAAGTTCCTGTATTCCATATTGTCCCGGGGCCTCCTCCTTCTTCTTCTGTGTCTTTCGCAGACTTGTGGTAGATATGTTCCCAGCGTCTCCTTGCTTGTGTTCCACAGATGTCAGCTTTTGATTGTTGCTTCCCAAGGTTACTTCTTCTTTTTCTTGTTGTTTAGTCTCTTCCACCTCTGTAGATATTGTTTCCCATTCAGCTGTGGATTCTTTCTCATTCAGGTCCTCAATACAGAGAGCAGAGTTGCCTGTTCCCAAGGTCATAGTCACAAGTTGTTTATTCATGGCCAAGCTCTGCTCTTGTAAGATTCCCACCAATTGAAACATCCTTTCGATTTCCACTAGTAACTTTCCTTCCACAGCCATTGTATCCATTGTAGTTTCACAGAATTCCCCCTAGGGGGAATCTGGTTACTTATTAGTCTTTTCTCCAACAGTCCTTTAACTAATTATTATTACTTTGTTTCCAACAATTTTGGCTCAATTATAACTCGTCTTAGTCCAGAGGGATCTTAGATAGCGATTTTTCCACTTTAAACCGCCCGTTTGACAGCTTTGACAGCTGTCAAACTCCGCAGCTCTTACACAGGCACAAAGGCAGGACGTTCCCGAGCCCGGGAGGGGGGGTTGTTTGAAACAAAAAGAAGGTTTCCAAAACTCCACTCTCCAGCCCAAAATTTCCTTTAGCTAAATCTTGAAAGTTAGTGTCCTTTTTAACTCACCCCACCAAGGGTAGGCTCTCCAGCTTAGCTCTTATGTCGTTGCTTAGATCGTCTGCATGGGGGGGGGTGGGGACTTCCTTTTAGCACACCCCCCGGTCGTCTCCAATTCAGGGTAAATTTTTTTAAAGTCCCAATCCGTCTTACTCACGGGTGATTCTTTCAGTCCAAATTTTCAAGGAAGGAAGTCAGCGCTCTCTGGTCATGGCTCGCGGCTTCGCTCCACCGAGGTAGCGATCGACTCTCAGTGCCACGCCACCCCCGTATCCTCTCCGCAGCCTTTAAAAAGGCTCTTCGTGGATCAGGGGGGGCGCTTAAGGCACCCGCCGAGTCTTCAGTCCGCAGGCATCCACGCCTGCGGTTTTTAAGGGTCCCCGCGTCGCCGGCGCGGCAAAGACCCGTCCTCGGTAGAGCCGATTCCCTCCGCAGCTCGGAGGGAATCCGCCATTTCCAGATCGCGTCAACCCGGAAGTCCTCGGAAACGCTAAACCTAACCCTAACCCTATCCCTAACCCGAACCCGAACCCGAACCCGAACCCGAACCGAAACGGTAACCCTAACCCTAACCCTAACCGTAACCCTAACCCTAACCCTAACCCTAACCCTAACCCTAACCCTAACCGTAACCCTAACCCTAACCGTAACCCTAACCCTAACCCTAACCCTAACCCCAATCCTAACCCTAACCCTAACCGAAAAGGTAACCCTAACCCTAACCCTAACACTAACCGATACCTAACCCTAACCGTAACCCCAATCCTAACCCTAACCCTAACCCTAACCCTAATCCCAATCCTAACCCTAACCCTCTCCCTAACCCTAACCCTAACCGAAACGCTAACCCTAACCCTAACCCTAACCTTATCCCTAACCCTAATGGAAACGCTAAACCTAACCCTAACCCGAACCCGAACCCGAACCCGAACCCGAACCCTAACCGAAACGGTAACCCTAACACTAACCCTAACCGTAACCGTAACCCTAACCCTAACCCTAACCCTAACCCTAACCGTAACCCTAACCCTAACCCTAACCCTAACCCTAACCCTAACCCTAACCCTAATCCCAATCCTAACCCTCTCCCTAAACCTAACCAAAACGGTAACCCTAACCCTAACCCTAACCCCAATCCTAACCCTAACCCTAACACTAACCGAAAAGCTAACCCTAACCCTAACCCTAACCGATACCTAACCCTAACCGTAACCCCAATCCTAACCCTAACCCTAACCCTAACCCTAACCCAAATGCCAATCCTAACACTAACCCTCTCCCTAACCCTAACCCTAACCGAAACGGTAACCCTAACCCTAACCCTAACCCTAACCTTAACCCTAAACCTAATGGAAACGCTAAACCTAACCCTAACCCTATCCCTAACCCGAACCCGAACCCGAACCGAAACGGTAACCCTAACCCTAACCCTAACCGCAACCGTAACCCTAACCCTAACCCTAACCCTAACCGTAACCGTAACCGTAACCATAACCGTAACCGTAACCCTAACCCTAACCCTAACCCTAACCCTAACCCTAACCCTAACCCTAACCCCAATCCTAACCCTAACCCTAACCGAAAAGGTAACCCTAACCCTAATCCTAACCCTAACCCTAACCGATACCGAACCCTAACCGTAACCCCAATCCTAACCCTAACCCTAACCCTAACCCTAACCCTAATCCCAATCCTAACCCTAACCCTCTCCCTAACCCTAACCCTAACCGAAACGGTAACCCTAACCCTAACCCTAACCCTAACCCTAACCCTAACCTTAACCCTAACCCTAATGAAAACGCTAAACCTAACCCGAACCCGAACCCGAACCCGAACCCGAACCCGAACCCGAACCCTAACCGAAACGGTAACCCTAACCCTAACCCTAACTGTAACCGTAACCCTAACCCTAACCCTAACCCTAACCCTAAACCTAACCCAAATCCAAACCCTAACCCTAACCCTAAACCTAACCAAAACGGTAACCCTAACCCTAACCCTAACCCTAACCCCAATCCTAACCCTAACCCTAACCCTAACCGAAAAGCTAACCCTAAGCCTAACCCTAACCCTAACCGATACCTAACCCTAACCGTAACCCCAATCCTAACCCTAACCCTAACCCTAACCCTAACCCTAACCCTAATCCCAATCCTAACCCTAACCCTCTCCCTAACCCTAACCCTAACCGAAACGGTAACCCTAACCCTAACCCTAACCTTAACCCTAACCCTAATGGAAACGCTAAACCTAACCCTAACCCTATCCCTAACCCAAACCCAAACCCTAACCGAAACGGTAACCCTAACCCTAACCCTAACCGTAACCGTAACCGTAACCCTAACCCTAACCCTAACCCTAACCCTAACCGTAACCCTAACCGTAACCCTAACCCTAACCCTAACCCTAACCCTAACGCTAACCGTAACCCTAACCCTAACCCTAACCCTAACCCTAACCCTAACCCAAACCCAAACCCTAACCCTAACCCTAAACCTAACCAAAACGGTAACCCTAACCCTAACCCTAACCCCAATCCTAACCCTAACCCTAACCCTAACCCTAACCCTAACCCTAACCCTAACCGAAAAGCTAACCCTAACCCTAACCCTAACCCTAACCGATCCCTAACCCTAACCCTAACCGTAACCCCAACCTAACCCTAACCCTAACCCTAACCCTAACCCTTATCCCAACCCTAACCCTAACCCTAACCCTAACCGAAAAGCTAACCCTAACCCTAACCCTAACCCTAACCCTAACCGATCCCTAACCCTAACCTTAACCCTAACCCTAACCTTAACCCTAACCCTAATGGAAACGCTAAACCTAACCATAACCCTATCCTTTTTTAAAAGCAATTTTTATTGGTTTTTTACCTTTTATAAAAACATAACACACATAAAAAAGACAAAGACAAGAGCATGTATAGTTTCAGAAAATCCTACTTTCTTAACCTTGTTCCTTGACTTCCCCCCACCCCCCTTCATGCATCCCAATTTCCATAATTGTGTCAGCAAATTATTATTTCTCCTCTTTACCATCTTGATATTACATCTTTTATAGAAAATAAGTTTTTTCTAAGTTGGATTCCAATTCCCTTCCATCGATTTCCCCTTTTGTCTTAAATAAAAGTCATATTAACTAAACCCAAAAGTCATGAGTGTTTTTAAAGTTCTATTCTTCCCTCCCTCCCATCCCCGGTTTTCGTCCCTTCCCCAATATATGCCCAAAATAACAGTTCTTAGCCTGGATTCCTCACATCCGAGGCTTTCAAGTCTCTTTCAGTCCCTCTCCGCCGGTCTTGTTGGTAGTCCTTTATGTTGGTCGTCGAATCTCGAAGGAGCTCTATCCCCACCTGTCAGGGCTGCCTCAGGTCTCAGCTCACAAAAGACCAACGCCAGGTTCTTCTTATATACAAGGATGTTTATTGCAGTTCATTATTGCTTTCACAACCGAGGCGCGCAGCCCCGCGTCTCTTAGCCTAGACGTTTTAAGTCCCCTCTGAATCGGTGCCGCCCCTACACCAGCTTAAGAGGCTTGTGCTAGTCCACCTCTTCCTGTCTTTCCTTTTCCGCAGGGTCTTTCTGCCCCCCTGGGTTCCTTCCCTCCTGCTCTCTCCTGAAGCGGATTCCTCAGATGCCTGTTCCCCCCTCCTTCGTGCTTTGGGGCCAGGCTCCTCCTCCGGGCTCTCTCCATTTCCGCGCGCCTCCACATTTGAACTTGGCGCGCGTTCGCTACCCCTGACCTTCCTCTTGACACTTACACTACTCCCTGTACTACTCTCCGCCTCTTCCGGCAGGACGTCCTGCCCCGATCTCCTTCCCCTGTCTCCTTCCTGCTCTGCTCCGTGTGTCACACTGGGAACTCCACTCTCTTCACTTCGTTCCTGCTGGGAAGCCGGCCCCGATCTCCCACTCCCACTCGGGGTTTCCCTGCTGCTTCCCTGCCCCTGGCATGTCCCCCCTGTGAACCCCCTTGGCCTGACTAGGGGCGCCCCCTTCTGGGAATCCTCCGATTCACTTGAGAGACTCATGGAAGACCTCAAGTCATTGTCATCCTCTTCCTCACAGTCCTGGGATTCTTCCCCATCGCTCTCCGTCTCCCCCCTCACCTGTGCCTCTGTCCCTGAACCCCTGACACCACCAAACCAGGTTCTCTTCCCACAAGGGCATTTAAAGACAACTGCTGCAAAAGTTCCACAGGCCATGCATCTTCAGAGTCAGAGTGGGGGCCCCAATCATATTTCTTCTTTATTTTAAAATCCTGTATTCCATATACTCCAGGGGCCTCCTTCTTCGTCTTTTGCATCTTTCGTAGATTTGTAATCAGTGTAATTCAAAAGTCTCCTTGCTTATACTCCACTAATGTAAGCTTCTGGTTGGTACTTTCCATCTTTGCTTTCTCTTTTCCTTGTTTAGTCTCCTCCACTTCTTGAGTTATCATTTCCGATTCAGCTGCAGATTCTTTCTCATTCAGGTCCTCAGTACATTCAGCAGAGCTGCTTATTCCAGAGGTCGCCGGCGCGGCAAAGACCCGTCCTCGGTAGAGCCGATTCCCTCCGCAGCTCGGAGGGAATCCGCCATTTCCAGATCGCGTCAACCCGGAAGTCCTCGGAAACGCTAAACCTAACCCTAACCCTATCCCTAACCCGAACCCGAACCCGAACCCGAACCCGAACCGAAACGGTAACCCTAACCCTAACCCTAACCGTAACCCTAACCCTAACCCTAACCCTAACCCTAACCCTAACCCTAACCGTAACCCTAACCCTAACCGTAACCCTAACCCTAACCCTAACCCTAACCCCAATCCTAACCCTAACCCTAACCGAAAAGGTAACCCTAACCCTAACCCTAACACTAACGGATACCTAACCCTAACCGTAACCCCAATCCTAACCCTAACCCTAACCCTAACCCTAACCCTAATCCCAATCCTAACCCTAACCCTCTCCCTAACCCTAACCCTAACCGAAACGGTAACCCTAACCCTAACCCTAACCTTATCCCTAACCCTAATGGAAACGCTAAACCTAACCCTAACCCTAACCCTAACCCGAACCCGAACCCGAACCCGAACCCTAACCGAAACGGTAACCCTAACACTAACCCTAACCGTAACCGTAACCCTAACCCTAACCCTAACCCTAACCCTAACCGTAACCGTAACCCTAACCCTAACCCTAACCCTAACCCTAATCCCAATCCTAACCCTCTCCCTAAACCTAACCAAAACGGTAACCCTAACCCTAACCCTAACCCCAATCCTAACCCTAACCCTAACACTAACCGAAAAGCTAACCCTAACCCTAACCCTAACCGATACCTAACCCTAACCGTAACCCCAATCCTAACCCTAACCCTAACCCTAACCCTAACCCAAATGCCAATCCTAACACTAACCCTCTCCCTAACCCTAACCCTAACCGAAACGGTAACCCTAACCCTAACCCTAACCCTAACCCTAACCTTAACCCTAAACCTAATGGAAACGCTAAACCTAACCCTAACCCTATCCCTAACCCGAACCCGAACCCGAACCGAAACGGTAACCCTAACCCTAACCCTAACCGCAACCGTAACCCTAACCCTAACCCTAACCCTAACCGTAACCGTAACCATAACCGTAACCGTAACCCTAACCCTAACCCTAACCCTAACCCTAACCCTAACCCTAACCCCAATCCTAACCCTAACCCTAACCGAAAAGGTAACCCTTACCCTAATCCTAACCCTAACCCTAACCGATACCTAACCCTAACCGTAACCCCAATCCTAACCCTAACCCTAACCCTAACCCTAACCCTAACCCTAATCCCAATCCTAACCCTAACCCTCTCCCTAACCCTAACCCTAACCGAAACGGTAACCCTAACCCTAACCCTAACCCTAACCCTAACCTTAACCCTAACCCTAATGAAAACGCTAAACCTAACCCGAACCCGAACCCGAACCCGATCCCGAACCCGAACCCGAACCCTAACCGAAACGGTAACCCTAACCCTAACCCTAACTGTAACCGTAACCCTAACCCTAACCCTAACCCTAACCCTAACCCTAACCCTAACTGTAACCCTAACCCTAACCCTAACCCTAACCCTAACCCTAACCCTAACCCTAACCCTAAACCTAACCCAAATCCAAACCCTAACCCTAACCCTAAACCTAACCAAAACGGTAACCCTAACCCTAACCCTAACCCTAACCCCAATCCTAACCCTAACCCTAACCCTAACCGAAAAGCTAACCCTAAGCCTAACCCTAACCCTAACCGATACCTAACCCTAACCGTAACCCCAATCCTAACCCTAACCCTAACCCTAACCCTAACCCTAATCCCAATCCTAACCCTAACCCTCTCCCTAACCCTAACCCTAACCGAAACGGTAACCCTAACCCTAACCCTAACCCTAACCTTAACCCTAACCCTAATGGAAACGCTAAACCTAACCCTAACCCTATCCCTAACCCAAACCCAAACCCTAACCGAAACGGTAACCCTAACCCTAACCCTAACCGTAACCGTAACCGTAACCCTAACCCTAACCCTAACCCTAACCCTAACCCTAACCGTAACCCTAACCGTAACCCTAACCCTAACCCTAACCCTAACCCTAACGCTAACCGTAACCCTAACCCTAACCCTAACCCTAACCCTAACCCTAACCCTAACCCAAACCCAAACCCTAACCCTAACCCTAAACCTAACCAAAACGGTAACCCTAACCCTAACCCTAACCCCAATCCTAACCCTAACCCTAACCCTAACCCTAACCCTAACCCTAACCGAAAAGCTAACCCTAACCCTAACCCTAACCCTAACCGATCCCTAACCCTAACCCTAACCGTAACCCCAACCTAACCCTAACCCTAACCCTAACCCTAACCCTTATCCCAATCCTAACCCTAACCCTCTCCCTAACCCTAACCCTAACCGCAACGGTAACCCCAACCCTCACCTTAACCCTAACCCTAACCTTAACCCTAACCCTAATGGAAACGCTAAACCTAACCATAACCCTATCCTTTTTTAAAAGCAATTTTTATTGGTTTTTTACCTTTTATAAAAACATAACACACATAAAAAAGACAAAGACAAGAGCATGTATAGTTTCAGAAAATCCTACTTTCTTAACCTTGTTCCTTGACTTCCCCCCACCCCCCTTCATGCATCCCAATTCCCATAATTGTGTCAGCAAATTATTATTTCTCCTCTTTACCATCTTGATATTACATCTTTTATAGAAAATAAGTTTTTTCTAAGTTGGATTCCAATTCCCTTCCATCGATTTCCCCTTTTGTCTTAAATAAAAGTCATATTAACTAAACCCAAAAGTCATGAGTGTTTTTAAAGTTCTATTCTTCCCTCCCTCCCATCCCCGGTTTTCGTCCCTTCCCCAATATATGCCCAAAATAACAGTTCTTAGCCTGGATTCCTCACATCCGAGGCTTTCAAGTCTCTTTCAGTCCCTCTCCGCCGGTCTTGTTGGTAGTCCTTTATGTTGGTCGTCGAATCTCGAAGGAGCTCTATCCCCACCTGTCAGGGCTGCCTCAGGTCTCAGCTCACAAAAGACCAACGCCAGGTTCTTCTTATATACAAGGATGTTTATTGCAGTTCATTATTGCTTTCACAACCGAGGCGCGCAGCCCCGCGTCTCTTAGCCTAGACGTTTTAAGTCCCCTCTGAATCGGTGCCGCCCCTACACCAGCTTAAGAGGCTTGTGCTAGTCCACCTCTTCCTGTCTTTCCTTTTCCGCAGGGTCTTTCTGCCCCCCTGGGTTCCTTCCCTCCTGCTCTCTCCTGAAGCGGATTCCTCAGATGCCTGTTCCCCCCTCCTTCGTGCTTTGGGGCCAGGCTCCTCCTCCGGGCTCTCTCCATTTCCGCGCGCCTCCACATTTGAACTTGGCGCGCGTTCGCTACCCCTGACCTTCCTCTTGACACTTACACTACTCCCTGTACTACTCTCCGCCTCTTCCGGCAGGACGTCCTGCCCCGATCTCCTTCCCCTGTCTCCTTCCTGCTCTGCTCCGTGTGTCACACTGGGAACTCCACTCTCTTCACTTCGTTCCTGCTGGGAAGCCGGCCCCGATCTCCCACTCCCACTCGGGGTTTCCCTGCTGCTTCCCTGCCCCTGGCATGTCCCCCCTGTGAACCCCCTTGGCCTGACTAGGGGCGCCCCCTTCTGGGAATCCTCCGATTCACTTGAGAGACTCATGGAAGACCTCAAGTCATTGTCATCCTCTTCCTCACAGTCCTGGGATTCTTCCCCATCGCTCTCCGTCTCCCCCCTCACCTGTGCCTCTGTCCCTGAACCCCTGACACCACCAAACCAGGTTCTCTTCCCACAAGGGCATTTAAAGACAACTGCTGCAAAAGTTCCACAGGCCATGCATCTTCAGAGTCAGAGTGGGGGCCCCAATCATATTTCTTCTTTATTTTAAAATCCTGTATTCCATATACTCCAGGGGCCTCCTTCTTCGTCTTTTGCATCTTTCGTAGATTTGTAATCAGTGTAATTCAAAAGTCTCCTTGCTTATACTCCACTAATGTAAGCTTCTGGTTGGTACTTTCCATCTTTGCTTTCTCTTTTCCTTGTTTAGTCTCCTCCACTTCTTGAGTTATCATTTCCGATTCAGCTGCAGATTCTTTCTCATTCAGGTCCTCAGTACATTCAGCAGAGCTGCTTATTCCAGAGGTCGCCGGCGCGGCAAAGACCCGTCCTCGGTAGAGCCGATTCCCTCCGCAGCTCGGAGGGAATCCGCCATTTCCAGATCGCGTCAACCCGGAAGTCCTCGGAAACGCTAAACCTAACCCTAACCCTATCCCTAACCCGAACCCGAACCCGAACCCGAACCCGAACCGAAACGGTAACCCTAACCCTAACCCTAACCGTAACCCTAACCCTAACCCTAACCCTAACCCTAACCCTAACCCTAACCGTAACCCTAACCCTAACCGTAACCCTAACCCTAACCCTAACCCTAACCCCAATCCTAACCCTAACCCTAACCGAAAAGGTAACCCTAACCCTAACCCTAACACTAACCGATACCTAACCCTAACCGTAACCCCAATCCTAACCCTAACCCTAACCCTAACCCTAACCCTAATCCCAATCCTAACCCTAACCCTCTCCCTAACCCTAACCCTAACCGAAACGGTAACCCTAACCCTAACCCTAACCTTATCCCTAACCCTAATGGAAACGCTAAACCTAACCCTAACCCTAACCCTAACCCGAACCCGAACCCGAACCCGAACCCTAACCGAAACGGTAACCCTAACACTAACCCTAACCGTAACCGTAACCCTAACCCTAACCCTAACCCTAACCGTAACCGTAACCCTAACCCTAACCCTAACCCTAACCCTAATCCCAATCCTAACCCTCTCCCTAAACCTAACCAAAACGGTAACCCTAACCCTAACCCTAACCCCAATCCTAACCCTAACCCTAACACTAACCGAAAAGCTAACCCTAACCCTAACCCTAACCGATACCTAACCCTAACCGTAACCCCAATCCTAACCCTAACCCTAACCCTAATCCTAACCCTAACCCAAATGCCAATCCTAACACTAACCCTCTCCCTAACCCTAACCCTAACCGAAACGGTAACCCTAACCCTAACCCTAACCCTAACCCTAACCCTAACCTTAACCCTAAACCTAATGGAAACGCTAAACCTAACCCTAACCCTATCCCTAACCCGAACCCGAACCCGAACCGAAACGGTAACCCTAACCCTAACCCTAACCGCAACCGTAACCCTAACCCTAACCCTAACCCTAACCGTAACCGTAACCATAACCGTAACCGTAACCCTAACCCTAACCCTAACCCTAACCCTAACCCTAACCCTAACCCTAACCCCAATCCTAACCCTAACCCTAACCGAAAAGGTAACCCTAACCCTAATCCTAACCCTAACCCTAACCGATACCTAACCCTAACCGTAACCCCAATCCTAACCCTAACCCTAACCCTAACCCTAACCCTAACCCTAATCCCAATCCTAACCCTAACCCTCTCCCTAACCCTAACCCTAACCGAAACGGTAACCCTAACCCTAACCCTAACCCTAACCCTAACCTTAACCCTAACCCTAATGAAAACGCTAAACCTAACCCGAACCCGAACCCGAACCCGAACCCGAACCCGAACCCTAACCGAAACGGTAACCCTAACCCTAACCCTAACTGTAACCGTAACCCTAACCCTAACCCTAACCCTAACCCTAACCCTAACCCTAACTGTAACCCTAACCCTAACCCTAACCCTAACCCTAACCCTAACCCTAACCCTAAACCTAACCCAAATCCAAACCCTAACCCTAACCCTAAACCTAACCAAAACGGTAACCCTAACCCTAACCCTAACCCTAACCCCAATCCTAACCCTAACCCTAACCCTAACCGAAAAGCTAACCCTAAGCCTAACCCTAACCCTAACCGATACCTAACCCTAACCGTAACCCCAATCCTAACCCTAACCCTAACCCTAACCCTAACCCTAACCCTAATCCCAATCCTAACCCTAACCCTCTCCCTAACCCTAACCCTAACCGAAACGGTAACCCTAACCCTAACCCTAACCCTAACCTTAACCCTAACCCTAATGGAAACGCTAAACCTAACCCTAACCCTATCCCTAACCCAAACCCAAACCCTAACCGAAACGGTAACCCTAACCCTAACCCTAACCGTAACCGTAACCGTAACCCTAACCCTAACCCTAACCCTAACCCTAACCGTAACCCTAACCCTAACCGTAACCCTAACCCTAACCCTAACCCTAACCCTAACCCTAACGCTAACCGTAACCCTAACCCTAACCCTAACCCTAACCCTAACCCTAACCCTAACCCAAACCCAAACCCTAACCCTAACCCTAAACCTAACCAAAACGGTAACCCTAACCCTAACCCTAACCCCAATCCTAACCCTAACCCTAACCCTAACCCTAACCCTAACCCTAACCCTAACCCTAACCGAAAAGCTAACCCTAACCCTAACCCTAACCCTAACCGATCCCTAACCCTAACCCTAACCGTAACCCCAACCTAACCCTAACCCTAACCCTAACCCTAACCCTTATCCCAATCCTAACCCTAACCCTCTCCCTAACCCTAACCCTAACCGCAACGGTAACCCCAACCCTAACCTTAACCCTAACCCTAACCTTAACCCTAACCCTAATGGAAACGCTAAACCTAACCATAACCCTATCCTTTTTTAAAAGCAATTTTTATTGGTTTTTTACCTTTTATAAAAACATAACACACATAAAAAAGACAAAGACAAGAGCATGTATAGTTTCAGAAAATCCTACTTTCTTAACCTTGTTCCTTGACTTCCCCCCACCCCCCTTCATGCATCCCAATTCCCATAATTGTGTCAGCAAATTATTATTTCTCCTCTTTACCATCTTGATATTACATCTTTTATAGAAAATAAGTTTTTTCTAAGTTGGATTCCAATTCCCTTCCATCGATTTCCCCTTTTGTCTTAAATAAAAGTCATATTAACTAAACCCAAAAGTCATGAGTGTTTTTAAAGTTCTATTCTTCCCTCCCTCCCATCCCCGGTTTTCGTCCCTTCCCCAATATATGCCCAAAATAACAGTTCTTAGCCTGGATTCCTCACATCCGAGGCTTTCAAGTCTCTTTCAGTCCCTCTCCGCCGGTCTTGTTGGTAGTCCTTTATGTTGGTCGTCGAATCTCGAAGGAGCTCTATCCCCACCTGTCAGGGCTGCCTCAGGTCTCAGCTCACAAAAGACCAACGCCAGGTTCTTCTTATATACAAGGATGTTTATTGCAGTTCATTATTGCTTTCACAACCGAGGCGCGCAGCCCCGCGTCTCTTAGCCTAGACGTTTTAAGTCCCCTCTGAATCGGTGCCGCCCCTACACCAGCTTAAGAGGCTTGTGCTAGTCCACCTCTTCCTGTCTTTCCTTTTCCGCAGGGTCTTTCTGCCCCCCTGGGTTCCTTCCCTCCTGCTCTCTCCTGAAGCGGATTCCTCAGATGCCTGTTCCCCCCTCCTTCGTGCTTTGGGGCCAGGCTCCTCCTCCGGGCTCTCTCCATTTCCGCGCGCCTCCACATTTGAACTTGGCGCGCGTTCGCTACCCCTGACCTTCCTCTTGACACTTACACTACTCCCTGTACTACTCTCCGCCTCTTCCGGCAGGACGTCCTGCCCCGATCTCCTTCCCCTGTCTCCTTCCTGCTCTGCTCCGTGTGTCACACTGGGAACTCCACTCTCTTCACTTCGTTCCTGCTGGGAAGCCGGCCCCGATCTCCCACTCCCACTCGGGGTTTCCCTGCTGCTTCCCTGCCCCTGGCATGTCCCCCCTGTGAACCCCCTTGGCCTGACTAGGGGCGCCCCCTTCTGGGAATCCTCCGATTCACTTGAGAGACTCATGGAAGACCTCAAGTCATTGTCATCCTCTTCCTCACAGTCCTGGGATTCTTCCCCATCGCTCTCCGTCTCCCCCCTCACCTGTGCCTCTGTCCCTGAACCCCTGACACCACCAAACCAGGTTCTCTTCCCACAAGGGCATTTAAAGACAACTGCTGCAAAAGTTCCACAGGCCATGCATCTTCAGAGTCAGAGTGGGGGCCCCAATCATATTTCTTCTTTATTTTAAAATCCTGTATTCCATATACTCCAGGGGCCTCCTTCTTCGTCTTTTGCATCTTTCGTAGATTTGTAATCAGTGTAATTCAAAAGTCTCCTTGCTTATACTCCACTAATGTAAGCTTCTGGTTGGTACTTTCCATCTTTGCTTTCTCTTTTCCTTGTTTAGTCTCCTCCACTTCTTGAGTTATCATTTCCGATTCAGCTGCAGATTCTTTCTCATTCAGGTCCTCAGTACATTCAGCAGAGCTGCTTATTCCAGAGGTCGCCGGCGCGGCAAAGACCCGTCCTCGGTAGAGCCGATTCCCTCCGCAGCTCGGAGGGAATCCGCCATTTCCAGATCGCGTCAACCCGGAAGTCCTCGGAAACGCTAAACCTAACCCTAACCCTATCCCTAACCCGAACCCGAACCCGAACCCGAACCCGAACCGAAACGGTAACCCTAACCCTAACCCTAACCGTAACCTAACCCTAACCCTAACCCTAACCCTAACCCTAACCCTAACCGTAACCCTAACCCTAACCGTAACCCTAACCCTAACCCTAACCCTAACCCCAATCCTAACCCTAACCCTAACCGAAAAGGTAACCCTAACCCTAACCCTAACACTAACCGATACCTAACCCTAACCGTAACCCCAATCCTAACCCTAACCCCTAACCCTAACCCTAACCCTAATCCCAATCCTAACCCTAACCCTCTCCCTAACCCTAACCCTAACCGAAACGGTAACCCTAACCCTAACCCTAACCTTATCCCTAACCCTAATGGAAACGCTAAACCTAACCCTAACCCTAACCCTAACCCGAACCCGAACCCGAACCCGAACCCTAACCGAAACGGTAACCCTAACACTAACCCTAACCGTAACCGTAACCCTAACCCTAACCCTAACCCTAACCGTAACCGTAACCCTAACCCTAACCCTAACCCTAACCCTAATCCCAATCCTAACCCTCTCCCTAAACCTAACCAAAACGGTAACCCTAACCCTAACCCTAACCCCAATCCTAACCCTAACCCTAACACTAACCGAAAAGCTAACCCTAACCCTAACCCTAACCGATACCTAACCCTAACCGTAACCCCAATCCTAACCCTAACCCTAACCCTAATCCTAACCCTAACCCAAATGCCAATCCTAACACTAACCCTCTCCCTAACCCTAACCCTAACCGAAACGGTAACCCTAACCCTAACCCTAACCCTAACCCTAACCCTAACCTTAACCCTAAACCTAATGGAAACGCTAAACCTAACCCTAACCCTATCCCTAACCCGAACCCGAACCCGAACCGAAACGGTAACCCTAACCCTAACCCTAACCGCAACCGTAACCCTAACCCTAACCCTAACCCTAACCGTAACCGTAACCATAACCGTAACCGTAACCCTAACCCTAACCCTAACCCTAACCCTAACCCTAACCCTAACCCTAACCCTAACCCCAATCCTAACCCTAACCCTAACCGAAAAGGTAACCCTAACCCTAATCCTAACCCTAACCCTAACCGATACCTAACCCTAACCGTAACCCCAATCCTAACCCTAACCCTAACCCTAACCCTAACCCTAACCCTAATCCCAATCCTAACCCTAACCCTCTCCCTAACCCTAACCCTAACCGAAACGGTAACCCTAACCCTAACCCTAACCCTAACCCTAACCTTAACCCTAACCCTAATGAAAACGCTAAACCTAACCCGAACCCGAACCCGAACCCGAACCCGAACCCGAACCCTAACCGAAACGGTAACCCTAACCCTAACCCTAACTGTAACCGTAACCCTAACCCTAACCCTAACCCTAACCCTAACCCTAACTGTAACCCTAACCCTAACCCTAACCCTAACCCTAACCCTAACCCTAACCCTAAACCTAACCCAAATCCAAACCCTAACCCTAACCCTAAACCTAACCAAAACGGTAACCCTAACCCTAACCCTAACCCTAACCCCAATCCTAACCCTAACCCTAACCCTAACCAAAAAGCTAACCCTAAGCCTAACCCTAACCCTAACCGATACCTAACCCTAACCGTAACCCCAATCCTAACCCTAACCCTAACCCTAACCCTAACCCTAACCCTAATCCCAATCCTAACCCTAACCCTCTCCCTAACCCTAACCCTAACCGAAACGGTAACCCTAACCCTAACCCTAACCCTAACCTTAACCCTAACCCTAATGGAAACGCTAAACCTAACCCTAACCCTATCCCTAACCCAAACCCAAACCCTAACCGAAACGGTAACCCTAACCCTAACCCTAACCGTAACCGTAACCGTAACCCTAACCCTAACCCTAACCCTAACCCTAACCGTAACCCTAACCCTAACCGTAACCCTAACCCTAACCCTAACCCTAACCCTAACCCTAACGCTAACCGTAACCCTAACCCTAACCCTAACCCTAACCCTAACCCTAACCCTAACCCAAACCCAAACCCTAACCCTAACCCTAAACCTAACCAAAACGGTAACCCTAACCCTAACCCTAACCCCAATCCTAACCCTAACCCTAACCCTAACCCTAACCCTAACCCTAACCCTAACCCTAACCGAAAAGCTAACCCTAACCCTAACCCTAACCCTAACCGATCCCTAACCCTAACCCTAACCGTAACCCCAACCTAACCCTAACCCTAACCCTAACCCTAACCCTTATCCCAATCCTAACCCTAACCCTCTCCCTAACCCTAACCCTAACCGCAACGGTAACCCCAACCCTAACCTTAACCCTAACCCTAACCTTAACCCTAACCCTAATGGAAACGCTAAACCTAACCATAACCCTATCCTTTTTTAAAAGCAATTTTTATTGGTTTTTTACCTTTTATAAAAACATAACACACATAAAAAAGACAAAGACAAGAGCATGTATAGTTTCAGAAAATCCTACTTTCTTAACCTTGTTCCTTGACTTCCCCCCACCCCCCTTCATGCATCCCAATTCCCATAATTGTGTCAGCAAATTATTATTTCTCCTCTTTACCATCTTGATATTACATCTTTTATAGAAAATAAGTTTTTTCTAAGTTGGATTCCAATTCCCTTCCATCGATTTCCCCTTTTGTCTTAAATAAAAGTCATATTAACTAAACCCAAAAGTCATGAGTGTTTTTAAAGTTCTATTCTTCCCTCCCTCCCATCCCCGGTTTTCGTCCCTTCCCCAATATATGCCCAAAATAACAGTTCTTAGCCTGGATTCCTCACATCCGAGGCTTTCAAGTCTCTTTCAGTCCCTCTCCGCCGGTCTTGTTGGTAGTCCTTTATGTTGGTCGTCGAATCTCGAAGGAGCTCTATCCCCACCTGTCAGGGCTGCCTCAGGTCTCAGCTCACAAAAGACCAACGCCAGGTTCTTCTTATATACAAGGATGTTTATTGCAGTTCATTATTGCTTTCACAACCGAGGCGCGCAGCCCCGCGTCTCTTAGCCTAGACGTTTTAAGTCCCCTCTGAATCGGTGCCGCCCCTACACCAGCTTAAGAGGCTTGTGCTAGTCCACCTCTTCCTGTCTTTCCTTTTCCGCAGGGTCTTTCTGCCCCCCTGGGTTCCTTCCCTCCTGCTCTCTCCTGAAGCGGATTCCTCAGATGCCTGTTCCCCCCTCCTTCGTGCTTTGGGGCCAGGCTCCTCCTCCGGGCTCTCTCCATTTCCGCGCGCCTCCACATTTGAACTTGGCGCGCGTTCGCTACCCCTGACCTTCCTCTTGACACTTACACTACTCCCTGTACTACTCTCCGCCTCTTCCGGCAGGACGTCCTGCCCCGATCTCCTTCCCCTGTCTCCTTCCTGCTCTGCTCCGTGTGTCACACTGGGAACTCCACTCTCTTCACTTCGTTCCTGCTGGGAAGCCGGCCCCGATCTCCCACTCCCACTCGGGGTTTCCCTGCTGCTTCCCTGCCCCTGGCATGTCCCCCCTGTGAACCCCCTTGGCCTGACTAGGGGCGCCCCCTTCTGGGAATCCTCCGATTCACTTGAGAGACTCATGGAAGACCTCAAGTCATTGTCATCCTCTTCCTCACAGTCCTGGGATTCTTCCCCATCGCTCTCCGTCTCCCCCCTCACCTGTGCCTCTGTCCCTGAACCCCTGACACCACCAAACCAGGTTCTCTTCCCACAAGGGCATTTAAAGACAACTGCTGCAAAAGTTCCACAGGCCATGCATCTTCAGAGTCAGAGTGGGGGCCCCAATCATATTTCTTCTTTATTTTAAAATCCTGTATTCCATATACTCCAGGGGCCTCCTTCTTCGTCTTTTGCATCTTTCGTAGATTTGTAATCAGTGTAATTCAAAAGTCTCCTTGCTTATACTCCACTAATGTAAGCTTCTGGTTGGTACTTTCCATCTTTGCTTTCTCTTTTCCTTGTTTAGTCTCCTCCACTTCTTGAGTTATCATTTCCGATTCAGCTGCAGATTCTTTCTCATTCAGGTCCTCAGTACATTCAGCAGAGCTGCTTATTCCAGAGGTCAAGGTCATGAGTTGTTTATTCATAGCCAGACTCTGCTCTTGTAAGATTCCCACCAAACAAAACATTCTTTCAATTTCCACTAGTAACTTTCCATCCACAGCCATTGTAATGTCACAGAATTCCCCCTAGAGGGAATCTGGTTACTTAGTAATCTTTCTCCAACAAACCTCTAACTTGTTGTTGTTTCTTTGTGTCCAACTGTCAGAGCTGCTTGAAGATCCTAGCTCACAGAGGATCACGCTAGCCAGCGATCATTAAGTAAAAGTCTTTATTGAATTACAGTTTCCATTCTCACGCTGCTGCGCGCAAACTCTACGTCTAGTAGCTAGATCGGCGAGGCTCCGTCTGAGTCTCCGCCCCGTGAGCACCAGCTTAATATCCTAGCCTTGCTCCACCTTTTCCGCCTGACTGTCCTCCTCTGGGTCCCTCTACCCCCCGGGGCCTCCTCCTTCCGGGATTCTTCTGACGCTGACCTGGACCCTCCTGCCTCCTTGCGCCGGGCTTTAGGACCTGGTTCCCTTTCGGGGCTGCTTACTGCGCCGCCTTCCTCTGCATTTGAACTTGGCGCGCGCGCCCAACCTTCCACCTTCCTCTTAACCGTTTCTTCGCTCCCCGATGGAGGTGTGGCCACTCCTGACTCATGCCCTCCCTCCTGTGGTGAGCTGCCAGCGCTTCCCCCCTGGCTCCCTTCCTCTTCCCTGCTTCCTGGCGGTGACGCTGGTCCCGATTTCCAGCTGCTCCCCCCTGAGTCCCTTCTGGCTCTATCTTCCTGGGGTGCCCCCCTTGACTCCCCCCTTGCCCTGGCCACTGGTGCTCCTTTCTGTGAATCCTCTGATTCACTGGAAAGACTAGGAGATCTCGGGTCGTCGTCATCACTCATCTTTTCTTCTGCCTCCTCCCCTTCGCTCTCTGTTTCCTCCCTTGCCCGTGCCTCTGCTCCTAAACCCCTGACATCCATCCCCCCCTCGAAGCCCCCCATTCCCCCCTCCCCTCCTTCCGGTGCTGGAGCTGGGGGCTGCTGTTGCAAAGGGACGAACGTCGGATATCGGTCGCTTCCCGTGGCGGGCCTCCATCTGAAGTCTTCCGGTTCTTCCTCCCTGCTCTCGTCGACGACGGTCACCTCCGCTTCCATCTCTGTGCCGCCGTGCTCGAAACCAGGGTCGTCCCCGAAAATGTCCATGTCCGTCTCTCCCTCACTTCCTCCTGGCGGCGTTGCTCGTCCTGAGCATTCCAGCCACTTTCTGCGGAACTGCTCCTCTGGCCTATCGTCCCACCAATACGAGGGTTCCGAGGCGGATCCCGAGGGTGACCCCTCCGGGGAACGGACGTCTCGTGTCGGTTCCTCGTCCGAGTTGAACCCCCGGAACGTGCTGGCCGAAAGCGTGGGCGTGAAAAGCCAGTCGTCGAAAAAGTCTGCTGGCATAGGTCTATGTGGGAAGAGGGCATGAAACTCGTCTTTGAGCAGAGGTTCGTCTAAGGCGTAGCCCGGCACCCAGCTGTTCGCACTGGCCGGGGTGCCCTCCTTGGCGAGAAAGTATTCTACCCCCTCTTCCCCCCATCTGGAGTCCAAAATCTCCGTGACTTCGTTGATGCGCTCCTTCTGTGCCACTCCCGCGTGCCCTGTTCTGTCTCTGGCCGGACTCGGCGCCGTTCCGGGTTCCTGGAACCTGTGCGGTGCCTTGTAGGGAGTGAGCACCGATCTGTGGAATACCGGATGCATCCTGGAACCCTCCGGAAGTGCCAGTCTGAAAGCTACCGGGTTGACCTGCTCTTCGACGTGGTAGGGCCCCAGTTGCTTATGCCCTAGTTTCTTCTTGGCCAACGACCTGGCCGGCACTGCGTGGGCTGCTAACCAAACCCAGTCTCCCACGTGGAGCTCTTCTCCAACCCTTCTGTGCTTGTCTGCTTGTACCTTGTATGCGTGCTTGGCCAGCTCCAGGTGGCGCCTCAGCTGATCGTGGACTTCCTGCAGCTCCGACGCGAACGCATCTGCTGTCTGCGGCTCCCCCTCCCCCATTCTTTCCAGTCCCGGGAAGGTTCTGGGGTGTCTCCCGTTGTTGGCGAAGAACGGCGTGACCCCCGTGGACACGTGCTTCGTGTTGTTGTAGGCGAATTCGGCAAGCGGCAGGTAATCCACCCACGTCGCAGGCTGTTGATTTGCATAACATCTCAGGTACTGCTGCATGATGGCATTGACCCGCTCCGCTTGCCCGTTGGTCTGCGGGTGTCTCGCCGACGCCAGGTTGATCTTGACGTTCAGGAAGCCCATCAGCTTCTGCCAGAAATTCGAGATGAACTGCCGCCCCCGGTCGGACAGAATAGACCGTGGCAGACCGTGAACCTTGAACACGTGGTCTATGAACAGTTTGGCGGTTTGCTCCGCCGTGGCCACCTTAGCACACGGAATGAAATGGGCCATCTTGGAAAACAGGTCCACCACCACCAGCACTGCCGTCTTGCCCCTTGAGCTGGGCAGATCCGTGACAAAGTCCAGGGCCACCCTTTCCCAAGGTTCGACCGGAGTTTGCAGCGGTTCCAACAGTCCGGCCGGCGGTTTGTGCACCGGTTTGGCCCTCTGGCAGGTGTCACACCTCGCCACGTAGTCTGCGACCTCCCCTCTCATTCCAGGCCACCAGAAATCCCTGGCTACTAATTCCACCGTCTTCTCCTTGCCAAAGTGCCCGGCCGTGGGCGCGTCGTGCAGCTGCTGCAGCACCTTGGCTCGAAGTTCGTCTCCCGGCACGTAGATGGCCCCTTTACGGATGAGCAATCCATCTCTTAGCTGGAAACCGTCGGCCGCTGCCTTGCCCCTTTGCACCTCTGCCATCTTTGCTCGTGCGAAGGAGTCCCCCTGCAACGCTCGTCGCACCGCCTCTAGGTCCACGGTCGCCGCGGCGCACGCCCACACTGTCGGTGCGAAGATGTGCATGGCGGCCGCTGGTGTTGCGTCCTCCAGATACTGTGGCTTACGGGAGAGAGCGTCTGCCATGATGTTGGTGTCCCCCGGGACATACTCTATTCGGAAGTCGAAGTTCGCAAAGAACTCAGCCCAACGTATCTGCCTCTGATTCAGGAACTGTGCCGTGCACCAGTGCTCTAGATTCTTGTGGTCCGTGCAAACCTGCACCGTGTGCTTGGCGCCGATCAGAAAGTGCCTCCACGCCTTGAACGCTGCGTGAATGGCCAGCAACTCCCTGTCCCATATGGTGTAGTTCTGCTCGGACTTGCTGAGCTTCCTGGAGTAAAACGCTCCCGGTCGCCACACCCCCTGCGGGTCTTTCTGCAGCAGGACCGCCCCCACGGCTCTGTCCGAAGCGTCTGTCTCCACCCTCATCGGCTTGCTGGGGTTGACATGAAGCAGCTGCTCTTCCGACGCGAAGAGACGCTTGAGTGCCTGAAAGGACTGCTCCGCCTGCTCTGTCCAAATGAACTTCTTTTTCTTGGAGCTAAGCGTGTCAGTGATGGCCGCCGTCTGCATCGCGAAGCCCTTGATAAACTTGCGATAGAAGTTCGCAAAGCCGACAAACCGTTGGACCTCCTTCCGGTTGCGCGGGCTCTTCCAATCCAACACCGCTCGAACCTTGGCGCTGTCCATGGCGAGCCCCTTGTCAGACAGCTTGTAGCCCAGAAAATCCACCTCCGTCACGTCGAATTGGCACTTCTCCAGCTTGGCGTAGAGCCTATGTTGCTTTAGCCTGCTCAGCACTTCCTTGACGTGTTTGTCATGCTCCTGCTGCGACTCCGAAAAGATCAGGATGTCATCTAAGAAACAGACGCACGTCTTGTAGAGAAGTCCCGCCAACACGTGATGCATAAATGCTTGAAAAACGTGGGAGCCATTTTGCAATCCAAAAGGCATAACTCTATATTCGTAGGTCCCCAGTGGCGTGAACATGGCTGTCTTCCACTCATCACCCTCCCGCATGCGAATGAGGTTGTACGCCCCCCGCAGGTCCAACTTGGTGAACACTCTGCCCTTCCGTACCTTTGCGAGGAGGTCGTCAATTCGAGGCATGGGGAAGTCCGATGGCCTAGTCACACTGTTCAAAATCCTGTAATCCACTACGAGTCTCTTTTGGGGCGTGTCCCGCTTCTTAACAAAGAATACGGGACTGCCCCCCACTGCCTTGGACTCCCGGATGAAGCCGCGCTGCAAATTATGATCAATGAACTCCTTGAGTTCTTGCAGTTCGTCCTCTGACATGGAATACAGTCTCCCTTTAGGCAGCGCCGCCCCCGGCAGCAGGTCAATTTTGCAGTCATATGGTCTGTGAGGGGGTAGCCTGTCTGCCTCCTTCTCGCAGAAAACTTCCAAAAATTCAGCGTACTTGTGGGGAATCGCTTGCAGCGTGCCGAGCAGCAGCTGTGACTCCTCTTCCTCTCCTTCCTGCCTGGGCACGATGCAGTGTTCAGCACAAAAGGAAGAGCCGAAGGTCAGCTGCCTCTGGTACCAAGCCATCGTTGGGCTGTGCTTGTCCAGCCAACTCATGCCCAATACAACGGGCGTGTCAGATAGTTGAGTGACGTTGAAGCTGATGATTTCTCTGTGATTCCCAAGTCGCATCACCATTGGTGGCGTCTGCTTCACCACTTGCCCCCCTAGCAGCTCCCTGCCATCCACCGTGACAACCTGCAGGGGCAGTGTGGCCGGCAGCAACTGCACAGCGTGCCTGTCGACAAAGTCCTGCCCTATAAAGTCCGCATTGCTGCCTGAGTCAATGGTGATTGGCACGTCTATGGTGATTCCATTGGGCAGCTGGAGAGATGCTGTGAGCCTCACTACTGGTTTGGGCGGGAGGGGGTTCACGGGCTGTAAAATCTCTGGGGACTGCGTCACTAACACGTCTGGCTGGGCCCCAGTGCCTCTTCCTCCAGCCAGACTGCGTCGTTTCCCTGCTGTGGTCCTCCTTGCTGCGTTGCTGCAGTCACCATTGCTGAGGCTGCAGTGAGCTTGTGGGGCCTCTGGGGACACTCTTTTGCCATATGCCCTGGTTCCTCACAGACGTAACACTTCCTGTTCCCTCTAGGAGGCTTCGCTTTCACTGCTGCCGGTGCTAGGGCTCTGGTTGCTGACTGAGCCCTTGCACCTCCAACCTCCATAGGTTCGGCTCCTCCTCCTGGCGGAGGCGTGGATTGCGCCCGCGCTGCTTCTCTGGGAAAGAAGGAGGGGCCCCCGGCTGGTTCGCGCCCTCCACGCCCTTCGTCCTTGCTCCACGGACGTCCTTCCAGCCTCACCCCCACTGCCAGTGCCCTCTGAACGACCTCCTGGGTGGTTCGGGGTCTCTCCCCCCTCGCGATCTCATCTTTAATCGAGTTGTGCAGCCCCTCCCAAAAGAGGTCTCTTACAGGAGCCGAATCTCTGTCCCATTCCAGGGCACTGACCAAGGCGAAAAAGCTGGCATGGTACTGCCTGACGCTGGCCCTCCCTTGTCTCAGCCCATGCACCTCCTTCCGTGCAAGATCCACGTCAATACTTGATAAAAAGCACCCATCCATCGCTTTAATAAAGGCATCCGCATTCTGGAGCGCCGGATCCTTATCTCTCCATAAATTGCGTAGCCATGCTTTCGCATCCCCATGCAGATGGGACATGATGAACCCCACTCTCTCTTGTTCATCTCTAAAGTCTTTATGCAGCAGTTGCAGTGCGCACAGTACGTCGTCTCTAAAGTTGGGATACTGTTGCAGGTTCCCATCGAAGTGAGAGACCAGCCCGCCTGTCCGTCTCGCCAACCCAATTCCCTCCTGCCGGGGTGTCTGCTTTGTCAGCACGTCTAACCTGACCTGGAGATCCCTGCAGGCGGCAGCTGCCTCCTCCTCTCTCTTCCTGGATGCGAGAACCTCGGCGTTCAGTTGTGCCACTGCTTTTCTGAGGTCCTCTATCTGCTGCTCAGCCGTCATGTCGTCTGCCGTTCGTGAGCTCGCTAGTAGGCACCTGTTTCTCTCCCCTCCTCGAGGCTGTAGATGCCCACAATGGAGAGACGGAGCTTACTGTCAGAGCTGCTTGAAGATCCTAGCTCACAGAGGATCACGCTAGCCAGCGATCATTAAGTAAAAGTCTTTATTGAATTACAGTTTCCATTCTCACGCTGCTGCGCGCAAACTCTACGTCTAGTAGCTAGATCGGCGAGGCTCCGTCTGAGTCTCCGCCCCGTGAGCACCAGCTTAATATCCTAGCCTTGCTCCACCTTTTCCGCCTGACTGTCCTCCTCTGGGTCCCTCTACCCCCCGGGGCCTCCTCCTTCCGGGATTCTTCTGACGCTGACCCGGACCCTCCTGCCTCCTTGCGCCGGGCTTTAGGACCTGGTTCCCTTTCGGGGCTGCTTACTGCGCCGCCTTCCTCTGCATTTGAACTTGGCGCGCGCGCCCAACCTTCCACCTTCCTCTTAACCGTTTCTTCGCTCCCCGATGGAGGTGTGGCCACTCCTGACTCATGCCCTCCCTCCTGTGGTGAGCTGCCAGCGCTTCCCCCCTGGCTCCCTTCCTCTTCCCTGCTTCCTGGCGGTGACGCTGGTCCCGATTTCCAGCTGCTCCCCCCTGAGTCCCTTCTGGCTCTATCTTCCTGGGGTGCCCCCCTTGACTCCCCCCTTGCCCTGGCCACTGGTGCTCCTTTCTGTGAATCCTCTGATTCACTGGAAAGACTAGGAGATCTCGGGTCGTCGTCATCACTCATCTTTTCTTCTGCCTCCTCCCCTTCGCTCTCTGTTTCCTCCCTTGCCCGTGCCTCTGCTCCTAAACCCCTGACACCAACAATTTTAGTTCAATTGTAACTCATTTTAATCCAGAGGGATCTTAGATAGCAATTTTTCAGCTTTAAACTGTCCGTTTGACAGCTTTGACAGCTGTCAAACTCCGTATTCCTCTTCCATAAACTCAAACACAGGACGCTCCCGGGCCCGGGAGGGGGGGTTATAAACAACAGGAAAAAAACTTCTAAAATTCCACTCTTTCACTCCAGCTCAAAATTTCTTTTCTCCAAATCTTGGAAGTTAATGTCTTTTTTAACTCACCCCACAAAGGGTAGGCTCTCCAGCTTAGTTCTTCTATTGTTGCTTTAGATCGTCTGCAAAAGGGGGGGGTGCGGACTTCCCTTTAACACCCCCCCCCCGGTCGTACCGAATTCACAGGTAGATATTTTAAAGTCCCAATTCCAGTTTACTCACGGGTTGTTTCTTTTCCAGCCGAATTCAGGGAAAAAAGTCAGCGCTCTGCAGCCATGGCACGCGGCTTCGCTCCACTGGAGTAGCGGTCTACTCCCAGCACCGCGCCACTCTCCGTACCTGTCAGAGCTGCTTCCAGATCCTAGCTCACAGAGGATCACGCTAGCCAGCGGTCACTTTGTAAAAGTCTTTATTGAGTTACAGTTTCCATTCTCAAGCTGCTGCGTGCAGCTCTACGTCTTATGGGTTAGACCGGCGAAGCTCCGTCTGAGTCTCCGCCCCCTGTGCACCAGCTTACTAACCTAGCTTTACTCCACCTTTTCCGCCTGACCGTTCTTCTCTGGGTCCCTCTGCCCCCCGTGGTCTCTTCCTTCCGGGACTCTTCTGACGCGGACCCCCCGGACCCTCCTGTCTCCTTGCGCCGGGCTTTAGGACCTGGCTCCCTTTCCGGGCTGCTTACTGCGCCACCTTCCTGTGCATTTGAACTTGGCGTGCGCGCCCAACCTTCCACTTTCCGCCTGACCGTTTCTTTGCTCCCCGATGGAGGTGTGGCCACTCCTGACTCGTGCCCTCCCTCCTGTTGCGAGCTGCCAGCACTCGATACCTGGCGCCCTTCTTCTCCCCTGCTCTCTGTTGGTGACGCTGGTCCCGATTTCCAACTGCTCCCCTCTGAGCCCCCTCTGGACCCTTCTCCCTGGGGTGTCCCCCTAGGCTCCCCCCTTGCTCTGGCCACTGGTGCTCCTTTCTGTGAATCTTCTGATTCACTGGAAAGACTCGGAGATCTCGGGTCGTCGTCATCACTCATCTTTTCTTCTGCCTCCTCCCCCTCGCTCTCTGTTTCCTCCCTTGCCCTCGCCTCTGCTCCTGAACCCCTGACAGTACCCTTTCCAAAGCCTTTAAAAAGGCTCTTCGTGGGTCAGAGGGGGTGCTTAAGGTGCCCACCGAGTCACCAGGTCCGCAGGCATCCGCGCCTGCGGTTTTTGAGGGTCTCTGCGTCGCCGTCGTGGCAAGACCCGTCCCCAGCGGAGCCGATTCCCTCCGGAGCTCGGAGGGAATCCGCCATTAGCTGTTCGCGCTAACCCGGAAGTGCCCTAACCCTATCCCTAACCCGAATCGGAACCCGAACCCGAACCGGAACCGGAACCGGAACCCTAACCCTAACCCTAACCCTAACCCAAACCCTAACCGTAACCCAAACCCTAACCCTAACCCTAACGAAACGCTGTCAATAACCCTAACCGAAACCCTAACCCTAACCCAAACCCTAACCCCAGTCATAACCCTAACCCTAACCCGAACCCTAACCCTAACCCTAAATCTAACCAAAACGGTAACCCTAACCCTAACCCTAAGCGAAATGCTAACCCTAACCGAAACCCTAACCCTAACCCTAACCCTAACCCTAACCCTAACCCCAACCCTAACCTGAACCTTAACCCTAACTCTAACTCTAACGCTAACCCTAACCCTAACCCTAACCCTAACCCTAACCTTAACCTTAACCCTAACCCTAACGCTAACCCTAACCCTAACCCTAACCGAAACGGTAACCCTAACCCTAACCCTAACCCTAACCCTAACCCTTACCCTTACCCTAACCCTAACCGATCCCTAACCCTAACCCTAACCCTAGCCCTAACCCCAATCCTAACCCTAACCCTAACCAAAACGGTAACCCTAACCCTAATCCTAACCCTAACCCCAACCCCAACCCCAACCCCAACCCCAACCCCAACCCTAACCCTAACCCTAACGCTAACCCTAACCCTAACCCTAACCATAACCGAAAGGGTAACCCTAACCCTAATCCTAACCCTAACCCCAATCCTAACCCTAACCCTTTCAGGCACTCAAGTCCTTTCAGGCACTCAAGCGTCTCTTCGCGTCGGATGAGCAGCTACTGCATGTCAACCCCAGCAGGCCGATGAGGGTGGAGACGGACGCGTCAGGCAGAGCCGTGGGAGCAGTCCTGTTGCAGCAAGACCCGCAGGGGGCTTGGAGGCCGGGAGCGTTTTACTCCAGGAAGCTCAGCAAGTCTGAACAGAACTACACCATCTGGGACAGGGAGTTGCTCGCCATTCATGCTGCATTCAAGGCGTGGAGGCACTTCCTGATCGGCGCCAAGCACACGGTGCAGGTCTGCACGGACCACAAGAATCTGGAGCACTGGCGCACGGCGCAGTTCCTGAACCAGAGGCAGATACTTTGGGCCGAGTTCTTTGCAAACTTCGACTTCCGAATAGAGTATGTCCCGGGAGACACCAACGTCATGGCGGATGCCCTATCCCGTAAACCACAGTATCTGGAGGAGGCGACGCCAGCGGCTGCCATGCACATCTTCGCACCGACGGTGTGGGCGTGCGCTTCGGCTACAGTTGACCTGGATGCGGTGAGGAGAGCGTTGCAGGACGATCCCTTCGCGCGAGCCAAGCTGGCAGAGGCGCAAAGGGGCACGGCGGCGACCGGCGAGTTCCAGGTTCGCGATGGATTACTCCTCCGTAAAGGGGCCATCTATGTGCCGGGGGACGATCTTCGCGCCAAGGTACTGCAGCAGTTGCACGACGCGCCCACTGCCGGGCACTTTGGCACAGAGAAGACGATGGAATTAGTCGCCAGGGACTTCTGGTGGCCCAGAATGAGAGGGGAGGTCGCAGACTACGTGGCGAGGTGCGACACCTGCCAGAGGGCCAAACCAGTACACAGACCGCCGGCCGGACTGCTGGAACCGCTGCAAACCCCGTTCGAACCGTGGGAGAGAGTGGCTCTGGACTTTGTCACGGATCTGCCCAGCTCGAGGGGCAAGACGGCAGTGCTGGTGGTGGTGGACTTGTTCTCCAAGATGGCGCATTTCATCCCGTGTGCGAAGGTGGCCACGGCGGAACAAACCGCCAAACTGTTCATAGATCACGTGTTCAAGGTTCATGGTCTGCCGCGGTCTATTCTGTCCGACCGGGGGCGGCAGTTCATCTCGAACTTCTGGCAGAAGCTGATGGGCTTCCTGAACGTCAAGATCAACCTGGCTTCGGCTAGACACCCGCAGACCAACGGGCAAGCGGAGCGGGTCAATGCCATCATGCAGCAGTACCTGAGATGTTATGCTAATCAACAGCCTGCGACGTGGGTGGATTACCTGCCTCTTGCCGAGTTCGCCTACAACAACACGAAGCACGTATCCACGGGGGTGACGCCGTTCTTCGCCAACAACGGGAGGCACCCCAGAACTTTCCCGGGACTGGAAAGAATGGGGGAGGGGGAGCCGCAGACAGCGGATGCGTTCGCGTCGGAGTTGCAGGAGGTCCACGATCAGCTTCGGCGGCACCTGGAGCTGGCTAAACACGCATACAAGGTACAAGCGGACAAACACAGGAGGGTTGGCGAAGAGATCCATGTGGGAGACTGGGTCTGGTTAGCAGCCCACACAGTGCCGGCCAGGTCGTTAGCGAAGAAGAAACTAGGGCATAAACAACTGGGGCCCTACCAAGTCGAAGAGCAAGTCAACCCGGTGGCTTTCAGGCTGGCGCTTCCGGAGGGCTCCAGGATGCATCCGGTGTTCCACAGATCGGTGCTCACTCCCTACAAGGCACCTCACAGATTTCAGGAACCAGGAACGGCACCGAGTCCGCTCCGAGAGGGAACCGAGCAAGGTGGAGTGGCACAGGAGGAGCCCATCAACGAAGTCACAGAGATTTTAGACTCCAGATGGGGAGAAGAGGGGGTAGAATACCTTCTCGCCAGAGAGGGCGCCCCGGCCAGTGCCAACAGCTGGGTGCCGGGCTATGCCTTAGAGGAACCTCTGCTCAAAGACGAGTTTCATGCCCTCTTCCCACACAGGCCCATGCCAGCAGACTTTTTCGACGACTGGCTTTTCACACCCACGCTTTCAGCCAGCACGTTCCAGGGGTTCGACTCGGACGAGGAACCGACATGAGACACCCGTTCCCCGGAGGGGTCACCCTCGGGATCTGCCTCAGAACCCTCGTATTGGTGGGACGATAGACCAGAGGAGCAGTGGCGCAGGAAGTGGCTGGAGGGTCCAGGACGAGCAACGTCCCCAGAAGGAAACGAGGGAGAGACGGACATGGACGTGTTCGGGGACGGCCTGGGCTTCGAGCACGGCGGCACAGAGATGGAAGCGGAGGTGACCGTTGTCGACGAGAGCAGGGAGGAAGAACCGGGAGTCTTCAGTTGGAGGCCCGCCATGGGAAGCGAACTGTATCCGACATTCGTCCCCATGACACGGCAGCACCCAGCTCCCGCACCGGAAGGAGGGGAGGGGGGAAGGGGGGCTTCGAGGGGGGATGGATGTCAGGGGTTCAGGAGCAGAGGCGAGGGCAAGGGAGGAAACAGAGAGCGAGGGGGAGGAGGCAGAAGAAAAGATGAGTGATGACGACGACCCGAGATCTCCGAGTCTTTCCAGTGAATCAGAAGATTCACAGAAAGGAGCACCAGTGGCCAGAGCAAGGGGGGAGCCTAGGGGGACACCCCAGGGAGAAGGGTCCAGAGGGGGCTCAGAGGGGAGCAGTTGGAAATCGGGACCAGCGTCACCAACAGAGAGCAGGGGAGAAGAAGGGCGCCAGGTATCGAGCGCTGGCAGCTCGCAACTCGCAACAGGAAGGAGGGCACGAGTCAGGAGTGGCCACACCTCCATCGGGGAGCGAAGAAACGGTCAGGCGGAAAGTGGAAGGTTGGGCGCGCGCGCCAAGTTCAAATGCACAGGAAGGTGGCGCAGTAAGCAGCCCGGAAAGGGAGCCAGGTCCTAAAGCCCGGCGCAAGGAGACAGGAGGGTCCGGGGGGTCCGCGTCAGAAGAGTCCCGGAAGGAAGAGACCACGGGGGGCAGAGGGACCCAGAGAAAAACAGTCAGGCGGAAAAGGTGGAGTAAGGCTAGGGTATTAAGCTGGTGTACAAGGGGCGGAGACTCAGACGGAGCTTCGCCGGTCTAACCCATAAGACGTAGAGCTGCACGCAGCAGCTTGGGAATGGAAACTGTAACTCAATAAAGACTTTTACAAAGTGACCTCTGGCTAGCGTGATCCTCTGTGAGCTAGGATCTGGAAGCAGCTCTGACAGGTACGGAGAGTGGCGCGGTGCTGGGAGTAGACCGCTACTCCAGTGGAGCGAAGCCGCGTGCCATGGCTGCAGAGCGCTGACTTTTTTCCCTGAATTCGGCTGGAAAAGAAACAACCCGTGAGTAAACTGGAATTGGGACTTTAAAATATCTACCTGTGAATTCGGTACGACCGGGGGGGGGTTGTTAAAGGGAAGTCCGCACCCCCCCCTTTTGCAGACGATCTAAAGCAACAATAGAAGAACTAAGCTGGAGAGCCTACCCTTTGTGGGGTGAGTTAAAAAAGACATTAACTTCCAAGATTTGGAGAAAAGAAATTTTGAGCTGGAGTGAAAGAGTGGAATTTTAGAAGTTTTTTTCCTGTTGTTTATAACCCCCCCTCCCGGGCCCGGGAGCGTCCTGTGTTTGAGTTTATGGAAGAGGAATACGGAGTTTGACAGCTGTCAAAGCTGTCAAACGGACAGTTTAAAGCTGAAAAATTGCTATCTAAGATCCCTCTGGATTAAAATGAGTTACAATTGAACTAAAATTGTTGGACACAAAGAAACAACAACAAGTTAGAGGTTTGTTGGAGAAAGATTACTAAGTAACCAGATTCCCTCTAGGGGGAATTCTGTGACATTACAATGGCTGTGGATGGAAAGTTACTAGTGGAAATTGAAAGAATGTTTTGTTTGGTGGGAATCTTACAAGAGCAGAGTCTGGCTATGAATAAACAACTCATGACCTTGACCTCTGGAATAAGCAGCTCTGCTGAATGTA